>NC_136069.1:1052877222-1053524728 GCF_964261635.1 Lissotriton helveticus | reverse complement strand
AGGGAGATGTGTGGTATTTGTATATACTGTTGCTTTAAGACTGTGTATGCTCTCTCTATGGAATGTTAAACATGCACTTAGTTCTAGGCTTATTATGATTCTTAAACTAGCAGTTGTGGCATTATCTGCTTGCTGATGGATGGGATCAATTTTCTCTTGGAATACACATCTTTAAACAGCATCTAGGAATCCTGGAATTATTTACAAGATGCTTCACTCTCCTTATATTACTAAATTCCTAAGTTAAATAGTATGCTGCCTAAGGTCTTTATTTACAAGGAATTTTGTGGATTCATGCTGATTCTAGAAGTTTCCATCACAGTAATGTAAGGAAAATGTGTGATTTTAGGCAGAATTGAGTTTTGAAGGGCATTGTGGGAAAAAAAATGTTGTGGGATTTACACAAGGCGCACCACCCTGGAATCTCATGGTTGCTTACTTTTAAATATCCCGCAATGGTGTGATCAATGATACATTGATGACATCCCTTAGGCACTCAGACTGGTGTATCCCTCCTAAATGATTGACTGAAAGGTAGGTATTTTCCATTCGTGTCGATCTAGCACTGCCACCTTGTTTTTTGCTTGTTTAAGCAAATCTTCTGGGTAACCCCTCTCTTTGAAGCGGTCTACCATTTCATCCATTCTTACTTTTGCCAAAGTAGGGTCAGAGGTAATGCGTTTGACTCTAAGTAATTGAGATTTAGGTAGGTGGTTTTTTAACTTCTTCGTAACCAGCTTTACTGAATTTCGTTTTCTACCCGTTTTAGCCAAATTATATTTTCACCTTAAATCCATCATCTTTCACACTACCTCAGTTTAGACGTTACTTCTTTCCACTCCGTAATGTTGGATTCATCACATATCACAAATCAGTCACTGTTTAACTGTCGAGTTTTATAGAAATGACCAAACCACGCTAACAAGCACCTTGGTGTTTTTACTGTGTTAAGGAACTTTCCACCTTTTGACATTTTGTATTCTTTTCATGATGGTTACAACGATATTCGTCTTTATTTTGGAGGCTCCCCGATGAAGGGCGGATGCCCGAAATGCATTGGAGCAAGATATAATAACACGCATTTTTGAAGTTGGATTGTTTTTTGGAAAAATAATGAAAATGGATATGAAATGAATACCATTTACTGAGGAAAAATAAAAACGGTTGAAAATACCTACCTTTCAGTCAATCATTTAGGAGGGATACACCAGTCTGAGTGCCTAAGGGATGTCATCAATGTATCATTGATCACACTATTGCGGATTGTTTATTTCTCGCCCTAGGGTGTTGGGCGACACCTTAGAGCACCTACAAACATTCTACTTTCTGTTTGAAACTTTATCAACAGCAGTGCACGGGCCTACTTCACTTTTAATCTACTTACTTTTAAATATTGTCTGTGGTCGAAAGGTTTCCATGGGGGGTATCCGAGTATGGCCCCAAATCTCGCAGCTGTCACTATTGCTGGTTTCTCCATGTACCACTTTGGGTCATTTGTGTCTAGGGCTCTGGCCCACCCAAAAAATGGACTTGCCATTTTTATCAGGAGACTTAGGGGAGTGCTATGTGGGAGAAAATGTGTTGCTCCCCACAGTTTCCAGAAGTTTTCCTCACAGAAATATGAGGAAAATGTGTGATTTTAGTCGCAGCGTAACCAAACCGAAAAAGTGCAGTCGCTCACCATTGCAAGTGGGACAAAATATGGTCCGGTCATAGAGATTTATAAAATCCAATTAAGGAGTGCTGCCCTGTATGCTGCTGAACTTTGGGGTCATTGTCTCTCCAATACCATTATCAAAATCGAGAACAGTTTCCTTAAACAGCTGTCCAGTCTACCGGTGAGCTCCCCATTAGGTCCACTTCGATTGGATCTAGGGGTGAGACCCATTGCAGAGGAAATTGGATGTAGACGCCTACTATATTGGTGGCGCTTATGGGTGACACCTGAACTGGCTGAATATAGGTCTGAGCTTCTAGAAATACTGGGCCTTCCTGGCTTTGGTAAATAGGCTTCGTTCTTACACATCAAGGAAGGTCTCCGTACCATAGCTAGAGATAATCTTTGGTACAACCCGGAGTTGGCTTGTACGGTAATTTCACGCAATCAACTAGTTAGCAGCTATAGGGGGAAAAACTCGTCCAACTCTATGAAACTTCTGCCACCGGCTCCCTTACAGGTAATTTTGGTAATAAAGGATATGTACAATCTAGAGCCATGCTTGGATGAAATACAGCGGCTCTAACCAAGAAACTGTATATACAATTCAGGAACGGTTCTCTCCCCCTGCGTGCATTCACAAATAAATGGCCCAGCAGTTCTGCTTTGGGGTGCCCAGCCTGCAGCAGGGGAGAGGAGACCAAACTCCATTCATTTTTTTTCTGTCCTGAGTATCAAAAAATCAGACACAGATGGCTGGTTCAAAAGTGAAAGAACCTAGGTACACAACACTATGAAGAAGCATATAGGCTCCTAAAATATAACACACACATGCCAATTGTTTATGCTGTATCCTGTTTTTTAAGCTCTATGTGGTGGGCGTGTAAGGTATTTTAGGGACCAGTAATGAATTTAATGCTGACTGATTTTTAACTGTTATGTACAACCCAATCTTGTTTTATTTGGGTTTTAGATTTTTAATCTGTTTTTATATATTGCATATACCTGTGAATGTTCTTTTATGGTCTACGGACTGAAATAAAGAAAGATTGAATTGGAATATTGGGAGTTAGCTACACTCTCCTGGCCCAAATGTAAAATCAACACCCAAAGAATCCACAGGAGAGGAGAACATTTAAAAGGTTTCAATGGTGAGGGTGGGGCCTGATGTTAGGCTGGGAAAGACCCAACCTTTTATGTGAATAAAATTATAAATTGCTGCCATACATTGAGTTTTCTGCTCCCCAGGGGGCTCATCGGGAGCAATTACTTACGTCTGCCCCCAGGGAGGGTAGAAAGATGGTTGCCCTGTTTACTTGGGGGGGTGCATGACTATGCACATGCCAGTATGTCCCCACCCATATATTTTTAAAAAAAACATTCCCTCGCATCTATTGGGCTTTTTGCCTCCTCAGAAGCAGATTAGGGGTAATAACCTAATATGATTCCCAAGTGGGGCAGAAAGACTGTTGACCCATTTAGTTGGGGTGTGGGCATGGCCACCCCCATGGTAGACAGCCCCACCCCTTTATATATATATACTTTTAATTCCCTTGGGTCTAATGGCTTTGTGCCGCTTATGGAGGCAGGTCTGGGGCAATTACCCAATCTGCCCCAGGCAAGGTAGAAAGACTGTATCACCATTTAGATGGGGAAGTTGCATGTTCATGCCTATGCTGGGCAGCCCACACCTCTATAATACTAAAAAATTCAAACCGCTGGTGTCTAGTGGGCTTCAGCACCCCAGGAGGGGTAGATCACGGGAAATTATCCTATCTTTTTCAAATTCCCTTGTGTCACTCCAGGGGGCAGATCAGCTGTAATTATCCCCCTCTGGCCCTTAGGGGGGCATAAACACAGTTTCCCCATATTTGTGGAGTGGGGGCATGGCCATGTCCAAGCTGGGCAGCCCCTACCCTTATAGTCCTTGGTCAGTGACATCACAGATTTTTTTTTTTTTGTCCTCATCTCACCTTAGATCTGTGCAGGTTTGTCAAGCCGTCTATGATTAATCTGGGCGCCCTTCGATTCACTGCATAGATCCATGCCCCATGGGCTACCTCTTGTGGTTGAGGTCAGGTGTAATCATTGGACCGGGGAACCGCCACCTTTGTGCTAGGAGTTTATCAGGTGTAAATGTGTACCCCAGTTCAGGAGGGAGACCATATGTTGACCTGCCTCCCTGACTGATCCCCCTGATCCCTGTGAACGATGTTAAATATAGCTTTTACACAGCTTTCTCTATTGGAGAATGCCGGGTCTTTCCATCTTAAACAAATTTCTCTCCTGGCTATAATTATCAAATACAGTAATAGGCCTTTGTCCAACTGGGAGAGCGCCTCAGCTGTGGAGTCGTTCTTGCCAAAAATGACCAGGTTAATGTCCATTTCCAGATCTGTGCTAAAAATTGCGACCAATATTTCTCTCACATTTTTCCAAAATAAAATTAGTTCTGGGCAGTCAAAAACATGTGAAGGTCATCACTGATGACATCTCACATGACATTACTAATGAAGTCATCCAGTGATTATGAGTGTTGTATCCAATTTTGTGAATGTTCAAGATATATAGTAAGATGTTACAAATGTTAAATTAGTAAACTTTGTGTACCACTAATGAATCATACTATTAATAACACATATTAAGTGATTGGCTGTGTGACTGTGTGTATCCATGTGTGAGTAGGTATCTGAGTGGCTCTAAGTGTGAGCATTTGTATGGGTGAGTGAGTGGCTGTATTGGTATCTGACTGGGTGTTTAATTGGCTGTATGGGTGAGTTAAGGACTGTGTGGCTGTGTGGGTGAATGAATGGGTGTATCAGTTGTGTATGGGTGAGTGAGTGGGTATGTCAGAGGCTGTGTAGTGAGTGATGGGGTCTGTGAGTGGCTGTGGGGTTAGTGAGTGGGTGCATTACTGTTGTATGTGTGAGTCAGGGTGTGTGTAAGTGACTGTATGGGTGAGTGAATAAATGTAAGAGTGGCTGTATGAGTGATTATGTGTTTGTGTAAGTGGATATACAGGTAGGTGAGTATAGTGAGTGTATGTGTTAGTAAATGTATGAGTAAGTGAGTGGGTGTGTGATTTTATGGGTGAGTGAGTGTCTGTATGAGAGACTGTATGGGTTAGTGAGTAGCTATATGTGTGACTGACTGTATGGGTGTATGAGTGAGTGTGTAAGTGTCTGTATGACTGGATGCTCAAGTGGCTGTATTCGTGAGTTAGTGGGCGCATGAGTAGATATATGGGGGAGTTAGTGGTTGTGTGAATGGCTGTATTTTTGAATGGATGTGTGAATGGCTCTATGGATCAGTGAGTGGGTTTGTGAGTGCTTGTATGGGTCTGTGAAGGAGCATTTGAGTGGTTTTGTGGGAGTAGAAGTGCGTGTATGAGATGTTCTAAAGGGGTGTGAGTGGGTGAGTGAGTGGTTCTGTAGATGATGTCATCAGTGATGTAATTTGAGCTGTAATCAGTGATGTCATTGGTGATGTCACTGACTATGTCATGGGTGATGTAATAGGTGAGGTCATAAGAGGTGCATTTCAGGGATGTAAGTTCTAGTTAGCTCATGTAACTATAACTGCTGAATTTCTATTGTTTTAATGTGTGAAATCTGATCCTAACTATAATGTCCCAGTAATCTTTGTTTTTTTCAGTGAACTTATATGTTTCATCTAATTCTATTTCCTAACTATAACATCCCTGTAACCTTTGTTTTTTCAGTGAATTTCCACTATTCAAAAATGCATTTCCTAACTGCAACCTGGAAACTTTGCGAATGGGTGTGTTAGTGGCTGAATACGTCAGTGAGTGGGTATATTTGTAGCTGTATGGGCCTGTGAGTGGGTGTGTGAATGACTGCATGGGTCTGTGGGTTGATGTGTGGGTCTGTGAGTGGGTGGGTGAGTGGTGCTATTAGTCTGTGAGTGGGTGTGTGAGTACCTGTTTGGGTCTGTGAGTGGGTGTATGAGTGCCTGTGTGGGTCTGTGAGTAGGTGTTTGAGTGCTTGTGTGGATATGTGACTGTATTTATAAGTGGCACTATGGGTTTGTGAGTATGTGTGTGAGTGGCTGTGTGGACCTGTGAGTAGGTGTGTGAGTGCCTGTGGGTGATTGCTAGTAGGTATACGAGTGGTGCTGTGGGCCTGTTAGTGGGTGAGTGAGTACCTGTGTAGGTGTGTGAGTACCTGCGTGGGTCTGTGAGTGTATATGTGAGTGCCTGTGTGGGCCAGTTTATGAGTGGCACTATGGGGTGAGTGGCTTTGTCAGTCTGTGAGTGGCTGTTTGGGTGCCTATGTGTGTCTGTGAGTAGGTTTGTGAGTCACACTATGACTTTTGGGCACTTGCATACTTTGGGTATTTAAAAGGGAGAACCATGGACTCTTATCTCACCAGGAGACATCAAGAAAGAAACCCTCTTCGCAGTCATTGCAGATTGCCTTTGCTTATATCAACAATGCATTCACCTCCATTAATGGTTCCAGATTGTTTCTCAATGTGGAATTTAAGAGGAAGTACATTTGATTCGCTTTTGCCAAGCCCAAGAAGCTAGGATTGTTTGTGCTTTACTGAAAATGTGCTTCCACTAAGGTACTTGCTATGTTCATATTTGTAAGTGCTTGACATTGAGGTTAAACTTCTGTTAAATGCACACCAGGGCCTGAATGGAACCTCATTGTTTCTAAGAAGAGTCCCCTGTTTTGACAACGAATGTCTACCAAACTGGAGGACTTTCATCTGGTTAATTAGTTAGTGCAACCTTGTTGGGTAAATGTCTTGTGCATATTCTGCACTACAGCTTGTGCGCATGTATTTTCAACAATGTGATAGTTCGGCAAACGTCTTAATCCCCAAATCTGTGATAATGTAAATCCTCGTAAAGAGAAGTTGACTAGACTTCAAAAAGGTAATTCTCCACCAAACAGCTTGTTAAGCTGTCCATCAATGTGAGAAAAGGCTGAAAGACGTGTGTATACTACTGAAGAAAACAGGGAGGAGGGCCTGGTACTCATACAACTGATCAATTACCCATACACCCACACATGTACCCACTCACCAACACATACAGCTACTTCAGCACCAACTGACAGACTGATACAGACATTCAGATAACCTAGTCACTGACCGATACATTCACTGACACACCTAATCACTCACTTATACAGTCAGGTACACCCTTACTGAATCATCAATACAGGCACTCATACACCCATTGACTCATCAATACACCTTGGTATATATATTCAACACTCATAAACATTTTAAAAACACTCAGTCACTGGATGATATCATCAGTGATGTCATTTGAGATGTAATCAAAGATGTAATTTGATATGTCATTAGTTATGTCATGAGTATTCAGGATACGGCACGATTTAGACCAGTGGCTTATTGGCGAAGGCTTTGGGTTACACCAGAATTGTCCCTGTACGCCCAGGCTCTTCTTGAATTCAGGGAGGCAGATCGTATGTGTAAAATCCCCTGGCAGAGATGGGCAAAAGATATTTTGAGCGAGATGGGGCTAAGTAGATTGTGGGAAAATCCTGTTGAAAATCCCTTTCCTTCAAAGAAGGACTTTAAGGCTGTGCACTGGAACATGGTTAAAATTAAGCGCTTTTCCTCTTTAACAAGGCCATAACTAACAAGGGAATTTTTGGAGCATAAACACGATTTAGAGTATGAAGGCTATTGGGATTTTATTACTGTCTTTAATGATAGGAAACTTTACCATCAATTTAGAGTGGGTTCTCTCCCAATTAACTCGTTTGTTAGCAAATGGCATGCCCTGAACCATAGTAAATGCCCCTTTTGTCCAACACAGAACGAATCCCTAGTACACATTGTATTTGTATGTCCTGCTTATAAAATCCCTAGACATAAATGGATCAAACCAATTTGTTTGATTTTGTGCATTTGTTCTGGCAACGAAGCATTCAGAATCTTAAAAACAGATACCAATGAACCCATAGTGATTGCAGTTGCCAAATATCTAAGTTGGATGCGGGCCATACGAGCGAAGAAGATGCGGTTAAGATAACCTGTTTTTTAGTGTACCCACCTGGTCATTTTCTTATATTTAAGCTGAGAGTACTGGTACTGATTTTTGCGGCACAATCTGTCAGAAGTTTTATTAGTTTTAATTATTTATCACATATCAAGGCACCTTATCATTGTGAATCTACCTTCTTGTTTTTTGACTGCCATTTTAATTTATAAGCTTGTAAATAGCTATGAAAATTAATTTGACAATTATGTTTTAAATGTAAACGTCTTTTATGATGTTTAATCAAAATAAAGACATATTGAATTGAATTGAATTGATGTCATGAGTGATGTCACTGACCATGTCATGAGTGATTTTATATGTGAGATCATAAGCAGTGCATTGCGGGGGCGCGAGTAAAAGTTAGCGTAGCTAACTATACCTGCTGAATTTCTTTGGTTTTGTACAAGTGACATTTCAGCCTAACTATATTGTCCCTGTAACCTTTGTTTTTTTCCAGTGAATTTCCAAGGTTTTTTAACTAGCAGCTGCATTTGCTAAATGGTGGAGAAAGGGGGCTGCTCCTTTGACCAGTTCTCAGAATCCCACTTTCTAGGACTTACAGGAGGTACTACGAGGGATTCTTTTTTTTAAAAACATTTTTATTTGCATTTTGTGTATAACTCAACAATACAGTCATGTATTCAGCAACAGTCTTCCCTCTGATTCCACTCCCTCCACCCCACAATCGCATGCTGTTGATACGCGGCACACCACATAGTCATGGAAAAGGACTAAGCATCGAGGAGTCTTCCCTCAACTCCCCCTTCCCGCCCCACGCGTCTCCACCCGTGTGAACTAGTAAAGCAACCATAGGCTCAACCATCCCCCAACCCTCCATCAAGTCCTTGATAGTGCCTCCACTTAGACCAAATTTTTCGAAACTTCCTAGGGCACCCCCTGGATTTGTAGGTCACCCTCTCAGCCGCCATGTACAGGTCGAGCCCTTGCCTCCATTCCTCCGGGTCAGGAGGAGTCGGGGACCCTCACCGTTTTGCAATGTCTCTCTTGGCCACCACCAAGGCCAGAACCAGGAAGATTATAAGTGGGCGCGGCAGGTCTACATCATCGGACATCCCCAATAGAGCCAGCTTAGGCTCCTGTGCCAGTGGTACTTCCAGGATCTCCTGCAGTTCAGAAAAGATACGGGACCAGTAGATTTGGATTACTGTGTAGGACCATAGAATATGATAAAAGCCTCCTTCTGCCCTGTGGCATCGGAGACATCTGTCGTTCTCTATTTTCCCCATCTTATAGAGTTGTATCCTGTCATAGTATGTTCTATGTAACACATTGTAATGAGTGAGGCGCAGCCTGGACTTAATCGCTACCTCTCGGGGGTGCATTAAGACCATATCCCAATCTAGGTCCTCAAGGGTTCCTACCTCACTCTCCCATGCACTTCTGAGCTTCGCTAGGTCCCCCAGCATGTTGTTGGTTAGTGTTTTGTAAGTAAGTGAGACTGCTTTCCCCTGAATCCGTTCTTGCAGAAGCCTCCCCTCCAAAGGTGCATATTCTGGTATCCCTGACAAGCTTATATGTTGCGCCTTCCACGCGTGGCGGAATTGGGTATACTTAAAAAGTTATGAACTTTGAAGTCCGAATACGGTTCTCATAGTCTGAAAGGATTTAAATTCTCCCTTAGCTATTACATCACCGATGGTGGAGATACCGATGTCATCCCATCGCTTGAAACCTTTTAGTTTGTGTAGCTCATGTAACCACGTACAGTGCCACAGTGGTGTCTGTCGAGTGGGAGTCTTGTCCCAGCCTGTGCGTTTCATGGCCTTATTCCAGACTTGTAGTGTTATAAGGGTCGCCGGAAGCAGTGTGTGATGTGCGGGCCCTCCATACAGGTAGTGCAGTAAGTTGTGTGTGGATAGGGTATGTCTTTCCAATGCATACGTGGGATGGTCTGCCGGCAAGTGTAACCATTCATTAATCGGGGTTGTGTGTTCCGCCCAATAGTATGCTTCCAGATTTGGGAGTGAGATTCCGCTGCTATATTGGTGTCTTTGAAGCGTGGTCAGTGCAGGTCCGAATGGATCCTGTGTAGTAGTGTGTCTGGGAGGGGGTAATATTCATTTTGTAAGGCGTACAAGTATTTGGGAAGGATGATAATTTTATACATGGCCGCCAGCCCTAGGAGTGTGAGTGGCAGGCGTTTCCATCTCTCCATGTCCGCGGCTGATTTTAGGGAGATCCTATTTATATTTTTCTGAAGCGAAAGTTTCTTGTCAAGGGTGATGTATATCCCTAGGTATTGAAAACCCTCTGTAGTAGTTATTAATTGTTGGGGCAACGTTGTCCAATGGTTACCTCCCCCGGGGTCGTATAAAATTGATTTATGCCAGTTAATTGTATAACTGGAATGTTTACCATAATTTTCCAACTCCCGGAAGAGTTCCGGGATGGTCGTCTCCGGGTTGGTGATGTATAGGAGGACATCGTCCGCATATAGGGACAACTTCTCTTGGGCAACATCTGTGTTTGTTATTCTAAATCCACTAATTGTCGAGTTCTGTCGAACCCGGGCCGCCAGGATTTCAATGGTGAGTGTGAATAGAAGGGGCGACAGAGGGCAACCCTGTCGGGTCCCTCTCTGGATCTGAAATTCCCGAGATAGACTTCCATTTACCCGTACTCTGGTTCGGGGCGCGGTGTAGAGGAGTCGAACCCAGGCTCGGAATTTGGGGCCAAAGCCAAATTTCTCTAGTACCCCCTCCAAAAACGGCCAGTGAACCGCATCAAAGGCTTTTTCTGCATCGAGGGAGAGGAACCAGTGTGGTGACTCTCTGTCCCTCACCTCTTGTAGCCAGTTGTGTGTGCGCCTAAGGTTGAATTTAGTAGCCCTGTCAGGCAGGAAGCCGGTCTGGTCCAGGTGTATCAGATCCGGTATCACCGACCGCAGTCGGGATTGCCAAGACAGTTGCAAGGAGTTTCACCTCGGTATTCAGGAGGGATATAGGTCTGTAGGACGCGCAGTCCTCTCGCGGTTTACCCTCTTTGTAGATTGGGACGATGATTGCCGTAGAAAGGTCAGTGGGGAGTCTCCCTTCCTGGTACGCTCCTAAGAAAAGGTTTCTCAAGTGTGGAGCCAGGATGTCCGTCGTGCACTTGAAAAATTCTGCCGGAAAACGATTTGGTCCCGGATCCTTCCCAGGTCTCAGTCTAGCAAGTGCCAAAGAAACATCGTCCAGCGTGATGTCGGCCTCAAGGGCCTTAACGCTTTCCGGATCTAGAGAGGGAATTTCAGTCTGGCTCATATACCAGAGAGCATCATCGCATGAGCCCAAGTTCCTGGCGGTGTAAAATCGTTCATAGTGGGCCGCGAAGGTCTCAGCGATGTGTGCATCTGTGCAGGCGAGTCTACCGTCTGTATCTGTGACGTGTTCTATCCATCGCGCTGCCCGCTCCTTCCTACTGAGCCACGCCAGGAGCCTGCCCGATTTGTCCCCCACATCATATAGGCGATGGAGGGTGGCCAGGTTCTGCGTCTTAGCCTCGTCTGTCACTATTTCCCTGTAGTGGCGCTGTGTATCTATTAATTTCCGCAGGGTGATAGGGGATTTTGTAGTCAGGTGCTCTCTCTCTAGGTCTATTATGGCCCTTTCAGTCTCCGCTACCACTCCTTGGAGTTTTTTCTTCACCTCTCCCAATCTACTCATTATCCTGTCTCTCATGACCGGTTTCAAGGCTTCCCAGAGGATTACTCCTGAGTCAACCGATCCCTCGTTTTCAGCCAAGTATACTCGTGCATCTGCCCGTACCCCCTGCAGGACCGCTGGGTTTTTAAGTTCCCAAGCGTCTAGTCGCCAAGTGGCTCCTGCCGTGTTGCGTCTCTGACCTACTTTGATCAGCAGAGGCGAGTGGTCTGAGATTCCTCTCGCCCTGTATTCTGCAGTCGAGTCTGTAGTCAAGTCCTGTCTGGACATAAAGATGTAGTCCAGCCACGAGAATACCTTATGTGAGGCTGAGTAGAAGGAATATTCGGGTTGTCCCGGGTGCAACCACCTCCAGACATCTGTAAGACCAATTGTGGTAATCATCTGGGTGAGTGGTGTCTGGGTATTCTTAGTGGGTGGCGGCCCTGAGCGATCCAACTTCCTATCCATAACATCATTGAAGTCACTGCCCACCAATTGCATGGTGTCAGCCGAGTCGAGGAGTATGTTCGCTAGTGTCTAGAGTGCAGTGGCCTGTAATTTAGGGGGTGCGTATACCGATATCAGCGTGTACGTGCGTCTACGCCATGTCCCCTGAACCCCAACACATGTTCCCTGTGGATCCGCCCATGTGCGTGTGATGCAGAATGGGGAAGTGGTCTTTAGGATAATGGCAACTCCTCTGGAATCAGTAGTGTATCCCGCGTGGGCCAACACTTTATAGAGTCCCCTGGCTATGAAGGAGCAATTGGACCCCTTAAGGTGTGTCTCTTGTAGGAAAATTACATCTGGTCCTATTCTTTTAATGTATGTGTTTACTAGTCCCCTCTTAACCTTGTTACCGAGTCCATTCACATTCCAGGTCAGGACGCTGAGTCTGGATAGGTCAGTCGTTTGTGTAGCTAATGTACTTGCCATTCTGAGGTATTAACAGGGTAGTGTGGTTGTTCCCTGGTGTATAAGCGAATAATGCTGCAGCAATAAACATGACTGTGAACGATCAACTGTTTCCCCCTTCCTCCCCCCTCCTCCCCTCCTGAAAACTGTTCGAACTTCCCCTACCCCCTCCACCCCCTCCCCACCTTCCCCTCCCATCCATCCCATACTTGTAACCAAGAAAGCACAGGACTTTCGGGCGGTAAAGGTCTGTCGCCCTCCCACAAACCACCCCAACTAGGAGAACACTAGGGCTCCAGCCGTAGCCGCCACCAGCTTAATTGTCCAGCCAGCGACAGGACGGGGTCACCCGCCCCGTGGGCCACGAAAGGTGGCTCCCGGTCAATCAGAGAACAACAGTGTCAAACAGTACTTAAAAAGAAGCGGTTGTAACTTGCGTGTCCTCGGCAGTGGAGTACTGCTTTCCCGGATATCAGTTCCAGACTTCCTCACGAGTGGGAATCTTGTGTTTCCAGATCACGATCCTCCACATCTCCAGTAGCCCCATGTTCTATCTCTTGGATCGCCGCGACCAAGGGGTGCAGTGAGTGATCTGTCGATTCCTCCACGTCTGACGAATGTTCATTTGTTGCGTTCTCCATCTCCTCGCCATTGTGGTGAGCCAAGCTGCTGAATCTGTTTCCCGGCATCAGATTCTCCTCCACGGTTGCGTTTCGGGTCCGTTCTCCTCTGGTCGTTGCAGGTCGTTCCGAATCCGGTGGAGAGAATGTGTGGCGTTTCATCCTCGGAATGTGGGACCGTTGCGTCTTAGGCGGGCTTCTCCGGAAGTTGGCTGCCGCCATTTCGAAGCGGGCCCTGCGTCCCTCCTCCTCTGCTTGACGGAGCAGGGGTTGTTCCTCCAACCACTGCCAGGCCTCCTCAGGGTGGCTAAAGAAGTGTGATCTGCCCTTGTATAAGACCTTCAGTTTTGCCGGAAAGAGCAACATGTAGGATATATGCATTTCCCGCAGTTTCCCCTTGACTGAGTCATAAGAGCGGCGCTGTTTCTGCACATCTTGGCTATAATCCGGGAATATCATGATATTTGCCTTTTCCAGTCTAAGTTCCTCTTTTTTTCTCGCCTCTCTCAAGATGAGGATCTCTGTCTGCAAAGTTAAGAAAACGGGCAATGATCGGCCACGGCCTTGCTCCGTCCGGAGGTTTCATGAGCAGGGCCCTGTGCGCCCTTACTATGATAAAGCAGTTTGAAAATTTGGCCTGTGGAAATGTGGATGTTAGCCAGTCGCGGAGAAATGCTGCCACGTCTATCTTCTCAATGCCCTCTCTAAAGCCTACGAAGCGGAGGTTTTTACGCCTTGCCCTATTTTCGGCATCGTCCACTCTCCACAACAGCTGTTTGTGGGACGCCTGCAGCTCCGCCATATCTTTCTTGAGTGTAGTAAGGGAATCCTCCGCTTCGCCAATTCTGGTCCCAGTGGCAGCCACTCTCTGTTAGATTCTGGAAGTCCTGGCGGAATAAGAGGACCTCTGAGCCCACCTCGCCTATTTTTGTCTCAAGTGCCAGTCTAGAGTTTTGGATATCTGCCCTTGATGCCTTGATTGCCTCCATAATTATGGTTGTGTCCGTGCGTGCGCCAAGTGGCGCTGGGGTCATCTCCCTCTGTGACCGCGTCTTATCATAGCTATCGATGGTTTCCTGCCTGGCCGTCTTCGGGATCGGGTCTCTTTTTCCCATGACGGATTCTGGGCTTGGGCAGGAGCCTCTCGTTGTGTCCTGAAAGTCAGGGGCGGCGGTGGGGAGAAAAAAACACACCAATCCGGTCGCCCCCAGATCAGTAGGCCTCGCAGGCAGTTCAAAGCCCGGGTGTAGAGGGCAGTGGCGGATGGGCGGTGGAGGAGAGAGAGATACTCAGGATCGTGCCCACGGTTACCCGATGAGTTGGGTATTGTCTCCCTCTTATTGCCAGATCCGCCATCCGTGGGCGGGCCCCTCTCTTGCGCGCGAAGGTGGTCGGCTATACCCACGATTGTTCCCTCGGGCGGTGGGCAGTCTCAACGGGGGCCAAGTGTCCCACCCCTTGTCTCACTGTATCTCTCTCCCCGGACGGGAGGCAACCAGTCCGGGCCGGTGTTTTGGGGGGGTCAGCGCCGGCCCGATCAAGGCCCATCCACGGCGCCCTCCGGAATGCCCGTGGTTTTCACTCCCTTGGCGGCGCCGCTGGCCGCGGGTCCCCCACGGAGCGGCCCGAGGACTCCCCCGTCATGGCAGTGGTAAACGGGGCGGGGGGGTTGAAGATGTGAGTCCGGCCAGCCAGTCACCACCGTAGTGCCAGGTCCGTCCGTCGGGGTCCCTTCGATTCGGTTCCCGGTCTCAGGGGGAGGGGGGGAAAGAGTATCCAGAATTGCGGCCTCTCGGCCGATTCAGCCCCCCTCCTTACCCGAACCGTAGTCTCCCGCGGATACCACTTTCTCCGGTCTCCCTCCTTCGCCGCTCGTCTCCTTCTCCGGCCTCGGCTGGGCGCAAGCCCCCGTCCGGGACTCCGTCCGTCCCCGCAGGCGCCCCTCGACCCAAATCTCCACACAGCAACCTCCGGGCACGGGCGGATGAGAATGCCCATTTCTCCCTCAGCTGGGCCATGTTACAGGGTCCGCGGATGAGGAGGATCCGATGGCAGTGCGCTCCTGCATCTGGGCAGAGCTCCTCTTAGTCCGAAGGAGCAGGCCCGGTCGCCATCTTGTAGCGGGTCCGCTGCGCCAGCCTGCGTCCCCCTCTCGGCGCTGATTTCAGCCCTTCCTTGGCAGGATGGCTGCAAGGTTGTCGGGATCTCTCTGGCTTCGAGTTATTGAAGTTTAGGAAGTTTTTGGTATTGTTATAATGACGGATTTATGCAGTAAGCCGGGCAGAGGCACGTCTTACTCCGCCATTTCGCTGGCCACGGGATTCTTGGCCCCAAGGTTGCTCAGGAGTAAATTGGAGTTCATGGCCAAACCAGTAGTCTACCACGAGCTGCGTTTGCAGATTGGTAAAGAAAGGGGGCATGGTCTCCAAAGACATTTTAACAATTGTGCTGTGTGGGACTTACTGGCGATAATGGGAGGGGCAATTGGGGCCTAACCACCCCTCCTGTAAACCTCCAGTATGTCACACTCAGCAACATAGCTCAGACCTGGTAGGAGGCCACGCCCCTTTTCTCCAGCACCCTGCAAAGGGGTCTCCTGGGACACTACTAGTAGGTGGATTAAGTCCCTTTGGCTATTGAGGGTCCTTGGTGGCCAACTAGCCTACCTGTTACCTCTAGTATGACCCACACAGCTGCAGAGGCTTTTATGGACTAGGATTACAGTTAATACATCATGTTTTAACCTCAGTTTTCTCTACCAGTTTCCTTAGAGAGGTAGAGCTCATAATGCCTCAATGAGTGTGTCAATGCCTTTTAGGGGACAAGATGACACATCTAAAGACTAGATCAGTTTCACACTACATGTCCTCCAAATGTGCAAAGTAGAAGCTGCATGCATCACTTGCTGTTCAGCATACAGGGCAACAACGAATAAAGCTGTGTGTTCAAGTGCTTCAGTGACTCCTGCCTAGTTAAGATATATGTGGTTGTGGGACCGAAGGCTGAAGTAACTGATAACATTTGTGCTGGGGATAATAGACTATATAGTTTTTAAGTTAGGGTCATCACATGCACCACACGTGCCTGACTACACATGTAGAAGTGCAGATATATCCTGAAGAAAGTGTCTGAAGAAATTGATCATCTTTTCTTGAAATGGCAGACTCTTCCCCTTACTATTTACGGCTGGGTAAACCTGCTCAAAATGGTTATCCTGCCGAAGTTGACATACCTGTTTGGGCTGTTCCACTCGATTTTCCTGGGAAACTATTGAGTAAAATTCAAAGTAAGATAGGGAGCTTTATATGGGCCAACAAAAACTCCAAGCTATCTTGGAAGAAGCTAAAACGGTGGCTACTTAAAGGTGGCGTCGCTCTCCCCGATGTATTTTTGTACTCCCTTGCCTTTTTGTTTAAAAATATTAGTTGCCTACTCTCTAGCCCTCCTGGTTCTAATTGGGGGATGATCCTGATAGCCATGGTTCACTTTGAGGGAGGTAGTACCGGGTTTTTATATAAATTTGGTGCTCCCAGATTTTTCAAAAAGGTACGACTAAAAGTAATGAGGTCAGCTTTCAGGGTGTGGCAAAATTTGAAAATGAAGTGGGGAATAAGATATTATTCCGACTTTGCCCCTATTTGGGATTCTCCAGGGCTCCCCGCCTGCCTAAATGATATCTTGGCTATTCCGATTAGGAGGGCGGGAATTGTCATCTGGTCCGATTTATTATCTTTGGATGGAGTTCATCCATGGGATGTGTTAAGGGCAAAGATAGGAGATTCCTTCTCCCGCTTCAAATATTTGCAAATATGTTCTTGGTTTGCTTCCGAGAGTGACCTTATAGGTGGAAACTGGGAGATTGAAAATACACTCCAAAATGTAAACCCCAAAAAAAGGAGGTAGGGCTATGGTACAGGGCTTTAATTGATGCAGAGGCTACAGATCTTCCTCTTCCCTATAGGGTATGGAACTCATCATCCCTGGAAGATGCCTCCGTCGATTTGTTTTTTCTCTCCATTCATAATTTATATAAGTATGTCAAGTCAGCCTCCCTAAAGAAAAATCAATTTTTTGTGGTGAATAGATTATACTACACTCCAAAAAAGATTGCTAGGTTTGCTTCAAACTTAGTTCCGAAGTGCCAGGGGTGTGGTTTAGTGGAGGCTGACGATTTGCATATATTTTTTGGTTGTGGATCCCTAAGGGTCTTTTGAGAGAATGTTGGGAGGGCACTGGAGGGAATTTTTAAAGTTAAGATTAACCTTAATTTGCCTTTAGTTGTTTTCGGTATTGAGAATAATCTTATAAATCAGCTATCTAACAAATTGATTGGCTTACTCCTCTGCTCGAAATTAGCGGCCCGTAGAGCGATCTGCAGGTTGTGGAAAGACCCTGAGCCACTGCAATATGAGATTTGGTTGAGAGCAGTATTGAGCATGGCGAGACTGGACCAAGGGGAGAGGAGTATTTGGGAACCATTAATTATCTGGGGTACAGAAATGAGGATGGTCTAAGTACCTGTGGCCCAATGATTACACCAAGCCTCACACAAAAGAAGCTGGCCTGGTCAGCCTAAAAGTGAATGCAAGAGTATGGACCCAGGGCGCCCAGCTTGGAAGGGGGTTTTTATGCGAAAATTGCAGATGCTTAAGGTGAAATGAGGACACAAAAAAAAGAAAACAAAAAAAAAAGAAGTGCAGAAATATCTGAGGAATAGTAGCAATCAGATATTTAAAGTTGACAGAGTATGCTTTCAGTTTAAAGCACACACATCACTAAGTACGGCCTACTTGCAGTGTACTGTTGCAGAGACTTATATGGAGAAGGGTACAGGTTAATTCATCTTGAACATGTTTTGAAGCTCGCTTTTCTCTACGAGTTTCATTAGAGAGTCAGAGCTCGCAATGCCAGGCCTAACCCAAAATCAAAGACCGACTCCTGTCATGCCACTCTCGTGAGTGTCAGAATCTTTCTAGAGACCTGAATGTCTAGAGACCTGAATGAATGTGTCAGTGCCTTGTTAGGGGCAAAATGACCCATCAAGGAGCCTATAGGTACTAGATTAAACATGCGCTTACTCTTTTCATTCTCTTCCCTTTAACCAGATTTTGCCACAGCAACGCGTGGCCGGGTACAGCCAGTATATATATATATATATATATATATATATATATATATATATAAATATATACTAGCTGTACCCGGCCACGCGTTGCTGTGGCTCAGTCTGGATAAATGGAAGAGAAAGAAAAGAGTAAGCGCACGTTTCTAATATGTTTCATTTCACAATGTTTGTGGGTATACTAGATGTTTTTGTCCATCCTAATATATGTAGAGTATGTTCTATATGCGTCCCTTGTATTTGTTGCGCATATACCAAATCGATAGGGTCTGTTCAGGTTGCAAAGTGAACCAACTCCTCGCCCCTCCCTCCACCCACTTCCCGGTCTGCCATCCTGACACCAACTGTCCATCCTAATATATGTAGACTATTGCCTCTATGCGTCCTTTCTTAATGTTGCAAAGTGAACCAACTCCTCTCCCCTCCCTCCACCCACTTCCTGGTCTGCCATCCTGACACCAACTGTGCATCCTAATACTTGTAGACTATTGTCTGTATGCGTCCCTTGTAGTTTTTGCGCACCAAGCAAATCAATAGGGTCTTTCGAGCCTTTCGATTAAAAACACGTGCGTATTGGACACACGCGTATGCAAATCTAACATTGTGTATACATAAAAACACGCTTAATCGAATCCAACGTTGTGTCAAAATTTCAAACCAATCGGTTAAGAACTTTCGGCGATTTAAGATTTTGAACAAACGAACATTGACATTTTTATGTGTCTTTTTGGGCTTTCAGTTAAAAATACTCAAGAATTCGACACGCGCCTATTCGAATCCAACGTTGTGTATATAAAAACACGCCTGTATTCGTATACAACATTGTGTCAAAATTTCAAAGCAATCGGTGAAGATCTTTCATAGATTTACGATTTTGAACAAACGAACATTTACATATATATATATATATATATATATATATATATATATATATATATATACAAATATATATATATATACATATATATATATATATATACACATAGATAGATAGATAGATAGATAGATAGATAGATAGATAGATAGATAGATAGATAGATAGATAGATAGATAGATAGATAGATATAGATAGATAGATAGACAGTTAGATAGATTTGTGTTTATTGATGGATATGTTTTATATAGTAGTAAATTAAGGGGAAAAACTTACAATTATTGTAATGTACAGTAAAATATTTATTATTATTTATGAAATTACATGTACTTCCGGGTCTGCGAGGAGCTAGGGACGCCAATATCTGTGCGACGGTTGGAGGACGGGACTTTGTGCGTGTCCCGTCAGCAGTTTCCGGCCCTGTCTTGCTGTTGATCCCCCTCAGCGTTGCCCCCCTCCCCCACCGGGGAGACAGGAGCTACAGAATGAGCGGTCGTGTCATAAGCCGGGCCACGGAGAGCCAATCGTTGGTGCTGCTGACCGGGAGAGCGGAACCACCGGAGGGCTGCAAGTGGCAAGGGGAGAAAAAAGTGCAGGATCCCCCAGTGGGTCTTAGAAGGTCAGAGAAGGTGAGCGAGGAAGTGGCAGTATGCAACTGAGCAGAGGGGCCGCAAATGGGGCAATACACACTGCGTCAGGGCCCACCGTAGGCCGAATGATATGACCTGGCTAGGCCCGGGAAAGTAAAGGATTACACACCCAGGCTATGTAGCTGCCTCAGTCCGGATATGAGTCTACAAAGAAATCAAAGACACAGCAGGCGCAGGCAACACTGAGAGGGGCTACCACTGCTATGCTCATAACTGGAAGCCCTTCTTGCTGCCAGACCTGTCCAGGACCCAAAACTTCCAGCCTGCAGTGCGGTCGCTGTGGACGCGTCACTTCTTCGTGCCAGGAGGCGCCAACAAAAGCTCTCGCAGCGCGGGACGTGCGCGGGCCATGCACGGGCAAAGCTGTCCACGCCTGTCCACGCCCGTCCACGCCCGTCCACGCCCGGAAGACACTGGACTGGGCCTATCTTCTGACATTTTGGACCATATAATTCATCGAAAAGGTACTGTAACAAGGTTTACAACTATTTGTAGAAATTAAATGCTGATTGCCCTCTTTCCATATTGTATATCTATTAAAAAATGAAGTTAAAAGTAATGGCAAAAAGGTAGACCTGCGCCGATCACACAGTAGGAAGTGTGGAAGGAACTTTAAATGCTTTTTTGACTAGGGCAGAATCGGTACTGACACATGAGGTTGCATTAACAGAGAGACGGCTTTCCCTGGGTTCATTAACTGCGCCAAAGTGTTCCTCACTGGGAACATTTACCTCACTAACACCGCTATTGGCCTCACCTTCTACTCCGTCAATTTCATCGCCATCAACTGTACAGGTTGTTGCACCAGTGGGCTAGCACCCATTCCATTCATCCAATGAGCCTATTACTAGCTCTAAGGCATTAATAGTAAGCCAGGGGCCAATAGCTGTGTCTGATAAAAGCAACGAGCCCCCAGTGAAGCGCAGAAGGGGTGGTGCACTGGTAAAGCAACCGGTGAAGAAACAAACGCAACCCACAAGCTGTAAAGGGAATTAAGTAATTGGAAGAACTGATCCCGGCCCAAATGACATTGTGCATCATGCTATAAATAAGGACTCTGCTTCCTTCCCACTAATTGAGGGTGACAATATGTGAAAGAGATTTGAGACAATGATTACAGTATTGTTAATCCCTTTACAAGTAAATTTGAATAGGATTGAGGAGCGTATGTCGCATATTGAGGGCCTAGTAACTCCCTTTTGTAAGTCACCCACATTGGTTTCCTATCAGCGCCAACAGGTTGGGCCCCCACCCTTGTCCATGCCCTTGCCCCCGGTAAGCCATATCTAAGTAAAGGTACTGCCCAGGGGAATCAACCTAGCCAGAGAGGAGACAGAGGGTTGGAGCTTTCTAATATGAAGGAGGGGAACACAAATAGTCATCTTTCTCTGAGGTGTCTGCCACTTACCATTCAAACAGAATCACAAAGCCAATTGGCCTACCGGGTACAGCAAAACCAACCTCATCAGAAAAATGGTACCCCCTTACTACAATCGGTCACCACCATAAACGACCCAGTTAAAAATATTCACCCAACACAACAGGGCCAGAAGGGGAGGTTTGCTTATTTGAACAAACAAAGCCTGGCAGGGGGGCCCTTGCTAAACCCTATCAGTCTTTGCACCGTCCTAAGGCCTAAGAGTCTCTTATCATGATTCTGGCCAATGTTCCAACGCTAGGGAAAGATCAGATGGAAAGCACTATCCAAATGCTAAATAAATCTCTCCACTGGCTCTCCCGTCAGGTCTCTAGATGGGTAACTGAGGCTGTCCCACTCGCAAAGCAGATCAATATGGCGAGAAGGCTGAAGTGGTTGGGCCCAACAAATAAATCAATGGATGGGGATTGTGTTATTCTGAATTCTAACAATCATTACAGCCCTAGAGTCCTCATGGATTACTTGCAGGGGGATTTATGTAGGGATACTTATGGGTTTTTCTTTTATAGACACTCCCCAACATCGATCAACGAGTGGACATTACTGGGGAGGGGAGGACCAACGGAAATTATGGTACCAATGGAGGGGGAACCTAGAGAGTTAGCAACCAAAATAGATTTGCCCCCCTAAATGACTTGGAACAGTGTGACTGGCTAAAGCCATCGTTATACTGAGAGCAGCAAGGGCCACCAGCCTCCCGTTCTAATTATACCCAATCAAGTATACTAGGGCCTGGTGATGGCACACCTACAGTAAAGATCCCCATATGGGTGGGAGGGTTAAAAATATGGCGTTTGGGGGCGTGGCCGGGCGAGATGGCCGAGCAGACGTGACCTGCTTCGGCTCCTGGTCCGCACATCACCTGGCGAGCTCTACCGGCGGCAAACCTGCATGGAATCGCTGCCGCGGACTACCCCCGGACGGCAGAAGACCTGAGGCGCCGCAGCGAAGCACTTTGGTGAAATGTTGGGGCCCCGGGGGCTCTCGTCCGCTGATTTTAGAGGCGGCGAGCAGCCCCGGGAACAAAATGGCGGCCGACAAGTGATCCGACGAGACAGCTGAATGGCGCCGATCAACAGCTTCTGAGGTGGCGGAGGGGAGCGCTGGTGTCACGGAAGCAGCGGAGGTGTCGGGGTGAGTCCTGACCCACCTGCAGTGGCCTGCTCCTTAGTTAAAAAGCGCCCCGGAGGCGGTCAGCCCGGCTGCCTGACCTTAAGATGGCAGCCGGTGGGACCTCCTGAGATGGTGGCAAACCTCGTGGGGCTCTGGCTTGCTCCCCCTGGCCTGAAGACGCCCCTATAGAAACACAGCAGTGGGGCTGCGAGGAAACACGATAAACAGACGGCGGCCGGGGCAGATGGGCCCCGCTAGAGGTGACCGAGGACATGCCTGGCAGCCACAGCGACGGAGGACAGCTGGGGAGGGCTACCGCTGATGAATCCTAGCGGCTACGAGCCTAGAGTGATCTCTCCTCTCCTACCATTGCAACAGTGCAGTGAGGCACCCACAGCCCCCAGTGGATGTCAGCTCTGACGGCGCGTTTCTCGGGCTGGTGGAAGGCTATGCATCACTGTCCTCTGCTAGAACACGGGCCTTCTCCCGAGCCCAAGCTGAGTGCCGAGGGGGTGCGCCTGCAAGTCCAGAGGCGGCCGGACCGTGTGGAGCCACATCCTTATGCCTACGAACAAAGGCACAAACAAGGGAACTGGCAAAGTGTCTGACTTTTTTACCACCACTGATAACAGGCCAGCCCTCAGGGGCAATACTGAGAAGACGACCATGGCCCTTACCAAAGCTGATTTATTGTCCATGTTTAAGGATTTCAAAGCTGAGCTGCGCAACGAGCTCGGTCAGGATATTAAGTCTTCTATAGACCATTTACGCTCGGACCTATCGGAACGCATGGCCTCTCTTCAAAAAGATGTGGATTCCGTGGGCACCAGAGTTCTTGATTTGGAGACGCAACACCAGGAACACAAGCAGTCAGTAGGAGAGTGCCAGGAAGACATCCAAGCCCTCAAGGAACAACTCCAACAAACGCAGCTTAAGGCCGAGGACCTGGAAAACCGTGCCTGGTGGGAGAACATCCGCGTCAAAGACCTGGAAGAAGGCGTGGAAGGGTCAGACCTGGAGACCTTTATGGAGGGCCTCTTTGCGGAGATCTTGAGTCCCAAGGTGTTCAAGATAAAGCTGGACAAAGTCCACAGAGCGGGCCCCCCCAGAGGGGAGACCGGAGGAGGCCTTGTGATATATTGGTGAAATCCCACTCTTACAAAACCAAGGAGGCGGTCCTACAGGCGGCTAGGGCAAGGGACTCTATTTCCTTTCAGAATTTCTCCTGCGCCATCTTCCAAGATGTGGCTCCTTCCACACTGGCGCGCAGACAGACGCTGCAGCCTATCACTACCAAACTCCAAGAAGATGGGATAAAATACCGATGGACATATCCTTTCGGTCTCAGTTTTGACCTCCACAACAAGAGGCACCACATGACCAACTTGAAGGACGGCTTGCATCTCCTGGACCTACCATCAGAGGAGGGAGACTCTTCATCTGGAACACCTGGCGACCCTCCAGGGGGTGCAGCTTCCAATTCGGCCTGGACGCAGAACGTGAGAAGAGGGAGACGCTGAAGACGTCTGAGGGCCACTCCACTGCTGAGCGCCTGACTGGCCCCCGGGGGGTATAGACAGGTCCCGGATCATCGCATTCGGGGTTGAGAGACTTTGGGTCTTTCGGGGCCTCGACAAAGGTGAGGCTATGTTTTCCTTGTGCCATTAACGACACTCTGCCAAGGCAGTTCAGTTCGGGCCTCTTTGGATCCAGTAGGTGACTCCTGTGATATCTCTGGGGATGTCTGCTGCACGTTGTATTAATGACACAGCTCTGAGCCTTATCATCTCCTAGAGGGGGTGAGATGTGTTGCCCTTAATTTCAGATTGGTCTGTGCTATGGCGGCCATGAACTTAAAGACTGGGACATGTACTTGGGGCTGTGCGGCCGGGGGCAAAATGTGTGACCTATCAGATTCATAGATTCCTTTTTGTGATCTCGCTACGGTGAGGTGCAGACTGGGTCCCAGGACCCGTTGTCCCCACAAGTCTATGCCCCACGCTACGACAGAATGTTGATTATGGATTAATGTTTTGGTTTCTTATTTCGTTGAGTTTTGCGGGGATTGGGGGGTGGGGTGGGAGGGAGGGTGGTGGCTGCTTTGTTTTGTCTTTTTATGGCAGGCTTTTTGTAGGGTTTTACGGGGGGAGAGGGGGGACGTGTATGGTGGTGGTCATTGCAATGATAACCTTTGGGAGTATTCAGGCTCTTTACATTACCCGGGTCTCCTCTGGTACCCATGGGCGAGTGACTGAGGAGATAGCATGGTGGCGGATTGGGGTTTGATGGTCGGTGTGTTCGCGGAGAAATACAAGGTTCTCATATTGCTATGCCGATTACCGTAGGTACCTGGAATGTTAAGGGGCTTAATTCCCCTCAGAAACGTCAGAAAGTATGGAAGTATATAATTGACCATCACCTGGACATAGTAGCCCTTCAGGAAACACACCTACTTAGGGCTGAGGATTCCCGTTTGAAACACAAACTATACCCACTTATTTATAAGTCGTCAGGCTCTACCAAGCATAGGGGGATGGCACTCTTATTTCGGTACACTATTCAATTCCAGCCCATTGAGGTGCAGAGCGATAGGGACGGACGCTGGATTATGGTCAAGGGGCAACTGAAAGGGAAACTTTGCACCTTTGTAGCTCTCTACGCCCCTAACACTGGGCAATAGGGATTCCTGCAACCCTACTGGGTAAGGTGATGGATTTTGTCGAGGGGCCGCTGATTCTTATGGGGTACTTTAACTTGGTGTGGCAACCAGATCTTGATAGTACACATACTCGCCGCTCCGATTTGGGCTCTTTTTCCACTGACACTCAAAGGCATATTCAGGACCTGGGCCTGTTAGACACCTGGCGCACTCTTTACCCCCACACCCGAGACTATACCTTCTTCTCCCATGTTCACCACTCCTATTCCCGGCTGGACTACATCTTCGCCAGCCAAGCCTGCAGGGCAGCCTCAGGGAGGCCAAGATATTCCCCATGTCCGTCTCGGATCACAGTTTATACTCTGTCTGTCTCACCTGGTTTGGCAATGCCCCATCTCCTCCTCGATGGTACTTTCCGGCATCATTAGCTAGGTACAAGGAATCGTGTGCCCATCTCCGCGAAACTATCAAAGAATTTTTTACCCTTAACCGGCCGGAGGACGCATCAGAATACAATACGTGGGAATCCTTTAAGGCCATATTGCGGGGTAAATGCATCGCACTCAACACAGCCCTGAATAGACAACGGGCCAAGGATAGGGAACTATTGAGGCGGAACTATCAGCCATTGAACAATCTCATAAGCTCATGCCCACCTGGCAGACACTGCGAAAACTCACAGCGATCAGAGGCAAACTCCGGG
This sequence comes from Lissotriton helveticus, assembly GCF_964261635.1. Lineage (NCBI taxonomy): Eukaryota > Metazoa > Chordata > Amphibia > Caudata > Salamandridae > Lissotriton > Lissotriton helveticus. The sequence continues at coordinate 1,053,499,290 of NC_136069.1, read as the reverse complement.
CTATCTATAACAATAGGGCAGAATTCACTCTTCTTAAGCTGCGTAATCTTTCCTACACTCAAGGCAATAAAATAGGGAAACACCTCGCTAGGCAGTTAAAAGATAAACGGGAGAGGGAGTACATAGGTGGTATTCAAGGTCCTTCATGAGATATAGCCCATAGAGATGAGGACAAGGCGGAACTTTTCGGGGCGTTTTATGAAACCTTATACTCTACAGATGCCCTGGACGTAGACAGACAGCAAGAATTTCTTAGGAAGCTACCTATCCCTCAGGTCTCCCCGCTTGGAACGAGGTGCTTATAGCTCCGATCACTCTTGACGAGGTTACCTCGGCTATTAAGGCATTGAAAGCCCATAAGGCGCCGGGCACGGACGGGTACACAGCGATTTTCTACAAGACATTCTCCTCTGACATCGGCCCTCACCTAGTTAGGCTTTTTAATAGAATTGCCACTGACGGGGACACGACTGGTTCTATGTCCGAGGCGGTGATCTCGGTGATTGCCAAGCCAGGGAAAGACCCCTCACACTGCGCCTCCTACAGGCCTATTGCCCTCCTTAATATAGACACGAAACTATATTCTTCTATTCTGGCTAAGAGACTGAACGACCTCATGCCGCTCCTTATTCACCCAGACCAGTGTGGATTTATTGTGGGACGTCAAACTCACGACAACATCCGCTGCATCGTCCATTTAATAGAAAAGGCTAACAAATTTAAGATCCCAGCGGTTCCGATCGGGTTGGATGCCGAAAAGGCGTTTGATCGCGTCGACTGGAGGTTCCTATTCTCGACATTTACGGCGTTTGGCTTCTCTCCACAATTTATAAATATGATCCAGGCTAACTACCAAAATCCCCGGTCTAAAGTATCGGTAAATGGCGTGCAGTCTTCCCCCTTTACACACTCCAGAGGCACTAGGCAGGGATGCCCCTTAACCCCCCTGCTGTTCGCTCTTAGTATTGAACCACTAGCGTTCGCTGTCAGAGAAAACCCTGGGATTAAAGGCCTCCCCTTCACCGGGAAATCCCATAAGATCTCTCTTTTTGCTGATGATGTCCTCTTGTCCCTTTCAGACCCGACGGTGTCTATCCCGCACCTACAAAAGGAGCTTGAACGCTTTGAGAAGGCTGCCGGCTTCAAAGTCAATTTGGATAAATCGTATATACTTAATCTCACCCTCTCACAGAAGGAGGTCCATTCCCTTCAATCCCTTACACCCTTGTCATGGGCTGTCTCCTCTATCCAATATCTGGGTGTCCACCTGACGCCGACAGTAGAGAAATTATGCGCAGTCAACTTGCCGCCCACTCTTACTCGCATTCAGGCTGAGCTGACGAGATGGAAACCTCTCTTCCTATCCTGGCTGGGTCACGTCCAAGAGATCAAGATGACCCTTCTCCCTAAATTACTGTATTTATTTCAGGCGCTTCCAATAGAACTAGAAGGGGAATTCTTTAGACGTGTAAAAACAATGATCCTACGCTTTATCTGGCAAGGAGGACGTGCCCGCTTCTAATTTTTCCTGCTGAGTCGCTCCCAACGGGAGGGGGGTAGGCCTACCTTATATTCATCTCTTCTATAAAGCCGCACAACTCAGGATATTGGTCGAATGGTCGCAGAAAGAGTCCAAGAAGCACTGGCTCCATATGGACCGCAGTGTGGCTGGCAGGACGATATGGGACTGAATCTGGTGTGCAAAACAAGACAGACACAAAAACACCTACCTTAGCACCCCTACACGTACCACCTTACAAGTCTGGCATTCTGTGATGAAGGACGACAGCTGGACTACATTCCCTTCACCCTTTACACCACTACACTTCAATGCAGCGTTCCCTCCGGCTCTTCAGGAGGGACCCTTTGACGCCTGGCGGGAGGGGGGATGCTTAGCCCTCACCCACCTGTTCCACAACTATGATCCCCTTGCATTTGATAACTGCAAGAGAGACTATGGGATAGGAGACTCTGAGCGTTATCACTATACTCAGTTAATGCATTGGGCATTAGGCCCCCAGATCCAAGAAGGGGCCACTCGTTCCCTTTCTAAATTTGAAGCCTTCCTTGTCAAATCTTCATCCATGAAGGGGGTAATATCGTTTTCGTACAAACTTCTACTGTCCACTACACTCTCCCCCCGGACGAGGTACATGTCCGTGTGGGAGGGGATGGCCCAACGGGACATAACTGATGAAGAGTGGGCTCACTTGTGGTCTGACATTTTTAAATTTAACCAATCCACAGACTTGCGAGAAGCTTATTTAAAAAACATGATGGACTGGTACTTATATCTCTCCACGTTATCTCGAATCTTCCCGGACTCGTCAGAGAGATGTTGGCGACGATGTGGATTACTCGGGGACTTCCAACACATTTGGTGGGATTGCCCAACCATCCAGCCTTATTGGGAGGAAATCTTAGTTCAGGTGAAAGACATGCTTGGGTACCCCATCCCGATATCCATGGCCGAAATACTTCTCGGCGTCCGCGACCCTATGTTAGAACACCAGACTAGGGCGGATAAAAGGATAATGTGTGAGTATTGGGGCGGCCAAGATTACTATTGTGGCAGCATGGAAAAGGAAGGAACCCCCAGTGATATCCCTGTGGCACTCCCGCCTCTGGAAACTGCTTAGCCTAGAGCGCATGTCTGACATCTTTAAGGATGACTTCAAGAACTTCGAGTTTAGGTGGGGCCCGCTGGTCTCCTTCCTTTCACGGGGTCTCCCATCAGCAGTCTGTCCCGCTTCAGTTAGGGCTTACCATATTTTCCAACTCTGAGTATGCCCCACTAATGTGGGCCCATTCCAGGATATTTGAGGCCACCACCAGGGTAGGGAGGGTCATGGGGAGGGGAGGGTTTAGTTACGTTGGTTGACTCTTTGTATGATTATAAGTTTCGATTTAACATCGAGCCCCTAGTGGGAGAGTTCCACTACACCCACATTTACCGGGACTTTGTCCAGCGATGGAACTGTTAAGAACACTGAATCCTGCAGAGAAGAAGACAGAGCTTCCGCGAGCTCACACTGACGTTCCTTCTCGAAATGCTTGCACTATGTACCCATATGCTTTAGAAACTCTATCCCTCGGTTGAGCTACGAGTTGTGATTGGGGTACGTCGACACGCATAACAGGGTTCTTCTTTTTATGTATCATCATTTTTTGCTAGTAGCCATCTCTCCCCTGCGTGGGATAATATGGCGTCTGATACAGGAGAGGCATTTGAAGGACCAGGAAGGGATCAACCTGGAAATAGAGTAATATGCAAAGGGTTATCTGGCCAACATCAGTGGGAAGGGTTTGCTCTAGCAAGCTGGAATGTGAACAGGTTAAAAAATAAGGTCAAGAACATAGACTGGGTCAACTTTATTTCCTGTTATGATATTGTATGAATCCAGGAAACCTGGTGCGTAAATTCTGTACATATTGATGGTTTCTCATCCCATTTACTGCCAGCAACTGGTTCAAAATCAGGTCAAGCAAAGGGGGGCTTGCAGGTACTTATTTCCAACAAAATACCTGTAATGGTTAAAAAAGTTGTATTAGTGGAACCCCATGCTTAGATGTTATGGCTAAGCAAGAAGAGAGGGAAAGACCTTATTTTAGTTCATTTTTATAACAATATTTTTGATTCTAAACGTATTGATGTATTAACAGCCCTCGATTGGCAACTAGAATCTTTTTTAGCAACAATTAGTACAGATTATGTCCTACTATGGATAGGAGATTTTAATATACAGGCATGTATTGCTTCAAACACCCAAGCAAGCTGCCATATTCGTGGTGACAGGAACGAAGCTGACCATTTTTGCCACAGTGAGTATGGGGAAGACCTAAACCAGATATCATCGAAATATAATCTCCTCTTACTTAGGGGAGGTTACGGCCAAGATGGGGTTGTATTTCCAACTTTTATAGGGAGAAATATGTACTCGGCTATTGACCACATTTTATTTTCTACCCCGGATATATTAAGATGATGAAACCCCACCATCGTCCCCTCCATTCTGAGTGGTCACAATCTATTGGCTTTACCTTTGTTCTTTTGAGGCACAAAGGGCAAAGCTTTCTCCATAGGGTCCAATATTACTCCATTTAGGAATAATGGAACTAGAATTAAGTGGACTGGTGTTGACCCAAGTAGGACACTAAAGCAAATAATTACACAAAACCAGGGCGAAATCGCCTATTGTCTTGAGGACGATATTTCTCCAAATGTATTAATAAGTAATTTTAACTGCATAAGTATGTATTTTAAAGGACTTCTAACTAGGCAACCCGATAACAATGCTACAAACAAGAAGGGGTGGTTTGACAATACCTGTACCAAAGCACTCCAGGTGCACAAATATACTCTATCTAAAACACTGCGAGATGCATTGGTGATCAAATCCCAAAGACAAGAATATAAAATAGCTCTAGTAAATAGGAAAAAGGTTTTACAGAAAGAAGCATGGGTTAACCTGATAACCTCAACTAAAACAAAGAATAGCAAACTCTTTTGGGACACTGTAAATGCCCCTTTTTTTAAAAATGATGATGTACCAGAGTTTGGTTCATTTATCCCGGCCGAAACATGGGTGACACACTTCTCTGGAATCTTTAACAACGCTGAGGAGATAGTGGGGGGATTAGATACGGACGCCCACGAAGAGAGGATTTGCAGCTTGGATTTCACTTGTGCAGAGGTTGTACCGGCAATTCAGGAGAGCGCCGGGGGGGTGGGCACCTGGTCCCGACTGAGTCCCAGTAGACGTCTATAAATCGGAACCGGAATTATGGGTACCCATTTTAACTAGACTGTTCAACTCAGCCGTAAAAGATACAACACCACAAACATGGGGTAAGCCTATTATTGTCACAATATATAAAAAGGGGGACAAAACTGACCCAAAATATTATCGCCCGATTTCCCTCCTGGATACTTCTTTAAAAGTCATGAGTAAGGTTCTACCTAAAAGGTTGCAGGAATGGGTTGAAGAGCATTGCATCCTAACGCCTGTGCAGTATGGGTTCGAAAATGTTTGGGGACAGTTGAACAATGCCTTAATCTGGAGCTACTCATTGGCAAATACACTAAGGCAAAGATGGGTTCAATTTCTCTGTGCTTTGCCGATTTGAGCAGCGCCTTCGATTTAGTGGGCCACAACTTACTATGGCAAATCCTGATCGACCTGGGAGCACCTTGGGCAATTGTTAACTTTCTTTCAAACTTATACGAAAAACTAACCAGTGTGGTTCACTTTGGCCCCCAGGCAGAATGTACCCCTAAATTTAAAGTAGGTCGGGGAATACGACAAGGATGCGTGCTAGTCCCAATTTTATTCTCCCTTTTTATTAACGAGGTTGATACTTACCTGCAGAAAATTCAAGTTGATGTACCCAGGGTGGCTGGTCGTCCGATACCTGTATTATTATATGCGGACAACGCAGTACTATTGGCACGGACCCCAGTAGGCCTCCAACGGAGGAGGGTAATCAACAAATCAAAAACATTTACCATGGTATGTGGGCATAAAAAGAAACCTTGTATAACCTTTCAAATAGATAGTACCCCAATTTGTACCGTAAACTCTTTCTCCTACCTTGGTATACTGTTTTCAGATAACGGTACATGGTCCCAACATATCATAAATACAAAAGTTAAAATGAGCAGGGCCAACCAAGACATTTTTAAATTTGCGGCCAAATTGGGAAAACGACCATAAGGAGATGGTTGCCACCTATAAAGCTAAAGGAGTAAGTACTTCTATATATGGAGCAGGAGTTTGGGGCTATACAAATAGTGCTGCGTTACAAGTAGAAGAAAATTGTTTTATAAAACGCTTGTTGTTTTTACCGTCTTCTGTATCGAACACCATTGCACATCATGAGGTGGGGCTGCAATTTTTAGAGGACGTCTTGATGGCAGGAGCCTAATTATTATGGGCCCAAATCTGGAAAAATGAAGAAACTGCTTTTACCAGGTAAATCATTTTAGAATGCTTAATCCTGGACGATGCTCTGAAAATTCCCTGGTTGTCCTATATGAATACTACACTGGGGAATTTATTTCATATGTCGGTATGGTCAAACCCTGGAAAAATACTAACTATTAAAAAGAAAGAATTTAAGGTCTCCTTCTTGTCATTTAGACAAAACCGTAGAGCAAAAATGGAACTTAGTAAACCAACTGTGGCTTTATACAAAACATATATGTTAGAAGAGGGAATTAATGATTATTTGTTGCATGTTACTCACCTGCATCATCGGTTCGTTTTATTGAGGCAGAGATGTGGTATTGAACATTATTGTGTTGCGTTACCAAAACAACGTCCTTCAGATAAGGTGCCTGTGGTATATAAAAGATGTCCAGGAGTCATGGATATATTTATAGTTGATTTATTCAGGATAGTTACATGTCCAGTTCTTATGATGGTAATTAAGAGACCCCACCAGGAGTGACCTCCTTGTCACTCAGCCTGCCTCCAACTGTCAGTAGGCTCAGGCCTAACTACAACATTCTATGATATCACTAGGAATTATCACATTGACATCAAGAGAGCAACAAGGAAATACAAAGCTAAGAGAAAGAGACAAAGTCCCTGTACAACATATCTCCTTTCTTTAGGGAAAAGAACAAATAGATGTAAACTAATGTAATCTTTAAATGAGCAAATAGAAATAATTAGTACAAACTAATATCATTGTTAAATAAGCGAATAAGTTATGTTGCCAAACAAGAAGATACGAACATGTAAGAAGCCATAAGAAAGAAAGAGGAGTGGACGAACAAGGAATACACAAAAACTGTTAGTGAGGTAATGCACACCACCACCCTCTTCCTAATAATGGTCAGAAGCAAGGAACATACAAGGAGTGATGAAAAACACAAGAGAAAGAATACCAGACGTCTCCGGTACCTTAAGTGTAGTGAAAAAGAATCCGCCAAAACACAGGTGAACCAGCACGAAGAGTAGAGGCAGGAGACTAAACACCAAATTACAGGAATATATAAAGTTCAAGAAGAATAAAAAGATATGAATGAAGGGTTACACTCACCCAACAATCACTCAACCCGGAAATAATCCGTGGAATACATTTAGTCACCCGTACTTACTGTAATAAGTAAACTTACTCATCAATTACTCAACACTAAACGTCAATAATGTAACACGAAAACGACCTGCAGGAATTACACGTGTATAAATCATATGAAAAGGATGTATTCATCCTACATAAATATCATATTGGGGATGCTCTCACCCTTAAGGTATAACTAGGGATACACTTATCCTTCATAAATATCACGTCAAGGGATACACTCACCCTTATCGAATTTCAAGAATTTAAAGGGATATACTCATTCTAAAACAAGTTGCAGGGATACACTCACCCAGAGATGCAACTATAACTTAACGGGGTTTACAAGAATACTTTAACCCGTGAATTTTAAAAAAATAAATTCACTTTTCACTTTTCACTCAGCCTGTCACTCAGCCTGCCTCCAACTGTCAGTAGGCTCAGGCCTAACTACAACATTCTATGATGTCACTAGGAATTATCACATTGACATCAAGAGAGCAACAAGGAAATACAAAGCTAAGAGAAAGAGACAAAGTCCCTGTACAACAGTGCCCTGTCCTTGTGATAATAAGAGTAAACAAAGCATGCTGCATTTTATATTGTTCTGCAAATTTTACTGTAATTTTAAGAATTTTTATTTGAAGCCCCTGTTTGTTAACCGTGGAATCAGGTCCCATAAATTGGCTATGAAATTCCTTGTAAGCCTAGAAGATCCTTTGACATGTTATAGCACTGCCATGTTTATTTTAAAATTAATTTCCGCGAGGGAAAGGTTTGTGTTGTAGATTAATAATGGATGACACTAATGTCTGTACTTCTTTTTTAATATGCACCAATTTTTATTTATTATATTGTCTGTGCTTTTATGGCTGTTTTTTAATAGTAGAATAAAGATTTTTGAATTGAATATACTAAAATATATCTATGGGATAAAGTAACCCTTGACGTACATTATAAGTATATTGCAAGTCACTGTGGAGTTCCATGGTGATATGGAGGAACGAGGCCAAAGGCCAAGTTCCTTTTCAAAGTTATGATTTAACAATATTTCCATCATATATGGCAGGTGTACTTTATGCCTCATAATACATGATCACACCATCACCTTTCCCACAAATCACTTAAATCCTTGGTGCATAGCTCTTTCATATGAGAGAGCAAGTTTGCAACCATAATGAATAAAAATATTATCACTAGTGCAAAATTGAACACATCCAAAAAGTTGTTAGCTAGTTGTTGAAAAAAGATATTAGAAGTCAGTTTAAAAAAAAAAGGTTCAGCAAAAATTCGAACTATTCTATCATTTTCCAAGGAGTGCAAAAATAAACATATTGCCATAAATATCTACTCTTTGCTTCCCACTGTAGAGTTAAGGAATACAGACCAGAAGAAAGAAAAGCAAAATTTAGTTTTTGTTGCTTTAAACTGCTGCTTTAATTATGCACCATTACCTGACCTGTATTTCTTCTCAGCTGACATTGTGATATTAGAATTCGACTTTAATAAGGTATTACAATTGAGTTCATATGTAATTTCTTTATAATCAGCGATGGGACGCGGAAGGAGTCACTGATTATAAAGACTTTGAGATGCATTTCATAGAGGGATAGCAGAATACCATATATTTTACACACACATACACGCATACACACACACACATATCTTTATCACAAAGCAAAGACTAATCACAGCTCTCCACGGAAGTAGAATCGTAAGTATTACTGGCTAAGTAAAAACTTCACCAATGCGTTTAAACCTTGATTTATGTTAATGTTAAAATAATGCAAAAGTCTAGCATGATTTCTTCAATTTTTTAAAATCACTAAATATTATGTTTCACTATATTTATTTATGTTTTGCGGTTAACTACAACTCCCATACTTTCACTTTGGAGACAAAATGGGAAAATGTGTATTCAGTGAACATGTAGAAAGGGCTCACTACCGTGATGAAGACCGAGAAGGTTGAAACGTGTTGGCGAAGCTGTTACTAAGCCAATGAAACCTGCAATTCTACTTCCCTCCGGGTATGCAGTGATTATTCTTTGTTGTGTGGATTTACTGGGAAGGATCAGTCTGCCTTTTTCGCCAGCTGCTAGTCTGTGTCTCCCATAAACTCTCCACAAAGTGCATTACTACATGATATATATATATCTTTGCTGCTCAGTTTGCCTCATTAAATCTACCTTGCCTCATTTTGGATTCGCTTTGTCGTCTGTTTAACCCTGGGGATCTGGAGTTGCAGTCTGGCTATCTTTGTGCATATATATATATATATATATATATATATACAACACCAGAAAAGACCCGTTTTTCACGAAGTCCGTGGCCCATTAACAAATGGCGAGTCCAACCGAGCGGGACACTCGGTAATTTATCCACCACCAAAACTCTATACATAGAGAGAAGGACTCGCACTAGGGATAACCAGGGTTTATTCCAGGCAAGGTAACGCGTTTCAACAGTCAAAGCTGTCTTGATCACACAATTTGCCACAAGACACAGAACGTCAATACATAGATATTCGACACAAACAAGGGACTACATGTTTGATAACTAGTGTTGTCGAATTTAGCGGCCATCTTAACACTGTAAAATATATATACCACATTGGGGTAAACTTATATTACATGCATATTAGCATAGAATATATATATATATATATTCACTGAAAAAACCATAGGTTATAGACCATATATAGTTAGGAATTAGCATTTACAAAACCTTGAAAATTCACTGAAAAAACCATAGGTTATAGACCATATATAGTTAGAAATTAGCATTTAAAAAACCTTATTTTACTCACACAAAACCATTGAAATTCCATATATAGTTAGTTGCACTAACTATATATCGCGCACCCGCAATCCACTGCTGATCATGTCACATATTACATCATTCATGACATGGTCAGTGACATCACTGATGACATCACTGATGACATCTCAAATGACATCACTGATGAGATCACTGATGACATCATCCAGTGACTGTGTGTTTCTGTAAAGTTTAAATATGTTTTACATATTGAAGAATGAGTAGATGTATAAGTGTCTGGACGAAGGATTTAGTAGGTGCATGACTGAATGTATGAGTGAGTGATTAAATGTGTCTCACTGAGTGCATGGGTTAGTGACTAAACTGTCTTAATTTGTGCATCATTATGTCTGTTGTTCTGTAAACTGCTGCATGTGTTGATCAGTAGCTATATGATTAACTATATGGGTTATTGATTGATTGTCTAAGTATTTGTATGGGAGACTGAGTGTGTGTGTGGCTGGCTGGGAGGTGTGTGACTCTGTGCAGATCAATGTGTACTTGTATCAATGATTGTATAAGAAAGTAAGTATGTGTTAGTATATGTTTGAAAATGTAAGGTGCTCTATGTTTAACTGTATAGACAAGAAAATGGAAGTGTGATTGATTCTTTACAGGACTGACTAGGTGTGTGAGTAACTCCATGGATGAGTGGCAGAGTGTGAGTGTCTGTATAGGTGTATGAGTGCATATGATAGTGTTGTAAAGATGAGTGATTGTATGTATGAATGATTGTATGGGTGAATGAGTGAATGTGTGTGTAGACGTAGGAATCAGTGAGTACGTATGTAGTAACTAGTATTGGTGTGTCAATGGTTTCAAAAATTATACTCTGTATTTAACACTGGGTGAAACAGAGGTTATATTAAAATGTGAGGAGATGCATTGTATTGTCACATGAATGATATCATCAGTGATGTGGTCATTGATGTCAAATGAGATGTCATCAGTGATCTCATCAGTGATGTCATTTGAGATGTCATCAGTGATGTCATCAGTGATGTCACTGACCATGTCATGAATGATGTAATATGTGACATGATCAGCAGTGGATTGCGGGTGCGCGATATATAGTTAGTGCAACTAACTATATATGGAATTTCAATGGTTTTGTGTGAGTAAAATAAGGTTTTTTAAATGCTAATTTCTAACTATATATGGTCTATAACCTATGGTTTTTTCAGTGAATTTTCAAGGTTTTGTAAATGCTAATTCCTAACTATATATGGTCTATAACCTATGGTTTTTTCAGTGAATTTCAATGGTTTTTTAATAGCAAATATCAAAACCTTTACAATGTATTCTTCTTGAAATCGAAAAATATTTTTTACATGTTTTTAATACAATTTTTTTTAAATTATTTTTATTGTTTCGCTCCCGGTACGCGAACCGGTTAGCTTCCCGTTAGCTCAATTCGGAGCCGCGACCCGGTCCGCGAACCGGTAAACGTTCCGTTTGCGCAACTGTCGCGTTAGAAAACAACATCGTGACGCGTCGCGTCAGCATGACGTTTCGCGTTGTCGCGTGATACGTCATATGACGTGCTACGTTACGCTGCCCAGAACGCTTCCCGGTTCGCGGACCGGGCGCTACCCACGCAAAAAAAACAAAAAAAAAATTGTTTTTTTTTCCCCGCGGGGCCCTTTTAAAACCTCCACATTAAACCTAGGGGGTCAGGGAGGAGCTAGTATGCCCCCTTATGGTTATTTCCCCCTTTGTTTTGGCCTCCTCTTGTCTCTCAATCCTACCGAGAGACAAGATGGCGGCCGCTCCGGACTGTTTAGAATGTTGACAGACACCGGAGAACCAATCAGCTTCGCTACGCGAAGTTCCGATACGCGTAAGGTCCGCGAACCGGGGCGCTGCCTGGTCCGCGCTTACAGATATATATCTTTTTTTAAACGTTAATTTCTCAAAATCCACTGGAGCACATATATTGAGACCTACAAAAGGCACATCGGGCTACCAGTCCCTACAATTTTGCCAAGTTTCGTGCAAATCCATTCAGCCGTTCGGGCTAAAAGTGAGGCCAACCGCCCTATGGAAAACTCAATGTTAAAAACACGTTTTGGGACCCCCCTTTTTTCTCGACCCCCCCTGGACGAACCCCCCCCAAATTTCCAGGGGCTGCTCAGAAACAAAATGTTCCATTTTCCTGAAAATTTCAGCCAATTCCGTCCACAAACGCCAAAGTTATTAGACATAGAATTTTCAAAAATCCCATAGAGAAAAAATCCTAACTATATATACCTACTGGCGACCGCCAGTAGGTAATATATATGTATATGTTTTTTTTTTTGCAAGAGCACAATGACAATTAAATCAAAAACCAATCCGAGGACTCCACATGATGGGATCGATACCTTCCAGGAGATAATAATTGAAGAGTTGAAGAGCCTACAGGAAGAGGAATTTGACTGAAGGAGAAAAAATCTGAGAAAAGAAGAATGGGAAATAATCAAAAGCCTCAAAGAAAATGAAAATATCGTAATCAAACCCAGTGACAAAGGCGGGAACATCGTGATTTTAAAACGTAGCCAATATGAGGATGAGGCACTTTCCCAGCTAAGAAACATAGAACATTACACTCAAATAAAAAGAGAAAAACATACAGAGAGTACGGTGGCCTTCAACGAATTGATTACGAAGTGGAAGGATGAAGGAATTTTGGATTTTAGAGACTGGAAAAATTTTAAGTGTGATTTTCCACAAATAGCCACATTCTATCACCTACCAAAGGTGCACAAAAGCAAGGTGTGGCCACCAGGACGACCAATCGTGTCTGCCAAAGATAGCCTATTAGAGAAAACATCTACCTACATAGACAGCTTCATTTCCCCGTTTGTCAAGGATCTCAGTTCGTATCTGAAAGATACGAAAGATTTTTTAAGAATTATACAGGTTGTGAAATGGGAGGAGGACATGTTCTTAATCACACTAGAGATTGCTAGCCTGTACACCTCGATCCGACATGAAGATGGACTATTGGCGATGAAGAGTTTCCTAGAAAAAAGAGCACTCAGGTTTCGCAGTCATAACAAAATGTTGTTAGAACTCACAGACTTTTGCCTAAGAAACAACATCTTTTTATTCCTAGGGCAACTGTATTTGCAACTCCAGGGGACTGCGATGGGCACGTGCTTCGCCCCCAGCTACGCGAATCTATTCGTGGGCTGGTGGGAGAAGCACATGGCCTGGGCGGGGACGAATGAGCGGTGGATGAACAACATCATGTTGTGGACCCGCTACATCGATGATTTGTTTTTGGTGTGGCGGGGCTCCCGAGAAGAGGCTGAGGAATATATAAATGAATTAAATAAAAACAATCTAAATCTCAGCTTCACCAGCAATATAAGCAAAAGCGAAGTCTTCTACCTGGACCTTCGGGTCTATGTTGAAGATGACGCCATTCAAACAGCCGTCTACCGCAAGCCCACGCAGGCAATACAATCCTACACTCGAGAAGCTACCATCCCCATAGTGTAGTGAACAACATCCCGCTGGGCGAGTTCTTACGTATGAAACGTAATTGTTCAACGAATGCGGAATTTGAGAAAGCAAGGAGTGAATCCAGGAAAAGATTCCAACAAAGGGGATACTGTAAAGGAATCTTAGACCAAGCAGAGTCAAAGAGTAATGTGGTAGTAAGGAATGACTTACTGATAGACAAACCTAAATCAGGCGAATCAGCGATTAGGATGATAACAGACTATTCTGAGAAGTCACCAAAGGTCTTTAACATCTTGAGAAAGAATTGGAAAATTCTACAAACTGACTCCATAATAGGGAAATCGCTATCCAACTACCCACTAATATCTTACAGGAAAGGAAACTCACTTAAAGATCATCTAGTGAACAGCCATCATGAACACAAAAATAGGAAGAAAGCAACAGTTTTGGGCTTCTTTCCCTGTATGAAATGTAAGGCCTGCAAAAATTCACACAAGGTCAAAGAATATCAAATACCGGGGAAGAAGAACAAAACTAAGATCTCCAAATTAGTCAACTGCAATTCGGAGTATACTGTATACTGCCTGATATGCCCCTGTGGGGAAAAATATATAGGAAGCACAGTGAAGCAAACCAAACTCAGGGTCCTCGAACATATGAGGGCCATCACCTCGAAAGACCAGAGCTACCCGGTAGCCCGTCATTTCGAGAGGATGCATAAAAGTAACAGCAACTTACTCACTTTCTTCATATTGGATCAATTAGTCAGAACGGAGAGAGGAGGTAACTGGGTAAAGAAATTGCGCACTCTGGAGTCTATATTTATCATCCAGCTGCGCACGAAAATCCCAGAAGGAATGAACAACGAAGAAGAGATGTGGACACATATCTGAAATGTTGTTCTATGCAATACCCTGGCTGAAAAGGAAGAAATAGTATAATCCAAACAAACTGAGATAAACTTATCCCTCAAAAGAATATGTAGATAAGAAGTTGATGAGATAAGTATGGTGTCTGCCCCTACCTCCAAAGAAAAGCAATATGATGCAATGATGTATATGGGTCGAGAAACATGCCCATTCAGGGCTTGACTGTAAAAAATGTAAAAAAAAAAATTAAAAAAAAATTACAATTCTAAATACTTTGATCTGCGAAATGATTTGAACCTAGATACCGTTGTTTCACAAATCCGTGAACCATTCAACAAGGCACCAAACAAAAATGTTGAGAGCCTTGTGAATGAACGGCACAAATAACAAAAGGCGATCAGGGATATGTTTGACAATACCCCGTATAAACGTTACACATTATCTTCCATTTGATTATGATTAATATATGATTTGAATATATGATTGCTTGTCAAATGATACGGAATGAAATATAATGTTTAAAAGAGCTACATAGTAAAATTGCTTAGCTATGCAACTTAACCATTATAAGATGGCCGCCACAGAGAATGTCTAAATCACATGAATTGTGCCGTTTTTTATGTTTATTGTTTTTTAAAATCACGTGACAGGAGGTCACCACAAACTTTATTTAATTTGTCACCTAAAAAAATGCCAGTTTACTCTGACGAAGGCGGCAACGCCGAAACGCGTTTGTAACCTGCATGAATTGCAAAGTATGAAATAAATAACTTGGCTAGAACCAAGCTGGAGCGGCTCTGAGTGCTCTTTTTTATCCAATTCCGAGGAATGAGGAACTGGGCGTTCGTAATATATGTATATGTATGTAAGTGTGGAGGGAACTCAAAACCACACGGGCTGTGTATCTGTACAAGCGTTAATATTGTGTACAAATTGATCAGCATGGCTGCTGAATGGGAAAAGGGAAGAGAGGAGGCTGCAAAAGACATATTTACTGACACAGACACGGGGAAAGGCGATAAGACCAAACAAAGTGCTCAAACCCAACCCAAAGAGAAAGATGAAACCAAAATACTTTTGAATGAGTTGGAGAAATTACGAAAAAAAGAAGTCGCAAAGTGGTGGGAAGTGAAATCCCTTTCTAGATACCTAGATGTGAACAGAATCCCCAGAGGGCTAAGAGTATTAGTAGCACCCACCTATGAGGACCCCGATCCGGCAATGCTGCAAATGTGGGCTGAAAATAGTGCAAAATCATCTGAAAATATGCTCAAAATACTGATCCAATTTGCAGCAAGTGACAGAGTGAAATTGATCACACGGATTGAGGATATATTAAAAGAACTAGACGCAAAAGAGAACAAGGAAGAAATTGCAGAAAGAATGAAAGAAATCCAAACAAGATTAGACAAACATGAAGCAGAAATCAAGGAAAGAAAAGCCATCAAATTTCAGAGGGACAGAAATGATTATTTAAACGGAAGGATCTATACGTTTGCGAGAAAATTTGATCAAATAAGGAAACAACCCCTACAAAACGCACAGGGTAATCAACCCGGGGCCCCTGAACAAAGTGAGAATGAGATAAGCTCGGAATATGACACAGATAATGACAGCAATCAAAGTGCACAAATGCTTGGACCAGCACCAACTCCGGCACAGGAATTTGCTTTTTTACGCCAACAGCGCCTCAGAACATTGCGTCCACGAAGGGCGTCAAATCAAGGAGAAGGGCCAGGCAGGAGCAATCAGAGCCAAAAACAAAAACAACAAGCAGGAGAAGAAAAGACAGGAGGTGGGGGACAACAAGCGCAAAAAGAAGAAAAACAAAAGAAAAAACAACAATACAGATACAACAGACGCCGATGATGGAGACAAACAAAGATAACACAGTCATAAACTTAACAAACATGGAGCTATCGAAGGAAGAATTAGAAATTTTATCATTAGGCTTGACTTTCTGCAGTAACACAAATTTTGATTACACCCAAACAAGGATTGATTTGTTCCTATATGTGAGAAAATTAAAACTGCAAAAATATTTCTACAACGTTAAAACGAGTACTGTGGCCGCAATGCCCAATAATGATATGACCGAAATGCTAAATGTAGAACATATGGACGCACTACAAGACCTTATAGATCTGGAAATGGAAAATGAAAATGGTACTGAAGAAATCACACCGAGTGGGGCGGCCCTCAATTCAGACATCAATATTTGGCAAACGGTGAAAACAGGTTTCAAGCCCAAATCAATATTTGTGCCAATAATGCCAAAAGATGGGTTGGATTTGTTCGCAGAGTATGTGATTAAAGACCTCAAAGAGCTTTCCATTATGAGCACTAAACTACGGTATAAACAAAATGAAGACCACACTAGAAAATACAATGCACTGATGGAGAAAATAAAAGCCAGGTCGGACATCGTGGTGAGATGGTCCGACAAAGGGGGAAACATAGTTCTCTGGCCGCTGGAAATGTATAACACTGAGGCACTGAGTCAACTACAGGACAGGGAGTGTTACATGAGAATCAGTCCTACGTACCTGGTAGGCATTCAAGAAAGGTACCATAACGAACTGTATAAATGGAGAGGCAAAGGCCTAATTAGTAAAAGTGAATTTGAATTCCTAAAGACTGATTACCCGGTCACAGCGCAACTATATCTGATCCCCAAGATACACAAGAATGAAAACATACCACCCGGAAGACCAATAATTTCGGCAATAGGGAGCCTATTCGAGAACACAAGTGTGTTCATTGATCATTTCCTTCAACCAGAGGTCAGAAAACTACCGGCGTACATAAAGGACACAGGAGACTTCCTGAGAAAGATCTATGACATAAAGTGGAAAGAGAACTACATTTTTGTGACTCTTGATGTTCAAGCTCTTTACACCAGCATTAGGCATAAGGACGGTCTAAATGCCATAAAACATTTCTTGGGAAAAAGACCTATCAACCAATATGAACACACTAAAATGCTGCTGGAGATGTGTGAGAGTTGCCTTACGAATAACACATTTATATTCGACAAACTGTTTTACAAACAAATCCAAGGTTCGGCGATGGGCACTTGCTTCTCTCCCAGCTATGCGAATCTGCATATGGGCTGGTGGGAGGAGCAGGTGCTACTGAAACTATATGGACAAACAATGAACCGCAATGTTGTTATCTATAAACGTTTAATTGATGACATCTTTATTTTGTGGGAGGGGAATGAGGAGAGTGCGAGGAGCTTCACTGAACAGTTGAATGAAAATTCATTGAATCTCAAATTTACCTGTAATGTGAACAAAAAAAGTATACAATTCCTGTATGTAGAATTGTTTATTATGAATGACACAATACAGACACGCACCTACAGAAAGCCCACTGCGGGCAATACAATCCTCCACGCGAACAGTTTCCACCCGACACCTCTAAAACAGTCTATCCCATACGCAGAATGTCTTAGGATGACTCGCAACTGCAGCACCAAGGAAGGGTTAGCTGAAGCAAAAACCAATCTCTTTACGAGATTAAAGCACAGAGGTTACACTGACAAAACATGCAAATCTGCGGAAGTAAAATGTAGCGCCAAAAACAGACGGGAGCTACTATTCCCTGATGTGGAAAAAACTGGACCCAAACAACAGGAAAGGCAACCCCCGAGGCTAATTACGGGTTACAATCGCCACCATGCCAACCTTCGAAAAATACTCAGAAGGCATTGGCCATTGATCCATAATGACGCAATCATAGGTGACAAAGTGGGTGACAAACCACTGGTATCCTTCAGGAAGGCCCGATCAATGCGTCAACAATTGGTCAACAATGCCCCAGCCATCCAAAAACAGAAAAATTGGTTCCAGTCACAAAAGGGTTTCAAAAAATGTCCCAAATGCAAAGCCTGTACCCATGGGAAAAACACTACGAGTGTCACAGTACCCATTCGCAAACAACCCTATGCCATCAGGCAACACTTCACATGCAAAACGGAATACGCTGTTTATGTGCTTGTATGTGAATGTGGTAAACAATATGTAGGGTCGACGATACACCAAGTGCATGTAAGAATCTTACAACACCTGAGAGCTATCACCAACAAGGACCCATCCTACCCAGTAGCGAGACATATCCATGAAATGCATGGAGGGGACGCAAAAGGTCTGACATATTTTGTCATTGATAGCATCCCAAGAAATGTAAGAGGCGGCAATCGCAAGCTTGCGTTACGCCGTCTGGAATCCAGATATATCATTCTGTTGAATTCCAAGATCCCCGCAGGGCTAAACGCAAATGAAGCCCTGAGTGTGCACATCTAAATAGCCTACCCCTACCGTACCTTAGTACCTTTTAACTAAGACCCAGATGGCGCCATCATTTAACTATTTCCAATTGCAGTCACATGTAATCCACACCCACTATCCACACCAAACACTTCGTATCGTTAGTTAAGTCAATCCCGGTATAATATGTGAAAATGGGTGAACCACAACGCAGCAGGATTTGCCCAAAACTGAACAAATAGGGTGCGCACTAGCGCAGAATCTGACGCTTATATAAGCTAACGTGAGTATGTGCCCTAAAAATGATAACGTGAAAGCTAATATATAACACGCTTCACTTACCAGACACACGAGGAGGGACTGGGTAGGCTGTAACATGTTCTGACTCTGCCACCAGGCCAGCAAACCGATCTCCGGTGTTACCGAGTCCCTTTGTAGTTCTCCGCATACAAACCAATTACCGGCCTGGGCAGCGACACACACCCCCCTATCAATCACGCCCAAGAGCTATGACGTAAACAAACTAATTTAACGTAGGGCGCAACATTGTATACCTTAATCAATGTGGTTATTTAAATCAGTTTAACACGGGATTTTGATCAAATAAATAACGAAGTAGCATCAGCATATTGTTTAAACATGACGATAATGTTTAGTCAAACATGATTTTATGTATGATGTTTTGTATTAGTAATGTTGCATTCATGGTAGTGGTCACGTAGGCATGTGGGTGTAACTAGAATCACCATGGCGACACTAAAGCCAATTAGAAAATTACAATTATGACTCATGTGATTGTGCAACATGTGTATGTATATATAGCGCAGATTCAATGGGTCTGATGTTAGTGAGCAAGGCGGGAAGAGCCGCCGAAACGCGTCTGAGCAGAAGCTGATGTAACAAATAAAACCCTTGAACTGAGATACACGGAGTCAGCGCCTCTTTTGATGATGAAAGTTTGGTTGGTGGTAATATATATATATATATATATTACCTACTGGCGGTCGCCAGTAGGTAGTTATAGTTAGGATTGTTTTCCATAGGAAATCCGCAACATTCTATTGGGAATAACTTTGGTGCCGGTGGACGAATTTTCGCGAATTTCTCAAAGAAGATGGCCCGCTCCGCTCCTTTCCTGAAAATTTGGGGGGGATTCGTGAAGTGGGGGCCCGAGATATGTTAATTTCCTTAGGGCGGTTGGACTCACTTTTAGCCAGAATGGCTGAATAGATTTCCACCAAACTTGGCAAAATTGTAGGGACTGGTAGCCCGATGTTCCTTTGCTATGTCTCAAGATATGTGCTCCAGTGGATTTTGAGTAATTTAGGTTCAAAAAAATATATATATCTATGAGCGCGCCCCGATACGCGCACCGGGGAGCGCACCCGGTGCGTAACGCGAGTTCGCGAGCGGAAAGCTGATTGGCTCTCGGATGTTTGTCAACATTCTAAACAGTCCGGAGCGGCCGCCATCTTGTGTGTCGGTAGGATCGAGACACAAGAGGTGGCAAAAACAAAGGGGGAAATGACTAAAAGAGGGCAGGGTAGACCCCCCTGACCCCATAGGTTTGATGTGAGGGCCATAAAAGGGCTTTGCGTGTCAATTTTTTTTTTTTTTAAATTCGGTTTTCGCAGGGGGAGTGCCCGGTACGCGCACCGGGGAGCGCACCCTGGAGAAAAAAAAATGACAGAGTTTCTAAAAAATGTAGCATTTTTTTATAAATTAGAGGTAGTTCTAAAAAGAACTGTTTTTTTATTCTTTTTGTTGTTTTATATTTTTTAATTGTTTTTTTAATTTTTATTACTTTTTTTGGCTTTTCTGAACAGTTTTATATTTGTTTTTGTATTTTTTATGGGGAGAAACAAAAACAGGGAATTGTAAATGGCTCAACTGGAGCAAAAAAAAAACTGGAAAAAATTTATGTTTCTTCGGGCACTTGTGGTGATCCCAAGCACGGGTGATAAGTGTAATGCTTTGCTCACCATAGCATATTGTCCCCCCACAAAAAATGCAAATGATTTTAAAATTAGAAAACTTGGTTTGAATAGTTGGGCTCATCTCCCTCGCTTCTGGACCCGATGGGGTGGGTTGATTACTTTGGGAGGTGCTGGCAGAAGATTGGGCAGGGTTTCTGGCAAGTTCCCCGACCTCTGCCCTAGCATAGTTATTAGGGTGCCGGCGTTGCATGTGCCGAATCATGGTGTTGTTGCCAAAAGAGTATTTTTTGTTAGGGTTCCCTCTTGAAAGTTCAAAACCACAGATTAAACAAGTCGCCTTTGGCGCATTAACTTTCTTCTTGTCCTTTGGGATGGAAAAAAACTGCCAGATAAAGAGCTCCTTTGGCTTATATGGGGTAGTATCTTCTGGTAGTAACCTCCTCTCCTCTTCCTCCTCCTCCTCCTCCTCCTCCTCTTCTTGGTCTCCACCACTGTGGTGTTGTGGTGGTCCTTGTGGTGGTGGTGGTGGTGGAGGTGGTGCAGATGCTCCTGCAGCTGCTGCTACTGTAGCCATTTTTCAGACAAATAGGTACAGAGAAGTCTTTCAACAGGTCTTCCTCACTCAAAGTACAAAGTGAGAATGAGGGAAATAGGTGGGGGCTTTCATCATTTGGAAAACAAAACTGTCCTGAACCAATGAAAAGTGTTACTTTCAGGTCACATGACTCGGGCCTTCATCATTTGGAAACCAAAACTGATCTCAACCAATGATAAGTGTTATTTTCAGGTCACATGACCCGACGCGCTTACGCTACGCGCCCCGGGGCACGTAGCGTAAGCGCGTCAGGACATTGCGCGATCGTATACGTCCGGGCGCTTCCGGGTGCGTTTACGACGTGCGCCATAAGACGCATCACGCGGCTACGCGAAACGTCACGATGTTGTTTTCGTTCGCGGCAATAGCGCTAACGGGACGCTCACCGGGAGCGCTCCAAGGCAAAAAAATAAAAAAATAAAAATAATAATATTACATAATTATACAATATAAAATTCATTATAAAAAATATTACATTTATATTAAATTATACATACCTATAGAGATTTGCTTTTAAAAAACCTTTGAAATTCACTGAAAAAACCATAGGTTCACACCAGTTATAGTTAGGAATTAGCATTTAAAAAACCTATTAAATGCACTGAAAAAACCATAGGTTTCACACCAGTTATAGTTAGCTGGAAATTTTACTTGCATAAAACCATTGAAATTCCCATGTTATAGTTAGTTGGACTCACTATAACTTGCGCGTGCAATGCACTGCTGATGACGTCACATATTACATCACTCATGACATGGTCAGTGACATCACTCATGACATCACTCATGACACCATCCTTGTGACAGAGTGACAGACCTCCTTTCACTGTAATGTAACCCTTGAAACACATATTCAATAACAGAAACTAAAATTTTCAAAAAAATGGAGATACCCATACCAGTAACAACAACCAATTCAATAATTCCACCATCTATATACACATCCACTTATTCACCAACAGTTCTATATAGTCACTCATACATATACTCACTCATCATATGTAGTGATACACCTATACATCGGGTTACACACCGACAGTCATCTAAAACATACTCTGACACATACTCACACATGCAAATAAACTATTAAACATCCATTTATTTGCATATACAGCTATACACACACTACCACTTTATTTCTAAAGAAACTTACACATACTTACTCTCTTAAACAATCACTTATAGAAACACATACTAATTTAAACAGGAACTCTTAAAATCTCTTACTTTCACATATACTCACTTATATACATCAATATTCACATACACTAGATTAATACATATGTAGTTACTGATAAAGACACTAGTGAGACACTCATTCACGCACTAACACACACATATACACACTCATCCACCCATACAGTCCTGCACATATGCTGTCTTTAAAACACATACAAAGAGAGAGTCAGTCATTCATGCATCTATGTGCTAGGTAATACCCCCACCAAACCATACAAACCCATATACATACACATTTAGCTACTCACCAACCCATGCAGCCACTTATACACAAAGTGAAACACTAATACATATATTTAAATATTTAAATATTTAAACATTACTCACTAACATATTTATTCACTAAGATACACTTAATAACCAGTTATCCAATCAATTTTTTTTTAAAAAACATCCATGTAAACACTTATTTAAACATTTATTCTTCCATCAACTTTTACATATATATATATATATATAACACATATTTATTTTTTTAAAAGACACACATTCACTGGATGGTGTCATCAGTGATGTCACTGACCATGTCATGAGTGATGTAATATGTGACGTCATCAGCAGTGCATTGCACGCGCAAGTTATAGTGAGTCCAACTAACTATAACGTGGGAATTTCAATGGTTTTATGCGAGTAACATTTCCAGCTAACTATAACTGGTGTGAAACCTATGGTTTTTTCAGTGAATATATATATATATATATATATATATATATATTACCTACTGGCGGTCGCCAGTAGGTATATATAGTTAGGATTTTTTCTCTATGGGTTTTTTGAAAATTCTATGTCTAATAACTTTGGCGTTTGTGGACGGAATTGGCTGAAATTTTCAGGAAAATGGCACATTTTGTTTCTGAGCAGCCCTTGAAAATATGGGGGGGGTTCGTCCAGTGGGGGCCGAGAAAAAAGGGGGGTCCCAAAACGTGTTTTTAACATTGAGTTTTCCATAGGGCGGTTGGCCTCACTTTTAGCCCGAACGGCTGAATGGATTTGCACGAAACTTGGCAAAATTGTAGGGACTGGTAGCCCGATGTGCCTTTTGTAGGTCTCAATATATGTGCTCCAGTGGATTTTGAGAAATTAACGTTTAAAAAAAGATATATATCTGTAACAGCGGACCGGGCAGCGCTCTGGTTCGCGGACTTTTCGCGCAACGGAGCTTTGTGAAGCGAAGCTGATTGGTTCTCCGGCGTCTGTCAACATTCCAAACAGTCCGTAGCGGCCGCCATCTTGTCTCTCGGTAGGATCGAGAGACAAGAGGAGGCCGAAGCGAAGGGGCAAATGACCATAAGGGGGCATAGTACATTGTCGCTCACCCCCTAGGTTTGATGTGGAGGTTTTAAAAGGGCCCCGCGGGGCAAAAAAAAATAAAAATAATAATAATCGAACAGCTGAATGGATTTGCACGAAACTTGGCAAAATTGTAGGGACTGGTAGCCCGATGTGCCTTTGCTAGATCTCAATATATGTGCTCCAGTGGATTTTGAGAAATTAACGTTCAAAAAAAGGTATATATCTGTAACAGCGCACCGCTTCGCGTACTTTTCGCGTTACGGAGCTTTGCGAAGCGAAGCTGATTGGCTCTCCGGTGTCTGTAAACATTCCAAACAGTCCGTAGCGGCCGCCATCTTGTCTCTCGGTAGGATCGAACAGCTGAATGGATTTGCACGAAACTTGGCAAAATTGTAGGGACTGGTAGCCCGATGTGCCTTTGCTAGGTCTCAATATATGTGCTTCAGTGCATTTTGAGAAATTAACGTTCAGAAACAAGATATATATCTGTAACAGCGCTCCGCTTCGCGGAGATAAAATTATATGTGTATTACCTAGCTGTTGCTAACACCAGTTAGCGACGGCTAGTAGAAGATAGCGACCATCTTGAGCCCCACTTTGCATGTGAGTGATATTTATCACTAATGACATGCAAAGTGGGCATGCCAAGATGTTAGCGACTGGAAACAGTCGCTAACATCGCTATCTCCTATTATCAACTTTTGGAAATATTCGAGATAAGGGCGAATATCTCTAAAAGCTACCACCTGCCCTGAGCAGTTCTTAGCCATGTTATCCAATGGGAGGTGGATAACATGGCTAAGAGCATTAGCTCGGTAATGCATGAATATCGCTGAGTTTTCAGCGATATTAATGCATTGCGGTCGTTTTTTATCGTATTTCCGATAAACCTTGATAATAGCAAGGTTTATCTGCGATAATTTCTGACGGTAAAAAAATCGTTGCTAAGCATCGTTAGGGATAAATATCGCTTAACTTTGGTAATATGCCCCAACGTCTGTTAACGTTCGATTCGAAGGAAATCAGGAAGTGTTGAAAAACATTGTCTGCGCCATCTTGTCTTTTTTCAAATGCCACACTTTTGTCGTGCACGGCAGCCATTTTAGATGCCTTGACCAGACCCACTCTGTGCACGCTGTCGATCCTTAGCATGGCTCCCCACCCTCGCAAACATCTCCCCCAGGCAGTGGTCACCCCCGCTCTCTGTCTTATGCATGGGTAATAAACCTCCCCCATCTGCGCTGCTGTTCCCTGAGAATCACACCCTGTGCCCGCCCGACACCTCCCTTTCGCCCTATTCACTACCGCACCCTCTGACACTCCTTTTCCTCTGTGTCCGATTGTCCAGGCTGGTCCTAGGGTATCAGCTAGCCCTGCAGATGTAGTTTATGGCCACAGCTGTAAAGAATCACCCCTCTTCAAAGGAGTTATAGTAGATCAAGGCCCACACTCGGTGAGATTCGTCACAGCAGAAGCGTTGCTATTATCTGAAAACCATCCTGTATTGTGATTGGGGAGGGGACCGAGCCTGAAGCGGAAGATTCCAGGGATGACTGTTTGTACATCAAAGTTTTTACAATTATGTGTCACATTAAAAATATATAGCACTCCGACAAAGTAGTAAGATTATAAAACTTTAATAATTTATAAATATATACAAGAAAACAAAAATAGTAATAACATATAAACATTTTTAGGGAAAAACAACGAAGTAGCGGTCGGCTGTGCGAATAGTCCCAACGCAGCACAACGTCCAGATTTCCGGCGTGGGGCGTCGCGGGGGGTGGGTCATCAGTAGCAAACTGTTGTGCGAATAGTTCCAAGGCAGCAGAACGCGTTGAAATCTAGATGACACGAAAGTGATGTCTAGTAAGTTGCCACCCAGCAAATAACGGCATGGGGCGTCGCGGGGGGTGGGTCATCAGTAGCAAACTGTTGCGCGAATAGTTCCAAGGCAGCAGAACGATGGCACCAAGGTGATGTCCAGTAAGTTGCCGCACTGGTTTTGGTATCCTACAATGCTGCTCCGAATAACGGCGTGGAGCGCCCCGGGGGAGGCGGCGTGAACGGGCCTCTCCAGGTGGAGTGTCATCTGTTGTAGTGGGGCGCCCCTTTACCGTTTCAGTTGCCATTCCGTCCGTTTTTGGTCCACTGTGTCAAAAGCCGCAATTCAGCTGAGTTGCGCCCACTCTTGCGGTGCAGCGATAGGCGGCTGTCACAGGACTCTCAAAATGGCGGCAGGCTGTTTCCTTTTTGGGCCTGGTCCACTGAAATGGCCCTGGGACACCTTGGAAATCGGACGCTTGTCTGCTAGGTCTTGGACCTCATTCTCGAAAGCGTCCCCTCCGCCTTGAGAATTCATCAAAAGTTTTGGGGGCTCCGACTCCTGCAGGCTTCTGGTGGGGAGCGGCTGCCATGATTGCTCGCGGAATGACCACGACTGAGCTACGAGATGGTGGTGCTTTCATGCTGACGCCAGCTTCAGTCTGAAACATCCAGAAACAAGGTGGGGCTTTCATCGTTTGGGGGAAAAAAAAAGTTTTCATCCTATGAAAAGTGTTGTTTTTAGGTCACATGATCAAGCCTTCCATCATTAGGAAACCAAAAGTAAAATGAACCAATGAAAAGTTTTATAAACAAGTCACATGACCTGTTATGCGGCATAGGGTGTAAAATTAGGAGAAAATACGTTGGCACGTGAGGCGGCGTCAGTAGCGGACCGATGTGCGAATAGGCCGAAGGCAACACAACGCGCCAAGATCTGGATGGCACCGAGGTGGTGTCCAGCAAGTTGCAGCACTGGTGTGGCCATCCTACAATGCTGAAAGTCGGCGTGGGGCGCCCCGTTGGCCTGTGAGTTTGCGTCAGTAGCGGACCGATGTGCGAATAGGCCGAAGGCAGCACAACGCGCCAAGATCCGGATGGCACCGAGGTGGTGTCTAGTAAGTTGTTGCACTGGTGTGGCCATCCAACAATGCTGAAAGTCGGCGTGGGGCGCCCCGTTGGCCTGTGAGTTTGCGTCAGTAGCGGACCGATGTGCGAATAGGCCAAAGGCAGCACAACGCGCCAAGATCCGGATGGCACCGAGGTGGTGTCTAGTAAGTTGCCGCACTGGTGTGGCCATCCTACAATGCTGAAAGTCGGCGTGGGGCGCCCCGTTGGCCTGTGAGTTTGCGTCAGTAGCGGACCGATGTGCGAATAGGTCGAAGGCAGCACAACGCGCCAAGATCCGGATGGCACCGAGGTGGTGTCTAGTAAGTTGGCGCACTTCTGTGGCCATCCTACAATGTTGAAAGTCGGCGTGGGGCGCCCCGTTGGCCTGTGAGATGGCGTCAGTAGCGGACCGATGTGCGAATGGGGCCAAAGGCAGCGCAACAATATTTTCTGATTTGAAGACACCACAAGGCGCTGAGATGCCAAGATCCGGATGGCACCGAGGTGGTGTTTAGCAAGTTGTGGCACTGGTGTGGCCATCGTACAATGGTAAAAGTCGGCGTGGGGCGCCTTGTTGGCCTGTGAGATGGTGTCAGTAGCGGACTGATGTGTGAATGGGGCCAAAGGCAGCGCAACAATATTTTCTACTATATTTTCGGAGTAGAAGACACCACAAGGCGCTGAGATGCCAAGATCCGGATGGCACTGAGGTGATGTGTAAGTTGCGGACGGATGTGCGAATGGGGCCAAAGGCAGCTCAACAATATTTTCTGAAGAGAATACACCACAAGGCGCTGAGATGCCAAGATCCGGATGGCACCGAGGTGATGTCTAAGTTGCGGACCGATGTGCGAATGGGGCCAAAGGTAGCGTAACAAGATTTTCTGTATGGAAGATACCACTAGGCGTTGAGATGCCAAGATTCGGATGGCACCGAGGTGATGTCTAGGAAGTTGTGCCACTGGTGTGGCCATCGTACAATGGTAAAAGTCGGCGTGGGGCGCCCTATTGGCCTGTGAGATGGTGTCAGTAGCGGACTGATGTGCGAATGGGGCCAAAGGCAGCGCAACAATATTTTCTGACTGACACCACAAGGCGCTGAGATACCAAGATCCGGATGGCATCGAGGTGATGTCTAAGTTGCGGACTGATGTGCGAATGGGGCCAAAGGCAGCGTAACAATATTTTCTGTATGGAAGATACCACTAGGCGTTGAGATGCCAAGATTCGGATGGCACCGAGGTGATGTCTAGCAAGTTGGTGTGGTCATCCTACAATGCTGAAACTCGGCGTGGGTCACCCCATTAGCCTGTGAGATGGCGTCAGTAGCGGACCGATGTGCGAATAGGCCGAAGGCAGCACAACGCGCCAAGATCCGGATGTCACCGTGGTGGTTTCATAGTTGAGAGGCACTTCATCTGCAGTGGGGCGCCGAGATCCGGATGGCACCGAGGTGATGTCTAGCAAGTTGCTGTACTTGTGTGGTCATCCTACAATGCTGAAACTCGGCGTGGGTCGCCCCATTAGCCTGTGAGATAGCTGTTCTTTAGATTTGGGCCTGGTCCACTAAAATGGCCCTGGGACACCTAAGAACTCGAACGCTCGATTTTTTTTTCCTTTCCTGTACATGCAAAAAAAGGTAAATGCCCGGTATGTTACACGCTTCATCTGCCACGATGAACTCTCCAGAGGAACCGAAAAAATATATATTTGTGGTAACTATACCATGCATCGTCATATGGAGAGGTGGCACCAATTAATTATAGTGCTGCATAAAAGAGAGATTTGGAGGAGAACCCCTGACCTGCTAGTACATTCATCAAAGAAGTGGCACTGAGAGCTTCAGAGGCAAGGGAAACGGTCCCAAATATTTAGAAGAACTTTGGAAAGATTAAAATGACATGTTTAGATTGTGGTAAATTAATTTCATGTGGGCAGATGAGTGTTACTCTAATAAATACAGCATATGAACATCATCATAGTCGATGGTTGGTAGAGACATTTTGACTATATCCTGGACCTGCCCGTCCTCGCCCAAAATGGCGCCGGAATAAATGGGACTCGTAACTCCTTGTTGTGTACTGGTTGCAGAACCTTGAAATCACGAGATACGTATGCAGTTTTGAAGCACATGGCGGGCGGGGACGAGAATTGATTGAATATTTCGACATCCCTATTGATATTAAGTTCTGATGTGTTATTGATTACTGTACTGTTGAAAATTCGAATTAACGTCACCCATGGTACTTGCCCGCAAATGTATATCTAGATAATTTTATTGTAACTGGCCCTGTCGTATTTTAATTATAAAATGTACGTCCACCGATTCCGTAACTGTTAGACACCTTAGTTTTTGCAACCTAATGGCCCGCCCGTTACGTTCCTCTACAGTGTAAATGTCTATTCATCATATACGATTACAGTTTGCTCCGTGGCAGGCCCACGTGGTTATAGGCTCGTATTTGTATAATGAAATTTTCACAATAAAGGTTTTTAAAAGAAAACATGGTAGTAGTGTATACATTGGTAAAGTTTTTAATAATAGTCACTGTTTTAGAATCATTAAAAGGCAAGTGAAATAAAGCAGACCAATTACATGAAGGGTAAAAGGTATAATACGAAGGAACGCAGTAAAGATAAATGGTCAAGGGCTGTTGTGTTTTCTATTCCTGCAACATAAAGTGATCGATAAGAATCTCATATTCAGGCGTATCGGCGACTAAGACAGCAGGTCGACCCTCTTTTGCTCAACGGCTCCGTCATGGGACGAAGAAACGCTCTTTTTCTCGAAAAAAGAATATATTTTACTTGCAGGACAGTTGTAAAATTTCCGGGAAAGTACATTAGCCTGGAACATTATAACATATATTTAAGAGAAAATAATGTTCGGAAGTAATTAAAAGCGTAATTTTTAGGTGATATGACCAAGGCTTTCATCATTAGAATAAGAAAAGTAAAATGAACCAATGAAAAGTTTTATTAACAAGTCACATGACTTGTTATGCTTACGTTACGCGCTGCGCGCCCCGGATGACTTCCGGATGCGCTAACGCGGCGCGTCATATGACGCATTACGCGACAACGCAGGTCCAGAATATAGTCAAAATGTCTCCACCAACCAGCGGTCGAAACACAACCCCTTTCAGCAGGCTAAATAGTTCTGTTAAATGACAACAGAAAGGACAGGCAACAAGAACCATCAGTCAAAGAGGGGAGGGCTAGTTCTTCTCTACCGGGTTACATTGAGGCGCTACCGGAACTGATCGAATTGGTAGTCTACAGTGTTTCTGGATGTTTCAGACCGAAGCTGGGGTTAGCATGAGAGCAGCACCATTTCGTAGCTCCGTTGTGGCCATTCCGCAACCAATCATGGCAGCCGCTCTTTATCGTTATTTTGGGCGGGGTGGGTGGCGGAGCCGAGCTGTTTTGCAGCCATCATTGTGTGGAGTTCAGTTCATCTCACTAGTTTTGTATTTGTCATGAGGGGTTGTTCCTAATGTTTCTATTTTAGCGAGGTCAAAAAGAGATCCCATTAGTGGCCTACTGATTTTGCTCGATTCCTTTTCTTTTTTTTTACACGATTTTTCGTTATCTGCAAAGACTAAACAGAGTATTGCGACTCTGTGTTTGTTTGTAAATAGAGAATGAACCAAAGAGAACTAATTCTAAAACAGTAAATACTTGGATAACAATCAATCAAATGGAGAGAGAAGCAGGCACGACGGATTACAACGGGGGCAAAGGCCTGCGTTAACTACCTTTCACTATCTGCAAAGAGAGAGTACTCCTAATAGAAATGAGGGGGGGGGGCACCATTCAAAGCAGATCAGTGTGCATAAACACGAAAATGTTTTCACTTACCACGTACTTGACATTCGACAGCTTATGATATTTGCTATTAAAAAACCATTGAAATTCACTGAAAAAACCATAGGTTATAGACCATATATAGTTAGGAATTAGCATTTAAAAAACCTTATTTTACTCACACAAAACCATTGAAATTCCATATATAGTTAGTTGCACTAACTATATATCGCGCACCCGCAATCCACTGCTGATCATGTCACATATTACATCATTCATGACATGGTCAGTGACATCACTGATGACATCACTGATGACATCTCAAATGACATCACTGATGAGATCACTGATGACATCTCATTTGACATCAATGACCACATCACTGATGATATCATTCATGTGACAATACAATGCATCTCCTCACGTTTTAATATAACCTCTGTTTCACCCAGTGTTAAATACAGAGTATAATTTTTGAAACCATTGACACACCAATACTAGTTACTACATACGTACTCACTGATTCCTACGTCTACACACACATTCACTCATTCACCCATACAATCATTCATACATACAATCACTCATCTTTACAACACTATCATATGCACTCATACACCTATACAGACACTTACACTCTGCCACTCATCCATGGAGTTACTCACACACCTAGTCAGTCCTGTAAAGAATCAATCACACTTCCATTTTCTTGTCTATACAGTTAAACATAGAGCACCTTACATTTTCAAACATATACTAACACATACTTACTTTCTTATACAATCATTGATACAAGTACACATTGATCTGCACAGAGTCACACACCTCCCAGCCAGCCACACACACACTCAGTCTCCTATACAAATACTTGGACAATCAATCAATAACCCATATAGTTAATCATATAGCTACTGATCAACACATGCAGCAGTTTACAGAACAACAGACATAATGATGCACAAATTAAGACAGTTTACTCACTAACCCATGCACTCAGTGAGACACATTTAATCACTCACTCATACATTCAGTCATGCACCTACTAAATCCTTCGTCCAGACACTTATACATCTACTCATTCTTCAATATGTAAAACATATTTAAACTTTACAGAAACACACAGTCACTGGATGATGTCATCAGTGATCTCATCAGTGATGTCATTTGAGATGTCATCAGTGATGTCATCAGTGATGTCACTGACCATGTCATGAATGATGTAATATGTGACATGATCAGCAGTGGATTGCGGGTGCGCGATATATAGTTAGTGCAACTAACTATATATGGAATTTCAATGGTTTTGTGTGAGTAAAATAAGGTTTTTTAAATGCTAATTCCTAACTATATATGGTGTATAACCTATGGTTTTTTCAGTGAATTTTCAAGGTTTTGTAAATGCTAATTCCTAACTATATATGGTCTATAACCTATGGTTTTTTCAGTGAATATATATATATATATTACCTACTGGCGGTCGCCAGTAGGTATATATAGTTAGGATTTTTTCCCTATGGGATTTTTGAAAATTCTATGTCTAATAACTTTGGCGTTTGTGGACGGAATTGGCTGAAATTTTCTGGAAAATGGAACATTTTGTTTCTGAGCAGCCCCTGGAAATTTGGGGGGGGTTCGTCAAGGGGGGGCTGAGAAAAAAGGGGGGTCCCAAAACGTGTTTTTAACATTGAGTTTTCCATAGGGCGGTTGGCCTCACTTTTAGCCCGAACGGCTGAATGGATTTGCGCGAAACTTGGCAAAATTGTAGGGACTGGTAGCCCGATGTGCCTTTGCTAGGTCTCAATATATGTGCTTCAGTGGATTTTGAGAAATTAACGTTTAAAAAAGATATATATCTGTAAGCGCGCTCCGGGCAGCGCTCCGGTTCGCGGACTTTACGCGTACCGGAACTTCGCGTAGCGAAGCTGATTGGCTCTCCGGTGCCTGTCAACATTCTAAACAGTCCGGAGCGGCCGCCATCTTGTCTCTCGGTAGGATCGAGAGACAAGAGGAGGCCAAAACAAAGGGGGAAATGACCATAAGGGGGCATAGTATATCCTCCCTGACCCCCTAGGTTTAATGTGGAGGCTTTAAAAGGGCCCCGCGGGGCAAAGAAAAAAATTAATTTTTTTTTGTTTTTTTGCGTGGGTAGCGCCCGGTCCGCGAACCGGGAAGCGTTCTGGGCAGCGTACTATAATGATAAATGAATGATAGACTTTTCAAATACTGTATGTTAATTGATTGTTGGTTTTGTTGATTATTTTTTAATTTTTTTTTTTTTTAAGCAATTATTTATTATTGTGATTGTGTTTCAAAATGTAATAACATTTCTAACATTTAACTACTTCATGAATTACATATAAAAATGATTAAAGACTCAAACAATTTTTTTATTTTACATACAATTTTATTTTTCAGATTGTTTTTCAAAATTTAATAGAACGTCTAGCATTTGACTGTCCGATATGTCCTCTTGTTGAGTGAACATAAGTTCCCACATTTGACCGTCATCATAATGGAGTAAATGATCGACAGATTCTACACATTGAAGTAATTCATAGTCCCGTGACTCATCCATGAATTCTAAGTCATCAATGGGTTCCATAACTTGTTCATTGTTGCTGTCCAGAACAATTTCGAAGGAAACATTCTGCTCACCTTCCATTTTATTGCTGTAATTTGCATAAAAAATAAATATATCAGTAGTGATAGGACACTGTTGGGTTTAAGTTCAGACAGGTACTTGTGAGTTTATAACAGAGAAGTAATCTATGGGCACTGTATGGTTTCAGGCGTGAAGTAGTACTATTAAAAAGTGCCTGTGAAGAAGCCTAAGTAAATTCATAATTATACCACAGAAACCTAAATCAATCCATAATTATAATAAAGAAGCCTTTCTCAATGTCTAACTCTTACAGAGGGATAGTATATAACTATCTGAAAATGTTTTCAAATTTATAAAATAATATCTCACCTTCTAAAAACAAGTTTAAGTTGTGAGTGAAAATGATCTTGCAATGTAATTCAGGAAGTAGTAGTCAAAATGGCTGTGTTTCTCTCTCTTTCTTTATATATATTCAGGTACATAACCAATCAAATGTCAGGTAAAAAAAGTAGAAAATGAAAGTAACATTTTAATTGGTTGTCAATTCCAACACTTCAGATGTGTTTTGTGAAGTAATTTACCTCAGGGTATTTAGAGAGGTCTACAGGCTAAATGGCTAAATGGAATTCCAACCAAATTTGTGAAAATGGTAGGGATTGGTATGTAGTATGAGCTAATCTATATTTGGTGAAATTGTCTCCAGTCGCTTTTCTGTAAACTACTTTCCCACCTTTTTTGATGGTGCGCTTCCCAGGGAGCGACCCGGTACGCGAACTGGTGAGCGCCCCGGTTCGTGAACCTTAAGCATTACGGGAGTCCACCATTTTGTGTTTCGGTCGAATTAAGATACAAGATGGAGGGCAAATAATGTTCAGAATGGGTAGAAGGGGGCACGGTAGACTTATCTTGACCCCCTAGGTTTTCTGAGGGTGGCTGAGGAGGCCCATATGTGCGAAAAAAAAACAATTTTTTAAAAAATTTCGTGAGGTTAGCTCCCGGTTCGCGTACCGGTAAGCGCCCCAGGGAGCGTACTTTGTTGAAAATTAGTGAAAAATGTTAGAGTAAAATAATAATTGTGAGTGATCAGATGTAGGGTAGCTCTGAGAAGAGCTTTTGGGTTTATGGTACATTTAGGTACTTATAAGTAGGTACCAATGCACAGTCTTAAATTCAGAATGAAAATTCTGTTGCCCTCATCTGAGAAGTGAACTCCATCTCCTCTGTAGATATCTTGCATGTAGTAACGCAAGTTATTGTTGTACAGGGAGCCCATTCCATGGTCTCTCATGTAAGCTGAAACAGATTTGTTTACATGCTTCCTCGACTTCTCAATTTGTGGACAAAATTGGTTTGACCACCTCCATTTCTGTCTTTGGCATATATTTGAATATACCAAGGCAGTTTGAGGAAAAAGTGCCATCAATTGCTCAAAGGTGTCCTTTAAAAGCATTTCCAGACCTACCCCAGTCAAAGTGCCCAAATCATTACCTCCACAGTGCACAATTAACAGGTCAGGTTTTGGCAAATGCATAAAGGTTTTCACCAATGGTATCAATTGGTGACATTTTAATCCTCTGTGGCCAAACCACTTAATTTCCACATCTTGTAAATTGAGGTTAGGTAAATTTCTGTTCTTAGCATACCTGTGAGCCCAGTGGATATAACTATGTCCAACAATCCAGACAGAAAACATGGTGAGAGAAGGTTCTGCTGCAGTCAGATGAAGTGTGGCAATGAAATGGCAGTTGAAAAAATGAGAGTTTAAAATGAAAAAAACTGTGGAGTTTCTGTGTTAATGAAGCAGTAACAGTGATTGGTGGATTTTGATTGCTGAAAACAGAAAGTTAGGGTGCATGGATGAGTTCTTTGAAAGATGTATTTTGAATGGTCAATAAAAAATCATTAAATGAAAGATTGCAGTGGATACGCAGGTGCACTGAGAGTTCAGAGTTCAATTGCAACATTCTTGTGTGAACTTGCAAACACCAGAGGTCTTCCAAGAGGTGGTTGCCATGCAGAAAAGGCATGAAATGGCAGAGGGGGGAAGAGTTTTCATTTGAAAAAAAGTGAGGGAAGAGTTTTGATGGGGTGACATGAGAGATATGTGTGAAGAATTACAGCATTTCTGTGCTTTTGATAGCTGCAGACTCTGGAGTGCATACCTTTTGCTCTGCTGAAGACAAATTGGTGTGTTTCTGAGACTGTTTTCAAACTCAAAGTATTTGCTAAGGTGAGAAAATATTTCTTTAATTTAGATAGAGAATAGGGATTTTTGAAAATTCTATGTCTAATAACTTTGGCGTTTGTGGACGGAATTGGCTGAAATTTTCTGGAAAATGGAACATTTTGTTTCTGAGCAGCCCCTGGAAATGTGGGGGGGGTTCGTCAAGGGGGGGCTGAGAAAAAAGGGGGGTCCCAAAACGTGTTTTTAACATTGAGTTTTCCATAGGGCGGTTGGCCTCACTTTTAGACCGAACGGCTGAATGGATTTGCACGAAACTTGGCAAAATTGTAGGGACTGGTAGCCCGATGTGCCTTTGCTAGGTCTCAATATATGTGCTTCAGTGGATTTTGAGAAATTAACGTTTAAAAAAAGATATATATCTGTAAGCGCGCTCCGGGCAGCGCTCCGGTTCGCGGACTTTACGCGTACCGGAACTTCGCATAGCGAAGCTGATTGGCTCTCCGGTGCCTGTCAACATTCTAAACAGTCCGGAGCGGCCGCCATCTTGTCTCTCGGTAGGATCGAGAGACAAGAGGAGGCCAAAACAAAGGGGGAAATGACCATAAGGGGGCATAGTATATCCTCCCTGACCCCCTAGGTTTAATGTGGAGGCTTTAAAAGGGCCCCGCGGGGCAAAGAACATTTTTTTTTTTTTTTTGTTTTTTTGCGTGGGTAGCGCCCGGTCCGCGAACCGGGAAGCGTTCTGGGCAGCGTACTATAATGATAAATGAATGATAGACTTTTCAAATACTGTATGTTAATTGATTGTTGATTTTGTTGATTATTTTTTTATTTTTTTATTTTTTAAGCAATTATTTATTATTGTGATTGTGTTTCAAAATGTAATAACATTTCTAACATTTAACTACTTTATGAATTACATATAAAAATGATTAAAGACTCAAACAATTTTTTTATTTTACATACAATTTTATTTTTCAGATTGTTTTTCAAAATTTAATAGAACATCTAGCATTTGACTGTCCGATATGTCCTCTTGTTGAGTGAACATAAGTTCCCACATTTGACCGTCATCATAATGGAGTAAATGATCGACAGATTCTACACATTGAAGTAATTCATAGTCCCGTGACTCATCCATGAATTCTAAGTCATCAACGGGTTCCATAACTTGTTCATTGTTGCTGTCCAGAACAATTTCGAAGGAAACATTCTGCTCACCTTCCATTTTATTGCTGTAATTTGCATAAAAAATAAATATATCAGTAGTGATAGGACACTGTTGGGTTTAAGTTCAGACAGGTACTTGTGAGTTTATAACAGAGAAGTAATCTATGGGCACTGTATGGTTTCAGGCGTGAAGTAGTACTATTAAAAAGTGCCTGTGAAGAAGCCTAAGTAAATTCATAATTATACCACAGAAACCTAAATCAATCCATAATTATAATAAAGAAGCCTTTCTCAATGTCTAACTCTTACAGAGGGATAGTATATAACTATCTGAAAATGTTTTCAAATTTATAAAATAATATCTCACCTTCTAAAAACAAGTTTAAGTTGTGAGTGAAAATGATCTTGCAATGTAATTCAGGAAGTAGTAGTCAAAATGGCTGTGTTTCTCTCTCTTTCTTTATATATATTCAGGTACATAACCAATCAAATGTCAGGTAAAAAAAGTAGAAAATGAAAGTAACATTTTAATTGGTTGTCAATTCCAACACTTCAGATGTGTTTTGTGAAGTAATTTACCTCAGGGTATTTAGAGAGGTCTACAGGCTAAATGGCTAAATGGAATTCCAACCAAATTTGTGAAAATGGTAGGGATTGGTATGTAGTATGAGCTAATCTATATTTGGTGAAATTGTCTCCAGTCGCTTTTCTGTAAACTACTTTCCCACCTTTTTTGATGGTGCGCTTCCCAGGGAGCGACCCGGTACGCGAACTGGTGAGCGCCCCGGTTCGCGAACCTTAAGCGTTACGGGAGTCCACCATTTTGTGTTTCGGTCGAATTAAGATACAAGATGGAGGGCAAATAATGTTCAGAATGGGTAGAAGGGGGCACGGTAGACTTATCTTGACCCCCTAGGTTTTCTGAGGGTGGCTGAGGAGGCCCATATGTGCGAAAAAAAAACAATTTTTTAAAAAATTTCGTGAGGTTAGCTCCCGGTTCGCGTACCGGTAAGCGCCCCAGGGAGCGTACTTTGTTGAAAATTAGTGAAAAATGTTAGAGTAAAATAATAATTGTGAGTGATCAGATGTAGGGTAGCTCTGAGAAGAGCTTTTGGGTTTATGGTACATTTAGGTACTTATAAGTAGGTACCAATGCACAGTCTTAAATTCAGAATGAAAATTCTGTTGCCCTCATCTGAGAAGTGAACTCCATCTCCTCTGTAGATATCTTGCATGTAGTAACGCAAGTTATTGTTGTACAGGGAGCCCATTCCATGGTCTCTCATGTAAGCTGAAACAGATTTGTTTACATGCTTCCTCGACTTCTCAATTTGTGGACAAAATTGGTTTGACCACCTCCATTTCTGTCTTTGGCATATATTTGAATATACCAAGGCAGTTTGAGGAAAAAGTGCCATCAATTGCTCAAAGGTGTCCTTTAAAAGCATTTCCAGACCTACCCCAGTCAAAGTGCCCAAATCATTACCTCCACAGTGCACAATTAACAGGTCAGGTTTTGGCAAATGCATAAAGGTTTTCACCAATGGTATCAATTGGTGACATTTTAATCCTCTGTGGCCAAACCACTTAATTTCCACATCTTGTAAATTGAGGTTAGGTAAATTTCTGTTCT
This sequence comes from Lissotriton helveticus, assembly GCF_964261635.1. Lineage (NCBI taxonomy): Eukaryota > Metazoa > Chordata > Amphibia > Caudata > Salamandridae > Lissotriton > Lissotriton helveticus. The sequence goes on along the minus strand of NC_136069.1, from coordinate 1,053,461,418 downwards.
TAGCATACCTGTGAGCCCAGTGGATATAACTATGTCCAACAATCCAGACAGAAAACATGGTGAGAGAAGGTTCTGCTGCAGTCAGATGAAGTGTGGCAATGAAATGGCAGTTGAAAAAATGAGAGTTTAAAATGAAAAAAACTGTGGAGTTTCTGTGTTAATGAAGCAGTAACAGTGATTGGTGGATTTTGATTGCTGAAAACAGAAAGTTAGGGTGCATGGATGAGTTCTTTGAAAGATGTATTTTGAATGGTCAATAAAAAATCATTAAATGAAAGATTGCAGTGGATACGCAGGTGCACTGAGAGTTCAGAGTTCAATTGCAACATTCTTGTGTGAACTTGCAAACACCAGAGGTCTTCCAAGAGGTGGTTGCCATGCAGAAAAGGCATGAAATGGCAGAGGGGGGAAGAGTTTTCATTTGAAAAAAAGTGAGGGAAGAGTTTTGATGGGGTGACATGAGAGATATGTGTGAAGAATTACAGCATTTCTGTGCTTTTGATAGCTGCAGACTCTGGAGTGCATACCTTTTGCTCTGCTGAAGACAAATTGGTGTGTTTCTGAGACTGTTTTCAAACTCAAAGTATTTGCTAAGGTGAGAAAATATTTCTTTAATTTAGATAGAGAATAGGGATTTTTGAAAATTCTATGTCTAATAACTTTGGCGTTTGTGGACGGAATTGGCTGAAATTTTCTGGAAAATGGAACATTTTGTTTCTGAGCAGCCCCTGGAAATGTGGGGGGGGTTCGTCAAGGGGGGGCTGAGAAAAAAGGGGGGTCCCAAAACGTGTTTTTAACATTGAGTTTTCCATAGGGCGGTTGGCCTCACTTTTAGCCCGAACGGCTGAATGGATTTGCACGAAACTTGGCAAAATTGTAGGGACTGGTAGCCCGATGTGCCTTTGCTAGGTCTCAATATATGTGCTTCAGTGGATTTTGAGAAATTAACGTTTAAAAAAGATATATATCTGTAAGCGCGCTCCGGGCAGCGCTCCGGTTCGCGGACTTTACGCGTACCGGAACTTCGCGTAGCGAAGCTGATTGGCTCTCCGGTGCCTGTCAACATTCTAAACAGTCCGGAGCGGCCGCCATCTTGTCTCTCGGTAGGATCGAGAGACAAGAGGAGGCCAAAACAAAGGGGGAAATGACCATAAGGGGGCATAGTATATCCTCCCTGACCCCCTAGGTTTAATGTGGAGGCTTTAAAAGGGCCCCGCGGGGCAAAGAAAAAAATTATTTTTTTTTTGTTTTTTTGCGTGGGTAGCGCCCGGTCCGCGAACCGGGAAGCGTTCTGGGCAGCGTACTATAATGATAAATGAATGATAGACTTTTCAAATACTGTATGTTAATTGATTGTTGGTTTTGTTGATTATTTTTTAATTTTTTTTTTTTTTAAGCAATTATTTATTATTGTGATTGTGTTTCAAAATGTAATAACATTTCTAACATTTAACTACTTCATGAATTACATATAAAAATGATTAAAGACTCAAACAATTTTTTTATTTTACATACAATTTTATTTTTCAGATTGTTTTTGAAAATTTAATAGAACGTCTAGCATTTGACTGTCCGATATGTCCTCTTGTTGAGTGAACATAAGTTCCCACATTTGACCGTCATCATAATGGAGTAAATGATCGACAGATTCTACACATTGAAGTAATTCATAGTCCCGTGACTCATCCATGAATTCTAAGTCATCAATGGGTTCCATAACTTGTTCATTGTTGCTGTCCAGAACAATTTCGAAGGAAACATTCTGCTCACCTTCCATTTTATTGCTGTCATTTGCATAAAAAATAAATATATCAGTAGTGATAGGACACTGTTGGGTTTAAGTTCAGACAGGTACTTGTGAGTTTATAACAGAGAAGTAATCTATGGGCACTGTATGGTTTCAGGCGTGAAGTAGTACTATTAAAAAGTGCCTGTGAAGAAGCCTAAGTAAATTCATAATTATACCACAGAAACCTAAATCAATCCATAATTATAATAAAGAAGCCTTTCTCAATGTCTAACTCTTACAGAGGGATAGTATATACCTATCTGAAAATGTTTTCAAATTTATAAAATAATATCTCACCTTCTAAAAACAAGTTTAAGTTGTGAGTGAAAATGATCTTGCAATGTAATTCAGGAAGTAGTAGTCAAAATGGCTGTGTTTCTCTCTCTTTCTTTATATATATTCAGGTACATAACCAATCAAATGTCAGGTAAAAAAAGTAGAAAATGAAAGTAACATTTTAATTGGTTGTCAATTCCAACACTTCAGATGTGTTTTGTGAAGTAATTTACCTCAGGGTATTTAGAGAGGTCTACAGGCTAAATGGCTAAATGGAATTCCAACCAAATTTGTGAAAATGGTAGGGATTGGTATGTAGTATGAGCTAATCTATATTTGGTGAAATTGTCTCCAGTCGCTTTTCTGTAAACTACTTTCCCACCTTTTTTGATGGTGCGCTTCCCAGGGAGCGACCCGGTACGCGAACTGGTGAGCGCCCCGGTTCGTGAACCTTAAGCATTACGGGAGTCCACCATTTTGTGTTTCGGTCGAATTAAGATACAAGATGGAGGGCAAATAATGTTCAGAATGGGTAGAAGGGGGCACGGTAGACTTATCTTGACCCCCTAGGTTTTCTGAGGGTGGCTGAGGAGGCCCATATGTGCGAAAAAAAAACAATTTTTTAAAAAATTTCGTGAGGTTAGCTCCCGGTTCGCGTACCGGTAAGCGCCCCAGGGAGCGTACTTTGTTGAAAATTAGTGAAAAATGTTAGAGTAAAATAATAATTGTGAGTGATCAGATGTAGGGTAGCTCTGAGAAGAGCTTTTGGGTTTATGGTACATTTAGGTACTTATAAGTAGGTACCAATGCACAGTCTTAAATTCAGAATGAAAATTCTGTTGCCCTCATCTGAGAAGTGAACTCCATCTCCTCTGTAGATATCTTGCATGTAGTAACGCAAGTTATTGTTGTACAGGGAGCCCATTCCATGGTCTCTCATGTAAGCTGAAACAGATTTGTTTACATGCTTCCTCGACTTCTCAATTTGTGGACAAAATTGGTTTGACCACCTCCATTTCTGTCTTTGGCATATATTTGAATATACCAAGGCAGTTTGAGGAAAAAGTGCCATCAATTGCTCAAAGGTGTCCTTTAAAAGCATTTCCAGACCTACCCCAGTCAAAGTGCCCAAATCATTACCTCCACAGTGCACAATTAACAGGTCAGGTTTTGGCAAATGCATAAAGGTTTTCACCAATGGTATCAATTGGTGACATTTTAATCCTCTGTGGCCAAACCACTTAATTTCCACATCTTGTAAATTGAGGTTAGGTAAATTTCTGTTCTTAGCATACCTGTGAGCCCAGTGGATATAACTATGTCCAACAATCCAGACAGAAAACATGGTGAGAGAAGGTTCTGCTGCAGTCAGATGAAGTGTGGCAATGAAATGGCAGTTGAAAAAATGAGAGTTTAAAATGAAAAAAACTGTGGAGTTTCTGTGTTAATGAAGCAGTAACAGTGATTGGTGGATTTTGATTGCTGAAAACAGAAAGTTAGGGTGCATGGATGAGTTCTTTGAAAGATGTATTTTGAATGGTCAATAAAAAATCATTAAATGAAAGATTGCAGTGGATACGCAGGTGCACTGAGAGTTCAGAGTTCAATTGCAACATTCTTGTGTGAACTTGCAAACACCAGAGGTCTTCCAAGAGGTGGTTGCCATGCAGAAAAGGCATGAAATGGCAGAGGGGGGAAGAGTTTTCATTTGAAAAAAAGTGAGGGAAGAGTTTTGATGGGGTGACATGAGAGATATGTGTGAAGAATTACAGCATTTCTGTGCTTTTGATAGCTGCAGACTCTGGAGTGCATACCTTTTGCTCTGCTGAAGACAAATTGGTGTGTTTCTGAGACTGTTTTCAAACTCAAAGTATTTGCTAAGGTGAGAAAATATTTCTTTAATTTAGATAGAGAATAGGGATTTTTGAAAATTCTATGTCTAATAACTTTGGCGTTTGTGGACGGAATTGGCTGAAATTTTCTGGAAAATGGAACATTTTGTTTCTGAGCAGCCCCTGGAAATGTGGGGGGGGTTCGTCAAGGGGGGGCTGAGAAAAAAGGGGGGTCCCAAAACGTGTTTTTAACATTGAGTTTTCCATAGGGCGGTTGGCCTCACTTTTAGACCGAACGGCTGAATGGATTTGCACGAAACTTGGCAAAATTGTAGGGACTGGTAGCCCGATGTGCCTTTGCTAGGTCTCAATATATGTGCTTCAGTGGATTTTGAGAAATTAACGTTTAAAAAAAGATATATATCTGTAAGCGCGCTCCGGGCAGCGCTCCGGTTCGCGGACTTTACGCGTACCGGAACTTCGCATAGCGAAGCTGATTGGCTCTCCGGTGCCTGTCAACATTCTAAACAGTCCGGAGCGGCCGCCATCTTGTCTCTCGGTAGGATCGAGAGACAAGAGGAGGCCAAAACAAAGGGGGAAATGACCATAAGGGGGCATAGTATATCCTCCCTGACCCCCTAGGTTTAATGTGAAGGCTTTAAAAGGGCCCCGCGGGGCAAAGAAAATTTTTTTTTTTTTTTGTTTTTTTGCGTGGGTAGCGCCCGGTCCGCGAACCGGGAAGCGTTCTGGGCAGCGTACTATAATGATAAATGAATGATAGACTTTTCAAATACTGTATGTTAATTGATTGTTGATTTTGTTGATTATTTTTTTATTTTTTTATTTTTTAAGCAATTATTTATTATTGTGATTGTGTTTCAAAATGTAATAACATTTCTAACATTTAACTACTTTATGAATTACATATAAAAATGATTAAAGACTCAAACAATTTTTTTATTTTACATACAATTTTATTTTTCAGATTGTTTTTCAAAATTTAATAGAACATCTAGCATTTGACTGTCCGATATGTCCTCTTGTTGAGTGAACATAAGTTCCCACATTTGACCGTCATCATAATGGAGTAAATGATCGACAGATTCTACACATTGAAGTAATTCATAGTCCCGTGACTCATCCATGAATTCTAAGTCATCAACGGGTTCCATAACTTGTTCATTGTTGCTGTCCAGAACAATTTCGAAGGAAACATTCTGCTCACCTTCCATTTTATTGCTGTAATTTGCATAAAAAATAAATATATCAGTAGTGATAGGACACTGTTGGGTTTAAGTTCAGACAGGTACTTGTGAGTTTATAACAGAGAAGTAATCTATGGGCACTGTATGGTTTCAGGCGTGAAGTAGTACTATTAAAAAGTGCCTGTGAAGAAGCCTAAGTAAATTCATAATTATACCACAGAAACCTAAATCAATCCATAATTATAATAAAGAAGCCTTTCTCAATGTCTAACTCTTACAGAGGGATAGTATATAACTATCTGAAAATGTTTTCAAATTTATAAAATAATATCTCACCTTCTAAAAACAAGTTTAAGTTGTGAGTGAAAATGATCTTGCAATGTAATTCAGGAAGTAGTAGTCAAAATGGCTGTGTTTCTCTCTCTTTCTTTATATATATTCAGGTACATAACCAATCAAATGTCAGGTAAAAAAAGTAGAAAATGAAAGTAACATTTTAATTGGTTGTCAATTTCAACACTTCAGATGTGTTTTGTGAAGTAATTTACCTCAGGGTATTTAGAGAGGTCTACAGGCTAAATGGCTAAATGGAATTCCAACCAAATTTGTGAAAATGGTAGGGATTGGTATGTAGTATGAGCTAATCTATATTTGGTGAAATTGTCTCCAGTCGCTTTTCTGTAAACTACTTTCCCACCTTTTTTGATGGTGCGCTTCCCAGGGAGCGACCCGGTACGCGAACTGGTGAGCGCCCCGGTTCGCGAACCTTAAGCGTTACGGGAGTCCACCATTTTGTGTTTCGGTCGAATTAAGATACAAGATGGAGGGCAAATAATGTTCAGAATGGGTAGAAGGGGGCACGGTAGACTTATCTTGACCCCCTAGGTTTTCTGAGGGTGGCTGAGGAGGCCCATATGTGCGAAAAAAAACCCATTTTTTAAAAAAATTCGCGAGGTTAGCTCCCGGTTCGCGAACCGGGAAGCGCCCCAGGGAGCGTACTTTGTTGAAAATTAGTGAAAAATGTTAGAGTAAAATAATAATTGTGAGTGATCAGATGTAGGGTAGCTCTGAGAAGAGCTTTTGGGTTTATGGTACATTTAGGTACTTATAAGTAGGTACCAATGCACAGTCTTAAATTCAGAATGAAAATTCTGTTGCCCTCATCTGAGAAGTGAACTCCATCTCCTCTGTAGATATCTTGCATGTAGTAACGCAAGTTATTGTTGTACAGGGAGCCCATTCCATGGTCTCTCATGTAAGCTGAAACAGATTTGTTTACATGCTTCCTCGACTTCTCAATTTGTGGACAAAATTGGTTTGACCACCTCCATTTCTGTCTTTGCCATATATTTGAATATACCAAGGCAGTTTGAGGAAAAAGTGCCATCAATTGCTCAAAGGTGTCCTTTAAAAGCATTTCCAGACCTACCCCAGTCAAAGTGCCCAAATCATTACCTCCACAGTGCACAATTAACAGGTCAGGTTTTGGCAAATGCATAAAGGTTTTCACCAATGGTATCAATTGGTGACATTTTAATCCTCTGTGGCCAAACCACTTAATTTCCACATCTTGTAAATTGAGGTTAGGTAAATTTCTGTTCTTAGCATACCTGTGAGCCCAGTGGATATAACTATGTCCAACAATCCAGACAGAAAACATGGTGAGAGAAGGTTCTGCTGCAGTCAGATGAAGTGTGGCAATGAAATGGCAGTTGAAAAAACGAGAGTTTAAAATGAAAAAAACTGTGGAGTTTCTGTGTTAATGAAGCAGTAACAGTGATTGGTGGATTTTGATTGCTGAAAACAGAAAGTTAGGGTGCATGGATGAGTTCTTTGAAAGATGTATTTTGAATGGTCAATAAAAAATCATTAAATGAAAGATTGCAGTGGATACGCAGGTGCACTGAGAGTTCAGAGTTCAATTGCAACATTGTTGTGTGAACTTGCAAACACCAGAGGTCTTCCAAGAGGTGGTTGCCATGCAGAAAAGGCATGAAATGGCAGAGGGGGGAAGAGTTTTCATTTGAAAAAAAGTGAGGGAAGAGTTTTGATTGGGTGACATGAGAGATATGTGTGAAGAATTACAGCATTTCTGTGCTTTTGATAGCTGCAGACTCTGGAGTGCATACCTTTTGCTCTGCTGAAGACAAATTGGTGTTTTTCTGAGACTGTTTTCAAACTCAAAGTATTTGCTAAGGTGAGAAAATATTTCTTTAATTTAGATAGAGAATAGTGTGCTTTAAGGAGAAAATTATGAAGAAAGTTGTGTTTTTCAAATGTTGCTTGGTCTCAAGTGTTTTTCAAATAGATTTTGTTTCTTTGAGAAAATGTAATAGGAGAAAATGTGAAGTATTAGTACTGACAGGGTGTTTTTCTGCATAGGAGCTGTGGAGTCTTTTCAAATTATGACTAGAAAATCGTTTTTGAGGAAAATTAATGGTTATAATATTTCTGACAAGGACATAATGGTGTATGCTTCTTTATAATGCAATTGACTGTCTCTGATGTTATTTTTCCCATTTTAATGTAAGACCTTTCTCTGTGGCACAAATTGCTTGTAAATATGCTCCCACCTGTGCATGGCAAATTTAGATTTTAAATGTTTGTGTTACATAGCCATGTTAAAAGTGATACAAACATGCTGCAAAGGCAATCAAAAAACGCTTTTATGTGTCTTAAGGACATTTTAAGTAATTTTCCCATGTGCAGTGTTTTGAAATTATGATTTGAAAATCGTTTTTGGGGAAAAGGAATTGTTTTTAAATTTATGACAAGGACATAATGGTGTATGCTTCTTTATAAGGCAATTGACTGTCTCTGATGTTATTTTTCCCATTTCAATGTAAGACCTTTCTCTGTGGCGCAAATTGCTTGTAAATATGCTCCCACCTGTGCATGGCAAATTTAGATTTTGAATGTTTGTGTTACATAGCCATGTTAAAAGTGATACAAACATGCTGCAAAGGCAATCAAAAAACGCTTTTATGTGTCTTAAGGACATTTGATGTCATTTTTCCCATATTACATTAAAAGACCTTTCTCCGTGGGGTACATTCCTTGTAAATATGGTTACACTTGTGCATGGTAAATTTAGATTTTGACTGTTTGAGTTACATAACCATGTTAAAAGTGACCCAAAAAAATTGCAAAGGCTTTCAAAAAACACTTTCATGTGTCTTAAGGACATTTTAAGTCATTTCCCTGTGGGCAGTGTTTTCAAATTATGACTTGAAAATCGTTTTTGAGGTAAAGGAATGTTGTTAATTTTTATGTGCGCCATATGCCCCCAAATTTCTTTTTCAGGGGTGCAGCAGGGTGTTCTTGAGACACCCCTGCACCTTTGGAAAAATTCCTAATTTGCGATGAGCTAATTGCTAATCGCAAATTGCACCTTCATTCCTATGGGCATCCTGGCCCATGGAAATGAATGGGTAATTTGCAATTAGCAATTTGCTCATCGCAAATTAGGAATGGTAAAGAATCGCTTTTTATTCTTTAAAATTCGCTATTTTGGAAATGCAAAATAGTTTGATGATACATATGGCGGTTGATCTCTAACAAGATAAGAAGCTTAGGGATACATTTATGATGACTGGCGCAATGAAGTGGACATCACTTACTTCATTGGTAGAGCTTTACATGTATTATCTCCTCTGTATTCTTCATCAAGCGTAACTTTAATCTGCAATCCTGAGTAGGCCTCACCTTAAACAAACCTCTGGATAGGCCACACCTTATCGTCATCATGAATTAATCATTTAAAATGCTAGGGACAGATTTATGATAGGTGTATGCCTCTTTTGCGCCACTTACAAAACACTGCCCATGGGGAAATGACTTAAAATGTCCTTAAGACACATGAAAGTTTTTTTTTATAGCCTTTGCAATTTTTTTGGGTCACTTTTAACATGGCTATGTGACTCAAACAGTCAAAATCTAAATTCACCATGCACAGGTGGGAGCATATTTACAAGGAATGTGCTCCATGGGGAAAGGTCTTATAATGTAATATGGGAAAAATGACATCAGAGACAGTGAAATGCCTTATAAAGAAGCATACACCATTATGTCCTTGTCATAAATTTACAAACCATTCCTTTTCCCTAAAAACGATTTTCAAATCAAAATTTGAAAACACTGCATATGTGGAAATGACTTAAAATGTCCTTAATTCAAAATTTGCTATTCCTTATTTTGCGATTGCACTGAAGGATTTGCAAATTTTGCGATTCCTTAAATGCAATGTATCAAACAAAAAATATGTAAAAAATGACATTAAGGATTTGGAAACTACCACCAACTTCTAGTTTGTGGTAATTTGCGAATTCTTTTCAAAAAGCTTTTTTTCCAAAAAACAAAAGGTGCCATATGACGCCAATACATGCCCTTAGGGCATGTATGTGCGCCATATGCCCCCAAATTTCTTTTTCAGGGGTGCAGCAGGGTGTTCTTGAGACACCCCTGCACCCTTGAAAAAATTCCTAATTTGCGATGAGCTAATTGCTAATCGCAAATTGCACCTTCATTCCTATGAGCCTCCTAGCCCATGGAAATGAATGGGTAATTTGCAATTAGCAATTTGCTCATTGCAAATTAGGAATGGTAAAGAATTGCTATTTATTCCTTAAAATTCGCTATTTAGGAAATGCAAAATAGTTTGATGATACATATGGCGGTTCATCTGTAACAAGATAAGAAGCTTAGGGATACATTTATGATGACTGGCGCAATAAAGTGGACATTACTTACTTCATTGGTAGGCCTTTACATGTATTATCTCCTCTGTATTCTTCATCAAGTGTAACTTTAATCTGCAATCCTGAGTAGGCCTCACCTTAAACAAACCTCTGGATAGGCCACACCTTATCGTCATCCTGGATTAATCATTTAAAATGCTAGGGACAGATTTATGATAGGTGTATGCCTCTTTTGCGCCACTGTGCGTCACTTTTATGATGCAGCGGCGGTGCAAAAGATTTGCTATGAGGCGACAAAATTACAAATTGATGCATTTAGGCAGATGTGTCATGGTGTAAAAAAAACGTGCCACATGAAACCGATGCAGCAGTGATGCAAAAGATGCACCATGTTGCAAGACAGGCCTCACTTGGGGCCATATGTATCAAGCTAATTAGCATTCGCAAAGATCAAAATTCTGCAAATTTCGGCCTTTGCGAATGCTAATTAGACAAATGGTATGTATCAAACAAGTTTGATGCAAAATAAGGAATAGCAATATTTGCTATTCCTTATTTTGCGATTGCACTGAAGGATTTGCAAATTTTGCGATTCCTTAAATGCAATGTATCAAACAAAAAATATGTAAAAAATGACATTAAGGATTTGGAAACTACCACCAACTTCTAGTTTGTGGTAATTTGCGAATTCTTTTCAAAAAGCTTTTTTTCCAAAAAACAAAAGGTGCCATATGACGCCAATACATGCCCTTAGAGCATGTATGTGCGCCATATGCCCCCAAATTTCTTTTTCAGGGGTGCAGCAGGGTGTTCTTGAGACACCCCTGCACCCTTGAAAAAATTCCTAATTTGCGATGAGCTAATTGCTGATCACAAATTGCACCTTCATTCCTATGAGCCTCCTAGCCCATGGAAATGAATGGGTAATTTGCAATTAGCAATTTGCTCATTGCAAATTAGGAATGGTAAAGAATTGCTATTTATTCCTTAAAATTCGCTATTTAGGAAATGCAAAATAGTTTGATGATACATATGGCGGTTCATCTGTAACAAGATAAGAAGCTTAGGGATAGATTTATGATGACTGGCGCATCACCAGGGATGTGCCAGTCATCCTGCGCCGCTGTTCCGCCACCCATGGTGTGCTGCATTTACAATGCGGCGCAGCATGGGGCAAAAATGGCACAGATGCGTGACGTATCTGTGCTGTAAAGGTGGCGCATTGCTGGAGTTGTATTGCAAGTGTGATGCAGCTCCAGCAAGGCTCAGAGGTGCCCCATCTCCACAATGTTGCGTCAAGACCTATGCCTGCTTAAAGCAGGCGCAGGGTTTTGACGCAGCTTTCTCCTATCTGATTGTAAATGCGGCACACCATGGGTGGCAGAGCAGCGGTGCACGTTAACTGGTGCATGCCTGGGGATGTGCCATTTAACATAAATCTGCCCCTTTACATTTAAGTATGTGCAGGGGACACAGAGTCGGTGAGGCTTAACCAAGGTTAAGAAGAGATGAGTCCTGTTCACTGAAAAATTAGACATAGGCTTCACCTGCTCAGCATCGCTGGACATGGCTAAATAATAGCTGCAAAATGTTACTCTTGTTAAAAAATTTTACTATTATAATCTCTGAGATTTGTCTCTTACTCTGCAACATCTCATTGTTGTTATCTTTCTTTAAAGATAAAGACAACATCAACATGAGCGATAATCTGCAATCAGTTGATTTTGACCTCATCATTGAACTTGTAATTGAAACATCAGTGGATGTTGATCCCTTGGATGATTTAAATCCTGAGGATGAAGAAGAACGTGATGAGGATGCAGATTTGTCCGAATTATATGACATAGGGTGGGAAGCTGACCTGCTTGAGCCTATGGAACTATAAACATTTATTTTAAAAATTTATAATAAAAAAAAAGTAAAAATGTAAACCGTTTAATTTAAAAATAAAGACACCTTCAAAAACAGGTTATGTGTAGTGTCTTCAATAAAATATTAAAATATGCTCATAAAATTAGATCAGATTCACATATAAGATAGCACAGGTAACATGATTATAAATTCCATTTCTTTTCTGCTATTTCTGTATTCTAAAATTGCCATGCACTAAAAAATCTTATATGTAAAAATGTAAAGTAGTGTTTTAAGTTTTTGATTACTGTTATTGATGTACTGTTGGGTAATAGTGGTTAATAACATTTTTTAATATATTTTACCACAGATTCAACTGCAGATCATTTCAACATTTCACCATGCCAACGAAAGAAAGACTGAGAAAGGCTGCAAAACGTCAAAGACAGCAGGTGATTGAAAAAAAGCAGCAGTCCTCTAACAAAAAGATTTGTCAAGTCAACAAGAAAGCACCGGGTAAGAGTACAAAAACATTCATAAGAAATATTTGCAGTAAAAAAAATATTACTACAGAAAATGTTTCAGTCCAGAAAAAGAGAAGCAATTCAAATGGAAAGGAAAGGCCAATCAAAAATGTTACTGCTAGAGCAAGAGATAACTCTGTGCATGATAGTAGAAGGAAACAACAGTTTAGGGACATTCGTAAACGAATGTTCCGCAACAGGATAATTGGCAATTTGTTAAAAAATATTAAGAAAGGTCAACAGAAAGTGGTTTTTTATAAGAGAAAAAAAAAGTTGAGAAAGTTATTGATCAGGCATTTGAAATTAAACGTAAGTTATTTATTTTGATAATCAATAGAATTAGGAAGCTAAACAAGGCAATTTATGATTTCAAAAGAAATAGTAGATGGAAGAGAATAGTTAATCGTAGTAATTTTTATGAAGTTTTTTCTGGAGAATGGATGCATAGTTCAAGCTGTGAGGCATTTTTTAATGAGGAGAGTTATTTCCAGGATAATGATTTGGTGCATGCAGTTGACACCAGTGGTCGTGCTTATGAAGTGAAAGATGGTTGTCCAGTTGAAAAAGAAAAACTTGTGACAACAGAGGCAGAAGAGGTGTTAGGTAATGAGGTTTTAGGAAGACGTGCTAAGGGTCCTGTGTACACCTGGAAGTGTAGTAGTATTTGCAGTGTGCGACAGGATTCCATCAATTTGCTTTGTGATTTTGTACGGTCATTTAATAAGAAAAGTTTGAAGCAGAAAATAAGGTTGTTGCAAGAATTAGATCCTTGCAGAGTGAGAGAAGTGACAGGTTTGCATGGTCATTCACTGGCTTGTCTTTCCAGGAGAGTATGCCAGAGTGTTTTTCATCATTTCAGGATGCTAGCAGTGCATCATAATAAAGTGAGGAAATTAGTTAGAATGTTGTATTATGCTAAGAGTCCAGCAATTATGCTTAAAAAATTATGTGCTGCTCTTTTGCATGGTTCTGAAATAGATGTGAAGAATATATGTGAAGAAATTGAGTTTTGTTACTTTGGAAGTAAAGAGGAGAATGTTGAAATTGACCAAGAAGAAGCAGGTAATGTGGAAGATAGTGTACAGGTTTCCAGTACAGATAATTTCCAGAGGGAAATTGCCACGTTTCAGGTCAAATCAAGTGAGAGGCCCAATTTCACTTGTGTGTGTTGTCGACGCACTTATTATAAGAATCAGACTAAGTTAGTGGATTTATATGCAAAAAGTGAAAGGGAAAATAATAGTGAATGGAAGGATTTCGCAACATACTTGATGGTAGAAAATTGTTTTGATTTGGGATTGGATCAACGTGTGTGTACTTATTGTTGTTGCAAATTAAATCAAAACCAGATGCCTGCTAGAGCAGTTCATAATAATCTGGAAAAGGATTTAAATACTTATGAATCTATTTTGATTCAAAGTATCCATCCCTTTCAGGCTATTGTAAGAATGGAGCCAAAGACAGGGAAATTGCCTCCATCAGATTTACAGAGAGGATTAAAGGGAAGAGTTGTTTATTTGCCTCTAGATTTGAAGAAAAACATTAACACAATTGGAGTAGAAAAAGTGGACGAGGAACCTCTGGTTATCTTAGTTAATGGGGTTCCGACAAAGAATAAGAAAATATGGCAAGATTTAGTAGATGTTACGAAAGTTAAAAAGGCAACATTGTATTTGAAAAAAAATAATAAATACTATAAGAATGTATATGTTGCAGAAGAGGAAGTAAGTGAGGAAGAGGATAGCGATTTGTGTGCTGGTCAAATTGAGAAAGTAGAAACTTCTACTAGTGAAGAAATATATGAACATTATAGTGTTCATCCTTTGCATTCCAAGGAAGTCATGGGGAATGCTATTGAGTTGTTTCAAATGAAACAAACCAAAGGGAGTCCCATTAGTGTTTGGGAGGAAAGTTTGGAAGCTCGGTGTTTCCCACAGCTTTTTCCAACAGGTCAGGGAGGAAGATATGATGAGCGACCTCATCAAATTCCTGCTTCTGAATACCGGACTTTGCGATTGTATGCAGGAGATGTTAGGTTTCGACAATGCATTCCTTATTTGTTTCATCTCCTGTTTGAAAGCGATCTGTCTGGACTGTCATATGCAGTGAACCACATCTTGAAAAGTGGTATACACATGCAAAACATCTCGGCAAGTGACTTTATGGATAAAGTCAATGTCCAAGACAGTATTTTGGATTCTCACCTGATTAATCTCATGGCGTGTCAGCGTGGTACTAATGAGTACTGGTACCATCGTCATGGTGATTTAAAATGTATGCTGAGGAACTTAGGTACTCCCACATGGTTCCTCACTCTGAGCTGTGCCGAGTATGGCTGGGAAGACTTACTTGAATTTCTACGAGAGGCAAATGCTAACGTAGAAAACATCGAATTCAAGACACCCGGAGAACTGTGCTCTTTGGATCCAGTCAATGTATGTAGGTACTTCAATCATAGATTTGAAGCTATGATGTCTTTCATCATGAATAAGAAGAATCCACCTCTTGGAGAGGTGTTGGATTTCTTCTGGAGAAAGGAGTACCAAGCAAGAGGTGCTCCTCATATACATATGTTGCTGTGGATCAAGGATGCACCTAAATTTGGAACGGATCCAGAAGACTCAGTGATGAGTTTTATACAACAGTATTCTACGTGTGCTGTTCCAAACGCAAAGGAGAAGAAAAGCCTAAGAGAAAAAGTTCTGCGTTTCCAAAGCCATCGATGTGGAAAGTACTGTCGTCGTAAATTCCGAAACAAGGACAAGTTCTACACCAAATGTCGTTTCGGTTTTCCACGACCGGTGATTTCTAAAGGAAGAGTAAACAGTTTGATGTCTTCGCTGCGACATAATGTGATGAAGAAATCACCTAAAAACACATACAATTTGAAGAGGAACGAAGAGTCCAAGTACATCAACGACTACAACCCGGTGATTTTGTCCATGTGGAATGCTAACATGGATATACAGTTTGTGGCTGATAACTGTATGGCTGTGGCTCGGTATGTGACGTCTTACATCACCAAAAAAGAGAAGATAGAATTGAAGGATATGTGGGAGGACATTTCCCATGAAAAGAGCCTCAGCAAGAAGTTGTACAGTTTCAGTCTGAAGATGTTGTCGCATCGAGAAATTGGAGCGTACGAATGTTCTGACCGGTTGTCTTCAGCAAGTCTCTATGCCAAGTCCAGGAGTATCATTTGGGCGAGTCTTGGTCTTGCTGCAACGCGTAATCGAGTTCTCAAACCTGTGCGGGAAATTGAGTATTTGGCGGAAAAGGAGCCAAACAGTACCGACATTTTGAAGACCAACATGTTGGATACATATTATCCAAATCGAAGCAGTCACCTCGAGAATGTTTGTCTGTATGAGGTTCTGCAAAATTACATATTCAAGAGGAACATCAAAGAAGATACTGAGAAAGGAGTGTATGCTGTAATAGGAAGTGAGGGATGTCTGGTCAAGCAAAGAAAATGCCACTTGGTAAACCATCGAAAATTGAGTGGCGAATCTCCTGAAAAAAGGAGTTTTTCTATTTAGCACTTTTGCAACTTTTCAAGCCTTGGCGTGCAGAAGAGGAACTGCTTGGAGATTTTCTCTGTTACGAAGACTCTTTCAATGCCGCCAAGGAGACCATAGAATGTCCTGCTTTTCCCAAATATGTAGAAATGTTGAATGCGGAAATTGAGCAGGAAGCAATGATTGCAGCCGAGATTGCCAGAGACAGTTCTCAGGACAGTCAGAGTTCTGCTTCATTGAGTCAGGATCCACTAGGAGGACCTGTTATCGAAAATGAAGCTGCCACTGCTATGAATGAAGTGGAAAGAGCCATGGCACATGCTCAGGAGGATGCGGTTAACTTAGAAGAGTTGGAAAGACAACTCAACGTTGAGCAGAGGAAAATATATGACGAAGTTACCATGCAAATTGATCATGGATTAAGTCATGACAAGAAAGAGTGCTCATGTACGTCGTTGAAGCCTGTCCGACTGTACGTGAGTGGAGAAGCGGGAACTGGAAAAAGTTTCCTCATTAAAGCAATTTCATGCTATTTGCAGGAAAGGACAGAGTCATCGCTGTCTTGTGTTGTCACCGCTCCAACTGGACTGGCAGCACATAACATTAAAGGGATTACTTTACATCGTTTACTGATGCTGCCAGTGGAGCATGACAACAAATTACAATATCACAAGCTATCTGGAGATGCTTGTTTTGAAGTTTCTAGAATCTTGAGGAAAATGAAACTTCTTATCATTGACGAAGTAAGCATGGTTTCCAATGTCATGCTTGCCTTTGTGCATTTGAGAATGCAAGAAGTTCTCAAAACAGAGTATGATGTGTTATTTGGTGGCAAACACATCATTGTTTTCGGAGATCTTCTGCAGCTGACACCAGTGAAAGGGCAACCTGTGTTCAAAATGCTCACGCATGAAGATACCAGGAAGTGCCTAGGGAGCATTGGCAACGTCAATATATGGTTAAACTTCAATTATGCTGAACTGCATGAAAATATGCGTCAGGCGAAGGATGAAGTTTACAAGACTATTCTACAAGATGTTAGAATTGGAAAAGTGACCGAGCATGGGAAAGAAGCTTTACATGCACGATTACTGTCAAATTTATATCCAGAACAAGATGTTGTGCCTGAGAATATTTTTCAGAAAATTACTGAGAAGAAATCTGGAATATGTTTGATGCCAACTCTTGCAGAATGTGCCAAATTCAACAACAAAATGTTGCATTTAGAAAAGCAAGAGATTGTGAAACTGGAAGCTATTGACAGAGTAGAGCATATGGGATCAACAATTATTTTGTCTGAGAATCTGAAAACAAAATTGGATTCATTAGAGAAGAGTATATCTAAAACTGCAGGTTTTGAAAAGACTCTGAATGTGTGCTTGAACTGCCGTATAATTTTAAGAAGGAATTTACATGTTGAAAGAGGTCTGGTAAATGGATCAATGGGTAATGTTGTTGATTTTGTAAAATACAGAAATAGAGATGGAATTGAATTTTAAAAAATTTAATTTGATGGCATTGAGGAAGTACAGCTAATTGGTCGTTGCTCTGCTAGATTTTTGCTTGTAAAAGACTTATATGTTCGCCGTAAGCAGTTTCCTGTTTGCTTGGCATATGCGGTGACAATCCATAAATCGCAAGGTTTAAGTGTAGACAGTGCATTGGTGAATATTGGCAGTTCTGTATTCAAGGAGGGTATGGCATATGTGGCATTGTCACGAGTTAGAACTTTATCGGGATTGTACTTGATTGAGTGTGATGTCACAAGCATTTGTGCGGATCTAGATTGTGTTAAGGAATACAATAGGTTAAGAAGAGAGTATGCGCCACATTTGCCTCAATATCCTTTGTTTGAGAAACGTGTGGTAGGCCGGAAACGAAGAAATGTAACCAATACTGGGAGGTTGTAGCAAAAAGACGAAAAGTCGATGAACCTGAAATTATAAGCAGAAACAAAAAGAATTCTGTTGAAGATGTTGTTGGTTTTCAATTTGAAAACAGTTCTGGTGTCAACTGCTATGCTAATGTAGTGGTTAATGTTTTGTTTTCTCTAGAAAATGTAAAAGAAGAGATTGTGGTCAATTCTGATCAAAGATTTTGCAGTTTGTTAAATTCTGTGTTAGAGAAATGTAGCACTGATAGAACAAACATAGAAAGTGTGTCTGAAATTCGAAATCTGTTAGACAGATGTTCAGGCCAAACACAATTCTCTCAAAATAGTCAGCAAGATTGTCAGGAGTTTTTAATGTATATGCTTGATGTATTGCATGCTGAAGGTGTAGATGTAGATCAGCTGTTTGGGCTTTCTTATCAATGGCAGCATGACTGCGAGAACTGTATGGTATCAAGTACTACTAGTGTAGACTCAGAAAGATTTATATATTTAACTTTGCCAGACAGTAAATCAGTCTCCTTTAATAAGCTAGTAAAAGCAGCTGATCACAACATGGAGTGTAGCCAATGTAAATCTGAAATGATGTCCACATTATTTATACGAACATATGGCCAGTATGTCATTTTAATGTTCCAACGATGTAGGGCTGATGGAACAAAATTGACAACTTTAATTAAAAATTTTGTGGCTTCACAGTTGTCAATATCAGGAAGGACTTTTGTAACTGTAGCAATTATATATCATGACGGTCCTTCAATAACATCAGGACATTACACAGCTTATTTAAAGTCTAGAAATGGCTGGTCATTCTGCAATGATTCTGTTTTAATTTTCAAAAAAAAATTGCCGTATGACCTTAAAAACTCTTACCTGGTGTTTTTAAAACCAAAATTTTAGGGAAAGAATCTCGGGATGTGCTCTGAGGAATTTCAAGAAGTTCTAATGGCTCCTACACGATTTGGCCTTGAGGATAAGTGTAGTTCAGAGACATAACTTCTAACCATAAGACTGGATGTCATGGAGAAATACGTGCACTTTGAATGAGTTCAGAAAAACTGTTTCTTTTTATAAGCTAATTGAAGCAGCCAATCAAAACATGGAGTAGAGGGAATGTAAGTCTGCAATGCTGTCTACTGTTTTACATTGCTTTGTGATTAAAAGTGATGTAGAGAATTAAATAATTGTAGTAGTCATAGAGGTAGTGTAAGTCTGCTTCATAGTAAGCAGTATCAGTGTCATAGGAAATGTAGAACATGACTGAGCAAGAAGGGGAAGATATTACTATTCCAGGATTGTGAAAATGATCTTCAACATTTTAATTCTGAAAGTTGCAGAAATGCCAAATGACGGGATTGGCTTACAAGAAATCCAAGAGTTATAAATGGCTCTGACAAGATTTGGCTTTGTGGAAACTTGTGGTAGAGAGCAAGAAGTCATTTATTGCATGTAACATGTTTTTAAAAACGATGGAGGTTTTCTTTCAGAAAGTGGCGGGCTGAAAATAATAACAGCACAACAGAGTGTAAGCTGTTCATAGGACATCCTTTGACGTCATGGAAAGTAAGTTAACTTTAAGGAGTTCTGAATTCTGATTTGTTATGTTGTATGGGTTTTTTAAACACAATCATTTTGATTGTGTTTTTTTTTCCCCGCTGTTATATGATGAATACCTTCAAGTCACTGTTTTTAGTGAATTTTGATACATTCTGAGAACAGCAAAAATAAACCATTTAACATGTATAATTAATTCTGTACTGTTTGCATTTATGATGTACATGTAGAACTGTGTAGGAGGCATGGAGAAGGTGAGGCTTCTGTAAGTGTCAAAGTTGTTGCATGCAGTGCTGCAGTTCTGCGTACTCTTTCATATGCTGGACTACATCTGCACAATGAGATACCTAAGCAAAGGAAACACAAGTGATGTGATTGTGAAATGAGCAAAAGAAATTGCACGTATTTCAATTACATCACCTGTGTTTCCTATCATTACGAATCACATTGTGCAGATCAAGTTTAGGTCTGTCCAGGGAAACATAGGAGGTTTGGACTTTGTTCAAGAGTGCAGTGGACATGACTCACTTCATTGGTAGACCTTCACATGTATTATGTCCTCTATTCTCTTCAACAACTCGAAATTTCATCTGCAACCCTGAGTAGGCCTCACCTCAAACAAACCTCTGGATAGGACACATCTTATTGGCATCCTGAAGCAATCATTTAAAATTTTAGTGTCTTGCGACACTTTTCTGAGACAACAGCAATGCAAAAGATGCACCATGTTTTAAGATAGGCCTCACTTCATCTGCATCAAGATACTGTTAGTTTAAAATGTA
Organism: Lissotriton helveticus; assembly: GCF_964261635.1. Taxonomy (NCBI): domain Eukaryota; kingdom Metazoa; phylum Chordata; class Amphibia; order Caudata; family Salamandridae; genus Lissotriton; species Lissotriton helveticus. The sequence goes on along the minus strand of NC_136069.1, from coordinate 1,053,441,499 downwards.
TATCTTTAGGACTGTGTAGGGGGCCTGGAGAAGCAGAAGCTTCTGTAAGTGTCAAAGTTGTTGAAAAACTGTTTGTCCTTCAATCTTTTCCCTTGTCTTTTGTAATTTTTAAATACATGTTTTAATATTTTTCAAATGTTTGTTCTCTCTTTCACAGATTGAAAGTATAAAAACAAAAAGTGAGTAATTTAACGACAATTATAAGGTAAATGTTTTGTACTCTTTTCGTTACATTTCTATCACATTTAACTTCTATTAGTTCCACTGCTTCATTTCTTTAACCCTCAGTTTCCTGCCTTTGCTACTTCCCTCATTCCTTTCTCTATTACCTACTTACTCAACTCCTTCCACTCTTTTTCTCAGTCCCTCTCTTCTACTGGTTCCTCACTCTTGTTCACTCACTCCGTCTCTATTACTCTTAGTGTCTTTGACTGATCACTCTATCACTATTTGTTCATAATGCTTTCTCTGTGTAGTTGAAGCACACTAAGGGGCATATTATGAACACAGCCAATAAAATTATTGCTGTTTTTATTGGCAGAAAACTGGTGCAAAAGTGGTTTTAGCGGCAGTTTTCTGCCGCAAAAGCGGCTTTAGCGACACATTTCTGCCAATAAAAGCTGCAAAACTTTTATTGCCTATGTTGATGATATGGCTCTATGTTACTTACATTTCTTTGCTGTTTCAATTAATCTTTTTCTGTTATTTTTTGTTTTCTGTTTTCTATTTTTTCTCTCTGTTATTCCCCATGTTTTAATCTTATTTTGAACATTCACTCACATTCTCCAAGAAACTTTTCTTTGTTAATGTTATACTCTCTTTTTTTTTCTTTCACTTCCTTATCTATTTTGTTTTTCACAATTATACCCTCTTCCGTCTTTTCTTCGGTAAATAGATCTATTAAACAGTATCTCTTCTTTACTCCCTATAGCTGTCTTTCTTTTAACATCACTCTCTGTTTACTTTCCTTATACTTACTCTTTTTTTTTTTTTTTTTTTTTTTGGTATGCTCCCGGTCCGCGTACTGGGAAGCTAACCGGGAAGCGAACCAAAAGAAATAGAGCTTGCCAGAGTGCTAAACATTCTAGCAATTTTTTTTGAAAGGGGAGGTAGTTCTGAAAAGAACTTTTTTTTTTATATTTTTGTTGTTTTATATTTTTTTTTTATTTTTTTAACATTTTTTGTATTTTTTGAACGATTTTATATTTTTTTTGTTTTTTTTTGGGGGGGAAACAACAAAAAACAGGCATTGAAAAGGGCTCAACAGGAGCAAAAAAAAAATTACTGGGGGCGGTTAGGGCAATTATGATGTTCATAAGCCAGGTTGATAGCATTTATACTCATATTACCACATGCTATCAACGCACCACAGTGCATACAAGTATGTTTCATGTGGCCAAAATTCTCTTGTATGTTTAGCACAGTTTCCCGTGCCTCTGCTGGTGTCAATGAAATTGACGATCTTGATCTGGCCACAGGAGTTGATGTTGGATTTTCCTCCAAATCCCGTATTTCCGCCCGGCTGTAATTAAGTGGATGCTTCCTGGTCATGTGCCTATGCATAGTATAGTTCCCATAACTATACTTCTTATCCGTCCCTCTTGATAATTTATCTTTGCAGATGAGGCAGGTGACATACCTCGCATTCACTTTTTTTTGGCCAGGAGGGATTGAATAAAACTGCCAGATGAAAGTGGCTTTCTTATGGGAAACCCGGGGCACCTCTTCCAAGAACTGTGGTTCTTCTCCCTCCTCTTCCTCCATTTCTTCCTCTTCCTCCTCTGTGTTGGTCATGACCTGGGGAGGTGGTCCTCTCTTCCCATGAGGAGGTGGAGGTGGTGGTGGGGGTGCACCAGCTGAAGCAACTACTGAAGCCATTTCTGAAGTATTAATAAAGGTCTTCCTCTCACAATGATGAAAGTCAGAGTGAGGAAAGAAGGAGGGGTTTTCATCATTTGGGAAAAACAATAGTTCTCAACCAATGAAAAGTGTTATTTTTAGGTCACCTGACCTAGCCTTACATGATTATGAAACCAAAAGTGAAATGAACCAATGAAAAGTGTTATTAACAAGTCACATGACCTGTTATGCTTACGTTACGCGCTCCGGTCCGCGCCCCGGATAGCTTCCGGGTCGCTGCGCTTCGCGCCTCGGTCCGCGCCCCGGAGCACTTCCGGGTGCGCTAACGCGGTACGTCACAAGACGCATTACGCGGCAACGCGATACGTCGCGCTTTCGCGACGCGCCGCGGATCGCTTCCGGGGAGCTGCGTTTCGCGCCTCGGTCCGCGCCCGGGGCACTTCCGGGTGCGCTAACGCGGTACGTCATAAGACGCATTACGCGGCAACGCGATACGTCGCGCTTTCGCGATGCGTCACGATGTTGATTTCTTACCGGTTCGCGGACCGGGTCGCGGCATCAATTTGAGCTAACGGAAAGCTTTCCGGTTCGCGGACCGGGAGCGAAACAAAAAAAATATTTTAAAAAAATTTATTAATAAACATATAAAATATATTTTTAGATTTAAAGAAGAATACATTTTACAGCTATAGATATTAGCTTTTAAAAAACCAATGAAATTCACTGAAAAAACCATAGGTTATAGACCATATATAGTTAGGAATTAGCATTTACAAAACCTTGAAAATTCACTGAAAAAACCATAGGTTATACACCATATATAGTTAGGAATTAGCATTTAAAAAACCTTATTTTACTCGCACAAAACCATTGAAATTCCATATATAGTTAGTTGTACTAACTATATATCGCGCACCCGCAATCCACTGCTGATCATGTCACATATTACATCATTCATGACATGGTCAGTGACATCACTGATGACATCACTGATGACATCTCAAATGACATCACTGATGACATCTCAAATGACATCACTGATAACATCTCAAATGACATCACTGATGACATCTCAAATGACATCACTGATGACATCACTGATGACATCTCATTTGACATCAATGACCACATCACTGATGATATCATTCATGTGACAATACAATGCATCTCCTCACACTTTAAAATAACCTCTGTTTCACCCAGTGTTAAATACAGAGTATAATTTTTGAAACCATTGACACACCAATACTAGTTACTACATACGCACTCACTGATTCCTACGTCTACACACACCTTCACTCATTCACCCATACAATCATTCATACATACAATCAATCATCTTTACAACACTATCATATGCACTCATACACCTATACAGACACTCACAGTCTGCCACTCATCCATGGAGTTACTCACTCACCTAGTCAGTCATGTAAAAAATCAATGACACTTCCATTTTCTTGTCTATACAGTTAAACATAGAGCACCTTACATTTTCAAACATATACTAACACATACTTACCTTCTTATACAATCATTGATACAAGTACACATTGATCTGCACAGAGTCACACACCTCCCAACCAGCCACACACACACTCAGTCTCCCATACAAATACTTGGACAATCAATCAGTAACCCATATAGTTAATCATATAGCTACTGATCAACACATGCAGCAGTTTACAGAACAACAGACATAATGATGCACAAATTAAGACACTTTAGTCACTAACCCATGCACTCAGTGAGACACATTTAATCACTCACTCATACAGTCAGTCATGCACCTACTAAATCCTTCATCCAGACATTTATACATCCACTCATTCTTAAATATGTAAGACATATTTTAACTTTACAGAAAAATACAGTCACTGGATGTTGTCATCAGTGATGTCATCAGTGATGTCATTTGAGATGTCATCAGTGATGTCATCAGTGATGTCACTGACCATGTCATGAATGATGTAATATGTGACATGATCAGCAGTGGATTGCGGGTGCGCGATATATAGTTAGTACAACTAACTATATATGGAATTTCAATGGTTTTGTGTGAGTAAAATAAGGTTTTTTAAATGCTAATTCCTAACTATATATGGTGTATAACCTATGGTTTTTTCAGTGAATTTTCAAGGTTTTGTAAATGCTAATTCCTAACTATATATGGTCTATAACCTATGGTTTTTTCAGTGAATATATATATATTTATATTTAGATATATATGATTTTTTAAATAAAAATACATACATAAAAATACATACATACGTATGTGTGGTTATATAAATATATATCATATATAGCGTTAAAAAAGTTGTGTAATTTATTTATTTTACATTATATTAATGTTAAATATTGAAGTGTTTAAGATTTACTACTTTAAAGTGTAACTATAGCAGAAAAATAATATTCTTGCATGTTTTTCAAAGTTTTTCATGTCAACGATATTTTAGGCACAATAGTTTTGTCATTACCTTTAGAAGTATAGGATGGCAATGTTGTGGTAAACAATATTTTTGACACAATAGTTTTGTAACGATATTGCTTACCACAATATTGTGTGTTTTGAATCATCTTCAATAAGCCAAAAAGAGTGACAGGCAGCATAAAATACAGATTTCAACATTCAAAAGATGTTGTTGTGTAGCACAAAATGGATTATCATATTATCAGATACTATCCTTACTTAGTATAGCTCCAGACATCTGAGAGAGAGGTGAATATCCCATTGGACAGAATCGGTCTCTAAAAACACTCTCTAAAAAACAGAATGTTGCTGGTTTTTCTTTCTTTTTTTTCTTGCATTTCTTTCTTTTAATGTTTCCTGTTCCTTACTTATAAAATATAACATGATGTTTCATTAAGGTACATTTTCATTTTTTCTTCTGACTTCATTGGTTAGGAGTGCCATCATATTATGCACTAGTATTATTTTTTATATATATTTTGTACTTTTTTTCCATTGTTTTCATCAATTTGTTGTTGTAAGATGTACCTTTGTTTCTTATGAATTTCAATAAAGCTCTATTAAACTAAAAGAATGTAACCAAGTTTTTGTGTAAATAAAAAGAAATTCAAATTTATGCAGGGTTTTATGCTACCTCCCATTTACGATGGAGTGTTGAACAAACCTGGATAGATTCAGTGTTAAATTAGGCCTCAAGGCCACAGACATGCAGCTGTACTTAATATATGTGGGGACTGATGAAAACAAGGTACAATACATGTCAGTCAACTAAATTATTGTTTCTGGGACAGAGGCTGCACTGCGAAGCCCATTCATCCAGTTAGATTTGCAAAGGACTCTGTGTATGTTCAGTTCTCCACTGCACTGCTACTCACCCAGGTTCTTATGCGATGCCCAATCTGGCATGGCCAGGAACTGCTCCTTCTCAGTGCCCCATGCCTCAAGGCTGTTCTGCCAGCACTCGCGTTCATGTCATTATGTATGGGTCAGTTTGCTTCTTGTTAGCAAGCTCAGCTAATCCCAGTGTTGCTATTAAAAGCAAAGAGTATTAGACTTTAATTAAAAGTGTACGGGCAACATAACGCTACATTAGAGGCTGGGGCCTGTCGCCTCTGTTCCCCAGGTTCTCTCTTAAGGCACGGGTTCAGAAGACTTTAAAGTGCGCATGTCAGATCGAGCAAGCCACACCTCTTGTCCAAAATGACATGTGCTTTTTTATTCATGGCAGCTCTGTTACCTATCTAGTCTTAACCAGAAGAGTACCACATTTCCTACAACACCATACTATAACTACAAAATTGCAGTATGAACCGCATAACGGTTCGTGCATATTTTTCATACTGCTTACTGGTATTAATAATTAAGAAGAAAACATTTGGTAGTACCCAGGTGTAATGCAATGCCCAATCAACTCTAAATACGAGCCATCCCTCAGCTCAGGATCTAACCTGTCTCCCGACAATGCCAAGTGATGTCCTGACATGTATCTATCCTTAAGGCCCTGAGTCCCTCATTATGAGAGTTGCAGGATACAGAAGCAGCAATACTGCATACTGCACCCATGAATCCTGATAATGCACACATAGAATGGGGAATAACCATGGTAGCCAGTATTTCCACAAAAATGTCCACAAGCTTCTAAGTGATAAAGAAACATCTAGTAAATGATTTTTACCGCCACGCTAGATGTATGGAAAAGGAAATTTCACTAGTGTTTTTCTTCCAGATTAATCATATTTCACAGAAATAATGAGGTGATCATCACCACCAAATCTGCTTCATCCTTGCCATCACATTGATCAATGCATACGTTGTTGCATGTCATTTTATGTCACTTGCATGTAATACTTTGCATGGTAATTGAAGTTGGTAGTTTCCCAAATAATTACCGAAGTGAATGGGTTGACATGACTTGGAGCAATGACAGTGACATATCTATGTGCAAGAAAAACATATTTAGTAAAAATATAAAATTATCCGAATGTTTATGTGACATACGATCGAACTTGCTTCTGCCTTTCAGTCTTACAAATTCAGTACATACATAACAGCATCATTTGACAAGACAATGTCTCTTCACAATGAATGATCAACAGAAGAAATTGTACAACGCTCGGCGAGGTTTCCAATTTTGCCACCTTTCACACAAATTCATCTGAAACAATTCAGTCAGCAAACACAAAGGAAGTTGAGCTGAAAATGGGATTTAATTAAAACGTGTGACAGCTTTATTGGGCTTCATTGTCAATAACATTTCCTTTAGATTGTCTACCAAAATTAATTCTGTCTAGAGCACAGCGACTGACAAAGCAACTGTAATTCAATCAAAACATTGTGTTCTATTGTGCAGATGATTCTGAGAATCCTGCCAACTGGGCTACATCAATAAAGGCAGATTTGTGAAACCTTTGTTTGATTTTTGATAACGATTTCGATAAAGATGAAAACTATGCTCGCACATACTGAAATAGTTTTAAAAGTTGTAAAATCATTTACAGGAATTATGAGATGTAGATTGCTCACATATAGGATATAAGGAGTGCGGTACGTGATTTTTAATAGGGGCTGTAAAACAAATGCAAGGCTTTAGCAATATAGTTTTACATATCATAGGTAGTGCTTCATTTGTATTAAAAAAGGAAGGCCCTGATTTCGAATGCGGTCAGTTGGACTGCTGACCGCTATTGCGTCAGTCAGGAGACAGCCCGACAAGCAGGCCGCAGTGCCCCCAATACATTGTGAGCGTTCACAAAGCTGTCGAAACCAAGGCGATGGCATGCTGCGGCCACTGTAAATGGCCGCAGCACAAGCCACTGCCTTGCAGCACAACCAGCAAATTCATGCACCATGTGACATGTACCATGCAGTGCATGGCACACGGTGCAGCTAGGTGAGTGTGGGCACTACATGTGTCCCCTTGTCCACTTCTCAGTGGCCTACGATGCCAGGGGGCCCTGTCTGGGGTCCCTCATATCACTTTTGGACAGCCTCTTCATGGTGGTGTTCATGGCTGTCGGAAAGGGATATCCAAATTTCGATTGCAGTGTCTTGCTCTGCACCACGGCTATGTATGGCCGTGACTCGGACCACCGCCAGGTCGGGATCTGAGATCATGGCAAAGGCAGGGGTGTGGACTCCACATGCTGTGGTCCGAGCGTCAGCATTATAATGTTTTGGTCGGACCGAAGAGCTGTAGGTGGTCGGACAGCCACCAAAGGGCTGTCGCTGGCGGTCTGACCTCCATAGTGATCATCCCCTAGGTGCACAAAGCCAAAATCTTTCTTAAGAACCCAGTACTGGCTGCACTGAAAGTCAAGGTTGCTGAATACCAAGGCAACCTGCTCTAGACTCCACTGCATGCCTCTGTCGTCCACCACCCTATACTTAATATCACGTTACCGCTTTCAGACGCATATTCTCAAGGACTTATTGGCACTTTATCGCAACCAAAGTGTCGATAAATTTATCGCCCTATTCACAAGCTGGTGCTAACAGTCAATATCACCAGTTTTCCTGCAATAGCAGCCGCAAAAAATATTGGCACAGATGACACAGGTAACTAACGCTAATGGGATGCAGAGTAGGCGTTCTCGTGTAAAAAGCAGCAACAACACTACTTCGCAACATTCTCAGCCAGATTGGCGATAAGATCACAAACCATGTGATAAGGTGCGTTAGCAGCAGGGATTTAATACCTGCTCTTATCCGGTGTTAAGTCGGCTGACAACCTGCATCATAAAAGGGAGCCCAGCCCAGAGCCACACCGGAAGAACAACAGATGCCATGGGGCTACTGATCATGCAGCTTGGACACCCAAGAGGGCTACAACACCCACCGCCAGCATCCCCAGGCCTGCCACCTCCGCCAAAACCCCCTCTGGACCCCCCACCCCACTCCTCAGACTATCACAGAGACAGTGCAGACAAAAACAGCGGACCTTCAGAAAACGCACCAGTCTCACAGACTTAACACCAGAGGATGTCATTGCCTACTACAGGCTCAATAGGACAACCATCCTCCGCATCCTGACCATCATTGCCCACAGGCTGACGGTACCAACACAGCGGACAACCAACATCCCTCTGCAGACAAAGCTGCTGGCTGTGCTGCACCTGTTGGCCTCTGGCACCTTCCAACCAACAACCGCCAGAGTCTGAGGAGTCTCACAGCCAGCCCTATCAAAGTTCCTTACACCTGTCTTGGATGCCATCATCAGCTTGGTACCACAGCATCTTCACTTCCCCCACACTGCGCAGGAACAGCTGGAGACCAAGCAAGGCTTCTATGCCATAGCTGGCTTCCTGCACGTGTGAAGGAACCAAATAATATACTGATGGACTATACTTACCAATAGCCCATATATCTCATTCGTCAGTAACAAGTCAGTCGGCAATGGAGAAGGTTCAATCGTTTATTCTCAAAATACAAACCCTGACAGGGGAGCCTCAGTCTGCACAACCCTCAAAGGTGCACAGAGGAGACTGACTACACACAAACAGTACAAAGCATATGTACGTTTCACACATAGCACAATGTCACCCTAGAAGGAAAGATACAACTTGTCGAGGAGCCATCAGGAATACCCATATAAGGCACAATTGATTGCTAGTAGCTTGGCCTAAGCTATTCCGGGGGCAGGTCAGTGAGGTGCCTCCCCTTTCTATCTGAAGCTCGGGGAGGACAAGAACGGGCTCTACTAGAATGTGCGCATCCTACTAAAAGGGCAGGTGTGACCTTGGGTTTCCCTGAGCTACAAACTAACGAGTGGAGCAGACAGCTAGGTCTGCCATCATGGTTTCGTGCAGAAAACATAATCACGTGACTTCAGGGAAATGATACTAGAAATGGAGAAACGAAACAGCAGGGCTCTGATCACACCAATAGGCTTGGATAAGCAGGGAGTGAATCATTCCTAACTATAATAATGATGCGACTAATGCAAGGCTAATGTAAGGCTATAAGGTTATATTGTATATACTAGGCCAACAACATGTATTTATTGTATTTATATCCCATCAGACGGCCCTTTTGGCCTACTATAGCCAATATAACTAGATTTATTCTACAAACACTCCCTCATCAATCTGCATCAGATCCGACACCTCCTTCTGTATCATTTGTTTGTCGGCTTTGGCTTGTCTTGAGATGTTTAAGGCAGACGTTATTCTAGATGCACAGAAAGAACAACAGGCTGGGCCGCATGAAGACATAGGCAGCAAGTAAATATTACTCCAAAGGCTCCAGCCAGGACCATAAATATCTTCCAACCCCAAGTAGCCAAGAGACCCCAAAACCAACCACTAAAGGACCAAGTACCATTTTCCACATGTGCTTCACTAGCTAATCGATGTAATTTCGGTATTGCAAGATGAATGGTAGGGGCCGATTCAGGAATGAACACACAGCAAGAGCTGCCAATCACGCGGAAAACTCCGCCCCTATCTGCGAGGATGACGTAAAGAACCATTCGGTTCTGAAGCGAAACAAGCCTCGTCGCCTGAAGCTCAACAGTAATGTTGGTCAGGATCCCAGTTGTGGTTTGAACCACATTTTCCACTATTCTTGACAAACGTCTTATACTACGGCTATTAAAAATAGGTCCCCAAAAAGGAGTAAGACCTTTAGCAAAATCCTCGAATTGTTGCAGGGAGGTGTCGGTCTGGTCAGTACCCTCAGCATCAAAACTCCTAATGCTTCGATTAGCTGCTATCTTTCTTCGAACCAACTGATGGGTCCTGTGGTAATCAGGTGGGGCAATATAAACAGGGGGATAAAGGAATGAGAGGTAGCAACGCCCTGCCCATCCCCTTGGGAGCCAAGTATACGCGTTTTCTCCACACACAAAATATACATCGGGAGGAGTGATCATAGGAGGAGTACTATATGTCTGCAAGGTGTAAGTGTAATTACATTTACTCTTCCCTACCTTAACATGACCCCGTCCCTGTATGCAAAAGGGGGAGGTAGTGTTAATGATAGGGATTGGCAGGGCTTTGTCATTCGTGACATTTCATTCTTTAAAATGCTGAAAATACATGGTGTAGTTGAAAAGCTCAAAATCCTGCATCTCCTCTTGTAACCAAGTAACATTTTTATAATCAGTATATACATTCATGCAAGCATTTGGATCCAAAGATCCCTCTCCTCCATTTCCCTCGGCATCAAATCCCTGATGCTGTTCTATATATTTCAGAATGGCCTCATAATCCCTTTCAGTATATATCTTAGGTTCAGCTACATAATGAGAATACATCAATGACAGTAATTGGAACCAGGCCTCACAGTTAGCTAGGTAAGATAATGGTAGGGAAATAAACAATTCATGTTGGTGCATAACTGACGGAAGTAACCCACAAACCCAACAGTTTGTTTTGTTCGTGGTGCTGTGGGTCTGATGTAGCATTTCAATAAAAGCATTCTTCACATAAGTTTACCTATGCCGAGCCTTATGAGGAGGTAAGGAATAAAAGAGGTGTTCTTTCGGGCAGGGGTAGTTCCTAACAGTTTCTGTACAGGGTGCTGAAATTCTAAATATGCAAATACACACATTAAAATCACTGTTAGAATAACAATAAAAGCAACGAATGCCACCTTCACTCTGGTGGGCCATCCGGGAAAACAAATGCATGTTATCAACATAACGTCCAGGGTCAAGTGGTCGTTCGTCCTCCATCGCAAATCGGGCAAAAGGAAATATGCTCTCTATAAGTCCAAATCTAACTCGGTCCCTCTCTATGAGTCCAAATCTACTCTTTGTATCCACAAAGCACGCACACCACCAGAGGGTTCTTCTTCCCACTAAGGGATCTTCTCCCTGTGTCTGTTAGAGTCTCACAGGTAGACTCCTATCGTTCATCAAAAGAACCAACATGTATATTCCAGTAGTACAACGGCGGCCCTTAACTCAGTCTTTCTTTCTGAACAGAGCTATTTAACACAATGTTCCAAGCTCTCAACGGGTTCAGTCCAGTTTCTTGCTCAGTATCCCAGTAGCTCTATCCAATATTCCTCAACTCAGGTCTCTGTCTAGCTCCTACCATGGGGAGCTGGGGTACCACGCTGTTTTCGGGGCCGCAGGTCGTAATTACAACGGCCAGGTTGCTCTTGGTCAGAAAACAACTGTGTTGCCAAAAATTCTGATGCATTCGAAACCTGTGGTGCCCTAGAAACAACAGCTTCTGCTGGTTGAGCTGTTGCACTTTCCACGGTGGGCAACACCTCACGTGGTTGCCCTATTTCTTGGGCATCCGAAAGGGGTACAAAGCTTTGGTTCAGCTCTCCTTCCTGACTCGGAATTCCTTCTCGATTCCTGAGATCAAATGGCAAGGGCAGCGGGAGACGTTTCAAATGACTGACGTGGATCCAGTGTTTTCTGCCATGCACCTTCACCGCGGTTCTGGTCACCAAGATGATTTGATAGGGTTCGGTCCACCTCGGCTCCAGACTCGATTTCCATTGAAAATTCCTCACCATCACCCACTGGCCGGGCTCTAAGCGATGTCCAGGACCCTTCGGTGGCGGCTGCAGTGTGTCCGATACCTGTTGATGAATAGAACGTAAATCTTTAGTCAAAGCGTACGGATAATCTGTCATCAATGGGTAATCAATGTCCCTAAACGATCGGGGTCTGGGGACTCCCCATACATTGGCGGGCCGGCCAAAAATCACTTCATAAGGGGCCAGCCCGGTTCTAGTATGTGGAGTCGTTCTTAGGGACAATAGTGCCAATGGAAGGGCATCAGGCCACTTTAATCCAGTACTCTCACAGATTTTGGCCATTTTCAATTTTAGTATACCATTATATTTTTCAACTAATCCAGCCGACTGAGGATGCCTAGCAGCATGGAACTTTTGCTTAATCTGCAGCCCTTCACACACACTCTGGACTAGCTGGGCATTAAAATGTGGCCCGTTGTCGGACCAAATAATGCGGGGCAAACAATACCGGGGCAGATACTCCTTAATCAGAGCTTTTGCGGTTGCAACTGTAGTGGCTTCCTTGGTGGCGTAGGCTTCAACCCATTTACTAAAAGCACATACCACCACCAATACATACTTCAAGTTATTCACTCTTTCCATTTGTATATAATCAATTTGTATTACCTCAAAAGGCAAGGATGGCGGGGCAAAACTTCCCCTCAAAACGGGTTCTCTACCTCCTGGATTATAACGCAAACACACTGGACAATATTTTACTATGTGTGCTGCAGTTTTGGAAATATTCGGGTTGTTCCATACTGGGTCCAACACAGCACAAATACCTTTTGTGCCTATGTGTTCTCGGAGAGGTCTATCCAACAATCATTCTTATATAGTTTCCCTACTTCCTGTTCCCACCTCTGTACTTCATCTAGCGTGGCTTCCTTCTGTAATTCTTTCACACTTTCAATAGTGTTATCAAACAGGGATGTCTCTGCTACCCATCGGGCCGATGTACTTGGGAACTTGGTATTCGTTCTAATCTGTGCTGTTTCCTTCGCTACTGAATCAGCAAAAGCATTTCCCTTTCCAGTAGAATCAACAATTTTCTTGTGGGCACTACACTTAATGATGGCCACTTTCTTTGGCAACGTTAAGGCAAGTAACAATCGATCAATTAAAGGACCATGTTGAATATTCTGACCATGTGTGGTAAAGAAACCCCTTTCCCTCCACAGCCTCCCAAAGCTATGGGCCACGCCAAAGGCGTACTGGCTGTCCGTAAAAATGTTCACCCTCAACCCTTCACTCAATTCACATGCTCTTAATAAGGCTATTAGTTCAGCTGCTTGAGCCGAATGCTCAGAAATCCTTGCTGTTTCTACCACAGTCATTAATGTCGTAATTGCATAGGCAGCTGTCGCAGTGCCATCTGGTAACTTAAAACAAGACCCATCCACATACAACTCTCCCTCGGGATCAGACAAAGGGGTGTCAGAAAGATCTACACGCCCTTTGTCTCTTCTTCAGTTCTGAATATACAGTTATGGACATCATCCTGTGCATTATTAGAAGGAAGGGGCAGCAATGTGGCTGGGTTCAAAGTGGCACATCTTTTAATCGTGATATGGGGTGCAAACAAGGTCAACTCATATCCTGTTAATCTGGCACTCGTAAGGTGCTGGGTCTTAGTTATATTCAAAAGAATATCCACAGCATGCGGTACCATGACTGTGAGATCCGTATTCAGGACTATTCCCTCTGATTGCCGGATGGCCATCGCTACTGCAGCAGTGGCCCTCAGGAAACTCGGGAGGGCTCGAGCAACAATATCCAAGACTGATGAAAAGAAAGCACAGGGTCTCTGTTTTCCACCAAAACACTGTGTTAACACTGAAAGTGAGCAACCGTCCACCTCGTGCACATAAAGTGAAAAAGGTTTCTGGTAATCTGGAGTACCTAAGACAGGTACAGAACATAGAGCAGACTTTAAAGAATCAAAGGCTTCTTGACAGTCATCCGTCCAGGGTAGGGGTTCATGCACATCTTTGGTTGTCAAGTACAACAAGGGTTTAGAGAGAAGTGAATAGTTAGGAATCCACTGGCGACAGTAAGAGGTTATGCCCAGGAAAGCACGAACATCACATTGAGTACGAGGAACAGACATGTTAGTAATTACAGATATTCGCTCGGGGGTCAATCGCCTCCCCGCTTTCGACAGCAAGTGGCCATGGTAGGTCACTTCCTGTCGACAATACTGAAATTTAGAAAGGGACACTTTATTCCCTTTGTGAGTGAAATGATTCAACAATTTAACAGTGGCCTCCTTATAACCTCCCTCTGTATCGAAGGCTACTAGGATATCATCCACATAATGAATGATAGAGTTTCCTGGGGGCAAAAGTAATTAATCAAGAACAGTTTTTAAAGCTTGACTATAAATGCTAGGACTTTCTGTATAGCCTTGGGGGGCGCGTGTAAATCTAAAGCTTCGGCCAGCCAATGAGAATCCGAAGATATGTCTGCTATCAGGATGAATTGGAATGCTGAAGAACGCGTTCTTTAAATCTATTACCGAGAAATACTGAGCTGTAGGGGGAATCATAGTCAAAATTGCAGTGATGTCAGGCACCACCGGATATTGCGGAACCACAATCTTGTTTACCTCTCTAAGGTCAATTACAAAACGATATGTATCTTTATAATCCGGGGCACCATCAATTGGTGTTTTCTTTAGGATCTGCAAAATCGGACTGTTACAGACATTGGCAGCTGTTTCTTCCACTACCCCCCTTTTAACGAGATCTCGAATAATGAGCAGCAAGGCCTGTTCACCTTCTGGTGATATCTTATACTGGGGAATGCGAGGCAGCTGGGCATTAGGTTTCAAGGTTATTGACACGGGAGCTATTCTTAACAGGCCAACATCAGTGTCTCCCGTGGCCCATAATGTAGAAGGAATAGTAGAGAACTCAGGAGGGAGGTTTTCATTTTTGTCGAAATACTGAGTTGCATTTAAAGGTTTTTTTTGCATTGTCAAGTAAACACCATCAGGGGAACAATAAATTCGTGCATTTAACCTTTTCAGTATGTCTAGGCCCAAGAGATTTTCTCCACAATTAGAAGTCAACAAAAAGGGCGATTGTATAGAAATAGGACCCACAGTAAAAGACAGAGGCTTAGATATGGGGCTCACCACAGGTATTCCAGAGAATCCTACCGAGACATTATTTTGGCCAGACAGAGCAGCCCCTGGGACCAACGTATGGGTAACCGAACTATTCATTGCCCCAGTATCCAATAGGAATTTTCCTGACGCTCCCAACAGTTCTCCTTTAATATAACGTCCCTCTTGGTCGACTGGTACTGTAATGTGGCCCCCACTCTGTCCGTGGCTGTCTCATGCATAATCCTGTCCATCATATCCATCATCCCTATAGGTCTCATTGTAATACTGCCGATTCTGGGGATTATCTAAATAATTCTTTTGAGAGCCCTCATGTTGCATTTCTTCCCGTCGCATACTATTTCGGTCTCTCTTGATGTTCATAATATTGGGCCATACTAAGAATCACGGACGGAGCAGCCGTAGTCCACGTGCTCTCGGCTGCTTGGAGACGGGACATCACTTCGGGGAGCAAATTTGTAACAAACCTGTTAACAAACAATCGTATTCCCCCTTCCGTAGACAGATCTTGCCCACTAAAATCTATAAAGACTTTCTCAAACCTAGTAAAGAAGTCTGATACACTTTCATCCTTCTTCTGTTTGCAAGCCGTTAATTTATCCCAATCGACTTTCCTAGGAGGTAGGAGGGTTTGCATATAAGTAACAATTTTAGCTGGTACAGCCAATACCCCATCTCTAGGTTTTTCTCCGGGTTTTCGCTCCTTGTCCCATGCTTTCAATTGTTCCCATGTTCCCCCTAATTCGGGGGCGTGGTCAGTGTCATGTATCTGTCTCCAAATATCCACCGGAATCAAAAGACCAAAGAATAGCTCGATATCAGGTATTGTCATGATAGCAGAATTAGCGGCCTCTGTCAGTTCTTTGTAATAGGCCGTAGGATTTTTACGAGGATCAGGGAGCTGAGCCTTTAAAGTGAGGACCTCGCTTCGTTTCCAAGGGGTATAAACCCATTGTTCCTGAAGCCTAGCATCCACACGAGCCCTAGTTACCGCATTATTGGCATCTCTTAATTCTGGTAGTTCAAGATAAAAGAGGGGATGTACCTCTCTCATGGGGTGCTGAGTTCCCCAATCAGCACACTTACGGTGAATTCGTTCACGATAATGTACCAACGTTTCTACATTCTGATACACTTCATCAGCCTGTAATTGGAATTTATGGGCTCGATCTCTTATATCACGCAGTATCTGAGGAGGAAACCCTTCCTCGAAACACTGTTTCCATAGTGAAATTAATCGAATCGCCATGTTCTCCAAAGCCAGTTGCTGCGCAACCGGTTCGAAGTCTTTCATGGTACTCCAAATATCTTCCAGAGTGTAAATGGCATTTCGCATCCACTGGGACGCCTGAATTACTATAGCTCTTCTTTCTTCCGCGCCCAACAGCGACCTCGTATATACTTGCTATCACTCAGATCAGACTTGAGGCGCTTGGGCGTGGTATCCAGACAAGCCGCATGTCGGGGCTCTATAGTAGTCTGAATTGGGGGGGAGAGGAATACGGGGTGCGAAGGGGAAGGAACAGCCGCGTCCGGCTGTAAGGATATCAAGGGTGAGGTAGTCTGTCTGGTCTTAGAGTGGGAGGGGGAAGCAACGCACTCCGTACTGACCCGTCAGCAGGGGCTGTGGCAACCGTTCCTACCGGTGCTCCAACAGCCGATGCTGCTCCAAGTTGATCCGCCCGTACCAAAGGTGGAGAGGGATATAAGCCCTGTGGGGCATAAGGAGGGGGTGGTCTAGTTTCTAATAAATCCTCTAATTCATCTCCTGTATCGGGTCGGGCTACATAACTTTTGTCCGTTTCTAAACGGAACTGCCTATCCATCTGTACAATATTTTCCTCCACCTTTGCTTTATCATAAGCTGCAGCTTTCTGCGTAACCGTCTGTCCTGATTTAAGCTTTCCTAATTTCTCTTCCCTTATCCGTCGTCGTTTTGCCTCCTTCAACCATAGGTTCAATGAGTCGAACATCGACTGGCGGCTTTTCTTCATGAATAGCTTATTCTGGATGTAATTGATCTTTTCCTCGTCAAACGACCCCGTTAGAGGCCACTGCAGATCAGAATTATCCCTGGTATATTTATGCCAGAGAGTATTAAACAAAATCGGGGTGAGACCGTGTTTCACATACATATCGAAACTGGGGCTGTCTTTGGGAGGAGCAGGCTGTCTTTCTTCCAACCTTGTGCTTCGCCGGCAGCAGCACCCAAAACATATTTTACTAAAACAAGGCATTTCAACAATAGTTACTCAATTCCACTCACATACTCCAAAAACCATTCACAATCAGACGCGTCCTTCTCACCACACACACTCTCTTATTCTTCCACAATAAAGTGCTGTAAAGTGTCGCAAGGCTGTTACTAGTTTCATACAAATGACGTCTTCAAAATACGAACAGAGCCCGTCGACTCCTGTTCGGGGAATCGATTCAAAAGAATTCCAGACCAACAAAATTCAATCAAAAAGGAACAGTCACCATACTGTTCTGAGATCACCTGATAGGCAAACCACGAACCCTCTTACAGGCCATCCCATGGTCCTGTTCTGGTTGGGCCGGGCGTTTGGGCACGTAGCTCCAGAACCCTCGCTTACCCAGTTGCTCCCAGGGCTTTCCCGAATAGGATTCGGCCGAGCGAGTAACTACGTACTCTACTAATGCATCAGATGTAGTCTCAAATTTTCATCAAACAAGTCCGTGAGGTATCCACCCGCGCAGCCCCTTCGCCGCTGCGGCAGACCCCCAGATTCCCTTGTGGTCTGGCTTCCCTGGCCACCTTCAAAAGCAGTTAATCGCTACCAAAGAAACACTTCTTCCAAGTATTTCGTATCACATACAATCGAAGTTCACTCACCTTGTGCACTCAGGTCGATTGCAAGTTCTCCACTGCCGACTCCTAAACAGACCGACAGTCTGTTTTTCTCTCTCGGGCTAAGCCCGTAGTACTCCGGTGTAGGGTCTTCAGCAGCTGGGAGGGATACTGGGCTCGAGAGTGGAAATACTTGTTTACGTACCACAAACGGGTGTCTCAAATCAGGATCCTCTTTCTGTCCACCCACTCGGCCAGAACTCCTCCCTGTCCCTCTTACTCCTGCTTACAGGAGGGGACAACCCTATCGCGGAGTCCCGGCGGAGTCGCCAACTGAAGGAACCAAAAAATATACTAATGGACTATACTTACCAATAGCCCATATATCTCATTCGTCAGTAACAAGTCAGTCGGCAATGGAGAAGGTTCAATCGTTTATTCTCAAAATACAATCCCTGACAGGGGAGCCTCAGTCTGCACAACCCTCAAAGGTGCACAGAGGAGACTGACTTCACACAAACAGTACAAAGCATATATAAGTTTCACACATAGCACGATGTCACCCTAGAAGGAAAGATACAACTTGTCGAGGAGCCAACAGGAATACCCATATAAGGCACAATTGATTGCTAGTAGCTTGGCCTAAGCTATTCCGGGGGCAGGTCAGTGAGGTGCCTCCCCTTTATATCTGAAGCTCGGGGAGGACAAGAACGGGCTCTACTAGAATGTGCGCATCCTACTAAAAGGGCAGGTGTGACCATGGGTTTCCCTGAGCTACAAACTAACGAGTGGAGCAGACAGCTAGGTCTGCCATCATGGTTTCGTGCAGAAAACATAATCACGTGACTTCAGGGAAATGATACTAGAAATGGAGGAACGAAACAGCAGGGCTCTGATCACACCAATAGGCTTGGATAAGCAGGGAGTGAATTATTCCTAACTATAATAATGATGCGACTAATGTAAGGCTAATGTAAGGCTATAAGGTTATATTGTATATACTAGGCCAACAACATGTATTTATTGTATTTATATCCCATCACGTGCTGGGGGCAATTGACTGCACACGTCCTACTTGTGCCCCCTGCTGACACTGCACACATTTACCACAACAGAAGGCACACACATTTCATCAATGTGCAGGCAATAGTGGACCACCGGGGACTCTTCACAAATGTTGTCACCAAGCAGTCTGCATGATTCCTACATCTTCTGACAGTCCATCATCAGCCAGCATTTTGAGGCTGGCAGCTACGGAAATCCATTGTTTGTTGGTAAGTACCAAATGAACATACCACACACCTCAACTCCACAATCATGCAATTCACAACTCTGGGAATGCACACGTTACAAACTCACATACAACATGCCAAACAACATGTCCACCTACCAGACATGACAGCACAACTTACTGTGGTAACCTGGGCTAGGCATGTACATAAGCCATCAATAGCATGACACCTCAGCCACACAATAGCAGATTGTGGGAAGAGGTGGGAACCAGGCATGTGCGAAGGAGGCAAGTGACCCATGAATCAGAATGTACACAATGCCAAGTGTGGCATGGAAGTGCTGGCCAGACTGCAGTATGCAGAACACAGATATATCCATGTCGACATACACTGCTGGTGTTTGGAGTGTAGTGGACGCAACAATATTACCTCGGCCAGTGGGAAAGATCACGGAAATGTAGCTTGTTATGTCCCCACCTGTAAGCGTGAGCGGAGTGGGCTGGCCCTGCGTACGCCAGGCTAGTGTAGGGGTGTGAATCAAAGCACATAGTTCTGAGCGTGGTTCTCTTCCGGTATGGCTGTGTCTGCCAGGGTGGCGCCTCTCACCCCACCATGAAGCTGACGCCATAAGCTGTGCTGCCTGTGATCCTGTGCGCCTGCTGCACCCCAGGCCGCTGGTCCCCAGACCTATCATATCCATCCCAGTGCACCCAGGCCTCACTGCTCAACTGCGGACACCGGCGTGTGTCAAAGAGGGCCCACCACGTGCCGGTGCATGCTCCAAGCCAGAGGCCTGTGACCTTGGTAGCCTCCTCAGACCATCGCTGGCGTCCGCAATACAGGCCCCGGGCACTCCTATCTCATTGACGTGCTCCACCGCTGCCTCAGGCCTACACTGCGGTCTAGTAGGTGACACATTTGGAACTGAGT
Source organism: Lissotriton helveticus (assembly GCF_964261635.1). Classification (NCBI taxonomy): domain Eukaryota; kingdom Metazoa; phylum Chordata; class Amphibia; order Caudata; family Salamandridae; genus Lissotriton; species Lissotriton helveticus. The sequence continues at coordinate 1,053,421,589 of NC_136069.1, read as the reverse complement.
CTTGATATCATGATGGCTAAGTTCATATGTTGATGGGACATTTTAAATCACTGTACTCCGATCGATGTGGTGCCACCAAATCTGTGCATATCATTCCAACGACATGTGTCTGTGGTCCCTAGCTGACTACTGCCTTTGGCCTACACTGCGGTCAAGTAGGTCACACATTTGGAGTTGAGTCTTGATTTCTTTATGGCAGAGTTCATATCATTGTACGCAAGGAAAGGAGTAAGAGGAAGACACGGTTCAGTCCGGAGGAAAAAAGGATCATAGTTATGGAGGTTATTGAACTCTACCAACAACTGCTCTGGTGCCACTAACTCTGTGAATCGCAAGCTAATGACATGTGGCTGTGGGCCCCTGCTGACCGCTTCTTCTGGCCTACACTGCGGTTGAGTAGGTCACACATTTGGAACTGAGCCTTGATTTATTTATGGCAGAGTTTATATCATTGTACAGGCCTCATCGCAGACTGCATCCCCTTTCAGCTCTGGTGCCACTAACTCTGTACCCGGAAATTCATGGAAACTCTCTGGTTGAACTTTGGTGGCATCTGAGTATATGTCCTGGGGGTTGTCTTCATCATCATGTAGCTGATACTGACTTGGTGTTAAGAAAGAGTCTGTAGCATTCACCTCCTCCATTTTGACTGTTTCTGCGTGGTTCTGCCCACTGCATCATGCCCTGGAAGAACACCTTCCACTGTCCCCCGAAACACTCCGCAACATTCACCTTGGACATTGACGAGGACCCGCTCAGCTCTCGTGGCCCTACTTCAGTGCACCGCTAGTCACTGTCCTGTGGCGGTGTGCCTGTGCTGGCCACAGTGTATCCGGGGCCATTAACTCTGTGCAGCTCAAGCCATGGACCCTTGCTGTTTGAACTTTGAACTTCTGATTGTCTGATCACTGATGTAGTTGTTGCCAGCACCAACCACTCCCTGAGGACTGGCTTGCACTCACCCTACACCCATCCAGCACAGGCGTCACTGGACAGCTGACCCTGGCAATAAAAGGGGCCGGGCTCACGTGCCCATAGCCAGTTTCACAAACTATCTAAGTGTGTCTGTGTGGTCATTATGTATGCATGAGGGCCCCGGGCCCTACCACATTGCATTGTGCTGTGTACAGTGGACGCAACCATGTCAACCTCAGGCAGTGGGGTCATGTAGCTGTGTCATACCCCCCTGTAAGCGTAAACAGAGTGGGCTGGCGTATGACAGTCCAGTGTAGGGGTGTGGTTAATCAACCCGGGGCCCTGGGCATGTTTACGTTTTGGACTTGCCAAGGAAGTAACTAATGCGTATGTCTCTGTTGTAGTATCAGCGCCACCATTCCCGCAATGGACAATAATGCAATGTAGCATGACCCCGGAGTGTGGGCTCGGCTGAAGGGGTAAATGAAGGAGCGCAAGCCCGCTCGGGACCCAGGATCATACATGCCAACTGTTGTGTGTGTGTCGCTATTACCGCAGCATAAGCCAAAGGTCTACCCTCAACTGCATCACAAGTTCAGCCAGCTATGAACTCTGCATCTGTGCCCGCCCTATCCTTACCATAGGCCTAAACACATGTGGCCACCCACCTTCAACACACAACATCACAGTGTCGTTGTCAGGCTTGTGGACATGCGCAGACAGGGATGACAATGGTGTGCCGTAGGAGGTCAAGTGATGCAACCGCGCTGCGCACACTTGTAAATAGGCTCGGGGAGGGAGGAGCAGTAGAGAGGCTACGTAATACACATTGATGCTCTTCATTTGCTACAAGCAGTACGTCAAACAGGAATCACTAAGTCACACATATCACACACCAATGAACCAGTGAGCCTGGCAACACATCATGCAGAACCAACTATTGACTCATGTCTCTCTGCACTGTCACAGGTGATCAAGGATATGCACTCTGCCCATGGATGATGACACCCCTCCGAGCACCGAACACACATGCCCAGAGTCAGTGCAATGCAGCCCACAAACACACATTTGGCATGTTGAAGTCACGTTTCAGGTGCCTGGACATCACAGGTGGAAGGCTCCTGTACACCCCAGACATCGTGTGCAAGATGATAGTTGCATGTTGTGTGTTGCACAACAGATGTATACGCACCAATGCCCCATGGATACAAGTGCAAGATGCACCGGACGATGATGAGGATGATGAGGCAGGTGGACTACACCCTTCTGCAGCTGCAGCAGGAATAGCCCATAGGAACACCATCATTGACAATTTCTTCACATGAGCACGTCACATTGTGACAGTCCTTAGCAATCATGGGACAGTACAAAATGACCACAGGCACAGTATGGGCAAATAAATTCATTACAACAGACATTCCCTGAGTGCATGTCACTCCTATGTACAAGCACATCACTCTGACAAGTATAAGTGCAACATGTAGTGCTAACAATCTCATAATTTGAAAAAAGATGGTGGGTGTGTCACCTCTGTACAGAGAGGCTGTTTAGAGTGTCATGTATTCGAAATGCTATTTCTGTATGTCGAAGATAGTACGGAATCTCACTGATCAGGGTTTCTTTCACATGTGTCCCAAATCATTACATATATGCTGTCATTTGTGACCTGCAATTGACAACAGGCCTTCCTTTGGGGTCAAATATGTACCACCATGAAGCAGGGATGCACCCTGTGACTCAAGTTCCACAACATGAGCAACATGGACTTAAAGGGGAATCACTACCCCTACATTCGTCCATGCTTTCATACTTGATTAATCATAGACATGACACGTCTGTGTGTATTAGTATGTATTATTCACGTTCAGTGGAGTGTTGAAGCTGTCTTAGTACTGTGCCTTGCAAACAACACTTTACAATGTTGCCCCGTGGAGGGCCAGCCAGAGTCCTTTGGGATTGACAAGTTACTTGGAAGGGGAAGAGTCCAGTCCGCACGCTGATTGCTGTGTCATTGTTAAGCAAACAAAATATGGCAGTACATGTCGAGGTCCAAGGTTAGTGTTCCAGAGTTTATCGGGGGACAGTGGAAGGTGTTATTCCAGGGCATGATGCAGAGGGCAGAACCAAGCAGAAAAAAGGTATATGGCGGAGATGAGTGCTACTGCTTCCTTCTTATCTCTAAGGTAGATTCACCCTCATCTTTGTCCTCTGAAGTTTCATGTGCCTCACATATGGGTGGTGGTATTTGGTTTGCAGCACTGTGTGACACTGACACATCAGGGGCCGGGGATGTGGATGCAGAAGTAGCAGCAGCATTCCTCTGTGCAATGTGTTGTGGCATCACTTCCATGATAAGGATCTGCAGGGCTTGGAAGATCCTATCTACATCTTTCCTGTGTGCAGCTGTGGTAGCCATTCTTTGTGCCTGCATCCGCTCCATGTTCTCCATGACCCTCCTTATGTTTCCCAAACCACGGATGACATCGCTGTAGCCACTCCGACAAGACAGTTGTTGTTGTCTCCGAGTCATGACTCCAGAGACGCCTGCCATGGATTGTTGGAGGGCATGGGGTGGACAGTGGGTGTCCGTTAGGGAGTGTAAGTGGTCCATAATAGGACCTAGACACCCACGTATGGCATCTAGTTTGGCTACAATGAGGCTGAACCCCACCCGCACCTGTTCAGCCAGCTCCTTCTGGCGGTCTAATACACAGCTTTGGAACACTATGTGTTCTTTTGTGAGGTGCTGGGAGCCAGACATGGTGGTGGGTTCTTTTTGCTGTGTGGTGTGTGCAGGGGGTGGACTCACCTTGATGGTGCTGGGCTGCCCTGCTACTGGAGGTGGGGTGTGGAGGTTGTCCATGAACTGTTGGAGTTCGTTGAAGTCGTTGTCCTGGGGGTCGTCTCCATCATCACTGACGTGATGTAGTGTCTGCTCTGCCGAAGGTGTTGATTGTCCCTCTGTATTGTAAAGGGGAGATGCAGTTTCACAGTGTGTTCCATGTATGTTTACGCATTGGCGAAGTTTACATACAGACTGCATGACAATGTGCATTGTGACTGTTTGTGAGGAGATGCCTATTTGATGCTGGACAGTGGACATTTGTACTACATCACAGATGTGAGGTTGTACTCGTACATTGTCATCTCACAGTTTTTTTTCTCTGCTTTTATGGTGAATTTTCCTGCATGACGGGTGAGAATTGCAGGCCTGTTGCTGGTTAGCGCTGAATTTTGTATCGCGGGTTGGGACATCGCCGCTTTTTTCGCGCTTCGCATTTTTTTAGGTGCAGCATTAATTTTAACTGTCATTTGACACGTTATCGTGAGACTATCGCTTGGTACCACTCTGTTGAGAATACAACGTTAACACAGCATTATTTTTCCACGATAGACTGTGATGTGAAAAGTTGGGTTAAGCTAATTTTGCAATAATTACCACACGTTCGTGAGAATATCCCCCTCAGTTTTTTTCATGCTTGCTTTCTCTCTTTGAGGATCACAAAAAAGTGGTTGATAGAATACTTAAATTAATTTCAACCATTGGTAATTACTCGAGCCCCATCCCATTAAACTGCTTTTTACCCACCATGCCAAGTGAGATGAAACCCAGTTATGTTCAAGAAATCTTTATCCTGCTCTATTTGAAACACCCAGCTTGAACTTTCAAGTCATGTCCTTTCCAATCCACAACACGAGCAACCCAAGACTGGGTTTGGCCTAGTCAGGCACAACTGGGTTCTAGTGGCACAGTGAGCCACGTCTGGGCATACCGGTCACACTTAGGGCATCACAATGAAGAATACAAACAAGTGATGGATGAAATGCTTGAATTATTCGCAGCTTCTAATAACTAAATGGGTTGCTACCAAACCATCACATTTTAATCCCTTTGGCTCTGTATTTCTTCTACTTCTTCCTCCTTTGACCCCTTTATGCCTTTCTCTCTCATGCACTGAGTCAAACCATGATGATCTAAAATAATTACAATCCCCAAAATAAAATTGTGTGTGGAAACCTGCAACACCTGCCCAAAATAAGCACTGTTTAGGGCTTCATGAACATACATTTTTGTGCACTGAAGTTAAATTTAGGTGAACAAAATAGAAACAAATTAATCTACTGCAGAAATTCCAAGATTCTGAGTCACAAAAACAGGATCTGTCCATAGATGGAATTTAGCACTGCAGACCGTGGACTTGTATGCATGGTTTCCATAACAAAATAAATCTTGGTAAGTGTTGGACTGGGGCTATGTATGAGGAGAGGCCTTGGCAAATGCTTGGGGCATCCACAATATCCTTAAATTGTGGAGTTTCACAAAGATTTTGCATGGCAGTTTCAAACATGACAAAGTATTTTACACTAATCCTGCAAAAGATATTAGTAAGTACATCTCCTGGGTGTGCTCTTTAAGCGACAGCCATAAAATTGTGAGAGAGAAGAGAAGGTGGTATCATTTGACTCAGAAATGTATTTTCCCTCTAGGGGAAGATGGCATATGCTCTGTGTCCAATGCACAAATTCACCAAACCTACTCATGTGGACAGCCTACCCTCTGGACAATCCACAGTAGCGAACTGAGGGAAGTGCAAGTTTGTATGGAGATCTACAATGTATGTAAAATTATAGCAATACCCTTGGAGATGTTAGTGTTCCACAAACAAAATCAGAACTCTAGTCACATGGTATTCTGAATTTTTTAAAGCATTGATTTCTGACTTATCCAAATATTTTTGTGAATTGGTACTATGGTAATCAGACGGGTGCCTTCTATTTGCAGGAAGCTTGAGTATAGACCCATGACAGGCAGAACCAGATAAGGGCCCTGTAGTCACGAGGACACATTTGTCAATCCATTCACAAAGTCAAGCTAAGAAATCTGCAGATGCTGCCATCGATATAACTGTGATTTTATGATATTATGTAACTGATACATACATTTCCTTGTAAAATTATAGTATTATTCCCAAACAATTTTTTTCAACGCGTTTCCATTTTATAGGTAAATGGATTAGGGTTGCCCAATCTCTCCAATTTGCAGATTTTCCGATCTTCTAAGATAACATAACTAATTTCTTTCTCTGCTAGGAATGTTGCAGTAGAATGAAACCTCTTGCCAAATGCACTTTTACCCTACAGGAGGTGTATCACAGTTTAGGGGCATATTTACAAAATAATGTCAGAGTGCGGTGCTATGCCAAATTTGGCAACACCGGGCTCTGACATTTTGTAAATGTAGATATGCACCATATTCACAAGAATACTGTGCACTCCTGTGTTTCCCCTAGTGCTGGCATAAAAAAAGGCTGCCTAGCCGAGGCACCCTGCTCCCATGTTGCATGGGTCCCTGCGTTGAAGGGGCAATTGCAGGAAGGTGTTACTTCTTGCACATAAACAATCAATAATGGCGATTTGCTAAAGCAGATACAGAAAGAGCAAAATACAAGGAGAAATGAATAATTTCTCCACGTATCGCCATTCTAAGACCAGGTATTTCCTGGTGTTAGTTTTTGGCACTGCCTCAGCCTTGTAAATCTGACGCAGCTTCAAAAGGCAATGGGTGTTGTGGTGGAACACCAACTGCAATACCCATTGCACTCTCCGTTGCTGCAGAGAACTGTGTCGAAAGGGGCATATTTACAAGGTGGCGTTAAGCCATGTTAAGTAGCTGAGCACAACCTTGTAAATATGAAAAATAGCGCTATGCCATTGTAGCATCAAAAAAAGGGAAGCTCAGGTGGTGAATGGGGCTTGGAAATATGTCCCAAGATTTCTTTCAGTCTATGGCTATACATTGCTATGCAGCTCTGATTTAGTCAGTCATTCTGAGTTTCTCAGAATTCCTGAATCGGCTGATGACAGAAGTTAGTGTTCGGATCAGAATTCGGAGATGTAGGACGAGTCCGCATGTGACATTACACCACTCTCATGGTTTTCCAAGGACATATTCAGCAAGAGATATATTTTGACATTATTAGTCCCCATAAAATGACCAAGAAATCAGTCATTTCTGGTTGATATAGGTGTATGGAAAATGAATTTCCAGTTAATTCCCATTTTTTTTTTTAAATCAAACCAATTATTTGAAATGGCAATTCAGAGTAAGGTATTACTGCATCAGAAGTCCTCCATAATTCTTCAGGATGATGGCCTTAGAGTCTGGAACAAAACTCTGGGTTGAAAATTAGGGGGATCCATCTGGATCGTGGATCCGGCACCTATTACTAAGCCAGCCTCAGTTAAATGTGCTGACTTTGTCCAGGTGCAATTTGTCAATGCTGAGAGAAATTGTGCTATTTTATCAATCAAACCAGACTGAACTGCACACAGTCTTCTCCATCAAGTGCATTAACCACCAGCGTTATCTTATTGTTATTAAACCCTGGAAGTTGCTGGGTACACACAGATCTCAGCAGCAGATGCCTTAACTCATAAAACATGACACATGAATTAATCCAGGACAGATTTACTATCACATTTGTCATTTTTGCCAATATCTGTGAGACTGACTTTTTAAAAATGAATGTGTAGGTTGACTGTCAGATTTCCTTCTTTTGAGTAATGCCCTTTCTGCTGCCACCTATTGACCCCCATTTATTGCATCCGGAGTAAACGTTTGCCACTTCCAGCACCGACAATGGCAGTTCTAAATGGCTCCCCTGACATAATAGAGCTTAAATGGTAACTGATTTTGCAGATTTACTATGTTTGTGCAAAAAGGATTATCTGACAAAATCAAGCAATGTTCTTCTCGGTAGTCCAATGGGTTTTGTGTGGGGTTTCACACTACTCTCGAGATCAATTACTTGTAAATATGTCATCATTTATATCTACTGATTATTGATTATATGAGCTAATGTCAGGAAGTGTGTGAGGATTTAGGGGCAGTTGTACAAAAATAGGAATAACGATTACCTAATTGCAATTTAGATTCGTACTGGGTTGCACATAGACCTAGCCAATGGATATTAATGAGGTAGGCCGCAGTTTATGTCCCGCTGGGATACACTGCCTTCACAGAGATGGTGGTCTGCTGGGCTCAGTTGACCACCACGTCTGTGAATATTTGTAAATAATGACCCACCACGTCTGTGATTATTTTTAAATAAAGCAATCTTTTTTTTTTTTTAATGCAGCCTATTTTCTGTAAATGAAATGGAATACGTTTAAAAAGAAAAAAAAGAATACGACACACACGCTGCAACTGCGGCAACATCAGTACCAGGCCCACCTCAAAGAGACAGTGCAGGGACACATCACGAACACTAAACATAGAATTTATGATGTGGGCGACAAGGCAGGGAAAATGCTGGCATGGTTGGATAGGAGAGAGGGAGGTGCGAGGGGAATTCAGAGACTGAGCACCACTGACGGCCAAATACTAACACACCCAGAAGACATTGTACAAGCCTTAGCACAACATTTTCGAAACATATACACCCCGGACCGTACCGTAACAGCACGCATGGCGGAAGTCTCACTAGCAGATATTGACATCCCCAGCATAACACCAGAGACTGCACGGGACTTAGAGGAGGACCCTTCGGAAGAGGAAATACAACTTGCAATACAATCACTACAATCAGGCAAAGCGCTAGGGCCTAATGGCCTGCCTGTGGAGTGGTATAAATCAATGGCCTCGGAACTCAGTAAGCCACTACTGGACATGTATATGGAGAGTAGGGAGCGGGCAGAACTACCACTAGATCAACGCACGATAGTGGCTATACCTAAGCCGGGTAAACCCCCAGCCGATTGCACCTCGTATCGCCCGATATCATTGTTAAATGTAGAAGCCAAGGTGCTGGCTAAACTTCTGGCCACTCGTCTGATGCCACACCTGAACACCCTGATCCACCCAGACCAATCGGGCTTCATGCCCCATAGAAGTACGGCACTGAACCTCCGGAGAGTTCATGGGGTACTGGCTCGGTCACACCTCCTCACAGAACAGGCGGTGATCCTCTCCCTTGATGCCAAAATGGCTTTTGATCTCGTGGAATGGGAGTACCTCTTTGAGGTGCTTGCGCGTATGGGCTTTGGATCGAAATACATAGCTTGGATACGGCTACTCTACACCAAACCAGTGGCCCAGGTAGTGACTAATGGCCACATCTCACCGGTGTTCCCGTTGGGCAGAGGGACCAGACAAGGGTGCCCCTTGTCACCCTTGCTCTTCCCCCCGAGAACTGACCCGGCTTACAGGGCGGACTGGGCACAATTAGGGACAGAAGGCATGCTCTCGGTACTATATAATAAATCACAACTCAAAACTCTATACGGCCCGACACGACACACAGCAACCCTCTGGCATATGGCGCAGGCACGATTGGGCTGGAAAGGTAAAATCACCAAACTGACACCATTATGGGACACGAAGTCACTGGGCAATCTTAGGACATACAAAGGGTTTGCGCAGTGGGACCTGATAGGCATTTCTACGGTGGGGGACCTCTGGGGCGGAGACACGGTTCCCACAACTCCAGCAGCACTATGGCCTCAGACCTACTGAAACATTTCGTTATGTACAAATTAGGCATGCACTACTCCAGGCAATCCCACCGGGCACTGATCTGCCGGACTCCTCGCCACTTGAGGACAGACTATTGACAGACTTCATGCAGCAGAGCGCCACTTCCCTCACTTACAAAAAACTGGTCAACAACCTGAACGACCCATCACTGAAACTTAAGGAAAGGTGGGAGGAAGACGTAGGTATGCTGGATGAATCAGAGTGGAATGAAGCCTTGGCCTCCCCGAGGGAGGTGGGCATCTCGGCGAAATTTAGACTGGTACAACTTAAAATACTGCACCGCATCTACTACACCAGGACACTACTACACAAAATACATAGAGCGCCCAATCCCTTCTGCTTGAGAGGTTGCGGGGAGGAGGGAACCCTGTTCCACACACTATGGGAATGCCCACAAATACAGGAATTCTGGAGACAGATAATGCGCACCGTCTCCCAAACACTTAAGGTGTCCACTACACCAGAACCACGTAAATGCCTTTTGAACGTCTGGGACCCCAATGACCTAGATAGATATGGAATAATCTGGGCCACACTAGCCATGACAGTGGCTAAACGTGATATTGCACAAAACTGGGGAGCTCCGGACTTACCAACGGCTAACAGGTGGGCCAAAAACATGGATGTACTGATGGTCACAGAAAGAACTGTGTATGCCCTTCGGGCGGCCCCCCGCAAATGGAACAAGGTGTGGTCGGCATGGAATGTTTATAGGGGTGAGATATGTGAACCCTTACCAGAGGAGGACGATATAGACTCCGAAGAGGAAGAGGAGTAATGGTCGGGACTGGGGGGGGTTTGTGTTTCCTGATACTATCAGTAGCAACGTGTTGGAATGACCTACCTGGGTAATGATACTGAAACAAAGGAGTCTGCCGAGGGGTAGAGAACTGTGCAGTAGATGTCAAGTGATGACCAATGTTTGGGGGGGGTGGGAGGGGGGGGACTTTCTTTTCCAGTTATATGAGAGTCTCCCATGTTGGGTACTTTAGAACAGGAAGAAATTGTTCGATTATAGATGCATATATAAGATCTACAGAAAAGCATATACTAAACTTAGAGAGGGGGCACGAGATTGAAATACAACATATATGCTACCGATTGCGAGTCCAGGAATGTACTGTATGTATATGTGTATATCAGCTTGACGATATCCTGATGTCTGTTAAATATGCCTTTACGTCAATAAAAAGTTAAAAAAAAAAAAATTTAAATCAGCCTAGAAGTTTCATTTTTTAAGAGCAGGCAGTGGTCCCTCGGATCATTACCTGCTCTTAAAAATTATATTTCTAACCATTCTCAAAGGGGGAATGGTTCCCTTGGAAACCCCTTACCATTTGCAAAAGGGTTACCACCAACTTTGGGTTCGAGGTAAATTGCCAATGTTTTGCGAGTGCATTTTGGTTGCAAAAAACAAATACACATAACACTGCGATTCGGTGTTAGGAAGGGACTGTCATAAATGCTCCATCCCTCCCACAGTCAACAGCAGGGGCGGAGCTCCGCCCACATGAATTATCCGGTCTGGAAGGGAAGGAAGCTTTATGTTCTATCTCTTGCGAGCATTTCATTCCCATCCCGGTTTCTCAACAGCACTTCTGGGTCACGTCTCCTCGCATCCTTCTCCCCGGCGCCCAGCTCCTTGCGTAGGGAACTCCGTATCGCCTGGACGCTTTGGCTCAGCCTTTCTCGGTGGGGCCTCTCCTCTGCCCTGACTTTTCGGCACTGCATTCCTCTGTGGGGACTCTCCTGTATAAAGACAAAAGAACAACCAAAGAATCATTTCTATTGCTGTACCGCGCTTGCGCTTGTATGAATGAAAGACGTCTGCGAATGTTACAAAGCATACTTATCTGAAGGGATCCTTGTGGCATACATGAGCATCTGCATTTTCTTTTTTGGCATATTTCTTGTTAGTGTGAAATCCTTGCATTCTGCCCTATGAACTCCTGAAGTTAAGGAGATACATTATGTTCAATCATTCCTGGCTGTATAAAATACTAGCAGCCCGTCCCAACGTTGTCCGGGAGCAATTATGGCTCAGGGCCCCCGCCCACCCTGACGTTGTGTAACCTGCCCACCTCACTGGTCACGTCACTTTTTCCTGCTGTAATGCCCCGTTTGGTACCTGCCCACATCACTTGCCACGTCACTTTTTCGTCCTGTAATGCCCCGTTTGCTACCAGCTCCCCTTTGTATGCTTTTGTCCCCTGCACACGTTTGTTTTTCCTCCTGTTAACCTGCCCACGTCACTGCCCACGTCACTTTTTCCTCCTGTAATGCCGTTTCACTTTTTTGTCCTGTAATGGCACGTTTGCTCCCCGCTCCACTTTGTACGCTTTTGTCACCTGCACATGTTTGTTTTTCCTCCTGTTAACCTGCCCACGTTACTTTTTCCTGCACACGTTTGTTTTTTCTCCGGTACCTGTGGCTCGCTCACCGCTCCTCCCGTTTCTTTTTCCTCCTGTTAACCTGCCCACGTTACTTTTTCCTGCACACGTTTGTTTTTCCTCCTTTACCTGTGGCTCGCTCACCGCTCCTCCCCGCCGCCGCTTCTCCCTCACATTGCTGAGTGGTAACTTGGCGCCCTACTTCATCCGCCGCTGACCGCTCGTCCCCACCGCCGCTCCTCACTGTCTGCCCGTCTATCCTCTCTGCCTGTCCGCCGGTAATGTCCGCTGCTCCTCTGATCTCCGCCGCTCCTCATCACTGCTCCTCCCTGCGCTGGTCTCCGCCTCTCCTGTACGCCGCTCCTCGCGTGTACGCCGCTCCTGATGTCAGCACGCACGTCGCGGCCGGCGCTACTTCAGAAGGGACTACTTTTTTTTTAACTTATATTTTTTAATAACGTATTTATTTTTAATTTATATAGCCTATGTCCAGCTGCACACCCTGAGGATTACAACAATGTATCGGGTGTGTGGATTGGCGCTGTGGTTCCCGAGTTTACCTGGTTCAAAGGTTTGAGTTCTCTCTTTATAATAGTAGTATAGATGGTATTTTACATTATAACTCCTGAAGCAAGGAGTTACCTTACATTCAGTCCTTCTTGGCTGCATGAATCTACAGCAGTCAGTATTACGCAATCCTGAGTTTTAAGGAAAAAGGTTTTGTTTAGCCTGCACCTTTTTGCATATTTTGTTCTTCATCTCTGGCTGCACTGAGAGTCAGCCTTGGTTATTTTTAATTGGGCGAAGTACTATTTTTACCAGGGTACCTTCACTCCTAAACACTATGAATGTAAAACCATGACATAATAGAATAGTGTGCTCCACAGTAATTCTTTCTTTCTGTTCTTTATTTTGTCTAGGCAGAATTGTTTGTTGGTTGCTGAATACATTTTTATTGGACACTAGTGGAAGAGGGGAACAAATCAGGTAGACACCCTTTATATATTAATAGGGTTTATTTTTTATTTTTATGCTTTCTATTATTCATTAGAGTACTCTATTGATGATACTTTGTTTACACGATCACAGAAGTCTCCAGTGACATAACCTTAATGCCAGGCCAAGCTGATGGAATTTCTTCACGTTTTCTCGTCCCCTTGTTTTGCCTCTTCTCCCTGTACACTAGTTCTGCTCTGACTCCGCTAGGCAGACTGGTGGTAGTGGAAAGTTGGGACCTATTCTTCAGTCTCCTGTATCTCGTTCCCATGGAAACTTCAGTCGAGCCTTGATAGGGACACCCTGAACACACCCCTTCAAAAATACCAAACCGTAAAACCTAAATTGCGATTCAGTTACAAGTTATTGATTCTGTGAATTGGGCCATTTGCAAATGCAAAAATGCTTCCTGCATCTAGCCTTAGAGTGCAATATAGCACTTTGCTAAATGGGAAGCTTTCAATGCACAGAATAAATGCAGTCATGTCATATTATGCAGTGTTATTGCACTGCTAGGTGGCTTTATCTCACTGTATGAAAGTGCCAACCCTGGTTAATATATATAAAATAATTTTGAGCAGCTCTATGGGGTTTGCTAGATTTCATTTAGTTTTCAAGCTTGCTTCCAGTATTTACTTGTTTTTTTACATCTTTGCAGTTTGTGACGTCCTTTTTCATATAAAAGGCTAATCTTTTGAGACTATTTGTGGTCACTCTCTGACATTGTTTGGGGTCATCGGTAAAGGAATTTCAAAACATCTGTGCAAATTTATGTTGGGAAAAAAGGTAAAATCTGTAGGGAAATCGGCAGAATCAAATGCAAAAATGTATATTAATGTTTCTCAATTTAATGGCAAAAGTAAACCATAATAAACCACTAGACTTACTCTTCATAGATAGTGTCAAGATCCCTGGTTTTTAAGAATGCAAGCTAACAGAAAAATGTGGTATATCTGTTCCATTAAAAACTATTTCTCCTAAATTGAGCTTTGAGTGTCATAAAATCAAAGGGCCTTTTTGCAGTTACAGTGCTCCATAGGGCCGCAATACTTGCAGTGGTGGTCTTACCACCACCACACTGAGGCACCATGCGCCGCATTAGGAGTGTGGCAGTCGGACTCTCACTGGATCCCTTGGCATTTGCAGCGGTACCACAACGCATATTATGAGGTGCCAAACCACCACGCTTTCCATGCTTGAGGGCCCACCTTAAAAAGGGTGGCAGGGCAGCAACTAAGATGGCCCTAACAGGGCCCCCTGCTGCCTCTGGGGCAAGGGGTACAAGCAGGGGAGAACATGTAGTCCCCCTGGATTTGCACCACCAGTTCCTGCACAGTGTCAGTGTGGCATGTATGCCACACCATGTAGAAAGATGCAGTCAGTGGTCTGGCTGCACCTCCCGACCACCCGCCAGACCAGCTTTGGTGGTCCTACAGTGGATCGCGCACTGTGCTGTCTACTGTAGGACCCCCACAGTTGTAATAAGGCCCAGTGCCTGTTCACATTACCCACACATAGGATGTGCCTATCTCTGTCCTGAAGCCAGGGTCTTGATACCCTCTCAAACTCTGACTTAGCCCCCTCTTGCATGTCTATCTTTCTAGAAGTACTCAAATTAGTACAGCGTTCATTTATAAGGGATAGGAGGAGAGAACTTTGACTGGGTGTAAGTGCAACTAGGAAGCTTCCTCACAGAGACATATGACACAGGGGCCCACTGCTCAGCTCGACTTGTGATTGGACCTGACTGCCATAGCAATTAAATTATTACTCAGTCACCATTTAAAAACTACTTTTCTGCCACAATTTTAAAGTTATCGTTATAAGAACCAATAGTTCCTCTCTCTTCACCCATATCCCACTTGTGCTTTATGCTTCTAGGCACTATGCTGCCCAGGAATCTGTCTTCTACCACTATTTTCACTTTTTTCCAATTATTGCAACATAATTACTGACAATAGAAAATGGCCAATCAGTCCCTATATCCCTCAAAATGCAGTCGGCCTAAGTTCTTGTTCAAAGTATATCAGTTTGGAAGAAACAAACCATGGTAATCAAATCTAGGTATATTTCAAATTGTGGGTGTTTTTTTTTTAAATTCTGTCACTAAAGTGCTAGTGAGTCCACTGTCTTACATAGAAAGTAAGGATAAAGTACAGTGATAGAAAGGTCGAGATTATCGGTCATTAATACCTATGTCACGTGTGGCATTCATCGTTAGTAAGAAGAGCTTTGCCTGCATTAGAAACCTTGGATGTGAAATATTCGGGCTTAGATGTACTAAACGTTAGCATGGGCACACGCCTGAGGCAAAATGACACTACGTTATCAAAGTTTTTTTTTTAAGAAACAACATTCATTTTCCAACACATAAAAACACCTAATAATCAAGTCTACAAAATGTAATGATCAGTATACAGCAATATGAGATTACATGTTCGAGGGAACAGGTTTGCCTTCAGTTACTTTAGAACAGAGCTGATATGGGAACATAGCTGAGATGCAGTGGAAGAGGCTTCCACAGAGAGGAACCTTGATGGCTGCAGAGACTTTCTTTCAAACCTTATCAGTTTAGAAAGGCATAGTACAAGATGGTTGAGGGAGGCCTGCCTTAGGGGAAAGGTGGAGCGGAACGGTTCTGTTCTGTCCAATGACTTTTGCAGCAAACATACAGCGCTATCCATCAATGTAACTTACACTTGTAAGTTAGCTCTTACACTTTGGAGTAGCTTTATTACTTTTCGGTGTTCTTCATTTACAAGTGTAAAGTTAGTCAAAATTATATGGATGTCGCTAAATTGACAAGTGGAGGTTACTACTGTTTAAAAAGAGAAATGGTAAGTTCAGCACCACACATGACCAAACACATAAACTGTAACGTCCTCTCATAGAAAATAATGGAAGCATGGACTTTAAATAGACCTTCGTAGTAAATAATGTTAAAATAAATGAATTTATGGTCATTTTAAATATCTATCTATCTACCTATCTATCCATCTATCTATATCATGTTAAAAAATCTAAACATATTTAAAAAATACATCTACTTTATGATAAATATTAAATAACTGTACATTTTATTTAACTTTTTAGTAATTTTTTTAACTAGCAAATATATTTAAACATTTTACTTTGTGATTTCTGGTAATCCTTGGGAATTAAACTATGATAAATCTTCACTTTTTGCCAGGTCTGCAATCAGACTTTCATAGTCAACTGAAGGAGCTGGAGAAGCATATTGATATTCTCCAACAACTTTTTTCAACATCCTCATGTTCCCTCCACTCTTGAGTAAAGGAGCATGTCATCTTGGTTCGCGGGGACATTAACAGCAAACCCGAGGGCACAATGGCAACTTAGATGTGCTGCACTGTCATGTTTTCCACAGACCAGCCTGTCCATAAACTTTGTTAACTCACTGCTGAAGGAGATGTGCCTCTCCAATGCTCAATCATGATCTTGACCCCCATGACTTCAGATTCATCAGTTTGCCACACCTTTCGATCAGGGCATTACGTAGACCAATAGATTATATTCTTATCAATCGGAAATCATGTGAGCTGGTTGACAACGTCAAAATCAAGCAAAGAATCAAGAGTGATCATAACCCACTGATACATGCTAAGTCTTCCGAAAAGGATTATTTTGATCACTACTCACATCCCTGAGTTGATGAAAAGCACACTACAACTCACAACAAACAGCAAGTCCATCACATGGCACAAGTATAGTGGGCCAAAATCTGCACCGGATAGGGCCACAAGTTTTCAGCAAAAAGTACTCCGGGACTGCAAGCAGGGTCGGATTGGGAAGTGGCCCACATTCAAGAGGCGTGGCACATATTTAAGGGGCGTGGCCCACATTCAAGGGGCGTGCCCTTTCACGAAACACCATTTGCATAGACAAGGAATGAAAGTGGGAGGATACTGTTCTTGCACAGGACACAGGGCCAAGGTGACAACGGCCTACATGCTGAGCAACTAAAAAAAATAGCAAGGCCCCTTTCTGTCACAAAATTATTCCAGCCCTCCAGCACAGGAGCACCTGAAAAGCAGCAAAGCCCCTGCTATTACTAACCTACTTAGCCCTCCCCAGACCTTCAGCTCAGGAGCACATGAACAGAATTAAGGGCCCTGCAATTAGTAAATTAATCAGCACTCCAGGCTTCGGGAATATGTCCTGGCAGGGGAGCACAAAACACAGCTTTCTGGGTCATCCAAGGTAGCCAGGTAGCCAGGGGGGAGGCTGAGGTGAAGCTGGTGCATGTTCCAATCATCACCTGGCCCCCACAGCAAGACCCATTCTTCCTCGCCCACTATGCCCTGAATGTGAAGGGCTGTGGACGAGGTGTTAAGACTAACACCGTTTCTGGGCTGCATGGGCCCCAGGGGGGCCGAGGTGAAAATGGCTCAAAGGCCTGAGAATCACCTGGCCCCCAGGGAGTCCGATTCTTGCAAACAATCACCCCTCCCCATGTGGTAAATAAATAAATAATACCCTATTTTTGACTAGACATATATCATAACAGATAGCTCAATAAATAAGAGTCAAGATTCGAGGTAGTAGGAGTTTTGCAGGTTTAATACAGCATAAGGACAGGAACAGGACAACCTGCATAGGAATAGGATGACAGGGCCCAGCAGCTGCTGGGGCTGGGATGAGCGCGCTAACTTTTGATAACAATACATGAGCATATATACATAGCGCGAACACATAGCATTACATTGCAGTAGGCGTAGCAGTGGGTGGAGCAGAAGGCGTGACGCGTAGCAGTCGCGAAAGATAAGAGTAAAAAGAGGTGTAACTGGGCGTATACATAGACATGTGGTGCAGACGTAACAGAATATGTCATGAATGGGGCGGAAACATAGGAGGGGGCTACCTAAGGAGCCGGGACCTCTAACCTGATGGTGCGCGCAAACTGGCAATGACGTATTACTAGGAGAAGCTGGGGGCTATGAACTCTGTGCTAGGAGCAGAGACTAAAGTCTGGAGGGTCGGAGCGACATGTACCTAAACCCTATCTAGTATCTTATGTTTAGGGAACATGTTGATATAAACTAGAAGTCATGAGGGGAAAAGCTAACTGACTCTAAGACTAGAGCATGCATTTATTCTACATGTAGTGCGTGATGAAGAATATTAAATGACCATTAAATACAGTATTTCTCTAACGTGGAGACGTGAAGGCTAGACAATGACGGAAACTATTGATGCAGTTCAGTAGCTTAGGAATGCAGAGAAGGAGGACTAAACTGATAGCTGGAATCATAACATAGTCTTGGCAGACTCAGAGGCAGAGCCAAGCTGCACCGGGCACTGCGAGGCAGGAAGTAAGTGAAAGGTCGAGGATACAGGTGGGGGCTGTATCGCTCCTTAGCGAGGCTTCAGGAGACAGGAGCTGAATCTAGTGTCCGGGCCCTGTTGAGGCCTGGAAACGGGGACTTTATAATGAAATAACGTGCACACTGAGAAACGTGGCAACATAACTTTACATAGGCCTGGTATTCGTAGTATTCACGAGGACTGGAAACTGGCATACTAGAGGAGGACACAACTATAATTGCGTCTTTAATCGGACATGGGGAATACATATGCATATTGGTCATGCACACATAACATATGATGGATGACACGTAGGGACACAGAACATGACAAAATTTACTTTTCCACATTCCCTCCTTGTCACTACGTTTCCATCAGGAAACATCAATATTCATGATACCATCTATCATTTCATACAGTACAATTTGTTCATCTCGAATTGTCTTGGAACGGGATTTAGAACGGGGCTTGGGACTAGGAATACAAGAGGTAGCACACATGCCGCAAATCGCAGGGCCACATTGTATACAGAGGCAGCAGCTGAATATGATCGCTACTGCAATACCTAGAAAGGACAGGACTTTCCATCCCCAGGCGGAAATTATATTCCAGAACCAACCGGACCATGTCCAGGTGCCTGGATCTTGGTGTAATAGATGGGCAATTTTATGAAGTCTGGTTATAGCTGAATAAACAGACGGCGCGTTATTTGGAATAAAAATGCAACAACTGGATCCGAGGACTCTACAGGCCCCGCCCCTATCGGCCAGTATGACGTCAAGGACGAGGCGATTCTGGAGCACAACAATTCTCATAAAGGATTGCTCTTCGGTTAAGTTACCTAGAGCGGAGGCAGTCTCATCTACTACAGCTTCAAGGGTTCTTGTTAACCTACGAATTAGCTTACTATTTACAACTGTACCTAAATAAGGGAACACACCTTTATCAATATCAATGAATTGCTCTGCAGCAGTTTCAGTATAATCGACAATCGGGAGGTTTCTCTTGTGTCTAGTATGTACTAGGAAGGAATTCCTATGGTAGTCAGGTGGGGCTAGAAAAACAGGTGGCAGTAGGAAAGCAATGTAACAGGTTCCCTCCCAATCGAGGGGCAGACGAACATATGCGGTCTGACCACAAACAAAATAAGAATGACGTGAAGCTTTGAAAATAGATTTCCCACCGTCACTATACTTGATAATAGTGGTACAATCACTATGTCCTACGTGTACAGAACCATGATTTCGGACACATAATTCGCCTTTGACTGGTAGTACTGAAATAGCAGGTGAGTCTGGAGTAGTATCAGACTGAACATTCAGAACCATGAAATTCGAAGAATAGTTACCTAAATTATACACTTCATTTTCTAGATCTAAACCTGTTCTGTGGGGGAAACCTTGCTTGTCTGGGAAACATGTGCTGTTAAGAAAAGACATATCTGTTGAGGATGACGTTAACGTGGACCATGCTCCACACGAACCATTATGTGAAAAAGGATAAGGAAAGAGTGGCAGAACTCCCTTCGATGTCTGGAAAGGGGGGAGTCGACCACACACCCAACAATTAGTGGCATTGCTGGTCTGGTGTGAATAATGTAACATGCGGATAAATGAGTTATTGCGCATAGCGAGGCGGTATGAATATTCGTGAGGAGGCAGATCACTAAACGTGTGCTCTACTGTAACATTAGAAGACTTATTTACATGAGGAACTGGAAAACACAGGAAAAATGCGTAACTAGTGCAGGAAATCAAAAGGCTGAGAAATAATATCAAACTTAGAAAAACGATACATCGGTTTGAGTTTTGACTAACTCTCTCACTATGGGGGTCTATTTTATACATGTCAGAAACAGTCTAACCGTTTCACCTAGGGGAGGACTTAGACAATCAAACTGACTGACTTATTTTACTAGACCGGAGTTTTTGCTTATACTCCTGCTGCGGAGTTTTCTCTACCAAGGGGGGGGTTGTGTCAATGTAATTCGCGGGACAGTCCTTAGGAACAATGTTTTGACAAGTCTTGATATCCTGGGAAATGTTTTTAAAGACCGGCTTTAATCCGTAGAATTTCTTGACGTGCGAAAGATGCACCCAGCCGCGGCGTCCTTCCAATTTCACAGCTGTACGGGTGGTGAGGAGGACCTGACGGGGCTCCTTCCAACGTGGCTCCAGCGGACTTGATCTGTCAAAGTTCCGGACGAGCACCATCGAACCTGGAACGATTTCATGCGGTGCCACCTCGGTATTGTCTGGAAATGCGGCGGCAACCTGTGAACGACATGAGTTGAGGGCAGACATCAAGGAAGCTAGGTAATCTGTCAGCATATTACATGAAACATCGGTAATACTTCGGGGTCTAGGAGTACCCCACATGTTAGGGGGGCGGCCGAATACGACCTCATACGGGGACAGACCTGATCTGGAATGTGCGACCATGCGCATATAAAACAAAGCGACTGGCAGAGCTACTAGCCAGTCCACACCCTTATCTTTACATATTTTTGCAATTCGAATTTTCAGAGTCTGATTATGTCTCTCGACTAGACCAGCTGCTTCAGGATGGCGTACACAATGAAACTTCCACTGGTACCCCAACAACAGGGAAACGTGCTTCATCAGTTCAGATGAGAATGGCTGACCGTTATCAGAATATACGACTCTAGGGAGTCCATATCGAGGGAAAAACTCACGAACCAACTGCTTGGCAGTGGTCGCGGCTGTGTAATCTGGGACTGGATATGCTTCTGTCCACCTGGACAAAGCGCATACAACTACAAGGACATACTTGAAACCTCGACATCGCTCCATCTGAATATAATCCATCTGGAGGACTTCAAAAGGGTGGTCAGGAGGCTGGAAACCCCCTTGTTCCACCGGGACACTTTTACCTGGATTAAACTGACAACATATCATACAGGTACGGACTTTCTGCTTGGCTGCAGCTCGTAAATGCTTGTTGAACCAAATGTTCTGGATACTGTCTAACATAGCTTTTTCTCCTAAATGTGCTGGACTATGTGCGGTATTAATGATGACTTGAACCATAGAGTCGGGGAGAAACCATGTGGCTCTACCCTTCGTCACCCATCCTTGATCTGTCTGGACCCCTCCTTGTTCAGACCATTTCTTGATTTCATCGGGAGTAGCATGTAACTGGATATCTACGACATCTTGGGTAGGGTCCTTAACTGTCATACATGTAGTCAGATCTGGAGTATGTGTCTGTGTCGGATTAACTTGAATGTCTAGAGTCTGTGCTGTAAGCTTGGCTGTGCGATCTGCTAGATCATTACCTTGGGAAATAATGTCAGTAACTTTCGTATGTGCTTTGCATTTCATGATAGCAATGGATGTCGGTAAATGTATGGCATCTAACAGAGCTTGAATAAGGAGACCATGCTGAATCTTGGTTCCATGAGAAGTCATGAAACCTCTCTCTTGCCAGAGCACTCCAAAGTCGTGAACAACTCCAAATGCGTAACGTGAATCTGTGTAAACATTAACTTTCAGGTTCTTGGCGTGTATACAGGCTTGTGTCAGAGCAACTAGCTCTGCTGCTTGAGCGGACAGGGTATCAATACGGTGTGTTTCAATAACTTCAGTGTCAGTAGTCACTGCATACGCGGCGACTAGTTCTCCTGTACTAGTTCTCATACATGAACCATCCACATAAAGTGTCAGGTCAGGATCTGGTAACGGAATGTCTGTCAGATCTTGTCTTGGCTTTGTCGTAATGTTAACTACTTCCACGCAATCATGTGTGGCTGGATTTGAATTAACTGATGGTAACAGTGTAGCAGGATTCAGGATGTTGCAGCGTCTAATATCTATGTGTGGCTGAAACAGTGTCAATTCATAACCTGTTAAACGTGCAATTGTCAAGTGCTGTGTTTGTGTTCGGTTTAAAAGAACTTCCACGGAATGTGGGACTTGTACTGTCAAGGAGTGTCCTAAAACTATGGAATCACTTTGTCTGATAGCTAGTGCTGTGGCTGCAACTGACTTGAGGCACGCGGGCAAAGCCTGGGCGACTGGATCTAGTGTGCTAGAAAAATAAGCACAAGGTTTGTACTGTCCTGCTTGATCTTGTGTGAGAACAGATAATGCTGTACCTTCGCGTTCAGTAACGAAAAGTGTAAAAGGCTTACTGTAGTTCGGTGTAGCTAGAACTGGAGCTTGACATAAAGCTTTCTTTAACTCGTTGAAACTAAGTGTATGTTCAGATGTCCAAGGGAGGACAGTCGATACGGCTGCCTCCTGTGTCGTTAACTGTATCAGTGGCTTGGCTAGAAATGCATACTGTGGAATCCATTGTCTACAATAAGAAGTAAGGCCGATAAAGGCACGTACCTCCTTCTGGGTTCTGGGCTGGGGAAGACTCGCTATCAACTGGATACGGTCTGGTGTCAACTGCCTACCCCTCTTGGACAGTAAGTGTCCTAAGTAGACCACTTGCTGGACACAGAATTGAAGCTTCGAAGGGGACACCTTGTGTCCCATCTCGGCTAGGAAATACAGAACCGTCAGTGACGCTCGCTCGCAGTCACGTTCAGAACGGGCTGTGATCAGTAGATCATCGACATACTGGAGCAGGGCAGTGTCAGTTGGCATGTGAATGTTGTCTAGTTGTCTCTTGAGTGCTTGACTGTAAATACTAGGACTTTCTGTGAAACCTTGAGGAGCGCGTGTGAACATATAGCTCCTTCCATTTAAACAAAATCCGAAAAGAAACTGGCTGTCTGGATGAATAGGGACACTAAAAAATGCGTTCTTGAGGTCTATGACAGTGAAGAACGTGGCTTCGGAATCAATAGCTGTCAATAGGGAAGAGATATCTGGGACAACTGGGTACTGCGGAATAATACATTTATTAAGTTCTCGTAAATCAATCACTAATCGATATACTGGGGGTGCATTTGGATCAGTACGTTTCATGACTGGAATGATCGGAGAGTTGCATACATTGGAGTCAGTTTCTACAACTACTCCTTGAGCCATGAGCTCGTCAATAATTTTGGATAAGGCTGCTACAGCCTCGGGTGGCAATCTATACTGTCTGATTCGTGGTAACACTACACCTGGTTTCAGGGTCACACGATGGGGTGTGATTTGCATATAACCTACATCAGTTGGACCTTGCGCCCATAAATGCTGCGGGACTTTAGACAGTCTGGAATCAAAATCTCGTAATACATAGTGACCCTTAAAGTCACGTAGGAACAGACGTATTCCCTCTGGGGAACAACATATAACTGCACCTAACTCTTTCAGTGTTTTAATGCCTAATAGATTTTCTGGACATGACTTAGTAAGTAACAGATCAGTAGTGCGGGACAATGGACCTACTTCTAGAGTAACTGGCTTTGAAATCTCATTAACGATAGGCTTTCCTGAAAATCCAAGGGAAACATTTCTTGAGCCTGAGAGCGGAGCCCCTGGAACTTCGGCATGACTAATTGTGGTCCTACTTGCCCCTGTATCAATCAAAAACTTTCTGTCTTTCCCTAATACTTGACTGTGAACATAGGGACCTTCTTGATCTACAGGTATCTCGATGAGAGGCAAGCCTACCTCCCTCTCTAGGCTGTTTCATGAATACTGCTGATATTCTGGATACTCAGACTGTGCATACTGGTACATCTGCGATGTAACGTGCTGTGTTGCAGCGATAGGCTGCGGTGCTGTAACTGTCTGTTGTGCATTCTGTGACTGAGGAGTCTGTGAAACTTGTTCTTGTCTAGGCGGACGTGGTCTTTCTTTAGTCTTACCAGTAGCTATGTTATGTTTCAGAACTGCACACTCGTTTATGAAATGACCTGGCTGTTTACAATAATTGCAGTTCCCTTTAACGGGAGCTGCAGGATGACTGGCTTGATTCGGACCCCTCTTCTGACTGTCTTGAGGAACAGATTGTGCAACTAGTACTTTCATTTTCGTGTCTTTCATACGTTTTCTCTCGTGTTCTTGTTCTTCTCTGATTCTATTCTGGTGATACTGGAGCATCTGGAGCATCTGGGACGGAGTATTTGCTTGCCAGGTGCTTTCGACTTTCAAAACTCGGTTTTTAACTTGTGGACTTGAATTCTCGACTAATTTAGTAACGAAAAGGTGGGGGTATGACTCACTACTTGTCTTGAGACCACTGTTGATACTAAAGCACTTTTCAAACCTAGAATAAAAATCACTAATATCTTCATCTTGTTTCTGTTTACAGGCTGAGATTGCATCCCAGTCTTCTTTTCTCGTTGTTAATAATCTGGGTAAAACTTGAATTAATAATTCTGGTAATTCTTTACATTTCTCTCCTAGACCAGTACCTGGTACACGTATCTTATCTTCTGCTTCTAGGACTGCCCAATCGATCTTTTTCTCTCCCACCTCCCATTCTTTTTCCTTTAGCTTTTCATACACCCCTGCGGGTAGCAGAACCTTTAACATTTTAATTATATCTGGGTAAGTGTATTCTCCCATACGGAGCATGTCCTTTAATTCTCTATGGAACCCTGCTGGATCTTTGTCATGACAGGGAATTAATTTCTTCATTTCGAGGAGTTCCATCTTTGTAATCGGAGTGTATACAAACACTCGTTGCATTTCGCCACCCGTTCCTCTGACTGGGTGGACTTCTCGTAACGGATTCTGTCTGTCTATGTAGAATGATTTACTTTCTGGGGGTGAGACATGAACAAAATGCGGGTTCAAGAATGTTCTATATTTATGACGCTGTTCTAAAATGACACTAATTAAATCGGTACCTAGACCTCTCCATCTATACTGGAGTAATTCATTCAGGATATCGTGTAACGGGCCTGGATCAGAATGTTGACCCTCATACAGAGTAATGAGGTGCTGAATCATATACATACCCACCAGTCGTTGCTCGGCTGGGGGCATTTTCAGAAACATTTGTGCCACTGTTTCGTCTGGAAAAGTGGTAGAATCAGTAATCCATCTGACTGCTGATCGGACTAGTTCCTGTTCATGCATAGTACTTAACTCACTGTAACCGATTCGTGATTTCAGAATGTGATCGGTAGCTTGAAATACTTGTTCTAGGGAACCTTGTTCTGGTGCGGAATGATGGAAAATAGACTTGTGTTCTAGACGTAAATGGCGATCTGGAAATCTGGGTTTTCCTACATACGCTATTCTGGCAGTATTCTCATCGTCTTCCTCTTCAGGATCAGAGGTACTTTCTTTCTCGCTTACTTGTGCGGCTTTACGCTGTTCGTGTATCTTTATTATCTCTCTACGGATTTTCTTGTACATACTCTCCATGGCACCAATGGTATTGTGCTTTCCTTCGGCTATATTATCACTCCACTTTGTTAGAGTTTTCATTTCTTCCGGGTCTTTAGACGGGTAATCTTGTTCTCTTATTAGACAGTTAATTAAGAACTTTAATATCATGCGCTGAATCTCGGCTTTCCTTTGAGACATGGCATCACTAATACTTTGTGGGTCATCCCCTGTACGGATGAAACGATATATCCTGTCTAGATCTTCTTTCATATTCGGCAGGGTGACTAGATACTCGGTCACTCTCCTTACTCGTACGGAATATAAAACCATATTAAACTCGCCTGGAACTGGGTCATAGACACATTCGCCAAGGGTTTGCCTGATTTCTGCAACAGACTTATTACTCTTGGGAGTACGCTGTGATGCTTGAGCATGTAATTCGAGTGCTGATAAACGTTTGTATGGCGGCGGGGTTTGAGGAAGACCTCCTCCTGCGGCCCCTAAACTAGAATCATCAACTGATGCTTTTCGTCCTGGCAGGGTCGGTAATTGTAACGTGGGCTGGACTTGTATGGCGGGCTGACCCGGGGGGGCTGTTAAGGGCACCCCGGTATCTGGGGGAGCAGGAATTACCTGATTTACAGGGACTGGCGGAGCGCGAACAGGATTTGCATATTCGGGGACTGTGTCGTCCAGATAGGACGAAATAAAAATATCAGCTGCGGTCAGTTTGTGACGTAGCTTGGTCGGAACTAATGGTGGCGGGAAATTACTGGATGCCTCCGGGGTCGCTTTTGGCAAGCCCTCGGCAAGAAGAGGATACATACCCTTAATGAGGGCATTCCTCTGTCTGTCTGATTGTTCAGCTTTGACTCGTTCACCTATCTCGATTAATTCTCTTTCTTGGGCTCGTTCTTGGGATTCTCTACTTAATTCTGACTTTCTGATTTCTTTTTCGGTTCTTTTATGAGCTTCTTTGCGCCATAGCTCGATGGCATCTTTCTGTGACTGTCTGGCTTTCTTTTTCCATAATGCCTCCTCTACTCGTATGATGCATTCGGCATCCCATGTACCCGATACAGGCCATCTATACTTTTCTTCTAACTGTTTGGTATACTCTACCCATAAATCTAGATACAATATGGCGCTTATGCCATGTTTCTGATACATAAAGTGACCTGGACTGTCCCTGGGCGGGACGGGAACTGCTGCTTCCAGCAGACCCTTTCTAGTTTTTAACTGACGTAACTTGGAAAATATGGGCATGACTGAACTGTAATCTAGACACAATACAATACACAATGAACACGATACTTATACTCCATTCATACCACGACATTAAAATACATGAAAAACATTTAAAATAACAGTTCGAACAGAATACTACCTGGAAATACTGAGAACAGAACACGTGAATTTTCTCGAGAACAGAACTGACTAGAACAGAAACTAGATGCACTGCTGAAACAGTACGAAACTTACCGGTCTCATAAAGAGACACGTCAGGACCCGCATCCACCGAAGTGGACACTTCGTTTGTGGGACTGTGTACCACCAACCCACAGACCAGAGTCAATTAAATTGACCCTGTCTAGATACCACCCCAGTAACGGTACTCACCGGGCAGCAAGAACGGAAGGCCTCGGACTGGACTGGACTGCTACGACGACGAACTTCGGACCTCGGACTTCAGTTACGGGTGGACCTCCGGATACCTCGGACCTTGGACTCTTGGCTTGGGCTCTGGTCGGGACTCGCCGCGTTCCTCCACCGTCTCGTCTGGATGCTGGACCGCCTCCTCCGTCTCCTCCGTGGGCCTGAGGGATACTTGAGCAGAAATATCTGCCACTGCGCAGAAGAGTTCCGTCACGACTGCAGAGGGTCAGGGGGTCGGCGTGGCTTCACCGACGCGTGGGGAAAGGGCAAGTCCCTGTTCGGGCGCCATTATGTGGTAAATAAATAAATAATACCCTATTTTTGACTAGACATATATCATAACAGATAGCTCAATAAATAAGAGTCAAGATTCGAGGTAGTAGGAGTTTTGCAGGTTTAATACAGCATAAGGACAGGAACAGGACAACCTGCATAGGAATAGGATGACAGGGCCCAGCAGCTGCTGGGGCTGGGATGAGCGCGCTAACTTTTGATAACAATACATGAGCATATATACATAGCGCGAACACATAGCATTACATTGCAGTAGGCGTAGCAGTGGGTGGAGCAGAAGGCGTGACGCGTAGCAGTCGCGAAAGATAAGAGTAAAAAGAGGTGTAACTGGGCGTATACATAGACATGTGGTGCAGACGTAACAGAATATGTCATGAATGGGGCGGAAACATAGGAGGGGGCTACCTAAGGAGCCGGGACCTCTAACCTGATGGTGCGCGCAAACTGGCAATGACGTATTACTAGGAGAAGCTGGGGGCTATGAACTCTGTGCTAGGAGCAGAGACTAAAGTCTGGAGGGTCGGAGCGACATGTACCTAAACCCTATCTAGTATCTTATGTTTAGGGAACATGTTGATATAAACTAGAAGTCATGAGGGGAAAAGCTAACTGACTCTAAGACTAGAGCATGCATTTATTCTACATGTAGTGCGTGATGAAGAATATTAAATGACCATTAAATACAGTATTTCTCTAACGTGGAGACGTGAAGGCTAGACAATGACGGAAACTATTGATGCAGTTCAGTAGCTTAGGAATGCAGAGAAGGAGGACTAAACTGATAGCTGGAATCATAACATAGTCTTGGCAGACTCAGAGGCAGAGCCAAGCTGCACCGGGCACTGCGAGGCAGGAAGTAAGTGAAAGGTCGAGGATACAGGTGGGGGCTGTATCGCTCCTTAGCGAGGCTTCAGGAGACAGGAGCTGAATCTAGTGTCCGGGCCCTGTTGAGGCCTGGAAACGGGGACTTTATAATGAAATAACGTGCACACTGAGAAACGTGGCAACATAACTTTACATAGGCCTGGTATTCGTAGTATTCACGAGGACTGGAAACTGGCATACTAGAGGAGGACACAACTATAATTGCGTCTTTAATCGGACATGGGGAATACATATGCATATTGGTCATGCACACATAACATATGATGGATGACACGTAGGGACACAGAACATGACAAAATTTACTTTTCCACACCCAGCCCAGCCTCAGCGTGATTGCTTGGCAGGGCATGGGTGAAGGAGAGGCCACAGCTGACAATCGCTGTCCGGCCGCCCAGCGAGGCTGCTTCCATTTTCTCTGTCTGTCTCCGTGCACTCTGTGGGCAGTTTTTTTTTCTCCCCTTTCCTAGTCCACTCTCTGTGGACTGGGACAGGGGAGAAAAAAACGGCCCACAGAGGGCACTGAGGCACCGGCCTTTCGGCCCATGCCCGAATGCCCGCCTTGCCAATCCGCCCCTGACTGCAAGGGGACAAGCGACTTCAACGACCCAGAGATCATTCCTAGATTTGAAACTACAATTACCTTGTCTCTGAGGTATGGATGTCGGCAACCAGACCGTGGAAATAGGCAAGCTAGTAACAGCAGTTACCACCTGTACATAGTATGGTTCAGTCAGGAATACAGTAAGCTCAAATCTGTACTTTCACTGCCACTGAAAACTAGGCAGGACACACCAGATGGGGAAAACAGTTTCAAAGAGCTAAGCCAAAAGTACAAGAGTCTTGTTAAATATAAAAAAGTCAAGTAAAAGTAAAATCCTGACACGTCACTCATAGAAGCACCCAGAACCAAGAACACTAAGCATTTCTGGAAGTTAGTAAGGTGGGGATCGCAAGGTACCCCAAAGCAGCTGGAGAATACTATTATGCCTGCTTCCTGGTTTCCTGGTTTAACTATTTTTAACTACACTATATAGACTTGCAAGCCGACAAAACTCTAGTCCCAGGTAAATAATACTGGGGATTGAAGGATGGCAGAATGTCATATGGAGGATACTCAAAGCATTATATCATTTACGGCATTAGAAAGTGAACTAATAAAAAAGGAATTTTCTCAAAGTGAAGTTCGTCTGGCAATTCTCAGCCAGAAACAAAACAAGGCCCTGGTCCTGACAGGATCTCAGTGGACAGGTGGAGATCAGAGCTTACTTCATGGGTACCTATTATAACGACAGTCTATAATGCGGTCAATTTCCAGGATAAGCTACTGACATTGTGGAAATCTGCAATAATTGTCCCTCTACACAAGTAAGGTCCTTGGGATTATCCCTCTAATTATCAACCAATCTCCCTACTCGATGCAGTGGGAACAATTTATGCTAAGAACTTGTTCACCTACCTAGATTATTGGCTAAGCGACAATGGGATCATCAATGATTCACTGACAGGATTTCAGAAAGGGCAAGGAATAATCGACCAAGCAGTGTGGCTGTTCAACATCTGACTGAAATATACCAGCATCAAAAAGTCAAAATGGCTTTTGACACTGTAAACCATGATGGAGTTTGGCACACTGTAAACCGCGATCCACTTTGGCGAACACTACTAGCCCAATAATCCTTAACCAGTCTAGTATAGCCCAAAAGGCGAAATTACTGAAAGCATTGTCAGAATCACCTGGGTCATATAAGGATGATTCTTGGCACCAGTCTTGTTCAACATCTTCATCAGCGATGGCGTAGACTATCTTGGGGGCCCTAAATCTTGATGTACCAGTTTGAAGAAGCCAAAAAGAGATGATTTTGCTTTTTGCTGATGATGCGGTGCATCTCTCATGTACAGAATTAGTTATGCATAAGCTCTTGAATGCATTAAAACATTATTGCAATAAAAAAAAACTGCAGATCAATACTGCGAAAAAAAAATGCATTATCTTAAAGGAAACCAACAAGGTTCAATGAAGACTATGGAACCCTGCTGGACCGCTTCGACCACTATGATTACCTAGAAAGAACGTTTTGACTTCAAGTTGACTGGTCTGTCCGGCTACTTAAAGTAGAAGCGACACTGAGTCAATATGCTGGTTGCAGTGGAGTCTATAATGCACTTTATGTTGTTTTGCACTTTTAAGTTGAAAGTCAGAAGAAAATACATCTGCAGGCTTTTTATTGCTCATGCTGTGAGAAATTGTAAAGATGCTTTGATACTGTGTATGTGTACTAACACAGTCCATTATTCAAGTCTCTTCAAACTTACATGTGGCTTGGAGCTTAACTAGACAACTACATAAACGATGCTGTTTGGGAGCATTTAAAGCAGTGTTTACTTCATTATTTTAATTGAATATTCTACTGACTGTCCTCTAACCGCCAGTGTTTGATTCTTACAGATGTTGTTCTGTACATTAAAAATAAATATATACCATTAATTTACCTTCATAGTTGCCATAAAAATATTTTGACTGACTTTTGCAATTTAATAATCTGTTTTACTTTTTCCTACAGTTTATCAAAGGGAAATCTTCACTCCTTTGGACACAAATTATACTAATGGGTTTGTGAACTGCATATTTAATTAATTAAATAGTACTACTGTAGTACTACTTTACATACTACTGAATGCAGTTTGTGAATCAGGCCCAGAATGTTGTACATTGGGAACCTTGGAATCGTTCAATCCATAGATGAGTCATGAACTGAACTTTTGTACTCATTGTAGCTTGCATAGTGATTTGACTCAGAGTCCCCATGTATACCATTACAGAGAAGCATGCATAATATGGTTACCATCTAAACAAGAGTGATTTGATTATAGGTCTGAAGTAAGGGGAGTATGCTTCTGAGACGACAAAGGTGGAAAAATATTTTGCTGGTATTATGGAATTAACCTAGGGAAAATTATATGTTGTTGCCAAAGATGATCTCCAGTGCTGATTTCTGACTGAGTTCTGAATGTTAGAAGAGGAGCCCAAGAAGAGAGGCCAGATTGAAGCAAAAGTCCCAGCTGTTTTAGTGGCAATCACAAGAATCCAGGACATTGTATTGTCTATGCGGAGCCACATATCTGTCTTCAATTTTCTAATGATATTAACCCACTCTAGCATATAATTGGTTTGTTCTGGATTTTTTGGGAACCTAATGTATAATTCAGTATGATCTGCATAGATGATAGCCAGTGATAAGGCTGATGAAGATCCCAGCATAGGGGGCTAAGCAGGTAATTAAGCATACTGATGGCCCTTGACATACCCTACAAGTGACTTGAGTAGTTCTGCTATGAAACAACACAGGTGCAAAAACAACAGTTGATGGACAGAATACAGAACAATGTCATACATTCACCCCAGTTCAGATATCCGGGCCTAAATCCATCGATTTTTGCTCGCCATGCCATTCCAGTTTGAACTCAGTCATATGCAAATCAGTCTTTGCCCTGTGCACCATGGGAACAGTCCAGACCGAACTGCCAAGCATGGTTCTCCCTGGACTGGAAACCAGCATCCTAGGACCGGTTTCGGGCTTTCAGCCCTCATCAGCCAGGATAGCTTGATTCCAGCTGCATGGAGAGCACGGGACACACGTCGGAGCATACCCGTCCCACTCGGGGTGACAAATGCAAAAACAACAGTTGATGGAAAGAATGCAGAACAATGTCATACATTCACCCCAGTACAGAGATCTGGGCCTAAATCCATCGTTTTTTTGCTCACCATGCCATTCCAGTTTGAACCCAGCCATATGCAAATCAGTCTTACCCTGTGCCCGATAGGAACAGTCCAGCCCGAACTACCAAGCCAGGTCCTCCCTCGACTGGAAACAAGCATCCTAGGACGGTTTCTGGCTTTCAGCCCTCATCAGCCAGGATAGCTTGATTACAGTGGCATGGAGAGTACGGGACTCACGTCTGAGCATACCCGTCCCACTAGGGGTGACAAATGCAAAAACAGTTGATGGACAGAATGCAGAACAATGTCATACATGCACCCCAGTACAGAGATATGGGCCTAAATCCATTGTTTATTTGCTCACCATGCCATTCCAATTTTGATCCCAGCCATATGCAAATCAGTCTTGACCCTGTGCCCCATGGGAACAGTTTATCCCGAACTGCCAAGCCAACTTCTCCCTGGACTGGAAACAAGCATCCTAGGACCGGTTTTGCGCTTTCAGCCCTCATCAGCCAAGATAGCTTGATTCCAGTGGCATGGAGATCACGGGACTCACGTCTGAGCATACTCGTCCCACTCCGGTGACAAATGCAAAAACAACAGTTGATGGACAGAATGCAGAACAATGTTATACATTCACCCCAGTACAGAGATCTGGGCCTAAATCCATCGTTTTTTTGCTCACCATGCCATTCCAGTTTGAACCCAGCCATATGCAAATCAGTTTTGAACCTGTGCCTCATGGGAACAGTCCAGCGGGAACTGCCAAGCCAGGTCCTCCCTGGACTGGAAACAAGCCTCCTTGGACCGGGTTCGGGCTTTCAGCCCTCATAAGCCAGGATAGCTTGATTCCAGTGGCATGGAGAGCACAGGACTCACGTTTGAGCATACCCGTCCCACTCGGGGTGACAAATGCAAAAGCAACAGTTGATGGACAGAATGCAGAACAATGTCATACATTCACCCCGGTCCAGAGATCTGGGCCTAAATCCATTGTTTTCTTGCTCACCAGGCCATTCCAATTTGAACCCAGCCATACGCAAATCAGTCTTGACGCTGTGCCCCATGGGAAGAATCCAGCCCGAACTGCCAAGCCAGGTCCTCCCTGGGCTGTAAACAAGCATCCTAGGACGGGTTTCAGGCTTCCAGCCCTCATCAGCAAGGATAGCTTGATTCTAGTGGCATAGAGAGCACGGGACTCACGTCTGTACATACCCGTCCCACTCGGGGTGACAAATGCAAAAACAACAGTTGATGGACAGAATGCAGAACAATGTCATACATTCACCTCAATACAGAGATCTGGGCCCAAATCCATCGTTTTTTTGCTCACCTTGCCATTCCAGTTTGAACCCAGCCATATGCAAATCAGTCTTTACCCTGTACCCCATGGGAACAGTCCAGCCGGAACTGCCAAGCCAGGTGCTACCTGGACTGGAAACAAACATCCTAGAACCGGTTTCGGGCTTTCAGCCCTCATCAGCCAGGATAGATTGATTCCAGTGGCATGGAGAGCACAGGACTTAAGTCTGAGCATACCCGTCCCACTCGGGGTGACAAATGCAAAAACAACAGTTGATGGACAGAATGCAGAACAATGTCATACATTCACCCCAGTACAGAGATCTGGGCCTAAGACTATTGTTTTTTTGCTCAGAATACCATTCCAAGTTTCTCCCAGCCATATGCAAATTAGTCTTGACCCTGTGCCCCATGGGAACAGTCCAGCCCGAACTGCCAAGTCAGGTCCTCCCTGGACTGGAAACAAGCATCCTAGGACCGGTTTCTGGCTTTCAGCCCTCTCCAGCCAGGATAGCTTGATTCCAGTGGCATGGAGAGCACGGGACTCACATCTGATCATACCCGTGCCACTCTGGATGACAAATGGAAAAACAACAGTTGATGGACAGAATGCAGAACAATGTCAAACATTCACCCGAGTACAGAGATCTGGGCCTAAATCCATCGTTTTCTTCTCACCATGCCATTCCAGTTTTGAACCCAGCCATATGCAAATCAGTCTTGACCCTGTGCCCCATGGGAACAGTCCAGCCGGAATTGCCAAGCCAGGTCCTCCCTGGACTGGAAACAAGCTTCCTAGGACCGGTTTCTGGCTTTCAGCCCTCATCAGCAAGGATAGCTTGATTCCAGTGGCATGGAGAGCACGGGACTCACGTCTGAGCATACCCGTCCCACTCGGGGTGACAAATGGAAAGACAACACTTGATGGACAGAATGCAGAACAATGTCAGACATTCACCCCGGTACAGAGATCTGGGCCTAAATCCATTGTTATTTTGCTCACCATGCCATTCCAGTTTGAACCCAGCCATATGCAAATCAGTCTTGACCCTGTGCCCCATGGGAACAGTCCAGCCGGAATTGCCAAGCCAGGTCCTCCCTGGACTGGAAACAAGCTTCCTAGGACCGGTTTCTGGCTTTCAGCCCTCATCAGCCAGGATAGCTTGGTTCCAGTGGCATGGAGAGCACAGGACTCACGTTTGAGCATACCCATCCTACCCGGGGTGTAAAATGCAAAAACAACAGTTGATGGACAGAATGCAGGAAAATGTCATACATTCACCTCAGTACAGAGATGTGGGCCTAAATCCATTGTTTTCTTGCGCACCATGCCATTCCAGTTTGTACCCAGCCATATGCAAATCAGTCTTGACCCTGTGCCTCATGGGAACAGTCCAGCCCGAACTGCCAAGCCATGTCCTCCGTGGACTGAAAACAAGCATTCTAGGACCGGTTTCGGGCTTTGAGCCCTCATCAGCCAGGATACCTTGATTACAGTTTCACGGAAAGCACGGGACTCACGTCTGCGCATACCCGCCCACTGGGGGTGACAAATGCAAAAACAACAGTTGATGGACAGAATGCAGAACAATGTCATACATTCACCCCAGTACAGAGATCTGAGCCCAAATCCATCGGTTTTTTTTCTCACCTTGCCATTCCAGTTTGAACCCAGCCATATGCAAATCAGTCTTTACCCTGTACCCCATGGAAACAGTCCAGCCGGAACTGCCAAGCCAGGTGCTACTTGGACTGGAAACAAACATCCTAGGACCGGTTTCGGGCTTTCAGCCCTCATCAGCCAGGATAGATTGATTCCAGTGGCATGGAGAGCACGGGACTCAAGTCTGAGCATACCTGTCCCACTCGGGGTGACAAATGCAAAAACAACAGTTGATGGACAGAATGCAGAACAATGTCATGCATTCACCCCAGTACAGAGATCTGGGCCTAAAACCATTGTTTTTTTGCTCAGAATACCATTCCAAATTGCTCCCAGCCATATGCAAATTAGTCTTGACCCTGTGCCCCATGGGAATAGTCCAGCCCGAACTGCAAAGTCAGGTACTCCCTGGACTGGAAACAAGCATCCTAGGACCGGTTTCAGGCTTTCAGCTCTCATCCGCCAGGATAGCTTGATTCCACTGGCACGGAGAGCACGGCTCTCACGTCTGAGCATACCCGTCTCACTCCGAGTGACGAATGCAAAAACAACAGTTGATGGACAGAATGCAGAACAATGTCATACAATCACCCCAGTAAAGAGATCTGGGCCTAAATCCATAGTTTTTTTGATCACCATGCCATTCCAGTTTGAACCCAGCCATATGCAAATCAGTCTTGACGCTGTGCCCCATGGGAACAGTCCAGCCCAAACGGCCAAGCCAGGTTCTCCCTGTACTGGAAACAAGTATCCTAGGACCGGTTTCGGGCTTCCAGCCCTCATAGCCAGTATAGCTTGATTCCAGTGGCATGGAGAGCACAGGACTCACGTTTGAGCATACCTGTCCCACTCGGGTGACAAATGCAAAAACAACAGTTGATGGACAGAATGCAGAACAATGTCATACATTCACCCCTGAACAGAGATCTGGGCCTAAACCCATCGTTTTTTTGCTCACCATGTCATTCCAGTTTGAACCCAGCCATATGCAAATCAGTCTTGACCCTGTGCCCCATGGGAACAGTTCAGCCCGAACTCCCAAGCCAGGTCCTCCCTGGACTGGAAACAAGCATCCTAGGACCGGTTTCTGGCTTTGAGCCCTCACCAGCCAGGATAGCTTGATTCCAGTGGCATGGAGAGCACGGGACTCACGTCTGATCATACCCGTCCCACTCGGGGTGACATATGGAAAAACAACAGTTGATGGACAGAATGCAGAACAATGTCAAACATTCACCCGAGTACAGAGATCTGGGCCTAAATCCATTGTTTTCTTCTCACCATGCCATTCCAGTTTGAACCCAGCCATATGCAAATCAGTCTTGACCCTGTGCCCCATGGGAACAGTCCCGCCGGAATTGCCAAGCCAGGTCCTCCCTGAACTGGAAACAAGCTTCCTAGGACCGGTTTCTGGCTTTCAGCCCTCATCAGCCAGGATAGCTTGATTCAAGTGGCATGGAGAGCACGGGACTCACGTCTGAGCATACCCGTCCCACTCGGGGTGACAAATGGAAAAACAACACTTGATGGACAGAATGCAGAACAATGTCAGACATTCACCCCGGTACTTAGATCTGGGCCTAAATCCATTGTTTTCTTGCTCACCAGGCCATTCCAGTTTGAACCCAGCCATATGCAAATCAGTCTTGACGCTGTGCCCCGTGGGAAGAATCCAGCCCGAACTGCCAAGCCAGGTCCTCCCTGGGCTGTAAACAAGCATCCTAGGATGGGTTTCAGGCTTCCAGCCCTCATCAGCAAGGATAGCTTGATTCCATTGGCATAGAGAGCACGGGACTCACGTCTGAACATACCCGTCCCACTCGGGGTGACAAATGCAAAAACAACAGTTGATGGACAGAATGCAGAACAATGTCATACATTCACCTCAATACAGAGATCTGGGCCCAAATCCATCGTTTTTTTGCTCACCTTGCCATTCCAGTTTGAACCCAGCCATATGCAAATCAGTCTTTACCCTGTACCCCATGGGAACAGTCCAGCCGGAACTGCCAAGCCAGGTGCTACCTGGACTGGAAACAAACATCCTAGGACCGGTTTCGGGCTTTCATCCCTCATCAGCCAGGATAGATTGATTCCAGTGGCATGGAGAGCACGGGACTTAAGTCTGAGCATACCCGTCCCACTCGGGGTGACAAATGCAAAAACAACAGTTGATGGACAGAATGCAGAACAATGTCATACATTCACCCCAGTACAGAGATCTGGGCCTAAAACTATTGTTTTTTTGCTCAGAATACCATTCCAAGTTTCTCCCAGCCATATGCAAATTAGTCTTGACCCTGTGCCCCATGGGAACAGTCCAGCCCGAACTGCCAAGTCAGGTCCTCCCTGGACTGGAAACAAGCATCCTAGGACCGGTTTCTGGCTTTCAGCCCTCACCAGCCAGGATAGCTTGATTCCAGTGGCATGGAGAGCACGGGACTAACATCTGATCATACCCGTGCCACTCTGGATGACAAATGGAAAAACAACAGTTGCTGGACAGAATGCAGAACAATGTCAAACATTCACCCGAGTACAGAGATCTGGGCCTAAATCCATTGTTTTCTTCTCACCATACCATTCCAGTTTGAACCCAGCCATATGCAAATCAGTCTTGACCCTGTGCCCCATGGGAACAGTCCAGCCGGAATTGCCAAGCCAGGTCCTCCCTGGACTGGAAACAAGCTTCCTAGGACCGGTTTCTGGCTTTCAGCCCTCATCAGCAAGGATAGCTTGATTCCAGTGGCATGGAGAGCACGGGACTCACGTCTGAGCATACCCGTCCCACTCGGGGTGACAAATGGAAAAACAACACTTGATGGACAGAATGCAGAACAATGTCAGACATTCACCCCGGTACAGAGATCTGGGCCTAAATCCATTGTTATTTTGCTCACCATGCCATTCCAGTTCGAACCCAGCCATATGCAAATCAGTCTTGACGTTGTGCCCCATGGGAATAGTCCAGCCCGAACCTGCCATGCCAGGTCCTCCCTGGACTGGAAAAAAGCCTCCTAGGACCGGTTTTGGGCTTTCAGCACTCATCAGCCAGGATAGTTTGGTTCCAGTGGCATGGAGAGCACAGGACTCACGTCTGAGCATACCCGTCCTACCCGGGGTGACAAATGCAAAAACAACAGTTGATGGACAGAATGCAGAAAAATGTCATACATTCACCTCAGTACAGAGATGTGGGCCTAAATCCGTTGTTTTCTTGCGCACCATGCCATTCCAGTTTGAACCCAGCCATATGCAAATCAGTCTTGACCCTGTGCCTCATGGGAACAGTCCAGCTCAAACTGCCAAGCCATGTCCTCCGTGGACTGAAAACAAGCATTCTAGGACCGGTTTCGGGCTTTGAGCCCTCATCAGCCAGGATACCTTGATTACAGTTTCACGGAGAGCACGGGACTCACGTCTGCGCATACCCGCCCACTGGGGGTGACAAATGCAAAAACAACAGTTGATGGACAGAATGCAGAACAATGTCATACATTCACCCCAGTACAGAGATCTGAGCCCAAATCCATCGTTTTTTTTTCTCACCTTGCCATTCCAGTTTGAACCCAGCCATATGCAAATCAGTCTTTACCCTGTACCCCATGGAAACAGTCCAGCCGGAACTGCCAAGCCAGGTGCTACCTGGACTAGAAACAAACATCCTAGGACCGGTTTCGGGCTTTCAGCCCTCATCAGCCAGGATAGATTGATTCCAGTGGCATGGAGAGCACGGGACTCAAGTCTGAGCATACCTGTCCCACTCGGGGTGACAAATGCAAAAACAACAGTTGATGGACAGAATGCAGAACAATGTCATACATTCACCCCAGTACAGAGATCTGGGCCTAAAACCATTGTTTTTTTGCTCAGAATACCATTCCAAATTGCTCCCAGCCATATGCAAATTAGTCTTGACCCTGTGCCCCATGGGAACAGTCCAGCCCGAACTGCAAAGTCAGGTCCTCCCTGGACTGGAAACAAGCATCCTAGGACCGGTTTCAGGCTTTCAGCTCTCATCAGCCAGGATAGCTTGATTCCAGTGGCACGGAGAGCACGGCTCTCACGTCTGAGCATACCCGTCCCACTCGGGGTGACGAATGCAAAAACAACAGTTGATGGACAGAATGCATACCAATGTCATACAATCACCCCAATAAAGAGATCTGGGCCTAAATCCATCGTTTTTTTGATCACCATGCCATTCCAGTTTGAACCCAGCCATATGCAACTCAGTTTTGACGCTGTGCCCCATGGGAACAGTCCAGCCCAAACGGCCAAGCCAGGTTCTCCCTGTACTGGAAACAAGTATCCTAGGACGGGTTTCGGGCTTCCAGCCCTCATAGCTAGTATAGCTTGATTCCAGTGGCATGGAGAGCACAGGACTCACGTTTGAGCATACCTGTCCCACTCTGGTGACAAATGCAAAAACAACAGTTGATGGACAGAATGCAGAACAATGTCATACATTTACCCCTGAACAGAGATCTGGGCCTAAACCCATCGTTTTTTTGCTCACCATGTCATTCCAGTTTGAACCCAGCAATATGCAAATCAGTCTTGACCCTGTGCACCATGGGAACAGTTCAGCCCGAACTCCCAAGCCAGGTCCTCCCTGGACTGGAAACAAGCATCCTAGGACCGGTTTCTGGCTTTCAGCCCTCACCAGCCAGGATAGCTTGATTCCAGTGGCATGGAGAGCACAGGACTCACGTCTGATCATACCCGTCCCACTCGGGGTGACAAATGGAAAAACAACAGTTGATGGACAGAATGCAGAACAATGTCAAACATTCACCCGAGTACAGAGATCTGGGCCTAAATCCATTGTTTTCTTCTCACCATGCCATTCCAGTTTGAACCTAGCCATATGCAAATCAGTCTTGACCCTGTGCCCCATGGGAACAGTCCCGCCGGAATTGCCAAGCCAGGTCCTCCCTGGACTGGAAACAAGCTTCCTAGGACCGGTTTCCGGCTTTCAGCCCTCATCAGCCAGGATAGCTTGATTCAAGTGGCATGGAGAGCACGGGACTCACGTCTGAGCATACCCGTCCCACTCGGGGTGACAAATGGAAAAACAACACTTGATGGACAGAATGCAGAACAATGTCAGACATTCACCCCGGTACTTAGATCTGGGCCTAAATCCATTGTTATTTTGCTCACCATGCCATTCCAGTTCGAACCCAGCCATATGCAAATCAGTCTTGACGTTGTGCCCCATGGGAATAGTCCAGCCTGAACCTGCCATGCCAGGTCCTCCCTGGACTGGAAAAAAGCCTCCTAGGACCGGTTTTGGGCTTTCAGCCCTCATCAGCCAGGATAGCTTGGTTCCAGTGGCATGGAGAGCACAGGACTCACGTCTGAGCATCCCCGTCCCACCCGGGGTGACAAATGCAAAAACAACAGTTGATGGACAGAATGCAGAACAATGTCATACATTCACCCCAGTTCAGAGATGTGGGCCTAAATCCATTGTTTTCTTGCCCACCATGCCATTCCAGTTTGAACCCAGCCATATGCAAATCAGTCTTGACCCTGTGCCTCATGGGAACAGTCCAGCCCGAACTGCCAAGCCAGGTCCTCCGTGGACTGAAAACAAGCATCCTAGGACCGGTTTCGGGCTTTGAGCCCTCATCAGCCAGGATACCTTGATTACAGTGGCACCGAGAGCACGGGACTCACGTCTGCGCATACCCGCCCACTCGGGGTGACAAATGCAAAAACAACAGTTGATGGACAGAATGCAGAACAATGTCATACATTCACCCCAGTACAGAGAAGTCATTAATTGCGACTGAGGGGGCTATTTTTAGAGCTGTTTCAAGGGAAAGGAATCCCAGCCCCAGCCGCGCACTGCATCCTCGCAGTGCCTTTCCCTATCTCGATTTTAGGATTAAAAGGTTAACGCCACTTGTCAAATGTTTGCTTTTCGGACCCGCCGAGCGCATTGTGGAATTTCACTTCGACGACGTACTTCATCGGTATTCCATCTGTCTTCCATGTTAAAACATTATGCCACAATAAGTGATTCAGGGATCTGAATATAAAGGTTTCAGTAAGAAAGTCAATAAGTTGACGCCCCCATTTTGTATGACAATGGGAACCTTTGTGCTTGCTCTGCCTCACTGCTCGCTTAACAGTTAAAATGGGGTGTCTTTTTATCTGCCGGCTCGGAATAAAGGCTGCTGTATAATCAGAAAACTGGCACGAGAGACCCTCCAGTAATCTGCCAGGCTAGTGCTGAAAACCTGCGCCATATCAGTGCTGACAATAGGCAGTTCAATTAGTGCCTGCCTGCTGACTGAGACAGGGGTATTAGTTCAACTTTGTACCCGGGTCCAAAAATAATTGTAAGCACGGAGTCTCTGTTTGAGCATGCACCGAACAGACACGAAACAGGAAACTACACCCCCCCACCCCATGTGGCCTCAAATCCTCTTGTATTTAGGTAACCATTATCATAATGGGGTAACCCAATTGGCCTTGGACCTGGGCGTAATTCGATATGAATAAACAATGGTCCTAGACCTTGAATAATTAGCAGAAGTAATCAGTACATAGTAAATAGTTAGACAAAAAGATTTCGGAGCATGCTATATCAAGTCAGCTCATAGTATTCAATACTTAATAAACAAAAAGAAGAAAAAATAAAGAATGCCACAGACCAAAGACTAGCAAGCAATTTTAATTCATTGCATCTAGGATAATTGCTTATAATTCACAATGGAAATTCATTAAAAAGTGAACAATTGCCCCAAGAAGGGAATGGGCGGAAGGGAATGGTAGTGATAAGAAGTGTAAAAGTGTGACTTAAGAAAAGGAAAGAATTTTAAAGTAGTGATATGGAAGACATTTTTACACCGTCCTATAAAACCTGGCCGCATTAATAATTGTAAACACGTTAATGCAATTAGTTTGAACAATATGGATATATATTCCAACTTCTAGGCACGTCTAGTATGGGAGATCTCGGTCCAGGTAAATTCAAGGGGAGTACGTCGACGTTTCGACTCGTCTTATGGCCTAATGGGTAGTTTGAACCTTAGCCGTGGGAGTCTTCATCAGGACATGGGGTGCAATCTCACAAGGAAATAAAAGGATCCCCGTAGTTAGAGAAGATATCAGTTAAAGTTGATATCAGAAGGTGGAAAAAATCTCTCCCGGATGAATAGGTGCAAGACAACACCTTCCAAAGTCAAAGGCGAGGTCCACAATTTATTTTGGAGCTCGAAGAACAACTTCATGGATCCTGCTGCCTTCCACGAAAGATACTGTCATTCCCCGAGTATCCCTACACACTGTCCCTTTAATTGAGCCCGCTATTTAAATCACTAAAGCTCTGGGAGAGACGCTTTACATTCTTGCGTCTAGCTCCGTTGCTCTGGTGTTCCGTCCTGTTCTTGATTGCCTGACTTCCTGTTCAGTTCCTCCGGCTCTCATTGTTTGTGCGGGAGTTTCTCCGACCTTCGCGCTTGTGTGCGAGCTTCGGCTGCCCTTCTCCCCACATTGTTCTTGTGAGTAGCTGGCGTCTTTAGTCCTGACGTCCGCTTCTGATCCGTTACTGTTTGTTCCGTAACGTGATCCGTTACTGTTTGTTCCGTAACGTGGTCCACCCTTTACCTGGAGCCCCGCCCGGCGGCCGGGTTCTTCCCCGCCATCCGGCTGGGATCAGCTCCAGTTCCCTTTCATTCCTGTGGCTCATCCCGGCGACCGGGCTTGGTCTCCGCCGTCAGGCTGGGCGTTTCTTCAGGCTTTCCTCCTCACTTGTGTTGCTTCGCCCGGCGGCCGGGCTCGGTCTCCGCTGTCCGGCTGGGCAGCACGTTGGCCGCTTAGTTAGTTAGGTTCCTTCCGTTCAGTTGCATTTTCTTCACACTGGTGCTCCGCCCGGCGGCCGGGCTTGTTCTCCGCCATCCGGCTGAGCACTTAATTTTCTCCCTTCATTTGTTTCTTGGCTGTTTTCTTGTTGGCCACATCATAATTTCTACTCATTCCTTGGCCAGCCTCATATGTGTTCGGGGATTCTTGCGTGGACCCGAGTGGGGAGCAGAACTCAACCTTCACGACTTAGAATCACGGTAACAGCGCTGTGCGCTGCATACATATGTTGGCTACTGTTATAACACCAATAGAAACCTAATGTATGTTATGTATTTGTAGAGTTTTTTGCAATGCAGTAGTGTTGGCAGCAGTTCATTGTCATATTCGCCAGAATAGTGGAGGTTTCCAGAAGTCTTCTACAGTATACAAAGTGAGAGTCTTATACGTTAGAACATTGACCCTCATATGTGCATGGTTATAAGAGAGT
Organism: Lissotriton helveticus; assembly: GCF_964261635.1. Taxonomy (NCBI): domain Eukaryota; kingdom Metazoa; phylum Chordata; class Amphibia; order Caudata; family Salamandridae; genus Lissotriton; species Lissotriton helveticus. Next base: position 1,053,378,348 of record NC_136069.1, on the reverse strand, counting down.
GGTTACTATTCCTTGTTTGTCACACTTGTAACAGCTCAAGACGAACTCCTACAATTATCCCACATATTCGTTCTACGACATAGACAAAACAAATGTGGTATGTAGTGGTTATATACATAATATAGACAAGGTGTATATGTGTATTGTATCTTGATTTAGATAGATCGTATATTTCTTTACAGCCCAGCAGTTGCCAGGAGTTCATTCTAAGTTGCTACGCTTCCACTCCGAAGACTACAGTCAAGCTCTTTATTTCTCCCCCAACCTTTCCTTGTTTTGTCTCCCTGTTTTCCCCTGGCGATCCTCTCGATACTCTAGTGTTTGATAGAGTCGGAAGGCCGTAGGGGAAGGCTGTGGAATATTCTTCGGATTTCTGACGCTCCTGCGGAACCTGCCTGGAAATCATTACAGATACTGCTTCTGCTCTTTCAAAGTATCTTGAAGGGGCTCTTAATGAGCACATGAAAAATTCACGGAACAAAGTCCGCATATAAGCAGACCATTCAATCAATACGGCTGCCAGAGACACGGAGCGAAGGGCCTTCAATGATTTAAGCTGCTGCTAGGCAGTCGGCGTGTCTTATCAGAAGAACATCCCAAGCATAATTCAAAATACGGTAATGTTCTGAAGCCTGCAGGACCTCAATTAATGCGGCGATTGCTCCTCTGTCAGCTCGCTCTCCGTGTGGGCTCACAATCGGCACTTCTGATATCAACTTTAACTGATATCTGCTCTAACTACGGGGGATCCTTTTATTTCCTTGTGGGATTGTCCCCATGTCCTGATGAAGACTTGCACGGCTAAGGTTCAAACTACCCATTAGGCCATAAGACGAGTCGAAACATCGACGTACTCCCCTTGAATTTACCTGGACCCAGATCTCCCATACTAGACGTGCCTAGAAGTTGGAATAGATATCCATATTGTTAAAACTAATTGCATTAACGTGTTTACAATTATTATTGCGGCCAGGTTATATAGGACGGTGAATGTTTGAACCGATCCGTCATTTGTATAATACTGTAAAAATGTCTTCCATGTCACTACTTTAAAATTCTTTCCTTTTCTTAAGTCACACTTTTACACTTTTTATCACTACCATTCCCTTCCGCACGTTCCCTTCTTGGGGCAATTGTTCACTTTTTAATTAATTTCCATTGTGAATTATAAGCAATTATCCTAGATGCAATGAATTAACATTGCTTGCTAGTCTTTGGTCTGTTGCATTCTTTAATTTTTCTTCTTTTTGTTTATTAAGCATTGAATACTATGAGCTGACTTGATGTAGCATGCTCCGAAATCTTTTTGTCTAACTATTTACTATGTACTGATTACTTCTGCTAATTATTCAGGGTCTAGAACTATTGTTTCTTGTATTTAGGTAAGCGCCCTAAACTACGCCCCAATGACCTCTTTAGTTTACATAACAAAAATACCCCCATGGCCCAGAAAACCTCGAGATGGCTCCCCACGACCACTTGTGTGCAGCGCTGCAGGGACGGAAGGCAGAGCGGAGACTGACAGCAGCAGGTACCACCGTACTAAAAGAGAGCGCCGAGGACCCCAGGAGGAAGCAGGAGAGAGAGACGGACAGACAGCCCGTCGCTCTTAGCTTAGAGAGGGGCACGCCTCGAGTAGCAGCACTGAGTTAACAATCTTGTGCCTGCCTCCTGGAAGTAATAGAAGAGTACAGACCTCACAGAGTCCCCGTGTCCACCCCCCCCCCCCCCCCCACGTAAAGCATCAATGTATTGGGCACTGACCTTTCCCAGTAAATCCGCTCGAAGAATGCTAGGTTGTCATGTGCATAGCGCTTGATATCATTAGCACAGTACAGGGGCACTTTCTCAAAACAGGCGCCCATTTGTGCAGGTCTGAGAGTGAGCGTCATTCTTCACAAAGTAAAAGCCCTCCCTTCTGGCCACTTTCTAGCTTTATAAAACCGGAATATCTTTGTGCAGATGAAAGCGCAGTAATTATCACCTAACTGCTCTGTGGAAAACCCAGCGGTGGATACCTGCATACTATACATACAACAACACGATTCCCCAAAGCACAAGCCTGTTCCTACCAGAATGCACCGCCCTTCCCTTGTTTACTAGGCAGGCTCTTTCTACTCTTGGCATTTGTACAGGTGGGAGTGAGAAAACTGCGGAACAAGGCAGTACCGTCATTCCTTAGAGGCCATCTGTTCATGGTTATAAAAAAGTTTATATGCGCAGGCAGGGCTGCTCTGTCTCATCATCCTTTCTAAATCACTTAGTCTACTTCATATGCACTTGGACCAATATCATTTCATTCACAGTAAATCTGAACACAGCACCGCATGGCTACTTGCTCTATTTTATTTTTATGAAAATATCATAATTGCCCACCATAGTGCTAACTAGGAAGGTTTTTTTTTTTTTTGCAGAGTTTTATGTAGCGCGAACTAGACCCAAACCGAATCAGGTATCAGAGTGCTTTACATATTTTCCAGTTACGTTACATGAGGACACACTTTCATTTTAGGCACGGGGAGATTAAGTGATTTGCCCAGAATCACAGGAGGTTTATGGAAGGTTTATGTTTGCACACGAGTTAGTGCGTCCCATACTTTACCAAAAAAAATTGCTGTTAAAATACATTTTTTGGTTTTATACAATATTGATATCTGTCATTTATTACAGAAATTATACCATTCAAAATATTCATTGTACTTGTATTTGTAAAAACACTACAATATGGCGAAACCAATTTGCATGGCCAATGCTTGTTATCCTTGTCCACACTATTTGGCATTACTGGAAAGGTTTTGTGGCTTCTGCTTTAACATGGAATCTGCTGGCTCTGTTTTAGCACACTAAAGTCCTTGAGAACTGTTATCTCATTTGCAAGGTGCTAGCGCTATGCAAGTGACAGAGCCTGTAAATGGTGGGTGGTCTTCCATTAGTGAACGTCAGCTGGAGTGATGCAGCTATTGAAAGTGCAGAGAATGCGTAACATCCATTGGACGTTTTGCATTTTGCACCTCTAGCTACAAATTGTACCCCCTTTGGAAAGGCAAGACCCCATCGAGAAGTAATTCCAGAGGAGCCTGTGCACCAGGAAATCCCGATATCATTTATATTGTGCTCAGTGTTAAATTGGTGGTTACAGTATTGGTCACCCATACTGATTTTGTTCATAAGACTTTGACCCAGAGCAAGACACAGAACGCTAAGGTGGGGAAAAGGAAGATGAGAAAGATAGAAAACAGTGTCAAAGGGAGAAAGCATGGATAAAATAGAAACTGCAAGTGTAAGACAGGAAGTGTGTGGTGGTGGATGAAAGAGGCATGAGGTGGAATCTAGGAAATGCAGCCTTTCAATGAATTTGTAAGCCCAAACATTCTTCAACACTAGCAGTGGGCTCCTAAAACAAACTTTGGACCCTGGCACTTTTTTATTTTAGCAGTTACGCTCCGGGTTACCTGTGGAACTCCGGTCAGAACACAAACCTGGTGGGGATACTTAGGCAACCTGCCCAAGTAACTTGCATTGTCAAATAGATTGAGAGTCTGCTATGGGCACTTTGCCAGAAGGAGCCCATCATAACAGTGTGTATCTTCACAACAATTCCACAATCGCACCACAGTCCACACACTATGACACTTTATTTCATTGACTGATAGTTAATTTGATCTAATAGCAATCTCTTTTGTGTTTAAGAGACTTTATTTAATACAACAAAGTACAGAAAAGGAATTACCATAATTGTCATTAAAAAAGTAGAAAATCTGTAAATATACTGTACAAGAACTTTCAAATGTCTCAATAAAAGTCTTTACATTTTATAAGGGGGAGGAATAGAGGGAGAAAGGTCAAATAAAACAGAAAAGCAACATGTGTGTAAATTAAGAATGTAAGAAAAGAAGAGAATAATGTCATCACCCACTAAAATACTATTAAAAACCATAACTATGTAAACTAAAATGTAGTAATAAATGCAATAACGTTAATAGAAACTGAGAGCTAAAATATTCATGGAGGTTGGACATTTTCAGACAGTGTAGCATTAGTATTTGAAACATCATTACTAGTCCAATTCAGAAACTTGGTTAAAGGTAACCATAACAGCTGAACATTAGAAGAAGATGAGCAATGACTAGCATACAGAGTATCTAATTTATGATGAGAACAAGCGCATTCCGACCAAACCTTGTATGATAAGTTAGCTGATGATTTCCAATTAAAAGTAATTTCCTGAAATGCAATTGATAATAAAATGTATAGTAATTTATGTATATATAAAAGGACAGGATAATGTGATTGGTTAATGTACCTACAAATAAATGAAGAGTGTTGAAAGAGTGTTTAAGTTAACAATCTTTTTGATCTGGGACCAAACCCTATGCCAGAAAGAAAGTGTATTACGACACCCAAACAGAATGTGCATGAGGTCACTCACGGGAAGATAAAAGACGAGCATTTAGAGGAGGCATCTGTTGACAATCTGGAGCATTGTACAGGGGTACGATATAATGTTTGGTAAAGGAAAAACAAGGATTTAGTAATACCAGCCGACCTAGAAGTTTTATAAATATGTGACCAAACCTGATTCCAAAAGGAAATATCCCAACTCACACCTAGGTCTTTTTACCATAAAGGTTCAGTCTTGAATTTGTTTCCAGAAGGATCTGGAAAGGAAATATGTTTATAAGTAGAAGAAGCGCATGGCATGTTTTAATGAAATTGGTTGAATCAGGTGGAGGGGGGACACGAAGGGGAACATGCTGTAAAGTAAAGTAAATTTCTAAAACTGCAATTATAAGCATCAAAAATTGACTGTAAAAAGATTAGGAACAATGGAAGACGTATCTCAATTTGGAAATAGGAGCATCATTATAAAATAATGGATTAATCCACATGAGGCACTTATCCTTCCAGGCACACCAGAAGAAAGGTCCATTATTAATTTCAATGAGTTTGTTATACCATATTGGCAAACTAAGGGAAAGGAAAAGGGGTTGAAATAATTGAAAGGAATGTAGATTTGACCAAATAAATGGTGTGGTGAAAAATGGGAGCATTAAGAAATGAAGCTTTAGAGGGGAACAATAATGTTTCCTTTAAAGATAAGAGATGAGGAAAAGCTTTTTTTTTAACATCCAGCCATAACGGAGAGCTGGGTGAGGCTGAGTCCATAGTCCAAAAGGCAGTTTGATGTAAACCAATAACTTTATGATAACTATAGAAAACTTCGAAAGTTACTCCTCCAGTTAGTTTTGACTTTTGTAAGAAAGCTAAAGAAATTCTTAATTTATTATTATTCCATAGGAAATAAGTAAGCGTGGAACTGATTTTTTTGAAAAATAAATTTGGGAGATAGACTGAGAGCATGAAGAAGAGATAGAGTAAGAGAGGAGATAATATCATATTAATAGAATCTAAGTTGCCCACTATGAAAAAAAGGGATTCCAAGCAGAAAGAACATTCTCAATTTTAGCAAAGAGTTCCTTGAAATTTATTTTAATGGAGTCTGTGATCAAATTTGTTAAGAAAACACCCAAGTATTTTATTTTTGATGACGTAGCCCAATTGAAATCCCATAATCCTAAAGGGCTGACTTAATGTATGTTTGTTAAGTGGGAGAATTTCTGTTTTTTCTTTATGGATCTTATGTCCTGAAACAGTCGAAAAAAGGCCTATTTTTTTAAGCAGAGCTGGTAGAGAAGTTACTAGGGAGACAATAAACAAGAGAATATCATCTGCATAAGCTACAAGTTTTAGTTGACAATCACCATTAGAAAATCCAGAAATAGATGGATTAAGATGAATACAGGAGAGAAAAGGCTCTAATCCTAGGACAAAAAATAAAGGAGAAAATGGGCAACCTTGCCTTAGCCCCTATTGAAGAGGAAAATAGGAGGAAACTTTACCATTAACCAATACTGTCGCATGAGGAGACTGGTATAAAAGTGAGATAAGAGCTCTAAATTTAGGGCCAAATCGATGCAAGGTTAACAAATGGAGCATAACATCACAATTTATTCTATCAAATGCATTTTCTCCATCAATTGTTATGGCTGCAAGGGGAGATTTAAGAAGAGAAGATTTACTGAGAATATTTAGAAAAAATCAGGTGTTATCCAACCCTAATATGCCCTTGTTGAGCCCTGACTGTTCTTTCCTGATAGGATGTGGAAGAAAGGAACCCAAAAGAAGTGCCACGAGTTAGGCATACATCTATAATCCAAATTTACCAGTGAAATTGGTATATATTTTTACAACTGGTGGGGTCTTTTCTGTCTTTGTGAAGAAGACATACTATGGCTTCCTGAAACAGCCAAGAAGTTTAGTTAAATTTGATAAAATGATGCAATAGGCGATATAAATAATGGAAGAAGAATAACAGAAAATTAAAGATATAATTCTACTGTAAAGTCTTTTGGCCTTGGTGTTTTCCCAAATTTAAACACGTTTAATGCCCAGAGATTTCATCAGATGTAACATTGACTTCTAAAGATTCATAGACTAAATTAGAGGAGAATAGTGTGACGGTTATGGCGTAAATACTCCTCTATGTGGAGAGGGTAAACTGGAGTTTCAGATGTGTAAAAAGATTTGTAGAACATAACAAACTCTTTCTGGATGTCTTGATGATTTGTAATCGGGGGCCCTTGTGGAGATTATAATGAGTCCATCATGCGTTCTTCTTTTCTTACTTTCAATAGTTAGCTAGTAATTTACCAACATTGTTTTCCCCCATAACAATGCACTTTATTTCTAAGTAACCTGGAATTGTTTTGTTAGTAAATATAGTATTAAAATGCAATCTAGCCTTAAGTAATTGCTGACAATCAGAAGTTGATTTAGAAGAAAATTTTGTTGGTCTACAGATTTGATAGAGGAGAGTAGTGAACCATCATCTTTAATGCTACTCTTCTTTTTCTTAGATATGTAACCTAGATTAAATCATGGGCAGCTGCTTTAAATATATCCCATAATAAGAGAGTAACTATAGTAGAGGTATCATTAAATAAATGAAATTCAGAAACAAAGGATATAAAGGAAGTATAGAACTGTGCATCTTGCAATAGAGTGTTATCAACTCTCCATCTATGCTAGTTAGAATGGGGAAGAACCAAATCCAAGTCTGTAATTACCATGGCATGATCAAAGAGTACAATGGGACTTAAGTGGGACTGTATGATAAGCTGTGATAGGGATTTGGAGACAAATAAGTGATCTAGCTTGAGAGTGTAGAGTTATAGGAAACAAGGGAACCCAAAGGTAATACAGTAGGGACCTTGGGCGTTTAGCTTATTACAAAAAACAGTGGACCCTAGTAGTTTGGGTGATCAGGGTAAGAATAGTCACAAACTGGAATAGTATTTATGTCCTTTGTCCAGCCGGACAGGAATTTATTTGGCGATGCACACAATCAGAAAGTAATGTCAAGGGGGCACAGCCCGTGACCCACAGTGAACAAGACAAAACAACAAGTATAGGCAAGAACGAGCAAATCGGTCTGTATACTTATAATCAGTGAACAGACTTGATTGTAATTTGAGTGACCATTGTACATAGTATTCACAAGCATATTCAGTACATATGATCCTATTGTGTCAACGACGTTTCGATGCCGAAAAACAAGATAAATGGCATCATCTTCAGGACAAATATATAAATCATGATTGTCTTGGAATTATAAACAATTGCCTTTCATGCAAGACAGATCCTTAGGCGGGGAGGTAGTACAGGTCGAGAGAAGTGGATTGATTTGGACCAATGATAGCGTGTATTTCAGATTATCCCGCTTTTGAGTCAATTAGACCGTACATATCACGGCCCGAGTTGTGCCAGTTGCAGAATCGCAGGACGCGGCATCTCTGGCGGGGATCCGTCGGCATCGAAACGTCGTCGACACAACAGGATCATATGTACTGAATATGCCTGTGAATACTATGTACAATGGTCACTCAAACTACAATCAAGTCTGTTCACTGATTATAAGTATACAGACCGATTTGCTCGTTCTTGCCTATACTTGTTGTTTTGTCTTGTTCACTGTGGGTCACGGGCTGTGCCCCCTTGACATTACTTTCTGATTGTGTGCATCGCCAAATAAATTCCTGTCCGGCTGGACAAAGGACATAAATACTATTCCAGTATGTGTCTATTCTTACCCTGATCACCCAAACTACGAGGGTCCACTGTTTTTTGTAACTAGCTTGAGAGTGTGTCATGTGATGATGAATAGAGTGTGTACTCTTGGGAAGTAGGATTAGATAATCTGTTAGAATCAACCAAAGCACCTTTTGAGATAGTGGAGTGAAGTTGTTTGTGCATTTTATGAGGCATGAAGTGCACCACAGATTGCCTATCTAAGAATGGATCCATAACTTGGTTACAATCACCTCCCAGAATGAAGTATGGATCATGATATTGTATTCACTTTCTTGCTATTGAAGGCCATAAGTTATGATCAGGTTGTGTGGGAGCATACATGCTCATAATAGTTAGAGGAATATTATTTATGAGAAAATTAACAATGACCTGTCTACCCGATATTATCTTTTTCTTGTGAAAGCACAATAATATTTGGAGAATTCTTACATAAAACAATAACTAGTAGTGTGCAATCCCACCCCCATTTGTAACTTTAAAGCTCCTGTGAGCAGTGGGCTGACGAGCCTGGGATCCCGCACCTACGTGCCTGAGTGGTACTATACCTGGCAGATATTGGCAGCCATCAGCAACCCCAGTACACGGCCTATCCCTGCTGACTAGGGGTGATACCCCGAAACATGTGTCCAGGGATGGCGAAGACAGCGAAGATAGCAGAAGATCGAAAGATGATGCATCGCGAACACTTTACTACATTGACCAGAGTCCTTAGGGGCGACACCGCCGGTGTGTGAGTAGTGTGCGACCCCACCCCCATTTGTAACTTTAAAGCTCCCGTGAGCAGTGGGCTGACGAGCCTGGGATCCCGCACCTACGCGCCTGAGTGGTACTATACCTGGCAGATATTGGCAGCCATCGGCAACCCCAGTACACGGCCTATCCCTGCTGACGAGGGGTGATACCCCGAAACACGTGTCCAGGGATGGCGAAGACAGCGCAGATAGCAGAAGATCGAAAGATGATGCATCGCGAACACTTTACTACATTGACCAGAGTCCTTAGGGGCGACACCGCGGGTGTGTGAGTAGTGTGCGACCCCACCCCCATTTGTAACTTTAAAGCTCCCGTGAGCATTGGGCTGACGAGCCTGGGATCCGGCACCTACGCGCCTGAGTGGTACTATACCTGGCAGATATTGGCAGCCATCGGCAACCCCAGTACACGGCCTATCCCTGCTGACGAGGGGTGATACTCCGAAACACGTGTCCAGGGATGGCGAAGACAGCGAAGATAGCAGAAGATCGAAAGATGATGCATCGCGAACACTTTACTACATTGACCAGAGTCCTTAGGGGCGACACCGCCGGTGTGTGAGTAGTGTGCGACCCCACCCCCATTTGTAACTTTAAAGCTCCTGTGAGCAGTGGGCTGACGAGCCTGGGATCCCGCACCTACGCGCGTGAGTGGTACTATACCTGGCAGATATTGGCAGCCATCGGCAACCCCAGTACACGGCCTATCCCTGCTGACGAGGGGTGATACCCCGAAACACGTGTCCAGGGATGGTAAAGACAGCAAAGATAGCAGAAGATCGAAAGATGATGCATCGCGAACACTTTACTACATTGACCAGAGTCCTATGGGGCGACACCGCCGGTGTGTAAGTAGTGTGCGACCCCACCCCCATTTGTAAAACAATAACTCCATTCTTCTTGGGGAGACGAATACAGAACCCACCCAACTCCATTTAAGTTGAAAGGCTTCAGATTCAGTAAGGTAAGTCTCTTGGAGAAGAACTAAATCAGGATTAGATTTGCCTAAATGGGATAAAACCCTCTGTCATTTGATTGGAATAATAAAACTTGTAATATTCCATGAGACTACTCTTAAGTTTGTGACAAACGCAAGGGATACAATTCATGAAGACAATGCAGCATAGAAGGACATTACAATAAAACTGAGAAACTATATATAGGGAGAGAAAACAATTAAAGAAGAAACAGAGTAGTAAAAAGCGTAAAGGGAAGAGATGGAGTAGGAAGGATGAAGGAGGAAAATGAAGGGAGAAAACGAAGAACAACAAAAAGTGACAGTATATGTCAAAATGTTATGACTAAAACACATACCAGAATGAGTAACACAAGGGACAATAGGAGTATGATATATAGGAAGGAGGAAAACCATATACTGCAAACATATTTTACAAACCTGTAAAGATAAAAAAGGAAAAAGAAGTCAAAACACCTAGAAGAACATATTAAGATACATATCAATTATAATAACAGTTCAAAAACACAAAACATAGGAGAACAATGTCAGAGAAAATAATCAGTGTGTAGAAGGACCAGTTGTGTCCATGGTTTCAGATGTATGAGTGTTTATAAATGTTATAATTTGAGCTGGATCATAAAATGAGATGGTATTGTTCTAAAAAGTAATGTTGAAAGTGCAGGGATATAAAAGACCATATCGGGAACCCAAAGTTTGTGTGTCCTCATGTACCGTAACTGGTGCTATGTAAAAAGCTCTGATACCCGATTCGGTTCGGGTCTAGTTCGCGCTATATAAAACTCTGCAAAAAAAAAAAAAGTTCCCAATGCAGAACGAATATTGAGGAATCCTTTCCATCTGGTGTCAGTGACGTTGGAAACATCTCGCTACATGAAGATTTTCATCCCCGGCAAAGTAATCTGTTGTTTAGACTTGACTGGAGTAAGAACCTGCAATAAGTCAGTGAATTCTAGGAATATGATTGTAACTCCTCTTGTTTTAGATGAAGATTCAGAGGAAGAGAGGTAAGAGACCAGCCTGTGAGCTCTTTGTGTGTTAAGCGAGTTGGAAGAAGGTAAGTCCAACACCGTTGGGAGAAATGAGGTTAAATAGGAAACTGGGTTACTGCCTTCTAGTCTTTCAGGGAGGCCATAAATGCAAAGATTATTCTGCCTATTCCTGTTTACCAAATCTTCTGTATGCTTCTTTAACTGGAGAACTTTTTTTTCTAAAATCTTCATTTTATTTGTTTCATCATGTAAGTCAACAATCTGCTACACCACCGAATATACAAGTTTCCATTAAAGTACGTCTATCATCAAGATGTTAAATGTGTCTGTTGGTCTCCTCAACAAAAGGGCGCAGAACTCTAATTTCTTCTGACAGCATCTTTAGGGAAATGGGAGATGGAGACTTTTCTGGTGAATGAGGATTGTGCTTTAACAGCTTGTTGGTTGAAGAGGATGAGAGTTTCACTTGAGGGTATTGATATGATGAAGCACAAGGAGTACCCAAGTTAGCCATGTTACCAGAAGATGTCAGTTTATCCATCAGAAATTTTTTAGAAGATGAGCATATACTTGAAGCAGGGTTAGATTGTGGTTTAGGTGTAAACACAAAGTGCATTTTTTTTTAAATCTACCCATGCAAAACAATAACAAATAGCCAGGTTAACACAATTGTGAAGAGTTGCAGCTCAAAATGACCCACGATAAGGCCAAGAAAAGAGGTATTCTGTACATTATCGACTGAATTGCACTATTTTACATTTCAATAATAGTCAGGTGCCAAAAACAATCAGCATAGTCCAAAACAACCTGGCATTACAACCAAAAATTAATGCTGATCCTTTAGAGTCATAGTATTATTGAGCTCTTAAAGAAAATGTGAAAGCAGAGCTCCAAGAGAATGCAGCATGTTGAAGAAAAAGAATTTCAATAAACATGAAAAGGGAGGTCACCTAATAGTACATCGTAATATTCTGAAGATGAAGAGTGGCTGATGAGAGCCCGAAATGGTGGCTGGAGTGAAAACGCCAGCTGTGATGAAAATATAATGGCTAGGAAGCAGGTGTTCTGCTTGCCAATGTCGAGGATGAATATTTAGATACTCCAAAGACACTCAAGCCACAACCACTCAGGTTACCACAAACCGTGATGAAAATATAATGGCTAAGAAACAGATATTCTGTTTGCCATCATCGGAGTTGAAAATGTATATACTTCAAAGACACTCAAGCCAAAGCCACTTAGGTTACCACAAGCATATGCTGGCAAGGCTACCAAAAGGTAGTACAAATTCTTTAGAAATATATCGCTCTCTTAAATTGAATAGGCAAAGTTTCATAAGAATATAACATGCTGAAGAAAAAGTGGCACAGATTATTATAAGGGGACTCTCCTTTTGACATTATGCAATATTAGTGTGTGCAGATGAGGCTGCAGAGAATTCAAAATGGAGGCCACAATTGACTCAACGGCAGTATTGGCAAAGCAGAAGGTAGAAAAAGCTTCGGTTCAGACTCCAGTCAAGTTCCAGGATCCTCTGGTGTACCATCTGTGCACAGAACCCCAAGCTTCCTCGGAAAATGCTCCAAAGATACAAGAAGAGCCTGGGTAAGTCGTCCGTGTGGCGTCGCTCACTTCTCAGGCAGCCATCTTAAGTCCAAAGCCATGCGCCTCTAATTGCAATTTTACCAGTCTTTAATTCACTCTCTCTGCTGACCTAAATGCTTTCATTCATCACAGTTGCACTCAATGAAATATTTTGATTGGTAAGTTTCTCCACAGGTCCTGAGATGGAAAGGCAGATAACTCAACATAATATGTTTGACTTATTGGCTCGTGTACAGTTTTATCTTTAATACCATTTTTATACTGGTGTTGATACTGAAGGAAATCTTAATGCAAAATAGCATTTTTTCATCCAGTTCTTAAATTGAGCGGTAATTCATTCAGGTCCCTTGTGGAACAATGAGAACACCAACTCTTTAACATTTTCAAAGATCGTTTATACTTTGCTTAGTATTCTAAAGGCTCATCTGTATTTTTCTCAAATTGTTCTTGATGAAGATTAAAGACTGGGGCGCAAAGGTGACTTGCATGGCCATGCTAAGCATTAATCCTATGAGAAGCGCCACTAGAATTATGCAGTAACTGAGGATAAAATTGTGAATCTGGTTTGTATAAATTATGGGTCAATAAAAGGCATCTCTATGCAGCTTAATGCGGCTCATTCTGGAGCAGAATTATTTCACAATTTTATATTCTAGTCAGAAAGTTCTGTAGTTGATGCACTTTCATTGCAACATATTCTTTGTTTCTTCTGTTATATAGGAATGTATCTGTACATATTACGAGTGCTTAATTTGTAAAAGAAAGAGTGCCAGGGCACAAAGCGTTGCTCAGAAGCCCGACACCAGTGCAAGTATATGTTTGTGTGCCAAATAACACAACTAGTAGCCTGAAACCCATCTCATGACTCTTTAAACCACTACCAGACACTCCCTGGTCCTGTATCTCACTATTGCAAGTCCCTGCTTTCTCACTTTGTGGCAGTTTTGCCATCTTTTCATCCTCATTCTTCCCGATCTGTGTGCTGATTCAGAAAAGTATGTGCCAGCCCCCAAAAATAAGTGCTGGTGAACCCACCGGCAACCACTGGCTCAAATTAAGCACTGCATAATACTCAGATTCATTTAGGTCTTTATTTCTCATTGTCTTCTGTGTCACACACTTCATGAGTTAGGTGCTAGAGAAATACTTTTCTTATTTTTTAACTTAGTAATAAAGTCAATTTTAGAAAGGGAGGGTGTATTGAATATCTATCCTGGGTTTTATATGTGTCTTTCCACAGATAGCGTTTCTAGTTTGTATAGGTCTGATCCAAAATAGTTATAGTATCCATATCCATGTTTCTAGTAGTAGCTCTGGCGATCGAGTCTCAAGGTCGTACTAGGCTATAGGGCAACCTGGCAGTGCCAGATGGGCCAGTCTGACAGGTCAGTATGTGGGAATTCTTTCTGGCTCTGTGTGTGTGTGTGTGTGTGTGCTGGTCATGTGGTGTTGTCGGCTGGTTTTGTGGTTGTATGTGCGGCTTGTGTGATAAATATCTTTAAAGACTAGATGGCAGTAACAAGCAGTACTGTGCAGGCTGGGAATGGTGTTATCTCACATGCAGCTTGGATGGAACAATCACTCTCTGGGGGTAGAAGAGTAGTGGTGTGTCAATGTTTTTATCTTTTTGTAGGAAATAACATTATGAATTTCTCTTAGGCATTCCACTAATATTATCATTCACATTGCCCTACAGTAAGCACAAACACCCACAGTTCTAAACCCCTCAGAGAGCACCTCCAGTGCATGTCTCTAAAAGTCCACAGTGCCTCGATGTACAAAAATAGTACACTTTTTTTATTGCCTAGGTCATAATTGAAAACAAAAACAATTGGTTCTGTTGGGGTATACACATTACTTTAAAGTACTCAAGCAGCAGAAGCTTACTTGTAGTAAACACCAACAATTTAAAGGAAGAAAATGACATAACACACACCGAGGTATTGAAATAAATGCTGTATTAAAAAATCTCAACTATTCAAAGCTGTCGCAATTTACAAATTCAATTGCAGAAGGAATAGGTGACTGTGGTGACAAACGTGACATGTGGAGATTGGTGACATCAACAGTACACTATATACAGGACAATTACGCGTGAAACATACAAAAGGGGAAAATAATTTCTGTTTGTCCTTATAAGTGTGGCACATAAGCTACAAGATCCATAAATGATTTGGACTGTAATCATGGGTGTAGTGCAATCATATGTGTTGCGTTGACGTTTCGACCCTGTACATAGCGCAATTAAGTAAAGTGCGCCAACTAAGGTAGGTCTTCTTCAGGCCAGGAGAGGGGGTAGGCAACCTAAAGGATTATTTAAAAGACTTGATTGGGTGTGTGTTGTGTGACAAACGTAACAATAGAGGGGTCTGGGGCAAGAGTTAAGCTTACCGAAGTGTAGATGCATGAGTATATCTACGGCAGTGAAGGACTTCTCATTCAAGTAATCACTTTAAGTTCAAAATTCTCAATTCTCCAATGAGCGGTAGAGCCTGAGGGAGAGTGACAAGCTATGCACAATCGCTCACATACAATTAGGTTGAACGTATTATTTGTCCATTATATGCAGTCAAGGCTATTTAACTTTCTAACTGACAAAGTTTAAATCATTACAGACATCCGCAAACTCTCTATCTATGCTGCGTTCATATTATGCCCAATATTTGCATTAATAACATCAACATAATCAACAACATAATAACATGGGGGGGAGGGAGAGTGACCAGCTATGTACAGTCATTCACATGCAATTAAGTAGAATGTATTATTGGTCCATTATATGCATTAAAGGCTATTTAACTTTCAAAGTTTAAATTATTACAGACATCAGCAAACTCTTTATCTATGCTGTGGTCATATTATGGCCAATCACTTGCACGTGTACTATTTATCCGTTATTAAATGCTGTTAAAGCTATTAAAAACAAAAGCAAAACTCTCTATCTATGAGGCAGGGGAAGAGTGACAAGCTGTGAACAGTCACTCGCATACAATTTAAGTTGTATCTATTATTAAATGCGGTCAATGCTGTCTTTATTTTCTATCCACCAAAGTTTAAAACATTACTAACACCAGAAAAACACTCTATCTATACGATTAGATGGAATCCGTCCAGTTTAAAAACGTACCTAAAAGGTATCCTAATCTGGACTTCCACCGTCGGATGGAGTATCTTTGGGAGGCCAGTCAAGTATATTTCCGAAAAGAAAGGCGCAGTGATGTAAATTATCCATTGTCTACGCGGAGACATGCTGTGGATGCGTGTATTAAAAAGGCGTGAGCGCGACGTGCATGTTGGGCCGTATGTGCTGGGTGACGGCAATGTGTGAGATGACGTTGCGCACGAGACACGAGTGTAAGCTGTCATTTGACAAGTTGAAAGGGCATATTTTGCCAGATCCCGGTGAGTAATGATCTGAAACGCTTGCAGGCAGCATCTCTCTGCATAGGCAATTCATTTACATCACTGCTCCTTTCTTTTCAGTAATTTACTTGACTGCCCTCCCAAAGAGATTCCAACTGGCAGGTGAAAGTCCAGATTAGGATACCTTTTAGGTATGTTTTTAAACCGGGCGGTTTCCATCTAATCGCAGAGATAGAGTGTTTTTCTGGTGTTAGTATTGCTTTAAACTTTGGTGGATAGAAAGTAAAGACAGCATTTGTGAGAAGTTGGCCTGGTATAAAATGTCCACTATTCTAGTGGGCACCTTGCACCAGTCCAAACGACCCTTATTGATGGTAGGCTATAAAGTCAGCCTTATAGAAAGCTATCCTAGTGGTAGCTGTGGAGAGCAGCCTTCAGGCTAAGACTTGGAGACGAGTTAAGCAAGTTGTTGAGTACCAAATGAAAGCACACCACACAAGGTATATATCAAATATATATGTATTTTTATTCTAAACACAACCCCTCTGCACTCTTTATGAGGTCAGAGATAAAAGTACAACACAGGGAACTTAATTAGCATACAATAAGTTGCACAGTTTATGTTATGCCCTAGGGGCCTCACAAACTATATACTAAAATAGTGGTATAAGAACCATGTGTGTAATAGAAAGCAGGCCTAGGGTCTGGGAAATCGCTGGGGCTTCTAGGAACAACCAAAGGTTAAGATGTAGGAGGCCCAAGGGAGACGCGTGCACCAATGACTTTCAATGGAGAACGAGCAAGTTACAATTTTAAAGAAAAAGGGTACAAGGAGGTGAACTGCGATGGAACCCTTTTAGACTAGGACACTTGGAGAGTCAATATCCATGGGAGCACTGGAGTACTCATGTTTCTTCACCCAGGGAAGCCGGGTGCATAGGTGTCTTTTCGTGTCGGGTTTCGTCGTCGATTCCAATGGAGAGCTGCGAAGAAGTGCTGCAGGCGACCAGAGGGAAAGTCTCCGGGTGGATCCAAGGGTGGATCGGAGATGTGAAGAACCTGAAAGCAGAAGGGACAGCGTCTGGGTCACTAGCCAGTGACCAGGATGGAGATGGGAAGCTGCCAGCCAATGTTGGGTGATTTCAAGTGAAAAGGTAAAGTTTGTCTCTTCAGCCACAAGGTCCAGGAGGTGTCGACGATGACCAGGAGCTGGATTCGAGCTGTACCACAAAGAATCTAGTTGACTGCAGTGTTGGTATCTGGATTAGACCTAACAAGCCTTGGCAAATGCAATCCATGCAGGATGTCAAGATTGGCTTTGGTGGAGACCAGCAGGGTTTTTTTTTCGTTTTTTCTGTCCTCATTTGCCTTCCCTTCAAAAAAGGGCGATACCAACCACCTTGCACGACTTAAAGGCGTGATTTGATATTTAGGTGGTAGAGATGTCCCAGAAGAAACAAGGGTACTTTCTTTTAACTCCATCTAGGTATATTTCAACCTGCAGGACCTTTATCGTAGCTAAGCTGGCCCTGGTCCAGGAGTGTTGATGGCATAATCATAGGACCCGGGGAAAAAAAACAAAACAAAAACAACAACAAAAAAAACCCCGGAATCATCTCCAATTGATTAGGAAGTCCCAGAAAGCCAAGTTACGCTTACTAGCTGTTCTTTTGAGGTCAACTTTGGATGTTTCATATAAGGATGAAAGCCACCGAGAGTGTAATGGGGGTGTTTTCTCTACCCAGTGTATACAGATTTGTCTTCTCACCAATAAGATTGCGTAGAAAAGAAAGGATTTTGCCTTGCCTGTGATGTTATCTTCCAGCCCAAAGATGACAAGTGGGGGGGTTATTGACAAAGATGTATTTAAGATAGAGTTTAAAGTATTCTTCACTTCTTCCCAAAAACGTACAATGTGAGGACATTCTAAGAACATGTGTACATCACAGGCACCTACCAAGTTGCATTTGTTACACTTTTTATCTGGTAGAAATTCAGAGAGTTTCAATGGTGTTATGTATGCACGGTGTACAGAAAAGAGGTGATTTCGTCTTAACCATGAAGGCTTTACGGTTTTATATAGTAGTTCAAAAGAATTTCGCCACCTCTCCTCACATGGAAGACCAATCGCTGTTCCCCATAGCTCATCTGGCAGTTGGAACTCCCCATCATTTTCCTCCAACAACTGCCAGTACCATGTAGCTACTTCTTTCCCTCCTGTTGATCGTTCTACCACCTTTTGTTCCATTATGCTTATTTTCCCAATATTAGCATCTATGCGACTCTGAGATCTCGCCCAGCTGTCTAATTGAATGTATTTGAATCTGGACAGCCCTGAGCCAACTAGTTCATACAACTCTTCCCAGGCTATTAGTTGTCCCTCTTTAAGTAATTGGCTCCATCTTGTAATACCTGCTTGTTCTATTATGGTAGAGAGGCTATCTCTCAAGCATGGTGGTAAACCGGGGGAGTCCCAAATTGGGGAGTAATTGGAATAGTATGACAAGCCAAGTTTTTTTCTAATGTTAGTCCAGTTTTTGGCCCATGATTGTACCATTTTAAGTTTGATATTTTTAAAGAATTTTTGACTTCCAAATTTAAACATGAAACCATCTACCGCTAGATTTGCCCCCATTAGCATAGCCCTATACATGGATTCAGTAGTAAGCTTAGATGGCATTTTTAGGAGCATTTTTGAGTGTGACATCTGGAAGGCCCATGAGTAATACAATTAATCCGGCAGTGCAAGGCCCCCCTTTTCTCTTCTTCTTCTTAACTTTTTCCATGCTATTCTTGTGGTTTTATAGTTCCATATGAAGGGATTGATTTCTCTTTGACATTTTCCAATCATTTTTGTATCAAAGGCAATTGGGATAGCATTAAAAATAAAGGTGAATTTTGGGAGAATACACATTTTAACTAGATTTACTCTGCCCATTATAGAGAGTGGTAAATGTGACCAAGATTTTAAAAGTCTTTTGCTCTCAGTGTGTATTCTGTCCAAATTAGTTTGTGCAATGCTGCCCACTTCTTGGGTTATTGTAATTCCTAGATATTGCATTGATGTTGATATGTTTACCCCAAGCTGTATATTTGGGAAATTCCATGCCATTATCTCACTTTTACTAGAGTTAATGTCATAGCCCGAAATATGACCAAATTCTTCAGCCCGTTGAATAACGACTGGAAATGCGTTAACTGGGTCAGATGTAAAGACCCGAATATCATCTGCATATAATTCTACCCGCCTTTCCCACTCTCCAAAGCTAAAAGATGGAATATTAGCCTCCTCCCTTAACAGCTGAGCGAACGGCTCGATGTATAAGTTAAATAGGAGAGGGGAAAGTGGGCAGCCCTGCCTTGTACCTCTAGTTATATTAAAGGGTTCCGTCAAGGCCCCATTAACCAGCAACCTGGCTGAGGGTGCATTGTATAGTTGTGTAATAGTTCTACAAAACCCTTCCCCACAGTTGAATTTTTTTAATACATCGTTTAGATAGAGCCAGTTGACTCTATCAAACGCTTTAGTTGCGTCTAAAGTCAAAGTAGCCAAGGGTACAGGGAAGGCAGTGACAATGTCTATAGCCCCTACAAGTTCATGTGTTAGCTCCACTTGTTGTCGGCCCTTGATAAATCCTTTTTGATCTGAATGGACAATAGTGCCAATAACATTAGCCAATCTTGTGGAGATGATAGTTGTAAATATTTTGTAGTCATTGTTGAGTAGTGATATTGGTCTGTATGACCCGCACTCTACTTCCTGGTTTCGGGATAAGTACAATTGTGGCCTCCCCCCAGGATTTAGGCGGCGGATCTCCATCTATTAGGATACCGTTAAACAATACCATGAGCACAGGGACGATGATGTTCTCGA
The DNA here is from genome assembly GCF_964261635.1 of Lissotriton helveticus. NCBI lineage: Eukaryota > Metazoa > Chordata > Amphibia > Caudata > Salamandridae > Lissotriton > Lissotriton helveticus. Next base: position 1,053,358,635 of record NC_136069.1, on the reverse strand, counting down.
GAGATCTATACATTTCTCCCGGCAGACCATCCGGACCTGCCGCTTTTCCTTTTTTTGATTGGCGAATTGCTGTTTTTTACCTCGTCCTCTGTAATCTTATTCTCTAAGGATTTACTCTGACTTATTGATAGGGTTGGAAGAGTAATGACATCCAGCCATCTGTCCCTTGCTTGCTGATCATTGGGGAGATCTTCTTTATAAATATTCTCAAAGAATTCAAAGAAGGCTCTCCCTATTTCTAGATTGGTAGATCTTGTCTCTGACTCTCCTTCTATCTTAATTTCCCTGATATAATTAAGGGCTTTGTCAGATTTTATTTTCCATGCAAGTACTTTCCCTGCAGCTTCTCCGAACTCAAATTGAGAAGATTTGCTCACTTCCCACCTTTTGTTTATTCTCTCCTGTAGAATGTTTTCCAATTGGGATTTTAACTCAGCCAATTTTTCTTGTTCTTCTGATGTTACTAAAGACGGGTCGATCTTTAATTCTAGAAGTTTCATATCTAGTTCTAGTCTATTTACTTTTTCAATATATAATTTCCGCCTATAAGAGGCTCTGTTAGTGATCTGCCCTCTTAAGAAGGCCTTAAATGTCTCCCAAACAACTGTTGGGCCGGCAGAGTTTGTATTTATATCAAAAAAGGCTAAAGAACTCGTATGAGAGGAATTTGACCTCTTCCTCTTCAAGCAGAAGTGTCCGGTCAAAGGACCAGGATGGATGTTTAACAAAATTATCAGATTTCAAAGTAAATTTTAGCGCGGAGTGGTCTGATAAATGTGATGGTAAATAGTCTATTGTAACCAGGGTGTCCTTTAGACAGTAACTCAAAACAGCGTAGTCGATTCTAGATTTATGTTTAAAGCTACTGTTCCTAAAGGACACCCCTGGCTTGTTGCCGACTCTTTCTCTCCAGAGATCCGCCAAACCCAGGTGTTTCATGATTGGTTTGAGAGTTTCTCTGGATTTAGTGGAGCTATAAATTCTAGATTTTGTTGATTTATCTAATCTGGGGTCGAGAACAATATTAAAGTTTCCCATCCAGATTATTGGCTCCTGGACTGATATCAATTGATTTCTTACAGCGTCCAGGTATGATGGGTCATCTGAATTCGGGCCATAGTAGCCTACCAATGTCCTGATCTGACCGTCGAGAGAGACTCTCACTATTAACCATCACCCTGTATTGTCCTCTTTACATTCCAGTATTTGCGCTTTTACAGATTTTTTAAAGATGAGTATTACCCCTCTTATATTCGCATTATGGTCTGTGGAGCAGAATTTATCTATCCACCTTTGTTTTTTTAGTATAGTGATAGCCTCTGTTTTAAGAAGGTGAGTTTCCTGCAACGCAATGCTCTGCGCCTGTGAGTCTCTCAGGTATTGTAGAATGCGATCTCGTCTTCCTCTCACGCGCAGACCATTCACGTTCCAGGACATATAATTTGTGAGTGTCATGTTTTGGCTTCATTCCCTAACATCTTCATTCTTTTACCTTTTATTTGATGACTTTTTGATTTTAGCATGTCGAAAATTTGATTCTGAGAAAAGTAGAAGGCTGGAACACTAAATCGGACTGACAAATGAGGATTTTTTGCTGTTTTGCCCCCCCCTCACCCTCCCCCTAGGAAACCCCCCTTATTTATTCTGGCTTGGTGTTTAGCCAGATGAATGCCCGCCAGCAGCCTAACCTTTGACCCCCTACTGCTACATTATCCTCGGGTAAAAAGAAGTAGCTGTTACTGAGCAAATAAAGACGAAGGATCACCATTGACTATCGTGTCAGGAGGGGATATTTGGGAATTATCTAAATTTTTTTTTTTTATACACTCTTCTATGTTTATAACTATGTGTATGTGTCACTATTGTGCTGTATTTTAAATAGATACATAAAATACAATTTTGTTGCTTTGTTTTTTATTTATTATATATTTGTTTTTGTTTATTGCTTATTTCCCCCTTTTTTTTTTTGCCCCTCTTTTTTTATTTATTTATTTAAATTCTTTTTTTTCCGAAAGGATCTGTGTACCTTCAGTGAAACCTGAATTAGTTTGTTTTATGAGCCTGAGCTTGGGCTTGGGCGTGATCTCTGATGGATTCTAATAGATCGTCGGCATCATGTATGGAACGGACGTTATGCATCTTATTGTTATACATGATTCGGAGAAATGCAGGAAATCTCATCTGCAGCGTGGCACCAAATGATCTAAATTTGTCCATGCGCTGCCCTAGCTCCCATTGTAGTTTTCGAAAGATCAGAGCGTATTTCAAAGGAGAAATCAGGACATTTTATTGTGCCAGCTTTCAAAGCAAGATTTAAAAAAATTTCTTTGAGAGCATAAGTCAGAAAGTTGATTAGGACTTTCCTTGGTTTGGTTCTTGCCGGATTCATGCGAAACGGGTCTCTGTGTATTCGCTGAATGTCTTTGTTTAGCTCTTCAGCTGTCTCTTCCAGGTTAAGTGATCCTTTTATTAGTTGTATTATAAAACCTTTAAGATCCCCACTGTGGTATCTCCCTCTTCAAAGCACCCCCGGCGCCCAGCATGTGATGGAGCTGCTCGCGGTGACATCACTTAGAATGTCACCGCGACCAGCATTCCAAGGCGAGCGCCGGGGACAGTGTGTGAAGAGGCTGCCTAACGTCAGGCTGTGGCTGAGGTCGCTGGAGTTGAGTCTTGTCAATAAAGACTATTGGTTAATCTACATTGGTGCCTTTTTGTTGATTTCCACACTGGCGACGAGGGAAAGTACAATCAGCGACCTCAACACGCAAGAAAAGAAGATTGATATCTGGCTGGTAGTAGCAGCAGAGCAACGGAGCTGAGATCTGAGTAACAGACTGCTGACGAAATACGCCCGGCATAGCAGAGACGGATCGCGTCGCAAAGGAACCTCCAGTTAAAGAAGCTACAGCGAGGTCATTAGCTGAAGCAGGAAAGTAAGGAGGAAAGGACGACTGCGAGACCGTAAGTGTTGCCGACTGCGGTATGAGAGCAAGCCCACGGCTGACAGCGGGAGAGCGGATAAAGCTGTTTGTGGTGAATAAGTGAGGAAGGAGAATTGCCTCGCAGTTCACGTAGCAGTGTGAACGATCCCCAGAGCAGGTCTCGGGACAGTGTGAGTCTTGTGTTGAAGCACGGAAGGAAGTGGGGAAGGAGATTTCCTTGTGTGCCAATTCGGGCACAGGCGGTATTTTCGGATTGTGCGGCGTTGTGGGGAAGTGAGGTACCTAGGTCTGAGGCGGCGCACAGGCACCCGGTGAGCAGCAAGGCAAAGAGGCAGCAGGCAGAGCTGGGCGGACACTTACCAGGTCGGGCGCTGCGCCATCATCACCAAACGCCTTTGAGTGCCTAGTGTCTGGTTTGTGCCTTTTTGTTGATTTCCACACCCACCTTCTTTTCCTTCTGGAATTTTTAGGATTCGAATATTATTGCATCTAGAGTAATTTTCTAGCACTTCAATTCTCTCTCTCATGTTATCACCATCTCTTTGGAGAGTATGTATTTTTGATCTGGCCGACTCCAAATTCGTGGTCAGAAGACCTACCGAGCTTTCTAGTACTTCCGTTCTCTCACATAGGCCATCAACCTTTTGTCCTAGTTCCTCACAGGTTGCTCTAATTTCACCCTGGTTAGTTTTAGAAACTGCGAAATCTTGTCTTATCTCCTCTCTCATTGCTGCAATAGAGGAGACTATGGCCTCAAGTGCGTTTCCGAAACCTAAGTCTAAGTTTTGGTCGGTTGCGTTTTTCTCCTTCCCCATTACAGTTGCTGGAGTCTCTTTTCCTAAGATTTCCTTTTGTCGGGCAGATGTTACGTTATTAGTGAGACTCTTTGTGTGCATTTCTGAATCAGGCAGGGTAGGCTGGATAGATCTTACAAGGGCTTCAGACATTGCTTCAGACATTGCCCCCTCTAGTGATGGAGCCAAGGATAAGTCTGACCTCGAGGCGGATAAGCCATGCCCTATTTGTTTGTCCTGCTTATCCTGTTTGTCCTGCTGTAAGTCTTTATTTTCCATAGCTGCGGCCATATCCTGTGTAATCTGCAATACTTGTGGCAGAGCTCTAAAATATGAACGCAGTGATGGAGTTATGTCACCTGGAGCTTTACATTTTTTACTCTTATTTTTGCTTTTAAGCTGTTTTTGAGTAGTGTGTCTGTGTTTCACTATTTCTGACTTTTTTCTTTGCACCTGTACTTTCTTTTGAATCTCCCCCAAGGTGCACTCTGGGAACTGTAGTTCGTTCTCCTCTAACCCAGTCTCCTTACCTCTATTTTTTGTTTTGCTCCTTGTTACTCTTACTTGCAAGTCCTCGGTTAAATCGCTCTCTGCCCTTGACCCCTCCTTGAATAATTCAAACACCTTACTTAGTTTTTGAGAGAAGATACCTCGATCACCAAAATCACCAAAATCCGCCAAACCAGCCTCCGCTGCAGTTGCTGTTGTGCCGTTCGTCTCCTCCACGGCCGAGCCGATCGATGCCACGACCCTCCGTGATTCCTCTCCTCTCCCTCCTCTGAATGCTATTGCCGTGTGAGTACTCCGAGCAGCGGCCGCTCGGCCGCGCCTGATCTCCACGGCTGCCCGCCGCCAGCACAGGAGAGAGGCGGAGACAGGTGAGGCGAACAGCGTTGGCGGGCACATTCGTGAAAGCCCGTAACCGTGATTACAATATGCCTCAAAATCACCGCAAACCCCCCTCAATCGATGCTCCAAGCCTCCCCTACAGGCTCAGCGAACAGGTATGTTTAATTATCGGTGAAACCGATCATCTGCAGCAGTAGCAGCGAGGGTCTTAGGAGACTGCTTCTGAGCGTGCAAGCCGTTCTAACCTGCGGCCGCCATGTTTCCCCGCGGTCGTCAATGCAGGGGCCTCACAAACCATATACTAAAGTAGTGGTATAAGAACCATGTGTGTAATAGAAAGCAGGCCTAGGGTCTGGGAAATCGCTGGGGCTTCTAGGAACAACCAAAGGTTAGGATGTAGGAGGCCCACGGGAGACGCGTGCACCAATGACTTTCAATGGAGAACGAGCAAGTTACAATTTAAAAGAAAAAGGGTACAAGGAGGTGAACTGCGATAGAACCCTTTTAGACTAGGACACTTGGAGAGTCAATACCCATGGGAGCACTGGAGTACTCATGTTTCTTCACCCAGGGAAGCCGGGTGCATAGGTGTCTTTTCGTGTCGGGTTTCGTCGTCGATTCCAATGGAGAGCTGCGAAGAAGTGCTGCATTCGACCAGAGGAAAAATCTTAGGGTGGATCCAAGGGTGGATCGGAGATGTGAAGAACCTGAAAGCAGAAGGGACAGAGTCTGGGTCACTAGCCAGTGACCAGGATGGAGATGGGAAGCTGCCAGCCAATGTTGGGTGATTTCAAGTGAAAAGGTAAAGTTTGTCTTTTCAGCCACAAGGTCCAGGAGGTGTCGACAATGACCAGGAGCTGGATTCGAGCTGTACCACAAAGGATCTAGTTGACTGCAGTGTTGGTATCTGGATTAGACCTAGCAAGCCTTGGCAAACGCAATCCATGCAGGATGTCAAGATTGGCTTTGGTGGAGACCAGCAAGGTTTAAGGAACTTCTGTTTTGGAGAGACGTTGGAGCAAGCCTGGAGCAACCAGGAAAGCAAAATAATTCAAGGATTGGTCTTCTTGGGGGCTCACTATCCAACGGACTAGGAACCACAAAGACACATTGAGCTAAATTTGTACAAAGCGGGCCCACGGGACACTCGTGGAGTGTGGGCGTCAGAGCTTCGGTGCAAAAGGTGCTCGGGACTGGGGCTTCAAGCACCCCAATGCACAACTTTGGGATACCTCGGGAAGTAGGTTCAGGTTGCAAAATGGAAGATGTCCAGGAGTTCTGGTCCCACATCTCCTGTGCCTGCCACAGGTCTTATCTTTGCAGGGAGCGCAGGTCAGCATCAGAGATGTCTGGAAGTCCATGTCTTGAGTCATGAATTCTTGGGGATCCAGCGGGAGCCTCAAAAATGCAGACCAGCAAAGATTCAGTTGGTGCCTGTTTGAGCAGAGGGGTGGCAGAGTGGGCTAAAGAACAGTGATGGATCAAACCCAGATCTTTTGACTGGGTGTGAGTGTTTGATTGGTTCAGATGCTCCGTCCATCACCACCCCCTTTTGTACCGCTTTGGCCACCATAAGTGTGGCAGGGTATGCTCAGACGTGAGTCCCTTGCTCACTTTGCCACTGGATTCAAGCAAGCCGGGCTGAAGACGGCTGAATGCCAGACACTGGTCCTCGGAAGCTTGTTTCCGGTCCAGGGAAGGCATGGCTTGGCAGTTCGGGCTGGACTGTTCCCATGAGGCACAGGGTCAGACTGATTTGCATATAGCCATGTCTGAACTGGGGTGGCAGAGTGGGCTAAAGAACAGTGATGGATCAAACCCAGATCTTTTGACTGGGTGTGAGTGTTTGATTGGTTCAGAAGCTCCGTCCATCACCACCCCTTTTTGTACCGCTTTGGCTGCCATAAGTGTGGCAGGGTATGTTTAGACGTGAGTCCCTTGCTCACTTTGCCACTGGATTCAAGCAAGCCGGGCTGAAGACGGCTGGAATGCCAGAAACCGGTCCTTGGAAGCTTGTTTCCGGTCCAGGGAAGGCATGGCTTGGCAGTTTGGGCTGGACTGTTCCCATGAGGCACGGGGTCAGACTGATTTGCATATAGCCATGTCTGAACTGGGGTGGCAGAGTGGGCTAAAGAACGGTGATGGATCAAACCCAGATCTTTTGACTGGGTGTGAGTGTTTGATTGGTTCAGATGCTCTGTCCATCACCACCCCCTTTTGTACCGCTTTGGCCGCCATAAGTGTGGCAGGGTATGCTCAGACGTGAGTCCCTTGCTCACTTTGCCACTGGATTCAAGCAAGCCGGGCTGAAGACGGCTGGAATGCCAGAAACCGGTCCTCAGAAGCTTGTTTCCGGTCCAGGGAAGGCATGGCTTGGCCGTTCGGGCTGGACTGTTCCCATGAGGCACAGGGTCGGACTGATTTGCATATAGCCATGTCTGAACTGGGGTGGCTAAAGAACGGTGATGGATCAAACCCAGATCTTTTGACTGGGTGTGAATGTTTGATTGGTGCAGATGCTCCGTCCATCACCACCCCCTTTTGTACCGCTTTGGCCACCATAAGTGTGGCAGGGTATGCTCAGACGTGAGTCCCTTGCTCACTTTGCCACTGGATTCAAGCAAGCCGGGCTGAAGACGGCTGGAATGCCAGAAACCGGTCCTCGGAAGCTTGTTTCCGGTCCAGGGAAGGCATGGCTTGGCAGTTCGGGCTGGACTGTTCCCATGAGGCACAGGGTCAGACTGATTTGCATATAGCCATGTCTGAACTGGGGTGGCAGAGTGGGCTAAAGAACCGTGATGGATCAAACCCAGATCTTTTGACTGGGTGTGAGTGTTTGATTGGTTCAGATGCTCCGTCCATCACCACCCCCTTTTGTAACGTGTTTGAGCAGAGTGGTCACTCCTTGACCACAAGGGAGATTTCTTCCTCTTCCAGTCAATATGGAATGTCGAAGGTCCAAGCTATATGTTGCAGAGTTTCGTCCAGGGTAATCTAAAGTCTTAGGGACCGTGGTTCAAAACTTATAGTAAGTTTAGGAGTTGGATTAACTCTAAGGTCCCTCCTATGAGTGGACCTGGGGAAGAGGTGGTTACACCCCTTCCCCTTTGTCCAGTTTCGTGCCAGAGCTGGGGCTGAGTGACCCAGCAACCGGTTTGAACTGGCAAATGCATAGAGCACCTTGTGTGCCCCAGGCAGTTTCTGAAAAGCATTCACTGAATGCAACCCTTCCTTCCCCAATACACTAAAGCATGTCTGGGGAGGTGAGCACCTCCCTGGACAGGAAACTTAAGGTCCACGCCTCCCCTGACAGAGTTTCGTCCAGCAGCAGGAGGGCAGACTCGTGTCTGTGGCAGCAGCATCCATTTTGTGAGGCTGGGGCTCGGTTTAACTTTAACCGGGTTTGCTAGAAACTACATGTCTTCTCCCTCTAGAAGTGTGGAGTGCTACCCCCGCCGCCAGGACTGGCTGGGGGGTAGTATTCCAAAGTGTTTGACACCTTACACAACATGTTTTGATGAAGCCAAACCAAAGTTAGCATTAACCGCAAGGATTATAATGCAATTAAGAGTATATGGTATGGCCATATCATAGAACAGCTATAAGGAGATGGTTCAGAAAGCTGCAGAGGGGTTCAGCTCATGCTAGGGCACCCTCTCACACAAAACCACCACTCTGACTCCAGGATCGTCAAGGCCTGCCATAGGAGTGACTTATACGTTACTATGTGTCTATATATATATATATATATTCACTGAAAAAAACATAGGTTTCAGGCCTTATATAGTTAGGAATTTGCATTTAAAAAAACCTTTGAAATTCACTGAAAAAACCATAGGTTTCAGGAGTTATATAGTTAGGAATTAGTTTTTTAAAAACCTTTGAAATTCACTCAAAAAACTTTAGGTTTTAGTGGTGTTATAGTTAGCTGGACATTTTACTCATACAAAACTAATGAAATTGCTCCTATATAGTTAGTTGTACTAACTATATTTCGCGCACCCGCAATCCACTGCTGATGATGTCACATATTAGATCATTCATGACATGGTCAGTGACATCACTGATGACATCTCAAATGACATCACTGATGACATCATCCAGTGAATGTGGTTTGCTTCGTTATTTAAATATGCATTATATATATAGCAATTTACATTGAAGAATGAGTGGATATATATAAATAAATATTTGGATGGAGGATTTAGTAGCAGTGTAATTGACTGTTTACTTGACCAATTTATAATGTCTCACTAAATATAGTGGATAGTGACTAAACTGTGTGAATATCTGTATCACTTTGTCAGTTGTTGTGTAAACTGATTCTACAGTTGGTTACTAGCTATGTGAAAGTCTATATTAGTTATTGATTAGTTAACTGAGTATTTGTATGGGAGTGTGAAAGTGTGTGTGGTTCGGTGGGGGGTGTGTGACTGTCCAAAGATGTGTGAATAGTTGATTCAGTAGATATATGAAGTTAAAACTACATGTTCTAACAGTTTGGGTGAGGGAATCTCTTTATGGGTGTGGTGATGAGCAAATATATTTCTCAAAGGTACAGGTCCAACAAACATAAGACACAATGATTGTGTGAGTGAGTGTATGGATAACTGTATACTTGTAATAATGATTTTATAATTCACTAAGTATGACTTACTATCTAAATGAATAGAAGAAGTGGTGTTTGTATAAGTGTTTTGCTAAGTAAATATGTAAGTATGATCCATTGTTTGCATAAGTGAGTAGGATGACTTCATATGTGAATAGGATGCGTGCTGATGTTTAATGTCGATATAGATGTATAAGTATTTTTGATAGTGTTCTATTGTTCATTGACAGCATGTATGAGTTAATCCATAGGTAAGTGATTAGATGTGTGTATACATCTATGAATCACTGAGTGGATTTTTAGATACTTGTATTGCTTTGACAATGGATTTAAATATGATACTCTGTATTTTACAAACAGTGATGAAAAATTGTAATAGTGTATGAAAAGGTGTATGTGATTGTCACGTGGATGATGTCATCAGTGATGTCATCAGTGATGTCATTTGAGATGTCATCAGTGATGTCACTGACCATGTCATGAATGATCTAATATGTGACATCATCAGCAGTGGATTGCGGGTGCGCGAAATATAGTTAGTACAACTAACTATATAGGAGCAATTTCATTAGTTGTGTATGAGTAAAATGTCCAGCTAACTATAACACCACTAAAACTTATAGTTTTTTGAGTGAATTTCAAAGGTTTTTTAAAAACTAATTCCTAACTATATAACTCCTGAAACCTATGGTTTTTTCAGTGAATTTCAAAGGTTTTTTTAAATGCGAATTCCTAACTATATAAGGCCTGAAACCTATGGTTTTTTCCGTGAATTTCAAAGGTTTTTTAAATGCTGATTCCTAACTATATAAGGCCTGAAACCTATGGTTTTTTCAGTGAATTTCAAAGGTTTTTTAAATGCTAATTCCTAACTATACTCAGTGAATATATATATATATATATATATATAACATTTCTATGGCAAAATGAAACCCCTCATTTTGTTCCTTTTCAAATTAAATGTATTAAGTGTTACCACTTTATTCCAATCAAGATGACTTCAGGTGTGCCATACTTTTGTCATAAGTAAGACTGTTAGCGTTCTAGTTGTTCTTTAGAACACTCTGGGACATTCTGTCATTGGGCTATAGTTGGGCTACATCTGGCTGATATTTGGGCTACATTTGGGCTCTTTTGTCTCTGGTGGCCATCTTGGGAGACTGCATATCAGAATTTTTTTAATGAAATATAAGAGGATTTGAGAAGTCACTCAAAATGTGCCCTAATTTTTCTTTCTTCAGCACTAATCATAATTTCTATGGCAAAATGAACCCCCTCATTTTGTTCCTTTGCAAATTAAATGTTTTAAGTGTTAACACTTTATTCCATTCAAGATGACTTCAGGTGTGCCATACGTTTGTCATAAGTAAGACTGTTAGCGCTCTAGTTGTTCTTTAGAACACTCTGGGACATTCTGTCATTGGGCTATAGTTGGGCTACATCTGGCTGATATTTGGGCTACATTTGTTTTTTTTTTGTCTCTGGTGGCCATCTTTGGGCTACATTGGGCTACATTGGGCTACTTTGGGCTACATTGGGCTACATTTGGGCTCTAACATATATATAGCCCAATGTAGCCCAATATATATTTTTTCAAAGTTAATTTTCGTAAAAACCACTGGAGCACATATCTTGAGACATAGCAAAGGCACATCGGGCTACCAGTCCCTACAATTTTGCCAAGTTTGGTGGAAAACCATTCAGCCGTTCGGGCTAAAAGTGAGTCCAACCGCCCTATAGAAATTAACATGGGGAAAACACGTTTGGGACCCCCCTTTTATCTCGGCCCCCGCTTGACGAATCCCCCCCAAACTTTCAGGGAAGGAGCGGAGCGCCGCGAGGCAAAGGTAAGGAAAATTTCAGGGAGATTCCTCAACCGGCGCCATAGTTATTCCCAATAGAATGTTGCGATTTCCCTATGGAAAACAATCCTAACTATATATACCTACTGGCTATATATATATATATATGTCCACAACGGCCCCTCCTAGCTGAAGAAGCTAGGAGGAGCCGTTTCTTTAGACTTCAAAGTGCAAAAGACACATAGGGTATACGGACCGAAAATAAATATATTTCAATTGATGAAAGTGGTTAAAATAGCATTAAAATGTATGCAGATATTCAAAATTTTAATGCTATTTTAACCACTTTCATCAATTGAAATATATTTATTTATATATTTATATATATACTTTTCGGTCCATATACCCTATGTGTCTTTTGCACTTTGAGGTCTAAAGAAATGTTAATATAGATGCTGGAAACTATTTAATTGTCTATATATTGCGATGTTTGCACTTTGATAAGCATGGTTTTGCACAAAATTGTCCCCTAATGGCACTTTTTGAGCGATATTTTGCACACCAGAAAGTTATTTGCACAACTGGTCGATTTGCTTATTTTGCACAGGTATCAATTAATATGGACTATAATCAAAAAAAAAAAAAAAAATTGAATATAAGTTTGGTTGGTTAAATGCATTTTATGCTGCTATATAAATAGGTCTCGCCCCCTTTTTCAATATGCATTGTTTGAACATTTTCAATGTATATTCGTTTGCTTTACCTCGCGCACACCAGAATTTTAATAATGTTGACTTTTATTCTGTGTCTGCATTATGCACTTTAAATTGTTTGGAAGAGGTACTCAATATGGTCTTTTTCTGAGTAGTGTGTCCTCACTTTCTATTTTACACGTGGTTGAAATGCAAGTACGAAAAAAATGCCTTTGCGAAAAAAACAGTGGAACAAGTATTATTTAAGTGAGAGCCATTTCATTTACTGACTGTCTGTGAGCAAGGGCGGATGCCCGAAACGCGTCAGATTTTGAAAACCCCACCTAAATAAACTTTGTGCCTAAAGGAACGTTGGACTTGCGTGGTGTCTCTGTCGTGGTAATCGGCGTTTTGAGATACTGCAGCTGTTGGATATATATATATATATATATCCAACACTTGCAGAGACCCATTAAAGAAACTGCCACTGGAGGTTAGTAAATCGCACTTTTAATGGCAGCCTGCTAGCAGTTTCGCGAGGGCTGAATGACTCGAAAGTTTTTTTGCCAAAAGTTCTTTATGCCAGACGCGTTTCAAGAGCAACATGCTCTCTTCTTCAGTGGCTTGAGGTTTGTGCTGAAGTTTAGCACAGTTAATAAGTATCACCTGCCTGTAGGGCGTGGCCGACAGCACGGCCTCATGGATGATGTAGTCCCCAGTGGGTTGCGCTTCATCTCACAGCATGTGAATTCAAAATTAAAATCCCAAGTGGGTCGAGATCACTCAGACTTCAGTCCGCTGCCCTGCTTTGTGGCTGACATTGCGATCAGAGCGAACGCCATCCTGCATTTGGCGCAGGCTCACCTTCCATCCTATTTGCCTGGCGCCGTGTGGAACCTGCAAGGACCCGCAGAAAGCGATGGGCAGTTCCTGTTGCGACCAGGACAGCCGCCATAAATCCAACACTTGCAGAGACCCATTAAAGAAACTGCCACTGGAGGTTAGTAAATCGCACTTTTAATGGCAGCCTGCTAGCATTTTCTCGAGGGCTGAATGACTCGAAAGTTTTTTTGCCAAAAGTTCTTTATGCCAGACGCGTTTCAAGAGCAACATGCTCTCTTCTTCAGTGGCTTGAGGTTTGTGCTGAAGTGAAGCACAGTTAATAAGTATCACCTGCCTGTAGGGCGTGGCCGACAGCACGGCCTCATGGATGATGTAGTCCCCAGTGGGTTGCGCTTCATCTCACAGCATGTGAATTCAAAATTAAAATCCCAAGTGGGTCGAGATCACTCAGGGCAGCGGACTGAAGTCTGAGTGACCTCGACCCACTTGGGATTTTAATTTTGAATTCACATCCTGTGAGATGAAGCGCAACCCACTGGGGACTACATCATCTATGAGGCCGTGCTGTCGGCCAAGCCCTACAGGCAGGTGATACTTATTAACTGTGCTTCACTTCAGCACAAACCTCAAGCCACTGAAGAAGAGAGCATGTTGCTCTTGAAACGCGTCTGACATAAAGAACTTTTGCCAAAAAAACTTTCGAGTCATTCAGCCCTCGAGAAACTGCTAGCAGGCTGCCATTAAAAGTGCGATTTACTAACCTCCAGTGGCAGTTTCTTTAATGGGTCTCTGCAAGTGTTGGATTTATGGCGGCTGTCCTGGTCGCAACAGGAACTGTCCATCGCTTTCTGCGGGTCCTTGCAGGTTCCACACGGTGCCAGGCAAATAGGATGGAAGGTGAGCCTGCGCCAAATGCAGGATGGCGTTCGTTCTGATCGCAATGTCAGCCACAAAGCAGGGCAGCGGACTGAAGTCTGAGTGACCTCGACCAACTTGGGATTTTAATTTTGAATACACATGCTGTGAGATGAAGCGCAACCCACTGGGGACTACATCATCCATGAGGCCGTGCTGTCGGCCACGCCCTACAGGCAGGTGATACTTATTAACTGTGCTTCACTTCAGCACAAACCTCAAGCCACTGAAGAAGAGAGCATGTTGCTCTTGAAACGCGTCTGGCTTAAAGAACTTTTGGCAAAAAAACTTTCGAGTCATTCAGCCCTCGAGAAACTGCTAGCAGTCTGCCATTAAAAGTGCGATTTACTAACCTCCAGAGGCAGTTTCTTTAATGGGTCTCTGCAAGTGTTGGATTTATGGCGGCTGTCCTGGTCGCAACAGGAACTGCCCATCGCTTTCTGCGGGTCCTTGCAGGTTCCACACGGCGCCAGGCAAATAGGATGGAAGTTGAGCCTGCGCCAAATGCAGGATGGCGTTTGCTCTGATCGCAATGTCAGCCACAAAGCAGGGCAGCGGACTGAAGTCTGAGTGATCTCGACCCGCTTGGGATTTTAATTTTGAATTCACATGCTGTGAGATGAAGCGCAACCCACTGGGGACTACACCATCCATGAGGCCGTGTTGTCGGCCACGCCCTACAGGCAGGTGATACTTATTAACTGTGCTTCACTTCAGCACAAACCTCAAGCCACTGAAGAAGAGAGCATGTTGCTCTTGAAACGCGTCTGGCATAAAGAACTTTTGGCAAAAAAACTTTCGAGTCATTCAGCCCTCGAGAAACTGCTAGCAGGCTGCCATTAAAAGTGCGATTTACTAACCTCCAGTGGCAGTTTCTTTAATGGGTCTCTGCAAGTGTTGGATTTATGGCGGCTGTCCCGGTCGCAACAGGAACTGCCCATCGCTTTCTGCGGGTCCTTGCAGGTTCCACACGGCGCCAGGCAAATAGGATGGAAGGTGAGCCTGCGCCAAATGCAGGATGGCGTTCGCTCTGATCGCAATGTCAGCCACAAAGCAGGGCAGCGGACTGAAGTCTGAGTGACCTCGACCCACTTTGGATTTTAATTTTTAATTCACATGCTGTGAGATGAAGCGCAACCCACTGGCGACTACATCATCCATGAGGCCGTGCTGTCGGCCACGCCCTACAGGCAGGTGATACTTATTAACTGTGCTTCACTTCAGCACAAACCTCAAGCCACTGAAGAAGAGAGCATGTTGCTCTTGAAACGCGTCTGGCATAAAGAACTTTTGGCAAAAAAACTTTCGAGTCATCCAGCCCTTTGAGAAACTGCTAGCAGGCTGCCATTAAAAGTGCAATTTACTAACCTCCAGTGGCAGTTTCTTTAATGGGTCTCTGCAAGTGTTGGATATATATATATATATATATATATATATATATATATATATATATATATATATATATATATATATCCAAACAACAAGAGTTACCCCTACGGAAGAGTCCTCAAACAGGTAGGTAAGGCTTAAATATTTTAATTAAGGCTGTAACACAGGATACCAACTAAATTCAGTCAAAGTTTTTCAGCCTGACGCGTTTCGTGGTTTACACTTCTTCAGAGGCTTCAGTTACAGGATTTTTTATTTTTTTTATTTATTTTTTTTATTTTGCAGAGTTTTATATAGCGCGAACTAGAACCGAACCGAATCAGTTATCAGAGCGCTTTACATAGCACCAGTTACATTACATGAGGACACATTTTTTTTTTCATTTTTAGGCACGGGGAGATTAAGTGATTTGCCCAGAATCACAGGGGGTTTTTGGCGTCGTTACGTTACATGAGGACACATTTTTAGGCACGGGGAGATTAAGTGATTTGCCCAGAATCACAGGGGGTTTTTGGCGTCGTTACGAGACTCGAACCAAGTTCCCCAGGTCCGAGGTCGAGCGCCTTAGCCGTTAGGCCAACCCCTCTCCCCAGGATTCACATGCCGCGGTTGCCTCTACATTTAAATAGGAGCTCCAGACCATGTGGGCGTGGCCGCTCTCCTCGGCAGTATTCTGGGATCTGTAGTTGCAAAATAATGAAACTCCAGTGAGCCGGCATGCAAACCTATCAATGTTCAACATATCTTTATCCACAGTGGGTTGCTGGTCATAGTTCCGCACAAGCATTACACCTTATAGCCTTCATTTTCAAGCACCTGTCCCACAATGCGTACGTCGGTTGGCGTCGCGTGGGTCCGTGCACACGGCGGGCCTCTTCCACGGCTGGGTCAGCCGTTTTAATCCAAACAACAAGAGTTACCCCTACGGAAGAGTCCTCAAACAGGTAGGTAAGGCTTAAATATTTTAATGAAGGCTGTAACACAGGATACCAACTAATTTCAGTCAAAGTCTTTCAGCCTGACGCGTTTCGTGGTTTACACTTCTTGAGGACACATTTTTAGGCACGGGGAGATTAAGTGATTTGCCCAGAATCACAGGGGGTTTTTGGCGTCGTTACCGAGACTCGAACCAAGTTCCCCAGGTCCGAGGTCGAGCGCCTTAGCCGTTAGGCCAACCCCTCTCCCCAGGATTCACATGCCGCGGTTGCCTCTACATTTAAATAGGATCTCCAGACCATGTGTGCGTGGCCGCTCTCCTCGGCAGCATTCTGGGATCTGTAGTTGCAAAATAATGAAACTCCAGTGAGCCGGCATGCAAACCTATCAATGTTCAACATATCTTTATCCACAGTGGGTTACTGGTCATAGTTCCGCACGAGCATTACACCTTTTAGCCTTCATTTTCAAGCACCTGTCCCACAATGCGTACGTCGGTTGGCGTCGCGTGGGTCCGTATATATATATATATATATATATATATATATATATATATATATATATATATATAGAGAGAGAGAGAGAGAGAGAGAGAGAGAGAGAGATAGATATAGGTATACTATATCTAAGTAAGGGGTACTTAGCCAGGCTGTAAGTACAGGCCTGTGGTGTCAGTTTGGAAGGCTAACCAGCGGTGGCACAATACATGCTGCAGCCCCTGGTAGGCCCAAGGTGCACCTATGCCCTGGGTACCTAGGTTACCCTACAGGGGCTCACAAGAGTGACCCAGTAACCAATCTGGCATGTACCTAAAGTACAAGGTATACATTTAGAGAGAGAACAGCTAGACTGTGGGCCTAATTAGCAGGACCACAGCCATACTAAAGTTGAAAAACCAGAGAATCACAGCAAAAAAAGTGGGGGTAACCATAGGAAGCAGACACTACTCTCCTACACCCCCACCCCCAATGCAGGGACATTAAACTAACCTTGACCAGTTGAGTCTTCATGTTCTAAGTGAAAATATCTGGAGAGTCCATCTGCATTGGCATGGTTACTCCTAGGTCTATGTTCCACTGTATAGTCCATCCCCTGTAGGGAAATGGACCACCTGAGCAGTTTGGGATTTTTACCCATCATTTGTTTTAGCCACAAGAGGGGCTTATGGTCTGTCTGAACTGTGAAGTGAGTACCAAACAAGTAAGGCCTCAGCTTCTTCAGGGCCCAAACCACAGCAAAGGCCTCCCTCTAAATAGCTGACCAACGTTTCTCTCTAGGGGTCGGCCTTCTGCATATAAAAGCTAATGGCTGGTCCTGACCTTCATCATTCAATTGTGATAGCACAGCCCCTACCCCCAACCCGGAAGCATCTGTTTGAAGAATTAATTATTTGGAGTAGTTAGGACTTTGCAGAATGGGAGCAGTGCACATGGCCTGCTTTAGGGTATTAAATGCCTTTCGACAGCTGACTGTCCACTGAACTTTCTTAGGCATTCTCTTAGAAGTGAAGTCATTCAGGGGTGTCACAATGGAACCACACCCCTTGACAAATCTTCTATAGTACCCAGGGCCCAAGAAAGCTCTGACCTGAGTCTGGGTGGTTGGAGCAACCCAGTCCATTATGGTCTTGATTTTGCTCTGCAATGGTTGAACCTGGCCTCCACCTACAAGGTGGCCCAGGTACACAACCTGACTCTACCCTATCCGGTACTTAGTAGCCTTGATAGTTAGGCCTGCTTTTTACAGGGCCATCAAAACATTTTTCAGGTGGATCAGGTGATCTTCCCAGGTGGAGCTAAATACAGCAATATCATAAAGATAAGCTGCACAGTAGTCATCCAGACCTGAGAGGACTTTGTTCACCAACCTTTGAAATGTGGCAGGTGAATTTTTCAGACCAAAGGGCATCACCACAAATTGATAATGCCCACTTAGGGTTGAAAATGCTGTATTTGGCTTGGCCTCATCGGCTAACCTGATTTGCCAGTAGCCAGCTGTCAGATCAAATGTGCTGAGATAGTTGGCAGAGGCCAACTTATCTATGAGCTCATCTGCTCTGGGTATTGGATGGGCATCTGTCTTAGTGACAGCATTGAGACCTCTGTAGTCTACACAAAATCTCATCCCTCTCTTACCACCCTGGCTATGAGGTTTTGGCACTAGGACTACTGGACTAGCCCAAGGGCTATCTGAAGGTTCAATTACTCCCAGTTAAATTTTCTGGACTTCTGTCCTGATGCAGTCCCTGACATTATCAGGTTGCCTGTAAATCTTATTTTTAACAGGCAGACTGTCCCCCGTTTCCATTTCACGAGTGCACCAGGTAGTCTGACTTGGAATAAGTGAAAACATATGTCTGTATGCCTTCCAGAACTTGTCTGCAGTCACTCTGCTGCTGGTCAGTGAGGCTGCCTGCCAAGGACTACATCCTCAATTGGCCCATCAGCAAGGTTCTGAGAGAGCAGGTCTGGGAGAGGGTCACTCTCTTCCTCCTGTCCTTCATCAGTAGACATGAGCAAGCCCATGTCTGCCCAGTCAACATATGGTTTCAGTCTGTTCACATGGAGCACCCTGTGGGGGCTCCTGGGAGTTCCAAGATCTACCAAATAGGTAACCTCTCCCTTCTGTTCAACAATAGTGTGGGGTCCACTTCATTTGTCTTGGAGAGCTGCTGGGGCCACAGGCTTCAACACCCACACTTTTCGTCCTGGCTAGTAAACAGTCAGTACAGCCTTTTGGTCATGCCAGGCCTTTTGCAATTCCTGACTAGCCTCAAGGTTGTTGGATGCCCTTTTCATGTACTCAGCCATCCTGGAACGGAAACCAAGTACATAGTCCACAATGTCTTGTTTGGGAAGTTTGAGAGGTAACTCCCATCCTTCCTTCACCAGACAAAGGTGTCCTCTTACAGGATGCCCAAACAAAAGTTCAAAAGGGCTGTAGCCAACCCCCTTCTGTGGGACCTCTCTGTATGCAAATAAAAGGCAGGGCAGTAGGATGTCCCATCTCCGCCTGAGCTTTTCAGGGAGACCCTTAATCATGCCCTTTAAGGTCTTGTTGAACCATTCAACGAGACCATTGCATTGTGGGTGATAGGGTGTGGTGAACTTATAGTTCACTCCACACTCCTTCCACATTGCAGTCAGGTAACTAGACATAAAGTTTGCACCTCTGTCTAATACAACCTCCTTAGGGAAACCCACTCTTGAAAACACTCCCAGGAGGGCTCTTGCCTCAACAGGTGCTGTAGTGGTCCTAAGGGGTATAGCTTCTGGGTATCTGGTGGCATGGTCCACTATCACCAGAACACAGCAGTGCCCAGAGGCTGTTTGGGGATCCATTGGTCCAACAATGTCAATCCCAACTCTTTCAAAGGGAACCCCCACCACAGGTAGTGGTATCAGGGGGGCCTTTGTAGTGCCACCTGCTTTGCCACTAGCTTGGCAGGTTACACAGGAGCGACAACACTCATTTGTGTCTTCTGACATGTGAGGCCAGTGAAAGTGAGGGACACGCCGGTCCCAAGTCTTGTTCTGGCCAAGATGTCCTGCAAGGGGAATGTCATGGGCTAGTGCCAAAAAGGAAGCCCCTGAATGCCAAAGGTATGACCAACCTCCTGGAAGCACCAGGCTTGGGGTCTCTAGCCTCTGAATACAGGAGCCCTTCATCCCAGTAAACCTTATGGGTTCCACTAGCATTCCCTGCAGCCTCAGCAGCAGCTTGCTGTCTGAGGGGTTCAAGAGAAGGGCAGTCCAACTGTGCCTGCCTCAGATCTGCCCTGGAATGTCCCCCTGTCCCAAGAAATTCAACCTGATCAGGTTCACGCTCTTCTAGGACAGTTCCTTCTTCAGGCTCACAATCAGCTTCCTCAGAAGGCTGATCCTCATCCTGAGGCAGGGGGAAAGGCACATCCTTAACCCTACTGCTCCTTTTCCTGGTAGGCAACTTGTCCATTATTCCAGTATCCAGTGCCTGTTCAGTGTTGCAAGTTTTGACCTGTGACCTAGTCACTCCAAGAACATGTGCTGAGATACCTAACATTTTTGCATGTGTCCTAAATTCCACTTCAGACCAGGCTGAAGTCTCTAGGTCATTGCCAAGCAAAGATTCTACAGGGAGGTATGAACTAACAACAACCTTCTTAAGGCCAGTTACCCCTCCCCTTGGAGAAATTAACAACTGCCATAATATGTGTGGTAGTGACATTGCTAGCATTGGTCACTTGGTAGGTCTGACCAAGTATGATCTGTCCACGGTCCAAAAAGTCAGGTATCACCATTGTGACACTGGCACCTGTGTCCCTGTAGGCCAGAACCTTTTTCTCATTGACTAAAGGAGTTTGACTGTACATGCCCAAGTTATTTGGACTCACAGAGGAGGACAAATCCATGCCTCCATCACAGATCAAAACAGCTTGAGTTGGTACTCTGACTAGGCCAGAGTCCATCTTAGTTCCCAGGGTTAACCCTACTACACCCTTGTGTTGAGAACCACCACTTGGAGCTGAACTAGGGGGAACAGTTGCCATAGGGGCAATGATGGCTGGACCTGTCTCCTTTGTGGCACAATCACTGATCCAGTGAGTATTAACTTTACAAATCTTGCACCAAGGTTTCTTTGGACCTTCTTTCTTTTTGGATTGTTGGGGAGCCCCACCATTAGAAGCTTTTTGGGGACCTTGAGAAGACTTCTGGTCTTTTGCTTTCTCCCCACCCTTTTGGTCTAGCTTCTTCTGGTCACCACTTTTGTTCTGTACCTTCTGCTTCACCCTGCTTCTGACCCATTTGTCTGCCCTCTTACCCAATTCTTGTGGAGAGGTCAAATCAGAGTCAACCAAGTGCTGATGCAATAGCTGGTTCTGACAATTATTAGTCACTTAATTTACTGCCCAGTAACCAGCCTTCCAGAGCCTTAGTAGGACAATCTACAAAGTCAGTCCAGTACTGAGTCTGTGTCTTCTGGGTATCTCTGAACAGCAACCTATACTGCTCAGTGGTTAGGCCAAACCCATCTATTAGAGCACTCTTCAGGACATTGTAATTGTCAGCATCCTCTTCTCTGACAGCGAGGACCTTATCTCTACCTTTGTCTGCAAAGGAGAGCCACAAGATTGCTGCCCACTGACTCTGGGGTACCTGCTGTACTTTGCAGGCCCTCTCCAAAGCAGTTATCCACTTGTGGATGTCATCTCCAGTCTGATAGGGAGGGACAATCTTGCTTAGGTTTTTATGGTCGTAAGACCTATCCCTCCCACCAGGGATTTTGCTGCCACCAGAGGGCTCTAACCCTGCTAATCTTTCTCTTTCAAGAGCTAGGGTCTCTTTTTCAAGGGCAACTTGTTGCCTCCTGATCCTAAGCTTGACTTCTCGCATTCTAGCTTCATGCTCTCTTCTCTCAGGGGATGTTCTCCTCCAGTGAGATGAGGCGGAGGACCCTATTGATGAACCAGAATGGTGAGATTCTCCTGAGAGAGATCTCCGTCTTCTAGGTACACCAGTAGGCCTACTTGGTGGATGAAGGAAGGCCTACTGTGGCCATCTCCATCTCCAGATAGTCCTATGTCTTCCAGATGGGTTTCAGGAACCACATTCCGGTCTTCATCCTCCTCATCCTCAGAGTGCTGGTGAGGAACCCCACTAGGATCCTCTTCTGATGATGGATCGCCCCCATCCCTTTTACCCTGAGTATCTGTATCTGATGCTTTTGCTAAGTCATCTGCCACTAAGATATCTATCAGGTGTTGGGTGTGGGACTCTGTCCTTGCTTTAATTTTCTTATGGCACACAATCCTCTCAATGCTTGGAAAGTGAATGTATCATATTTAGATGTCTGCTTCTTTCTGACATCTGGCAGAGAGGCACTAGCTCCTGCCCTTAAAGCAATGAGGGAGCTTCACTGGCTCCCGGTTAGGCGCCGCATTCAGTTTAAGGCCCTCTGTTTGGTACACAGGTCATTGTATGATAAAGGACCAGATGATTTCATCAAACTTCTACCTCGTTATGTACCCTCTAGAACTTTGAGGTCAACCAATCAAGACCTAGTGTGCCAGCCCAGAATAAACAGAGCTCGATGGGGCGGCAAATCCTTCTCCCATCAAGCGGCAAAATTGTGGAATTCATTGCCCCCCCGTTGCGCGCACAAAAATCTAAAATGAGCTCTAGAAAGTCCTTAAAAACCTGGCTCTTCACCCAGACCTAATTCTGCCCCATTTTGCTTCTTAGTACTCTCAGCGCCAAGACGCCGCGGCATTCGTGCGCTCTATAAGAATTTCAGTCAGTCAGTCATGACTAGTGAGGTGTGGTGTGTGCACCTACCTACACTACTTGTTTCCTACTAGAACCTCTCTAGGAGTTGTAGTCAGGATGTGCTAAGCCCTTACCACCTACAACTTCTAAGTTCAGTAGAATGTATGTATTATAAGTCTTGATTTATATGTACCTACTGGTACCTTAATGTGATTTTTCAAATGATATTCTCAAGATTATTTGGTAAAACAAGTGCAAGCTCTTATCCCATCCGCTGCACACCAATGTGAGAAGTTGACCTGGTATATGATGTCCACTATTCTAGTGGGCACCTTGCACCAGCCCAAACGACCCTTATTGATGGTCTGTTATAAAGTTAACCTTATAGAAAGCTATCCTACTGGTAGCTGTGGAGAGCAGCATTCAGGCTAAGACTTTGAGATGAGTTAAGCAAGTTGTTTTACCTTTTATAATCTCTTGAGTACCAAATGAAAACACACCACACAAGGTATATATCAAATATATATGTATTTATTCTAAACACAACCCCTCTGCGCTCTTTATGAGGTCAGAGGTAAAAGCACAATACAAGGAACTTAATTAGCATACGATAAGTTGCACAGTATACGTTTTGCCCTAGGGGCCTCACACACAATATACTAAAATAGTGGTATAAGAATCACCTGTGGAATATAAAATAGGCCTAGGGCCTGGGGTATCACTGGGGCTTCTAGGACCAACCAAAGTTTAGGATGTAGGAGACCCACGGGAGATGCGTGCAGTGTCTAAACACAGCCGCGGGTTACCATTGACTTTCTATGGAGAACGAGCAAGTTAAAATTTTAAAGATTAAGGGTACAAGGAGGTGAACAGCGATGGAACCCTTTTAGACTAGAACATTTGGAGAGTCAATACCCACGGAAGCACCGGAGTATTCATGTTACCTCACCCAGGGAAGCCGGGTGCATAGGTGTCTTTTCGTGTCGGGTTTTGCTGTCGATTCCAATGAAGAGCTGCGAAGAACTGTTGCAGGTGATCAGAGGAAAAGTGTCCGGGTGGATCCAAGGGTGGATCAGAGATGTGAAGAACCTGAAAGCAGAAGCGACAGAGTCTGGGTCACTAGCCAGTGACCAGGATGGCCATGGGAAGCTGCCAGCCAATGTCTGGTGATTTCAGGTGAAATGGGCAAGTTTGTCTCTTCAGCCACGAGGTCCAGGAGGTGTCGACGACAACCAGCAGCTGGATTCAAGCTGTCCCACAAAGTATCTAGTTGACTGCAGTGTCAGTATTCGGATTGGACCTCGGGAAGTAGGTGCAGGTTGTAAAAAGCAGGATGTCCAGGTGTTCCGGTCCCACATCTCTCGTGTCCGCCACAGGTCTCAGCTTTACTGGGAGCGCAGGTCAGTGTCAGAGATGTCTGGAAGTCTGTGTCCTGAGTCGCAGATTCTTCGGGATCCGGTGGGAGCCTCGAAAATGCAGACTGGACAATTTATTTACACAAGCCCATGGAATAAGCCATAAAAAGAAAAAGCTGTTTGTATGACTAGCATAAGTGAAGGTTATGACATATTTTATCTCTTCAAATTATATTTTCACAATCGGCACTCAGCTACACACATCAGATTATCGAGTAGTAACTTTAAATAGGGATTTTTTCTCTGCAATCTTTTAATTGTTTTCTATTTATTGTAAGGTAAACATATTGTCTTACTGTACATAATTTTTATATCTGAAAAGACCTCAAGTCAGGTCTCTGTAGGGTTTAGGTAATATAAAGAAAAGAAAATAACAAATAACGGCTAAAGAAAATGACAGTAGGAATAAAAGAAGCATGAGCTAGCAATTCTATGGCCAGCGAATTAGTAGTAGTAAATGTTTGCTAAAGTGCATTTAACTCAAGATTCCATATTATGACAGACATATTACACTCACTGCTAATTGGCCGATTACGAAGTCGTTCAGAAATGGTTCCGAACGAATCAGTCTCGGAATAGTTTCTGAACTAATCGAATCCTGTGAGTCTGAACGACCGATTATGGTGCTATCTAACATCATTCGGTCAGACTCGCATTGGCTTCAATAGGATCCTGTGTTCCCGAACAAGAATACAGGCTCCCATTGAAAAAAGGGGTGGTTGGGCAAAACCTTGCACCCTGTGGTGGGCACCCCATGGTGCCTGCCACATTGTGCATGGTTGGGAAAAGGGATCCCTTGGGTACCCCCACAGGCCCCGATTGGACACCTCTGGGTGAAGAGGGGCCCACAACAGGCCCCCAAAGACAGATTCTGACAGCAGTTTTGTGTCGGGCAGACCGAATTGGGACAGCTGTCCAAATCGGTAATCGTAATCGTTCGTTTGGAAACCATGTCCATAAAGCTGCACGATTTGGCTCAGAAAGACTCTGGCTGTCTGAATGCCTTTTGGAACCAATTTGGACTGCCCGAACGGTTTCCGGGCATCGTAACCGGTCATTGGGAAATGTGTAGATTTCGTTCACAAACAAGAGTTCTGAATTGGATTCTGCAATACCGAATCCCATTTGGAGCCTTTCCGAACAACATCATAAGCGACCCCTGAGTGTTAAGTATACTGTTGTGAGCTTCAAACTATTCTCAGATGTTGTCAGAAAGAAACAAGTGTTTGGTCCCTTGCTCATGTCCAAATAATGCATCGAATTTTCCTAGAGCAAAGTCACGTTCCCCCATTCCCCTCCTCTCATATGGATTCCCAAAAGGTAGTCCTACCCGTGTTGCCTATTCTACTGTAAATTACTGGTTTTCCCTTTTTTAGAAAGTAGTCAGTTGACCTCAAATGCTTTTTTGACTATACAGGCCTCAGATATGGCACCCATATGAGTTCAAATGAGAACATTTAATTCAGTGTATGAACTGCACTTTCACAGTCTGCTTTTGTAGTAAGATCAGTTAAACACTCTTCAATGATCGGCACTATGGATATAACAATGGCAAATACAACTTTTTTGCACTTTTTTTTTAACAAGTCAAGTCGCTGTCTATCAACATCTGTGATTGATGGGTATTGTACAGCCAAATATGTCATCTAGAATTGCTCGTCAGTTCGATGGGGTCAGGGTTAATCCACTAGCAAAAGATAGGATTGGCATGACCTCGATCCAGTGCACTTTGATGCCAAGCAGAACCTTGAGACCTGGATCAGGGCACAGACAATTTGTTTGTGTCTCCAACATGTAGAATGATGCAGAATGCCACTTTATGTAGTCATAAAGGGGAACAATGACAATTATGGAAGATTTTGAAATGAGCAAATTTTAACCTGAATACTCAGAAAAAATTACCATGAGTGGCCAGAAGTCCTTTATCCTAACGGTTCGTGTCTGGCCTAGTGGATTTGGATGCCTGAAGGGTAGGGCTGGAATGTAAGTTAAAGTTATCTATAAGCAGTTCATATAATCCTGATAAGATCCATCTTAGGGGCCCCAATTTTAGTATGTAATATCTTATGGAGGCTTGTATGCTCATTGGGTTTCTCTAGATAATCTGATTTTAATGCGATGTGTTAGTTGGCAAAATATCCAATGTTATGTCTGTGTGAGGTGAAATGGTACAGTAATGGGACGAGGACGGAAGAATCGGAGTGATGAAAAATATGCCTTTATACTTATACACCATAAGCAATGTACTCTATAAAGGTCATCCTTGAGGAACTGCAACTGCCTTGCTTGTTGTGGACTGCTGCCGGGGTGTCCTCCGTAGGTAGTTTTCTGTGAAAGGAAGCAGCCTTCACCTGTGGGCACATCATCACTTTAGGGCAGGGGTCCCCAAACTGGTCCTGGAGGGCCGGATCCATGGCAGATTTTTTTTTTTTTTTTTTTGGTAAGACTTTATTTTAAGTATGCCAATAGTACAGAGTAGTATTCAACGAATCAACAATTACTGTTACACATGCAGTGTCACCTCCACGAAGTTACACAGCTGTTTAGCCGACAACTCTCCGGTCCGGCAGCAAATTTGGATAATGTACATAGGCATTCCAGGAGTAATTGTGGATCATGAATTGTCTCATTGTTATAGAAATCAAACAAAACTTTAGACTCTTACAGATCAAATAGTTATCGCTAATCATTTCATAGCATCTCTATTGTCACTTGCCGGTGCAGGTGTTTCATTATGTATCCCAACCCCATCCTGAACTCCAGGCCGAGTGTTCCCCATGGCACATGGTCTCTATTTCTCTTCTGCCTCCTTCCCACCTCCCAATGTTCATTCATTCAGTTCCCCTTCATCTCCTGAACTGTCTTCCACTTCCTCAGAAAGAGGTTCGCATATTCCCCCTCTATATCTATTCCATGCTTTCCAGATCTCGTTCCATTTGCGAGGGTTGGCTCTCAGTTTGTATACCGCCCGTTCAGTCAACATGAGTTTGTCCATCGTTCTGCACCACAGTGTCAACGTAGGTATGTCAGGCACTCCCCACCGCTGCGCGATGTCTCGCTTGGCCACCATGATCCCAATAGTTATCCACTGCCGTTTTCGATGCGTCAAGTCGGTTCCCTCCCACACATTCAGCAGACACACACGCGCATCTGGCGTCAATGAGGTCTCGAGGGTCTGGGAGATGGTGCGCATGATCTGCTGCCAATACGTCAAAATGAGTGGACATTCCCAAAGTGTGTGCAGTAGTGTCCCCTCTTCCCCACACCCCCTAAGACAATACGGGTGTTCTGCCCTGTGCATTTTGTGCAGGGCGGTTCTGGTGTAATATACCCTATGCAGTATTTTGAATTGTATCAGTCTGAATCGAGCCGAAACGCCCGGCTCTCGTGGCGACGCCGGTGCGGCATTCCAGTCTGTCTCATCCATGGCCCCTAATTCAGTTTCCCACTTCTCCCTCAGCTTGAGCAGAGGGTCCGGGAGATTATTCAGCAATTTACGATAGGTGAGTGAGGTGGCGCCTGTTTGTATAAAGTCTGTGAGCAGTCTGTCTTCCAGAGGCAATGAGTCCGGGACAGTCGACCCTGGCTCAATTACTGCCATTAATGCATGTTTTATTTGTAAGTATCTGTATGTTTCATTGGGGCCCAACTCGTACTGTTGCTGCAATTGGGAGAAAGGGATCACACCAGTAGCGGTCCATAGATCTCCTACTGTCGAGATTCCAATGGTGTCCCATTGATTAAAGCCCTTGTACGATCGAAGACAGCCTAGGCGTTTGGTGTCCCATAATGGAGTGAGCTTAGTTATGACCCCTTTCCATTTAAGTCGCGTCAGTGCCCTGTGCCACAGCGATACGGTATGTTTGGTTGGGCCGAACAGCGTCGCCGTTTGGCTAGAATTGTAGAGTGGAGCCAACATACTGTGTGTTCCTAATTGCGCTCTATCCGCTAAATATGCTGGGTCAGCATGCGGTGTGTGGATCCACTGATTAATGACTTTGAGCTGTGATGCCCAATAATAAAGCTGCATGTTCGGCAAAGCTATCCCTCCGTCGTACCACCCACGATTGAGTTTGGCATGTGCTATTCTGGGTGGGCGTTCTCCCCACAACAGGTCCGTCATCACCGCCGTTACTTTTCGGAAATAGGAAGGCAGTATTAAGACCGGAGTGTTTTCCAGTACATATAGAAGGCGCGGTAGTGCCATCATTTTGAATAACGCCGCGCGTCCCAGTAGTGTGAGAGGCAGGGCTTTCCAATGTCTCACATCCGCCTTCAGGCGGGCGAGTGGGGGCAGCAGGTTCCGATCATAGAACACATCCGCATCACAAGCAACGTGTATACCCAGATATTTAAATGAGGTGTCGGCTATCATCAACGGACAGTTACCAGGAAGAGTTGGTGTCGGACCTTTCAGGACATAAATGACAGATTTTGTCCAGTTGATTGTGTATCCGGAGGTCAGACCATGAGCGTCACATATCGCCAATAACTTCGGAATACCAGCCATCGGGTCTGATAGGTACACCAACATGTCGTCAGCGTACAGGGAGACTCTATCCTCCCATCCATTGCCCCATTTCAGTCCTTTCAATAGTGGGGTAGTCCGAAGGGCGGAAGCCAGTGGTTCCAGCACTAGCGAGAACAATAGGGGGGATAGCGGGCACCCCTGGCGCGTCCCCCTAGCCAGGGGGATCGCTCGGGAGATGTGGCCATTGGCCGTTACATGTGCTACAGGGCTCGCGTATAACAATTTAATCCAGGAAAGGAACTTGGGGCCAAAGCCCATACGAGCCAATACTGCGAACATGTACTGCCACTCCACCATGTCAAACGCCATCCTGGCATCTAACGACAGTATGGCCGCTGGTTCCGACAGCCGAGGGGCTCGCGCCAGTACTCCGTGCACCCGCCGGAGGTTCAGTGTTGTGCTTCTATGTGGCATGAAGCCTGACTGATCCGGGTGGATTAAGTGTGTTAAGTACGGGATCAGTCTGTTCGCCATCAGTTTCACCAGAATCTTCGCCTCGGCGTTAAGCAGGGAGATCGGGCGGTATGACGTACAGTCTATGGGCGGTTTACCTGGTTTTGGGATGGCCACTATGGTTGCCACCCGTTGATCCAGGGGTAGAGTCCCCACCTCCCGGCACTCCGTGAACATGGCCAGCAGAGGAGAGCTCAGGGTGTCCGTCATAGCCTGGAACCACTCAATCGGGATCCCATTAGGGCCCAGCGCCTTGCCTGTGCGCAGTGCGCTAATCGCCGCTTGAATCTCATCCTCCGTCAGGTCCGCCTCTAGATCAGTCACCGCCTCCGGCGGTAGAGTCTCGACCCGCGCATCCTGAAGCGCCGACATTGCCGCTTCAGCCGTAACTATGTCTCTAGGGGTGTAGACATCCTGGAAGTGGTCAGCTAAGATTTCTATAATCTTAGAGGGACGTGAGTGAAGTACCCCTTCTGAGTCCTTCAGTTGCAAAATGTGCCTAGTGCCCTCTTTTTTTTATCTAGCCATGCTAGTAGTTTACTGGCCTTGTCCCCTATATCATATACCCTATGTGCGGTCGCCTCAATATTGTCTAGTGTTTGCCGCCTGAGGAGATCGTCGTGTAACTGCTGGCAAAGGTGGAGTGAGTGAAGTGTGTCCTCTGACGGGTGTGCCATATGGGCCGCATTTGCTTGTTCTAGCTTCAATTCCAGATTCAACAGCTCCTGCTTTTGTGAGCGCTTGTGTCCCGCTATTGTTGCGATCGCCTGCCCCCTTAACACTGTTTTGTACGCTTCCCAGAGGGTCGTCGGGGAGGCCACTGAGTCTGAATTCTCCGAAAAATAGTATCTAGTCGCTCTTTTCAGATCTTTACGGATGTGAGGTACCTTAAGATACCCCAGGTAAATTGGGTAGATTCTCCTGCGGGCTATCGCCGAGCATGTCAGGTTCATCGTCAAAGGGGAGTGATCCAAGATACCTCGGGCCCTATCTTCACATCAGTAATCGTGAGTCGGCCATCCCCCAGTGTAAGGAAATAGTCAATACGGGACAGGCAGTTGTGAACGGCTGAATAATAAGAGTATTGCTGAACCTCGGGGTGCAGACACCGCCATACATCTACCAGACCCTGTGCTTCTAGGAACTCACCGAATCGGGATGGACCCTATGTGGGCGCCTGAGCCGGGAACCTATCTCGCGCAGCATCAGCCACAGCATTAAAGTCTCCTCCCACCACTAGATCTCCGTCAGGGAGCTCTAACAGGAACCTTCCTAGGTCCGGAAGTGCGGCCGCATGTAGCGCTGGTGGGATATAGACAGACACCACGTTAAGGGATGTTCCCTCCCACTGTCCACATGCTGCTGCAAAGCGGCCATGAGCGTCAGTCTTAGTAGTCTGTAAAATGAATCGGGATGTCTTCTTCATCCAAATGCCCGTTCCCCTGGACCCTGACGTGAAGTCTGAGTGTACTATCATGCGGTACCCTCGTCTATCCAGAGCCTTGCTGGCCGCTCCCACTAGATGAGTTTCCTGAAGGAGGCCCAAGTCGTGATTCATCCTTTTGATACTCTGGAGCACCAACCCTCTCTTCACCTTGTCTCCCAGACCTCTGACATTCAAGGACATTAATTGCAACGGTGGCACTGGCCCCGTGTCAGGACTGTCTACTACGGTATCAGACTGTGACATGTGTGCCATTGTGTGCCTACAAATACATACATGAGTCCGACAGGGTGTAGTGTCAGTGTATCTGTGTTGCACCCACCCCCACGGATGCACTCACTCGCATGCAGAGATGGGCCTTCCCTCCCCGGGCCAACGCCGGCCTGGCCTGTGTGTAATCTCCGGCGTACTGTGACTATTGCTGCCTTTTGTGCATTCTGTAGAGTCAAACATTTCAAACAGTTAAACATTGCCATTCCCCCTAATCCCTGAACTCCC
The DNA here is from genome assembly GCF_964261635.1 of Lissotriton helveticus. Classification (NCBI taxonomy): domain Eukaryota; kingdom Metazoa; phylum Chordata; class Amphibia; order Caudata; family Salamandridae; genus Lissotriton; species Lissotriton helveticus. Next base: position 1,053,328,275 of record NC_136069.1, on the reverse strand, counting down.
CCCCTCCCTGCTCCCCTGCCACACGGACTCAGAACTGCCCGCCACCCCAATTTAGCAGAGTGCCTGACCCCACCCAAAAAGAAACACAGAGTTACTTGCTCGTTGGGGGTGAAGAGTACTCCGGAGTCAGCGACCCCTCATACCCTCTGCAGAGGTCCACAGCCCAGTGTCCATGGCAGCTAGAGCGGCAGTCACATTAATAATAAACAAGGGGTGTCTTGTATCTGCCGGGTTATTAATCTTGTTCCTCCAGAGTCCCAGTCGCACTGTCTCTCATTGGCGAGCGTCTTTCGTCTTCCGGTCCCTCTGTTCGGACGTCTTCTGGAGCCCTTACATTCGGGCCCTTTTTAGTTCGTCCCACGCGGCGGGGTTCAGAGGCAGGCCGCCAGCCGTCCAGCCAGTCCCGGGCCACCTCCGGATTATTAAAAAACCACGTTCTGTTTTCCGCTACCACACGCAGTTTAGCCGGGAACAACATGGAATATTGGATCTCTCTCCTCCTAAGCTCCTGTTTTACGTCCAGAAACGTCTTTCTTTTCCGGGCCACTTCCGCCGTGTAGTCTGGGAAGAAGGCCAGCGTGGAGTTCTGAATCTTCACAGGGGGGGACACCCGCGCCACCTGCAGAATGGCATCTCTATCTCGGAAGTTAAACAGTCTTGCCAGGATAGGCCTCGGAGGCGCCCCGGGTTTTGGCTGGCCACCCGGTACTCTGTGTGCTCTTTCAACCGAGAAGAACGCCGACAGTCCTTTGGGTTGGAGTTGTGACTTGATTACTTCTTCCACGAAGAGATCAGTAGCTCTAGTTCCTTCCGATTCAGGAACTCCAAGAATTCGTATATTGTTCCTTCTAGAGCGCCCTTCTTGGTCATCGAGCTTTTCCTTTAGCATTTTATTTTCTGCCGTTATTTTCTCCATCGCCGTCTGAAGTTCCGAGACATCCTCCACCAGTGATTTCGTAACCAGTTCCAGCGAACCCACCTTTTCAGCCATTTTGTGGAGATCCGCTCTGATAAGGGTTATTTCGGTAGAGATTGAGCCTACCGTGGTTTGGAATTGCGTAAGCGCTCGCATCACGTTGTCAAGTGTCGCTTTTTTAGTCCCCGCGCCATCCACCGTTTTTCCGGAGGCATGCCTTCCGTCTGCTGGAGGGGACGCGGTTTTATCACATGTGTATCGTTCGATGCGTGTTTGCGTTGCGCCGCCTTTGGAACCTTTTCCTGCCATGACGTCTAGTATTGGTCAGTTAGTTGTTTATATAGTTAGCCTGTAGGAAGGACAGACTATGGAGAGGGGGGGGGCGGACCAGTCTCAGTTGTGGTCCAGCCTGTGGTACAGTTGTGGTGCTTAAGTCAGGCCTCCAGTTCAAATCAGATGAGGGTCTGTATCTGGGACTCTATGAAGCTGGAGCCTCGGTGGTCCGTCCCCTCCAATCGCACCCCCCCCCGCGTCCCCCGTCCCTCAGAGTCGCAGCCGCGGTAATGCATGGAGCCCCCGGGCTGTATCAAGCAGTGTCCGGTTGTAATTGGGGACACTCACGTCCTTGGCCGCCTCTAGTGGTTTCGGAGCGGGCCAACGTTGCGTACACCAATGTTTCCCAGGCCTGGGGTCAGTGAATAAACGGTCGGCGTCTCATGTGTCCCTTCGTGCACCGCTGCCCCCCCGGTCCGCTTCACGGTGGTACCTCCAGGTGCCACTCAGGCGCGTTGTCCCTCCAGTTCTGGCGTGGGAAGGGGGGGGAGGGTTCTCCAGTCCGCCCGCAGCCCCCGCTGGTCAGTCCCGCTCCGCCGGTACGTATATGTGGCGCCTCACCTCTTCAATGTAGTCCGTTGCAGGGTGGCGTTCTGGCCGCGGTCATCTTCACTGCCCTTCCAGACGCACTGCGTCCGTCGGATCTTGACACGGGCACTACAGGGGAGATATTAAACGTCAGCTGGACTCTCCCGACGCCGTTCCCGGGTCCTCGGCCACTTCCGGTCCACTTCTGCCGGCCAGGTCTCACTTCCGGTCGGCGCTTCTAATCACTGGGCTCCCTGGTTACCGGCCCGTGCTCGGGTCTCGCAGACAGTCGGTCATATCTCCGTCACCCGGTGTCCAATTTTCATCCGGATACTCGCCGCTTGTGCCGCCCGGTCCCGGGCCTTCGGTTCCTCCGACTGAGGTCTGGTACAGCCACGGATAATGGTACGGATTAATGGAGAGGCCGCTTCGTCTGCCGGAGCTGGTCTTCTAGGCTGCCGCCATGCTTGGCTGCTAGCCACGCCCCCCCCCATGCCAGATTTTTAAAATAACTACATGTATCTCAATGGGGATATGCACAAAATCCTGCATGGATCCGGCCCTCCAGGACCGGTTTGGAGACCCCTGCTTTAGGTGATACACTGTCACCATCTATGCCCAGGGGGTGAGCTGCCACAGGACTGCGGCCGCAGGGGACTATGTGTCCCACAACTCCCTGCAGGTCTTCCAATCAATTCTGACCTGCATCATATATTGGAGCTAGAGCCCCGTTTAAGGTCGGCCTGTCCGCATCAGTCAGAGCCTGGGCCGGGACCCAACTCTTGGCTCGAGCATCAAAACCAAAATAATGTATGTCTGGATGCAAAAGTATACATAATTCTTACAGTGTGCTGGACTGCTGTTTTTAGCATTGAGCATGCTTCTTATTTTGCTTTTAAAGATTCCCACGCTAGAACATTCCAGTTTTAAAACAAGGACTTATTGTCTTGTTGTTTTAGTGCTGTAATTTACCATTGTGTAGAGTTAGGACAGGAAAGAAGGGTCTTCTTTTTTTACCACTATGGGAAAACGAATTTTTTTGAGTTAAAAAAAGAATTTTATTAGGGAAAACGAAATTCATCGGACCAGTCTCAGAGCAAAGCCAAACTTTCCAGAAAATCTGGATATTCAGATACAAGCACCCTAGAGGAAATACACCATTTTAATTGAGACGATTGAATTACTAATTGGCCCTGAAAGTCCACAATTAAATGTAACCCCAAATGTCAGAAACCAAAAACTCCCACTCAAGAAATGCTGTTCAAAGGGGGCAATTTCCCCAAAAAGCTCCCTCATGTGAAATACCAGGGCACAGTGGGGTTAGAAACGAATCAAGTAAACAAGATAAACCCAATAACCAGTTATTTGTCTAGGCGCCCCGCATAAACAGTTAAGTCCGAGAAGATGGCAAGCAGTAATAATGGGCCACATCTTGTAAGAACTAGTCCCACACCATCCCTTATCCAAAACCCTTGCACAGAACATTTTACACCTTTTGCGGAAACCCCCCAGAATAATGGGCATATTGAATTAATAACAGATACATTACCTACTTCACAGCAAAGTGAAGGGTCATTTGCACACCTAAACCAGCACATCACGGGCCTAAGTGGGGAAGTGAGGACCTTGAAAGAAATGGTTGATCATTTATCTACGTACGGTAACTTAATAGTATACTTGCTAATGTTTCTTTATTAACAAAAAACTCTCTGATTCGATTCACATTGACCAGGACCAGTTGTGTCTTGAGAAGCAACCAAATATGGAGATGTGCAGAACGTCCATCTCTCAATTACCACCCCAAAAGATACCACCGTTAGTAAAATCTAGACTACTGAGAAATCTGATTATCATACTGCTTCCCACTGTACTAGACCATCGTGCCCACTACAGCTAACACCTCATCCCACTGGGCCGATCGTAAGCCCAGGATCATAGACCAAAAGCATTCAGTATTTCTGATTAATGTCCCCAAACCAAACTCCAGCGATGCTGAGGAAGACGACGGAGAAATATTGATAAATAAATGTATTCATAGGATTCGACAGGTGAGGAGATGTCGCTCGATCATAAAAGAGGATATAAGAAAAGCACAAATGCTCCCACAACATGGCACTAAGTTTGACAGTATTGAATTAACATTTTATCAGAGAGATTTAGTGGATAACCTAGTGACCTTTGATGCTCGCACTTTACATTTGGTTAATACAAATATTAGTTTCAAATACAGGCTCCCCAAATCCAATTTAGCGCAAACCCTTCTCTCCCCAAATCTAGCGAAGAGTCTCTAACCCGAGACATAGACTGACTACTGCCATCACCTTTTCCTGAATGGTTTTCATCTCAAAGCACTAATGCAGTTGGCATGGATACTATATCACCTGTAACAGTTGATGCCCCTGTTGTGTATCTGCTTAACAGGGACCAAGCAGGTCCATGCTCTGACAGTGATAGACGAGATCCTGAATCTATCAAGTATAATTTAAGTCAAATCAAAATCATCTTTATTCGGTGATAGTTTGACCATGAAAGTGCAGATTAAAAAACATTTTCAACTTCAAAAATATAATTAACACTTTAAGTTCAGAAAAAGTTTATTAGGATAGAAGAATTACAACAATGTGCAGAATATAAAAAACAATGAAGGCAGTAGGTTCATATACAGCGTAACAAGTCGGTTTAGAAAATAAATAGAGTATAGATATAACAATTATAATCACCGGCTAGATACCACATTTGTATATCCATCACATTTGGCGTCCAAGCGCTCTGATTTATGGGCTCCGGTTATCTCATTCATTGACGCTCATGCTAAATGTTTTACTAACCCTAGACCCATGCAGCAAGAAGTTACTAAACCTCCATGACTTCCTTTGTGTTGACTTATATTTGTATTTATACTTTCTTTTGTACAATATTGCTTATGTTATCATTCTTTTTGACTATAATTAACACTTTAAAAGCATCATAAAACAATTTGTCATTAAAGTGCATAGGGTCTTCTAAATTTGATAGCAGCAATGATGTAACTAAGAACAGCAGCGCATACATCAAGTGATTATAAGCTTTACAAATAGATTTACAAGCCCATTGTAAGACTTTTACACCGCCTTTGTGTCAATTTTTGTGACGCAGCAGCGGCATAAACAATCCGTCATGTGGCGGCCAATTTACAACGTTGGGCATCTAGGGAGATGTGTCACCTTGTAAAGCCCTGCACCACATTATACCTGCATCAGGTATAATGTATGCAGGGTCGGCATTCCCATGCAAAAAGCCATGTAGGACTGACGCAGTGAAATTTACAACATTTCACTGCATCACGCTATGCCTTCACGGTGTCAAAATCCCTACGCCTGCTCATACCAAGCGTAAGGAATGATGCAAGGCTTTTTAAACGGGACTCACCTATCTATTGTGGTGCATTACTGGAGTTGCGTCACTTTCATGAGCAACTCCAGAAATGCATCACTTTTTCAGCAACAGTTGCGACAACATTTGTGACGCATCTGTCAATACTTGCGCCATGGTGCACCGTATTGGAAATACGGGCTTCCATGGTGGCACAAGGGGTTTCGTACCGAGGTGCAGGGAAACTGACACATCTGTACAGATGCGTCAGTTTCTTGTAAATCTGCCCCCCCTCTTTATAAGAATTAAGGTGCTGATGCAGTGGGATGGATTGCAAAAAGCACTATCTAAAGGAGTCATATAAAGTACAAAAAAACATAAAATGTGCAGTGAATTGGGCAGAAAAAGAGTCACAAGGGCAACATGGGAGGGACGCAAACCAGGATCCCACTAGTGGGAAAGCCACAAGGAAACAAACTGTGTTTAGTCTCAACCTAATGAGATAAAATCCATACTTTTGATTTTCTATCCAATTCAGAGAGAGCTCCATATCAGTTGATGTAGGACTTTGCATATAGTAACTGTAAACATATCAAAGGACTTTCCTAGTCTAATTTCCTCTTTTTAAGTTGCATAGCTCCCTTCGGCTTCCATTTTAAGGTCGGCTTATACTTTGCGGTGACTCAAAAAGATGACTGTACCCCAGGCTATAAAAGGTGTTTCACACATAAGCCAACCATATGATAGCTATCATCCTATCTAATTTTAGACAATCTAGCAATACCTTCCTCGGAAAGAGTATATTCGTGGAGCTCCACAGCTTTATCCATAATAAAAGAGGTAACATAGAGATTCAATCCTCCATGAACCCCATACCCAGATCAAAATGTGCAATAAGACCTGAAGATGTTTTAGGAGGGGCCAAAAGCCTGCACAAAAACCTATTCTCAACTACTTGAAGTTTCATGCAGGCAACACAGCCCCAGACTTCGACTCCATAAGTGCCCACCAATAGACACTTGCTTTTATAAAGTTTGAAAATTTTGTGAACCAACTTGCGGCCTAGCCTTTCTGCAAATCTGAATATTGCATCTTCTGTTCCGCACATCTTTTGGGCCCTATGAGTAGGTAGCCTGTCCCATGATCCATTTGCCTCCAACAAAATGCCATGGTTGTTAAAAAAGGAACATTTTCAGTTTGTACCCCCTCCCTCTATAAAATGTTTTTGACTTGGTATGTTTTGGACCATAGGTCGTAATAAAAGATTTTGACTGATTTACTTTAAATTTTAATCTCAGCATACAATCATTAAACCCATTCAGAAGGTTTTGGAGGGCATTTGCGATCAGACCTAAGAGAACCACATCATGTGCATAGAGCAGCACAGGGACTACCTGCATACCAATCCTAGGGACTTCATCAATGCAAGAACTTAAAGCTGTATCTAGGGAATTAATGAATAATAAAAAAAGTGCCAATATGTAACCCTGTCTAATGCCACTAGTCACCTCTATTGGGGTTGTACAGTCCTCATCCTGTGTAAAGTACACGCTTATTGTAGAGTCCCAATGCAGGCATTTGACCAGATCCATGGGAGGGGGATCAATTCCCGCCTGCTCCATTAGGTTCCCTAATAAGCACAGGAGAGGTTGATGAATGCTATATATATGGCCCCTCCCTTGGCTTTGACATATTTACCTATGATGAGAGTTAGGTTGAGCGTTTGCTCTACAGTCCCTAAACCCTGTCAGAAGCCATACTGGACAGGGTGGAAAAAAGAGCTAGCCTCTGCCCAGTCCTCCAGTTTGCCCAAGATTACCCTCCAGAGGATCTTTACTGTGGAATCAATCAACGAGATTGGGCGATAACATGCTGGGCAGTCTTATAGATGGGTACAATGATGGCTTTACTCCATGAAACTATAATATCGCCTTTCACAGCAACCCTCAATACATTTGTGACACAGGGAGCCCAGAATTCCACGTTAATAACAAAAAGGTCAACTAGAACCCCGTCCGTACCAAGGGCTTTTCCACTTGCAGCGCTCATAATGGCTTTTGTGACTGCAGCGAAATCTAAAAGATCCATTAGTCACTTCTCGTTAATAGGGTAGCTGTCAGGCATATTTTCATTTGAGCACCCACCATCTTAGTTATCTGGATTATAAATAGATATAAATAGAGGAAAAGTGATCAATCCAGTCAGCCTCAGGGATATGGCACTCAATGCTAGAAGCTTGGTTATCCAACAAAAATAGTTGGATGACTACGTTCCAGAAGAGTCTGGTGTCTTTCAAATCAGCCGCTTTAGTTATATCTTCCTAAGATTTAGCTAGAGTGTCTTGTTTCCTTTGTTGCATGTCTAGCTCATATTATGTGTTGCCAATTTTATGATGGCGTAAGGGTTGGTCTACACCTGAGTTGATAAATTATGCTGAAGCCCTTAGGGATGTTATGGAGGCCTATTGTTTCCAGAAGATTAACTGGCTTCAAAACATTAAACGATCATTGACCAATATGGAATTGAGGATATTATGGGATAATCCTTCTGGTGCTCAGTTTCACTCGTAAGAAAAAAATTATGAAAATAACACTATTGGTCAATGATAATGAATCCAGTGCAACTGAGAGTTCAACCTTGACGGGGAGGTTTTTGGAATTTAAATCCTCAACTTTCTTAGAAACTTATCGGGACATTATATAAGTTCCCTTTCATAGGAGACTTTATTTCCAATATCGGGTTGGATTTCTTTATTTAAAAGCCATTGTAAGTAACTGGAGCTGTGAAACGGATGATAAATGTCCCATTTGTATTGACAAAAGGGAATTCATTTCTCATGTTCTGTTTGTGTGACCAGCATGAGCATGGCCATGTAGCAAATGGTTAAAACCCATATGTAAGATATTGGGAACAAGAAGCAGTACTTATTGTGTAAGAATACTTATGTCCAACCCACGTCCTTTACATACATGCGAAGGACCATACCCATCTGTTAAAATCTGTATTTTTTCTGTTATAATTTAAAGTTGTTTAATATTTTTCTGCTATCGATTGAATATTCATGAAAACATTTCTACTCTATATGTTTTTAATATAATCAATTATGATGACAGTTGTTGCTCATCAATTGTACATTTTACTATGCTGAGATGCCTAGGCTTTCCTGCACTATGTCACAGAACAAGTTTTAACTATATGTATTTTAGTGAATATATTTAAAAATGCTTTTATCACTTGTATTGTTGAAATAAAGCTTTTGAACCAAACTGGTTTCAATTCCCCTGTTATAAATTGCTCTTTTCTACTAAAACCAAAGGATATCCATTTCTTCCAGGAGGTGGGAGAACCCCATTCTATCATGCCAGTGTTATCTGATAAGCAGCTGATGTATGAAGCCAGGTATAATTGGAAAGACGTTTGTGCACTATCTTCCGAGTTTGGAGCCTGCCTGTTACTATTGGATTATCTGTTACTTGCCTTTACTCGCCTTTGTGGTGATCTGTGTAGCACGGTTACATTCCAGTCACATTGTAGGATATTACATTTAGTTATTCCCTAGGATGTATTTGCGTGGATGTTGTGTTGAAGTGTTGTAATTGTGAAAGGTGAGTTGCAATGTGATTTGCTCATATATTGGACCGCGTAAGCGAAAAATGTATTCATTTTTCATCTTGGTTTCTGATTTTCCCCGAAATAGTTTTTAATTATTGTATCAATGCAGGTGCTCAGTATTTTCTTTACTCGTATGATTCGCCTTCCCAGGATATAGTTAACTCTTGTTTCAATCACCATTTTGATTGCTGGAACTCTGCCTCATAAATTTAATTTGCGTTCTGTTCAGTAGTGGCATAATAGTGTCTCCTACCATTCCTTCAGGGAATCTGTTCCAGGGTATTCCCAGGTAGCACACACCATTATGGATCCGTTTCAGCAGAGGTTCCTTTATGCTTGCTCTAGTGGTACACTAGAGGGGCACTGGCTCATACTTTCCCCAGTTTTTTGGGTGCTATAAGAATTGTGAGAAAGAGGTAAGCAATGCAATTAAAACAAGTAGGGATGTCTATGGGCTTTGAAGTGTCATGAGTATGGTGTCTTCATATAAAGATGATTTTATTTAACCTGACCTGGAGGGGATACCCTAAATTGATTTAGTAGAATGGTTGGCAATTTCTAGAGGCTTGAAAACTTGTAAGAACAGCAACGGGATAGAGGGAATCGCAGTCTCATCCTTCTTTTGATCTAAATGGTAAAGAAAGGAATTCTCCACAGCTAATTTGAGACATATGTTTTCGATGTAACGATTTGATTATGGATATGAAGCCCTTGCCAAGTACACATCTGTCATGAGATAAAACAGGTCTCATCATTTCATCCTACTTGAACACTTTCACAGCATTGAGAGAGGCTCCCAACACTTTATCTGTGTTGTTTCTAGATTCCCACGTTTGATGTAATAGTGTTCTAAAATGGTTTAAGGACGATCTCCAGGGATAAATACTACCTGAGAAAGATGTATACGTGTGTAGCTAAGCTAGCAATTTCTGATGGCAGGATTTAGCCAATATCTTTTTGTCAACATTTATGAGTGCCACATTCAGAGGATGTCCTTTTCTGCTTTGGGGATGATAATTACTTTGTTGAATACAGAGTCCAGAGTTCCGGTTACTTCTGCCTCTTTAAAGGCTTTGTACAGCATGAAGGTAATCTGGATTTTATAAATTTTGAAGAAAGCTGTCTTCACCAGGAGATCTGCAGGTTGGAAGAATTGCTATAGTCTCACTAATCTCCTTGATCTTTCTCTCACCATTCGTTAGGTCACATCCTTCCTCTCTAGATCATCTCCATAAACTCCTCTTCCTCAGAGGGAGGGTGGCATTTCGCTCTGTTTGGAGCCGTACAGGGTCTCATAGATCATAGCAAAGGACTCAGTGATATTCTCAGGATTCATTTTTAAGTTGCCTTGTGTGTTGTGTATTGCCAAGATGGCCATTTGAGATTCTCTTTGTTGTAGTTAAAACACTATCATCACACTTGCCCATTCTCCTGCTACATAGTGCCACTGCTTGAATCTCACCAAGGCTTTCTCTGCAGCATAGTTATACAGATTAATAAGGCTAAACGCCTCAGCTTCTATGCAATAACATTATAGTGGTATGGGGTTTATTTTGTGTTCCAACATAAGGCAAACTATGGTTCACTCTAGTTTGTGTTACGTTTCTATATACTTCCTGTTGGCTACCACTGTGTAATGCATGAGCATGCCTTTCCATGCCAGTTTAACTGCTACCCAAAGAGCATAGTCCAAGGTAATTGAGTGATAATTTTCTTCTATCTATATCTGATCATGAGCATGTAAGAGGAGCTTATGTTCTAGTCATCAGCATTTTGACACTTTGATTTGTCAGTGTTATTTGGGGAATATGATATGTCTGAGTGTTAATTCTGTAGGTATTAGGGAACAGTTAATTATCCCACCTGAAAAGATCTCTGTTTGGATGATCAATCGGACTAGAGAGTATTGGACTAAGAAATAATCTATGCAGGATTAAGTCCCATGTACTGAGGAGATATAGATGCATTCTTTCTCTGGAAGGCGAGTGAGTCTCCAAGTGGCCAGCAAATTGTGATCAGTTATTATGTCATACAGAACTGCTCTGTTATGTATGTTATCTCTAGATAGTGTTACAGACCATTGAATAACTGATCTACAGCTGGATTCCAAGCGCACCCAATCATAGCTCAAGTCTTGTCAATCTCGGAGAAGACTTGACAGTTTCACCATAAACCTGATCCTCCTGGAGTTTGGTGAATAGATTGTGTCTATTATGAGTGCTTGCTCAGTGGTTTTGGGTTTTTATAAAGTATATTGGCTTTGCAGGTCTGACCATGTAGAACTAGTGTTGCTACCCTGCATTTCCTTGTCAGATTGGCATGATGATTGCGGGTAGTGTCCTCTGCCTGTATACAGCTTTTTCCAGTCACTCTCCCTATCGAATCATATCTTGATTTGCCAGTTTTAGATGGCAGAAGATGGGACTCTTTTAGGAGGGCTATAACTGCCTTCTTACTATTTCAAAATTGTAAAACCATGTTTCGCTTAACAAAGTTTGCAAACCCATTCACATTCAGACATTCAGTAATAGGATGCATAGTGGCTTTGTTGTTGATGGTCTTGTTGGACTTAACAACTTTGAATGAATATGTATTGCTGATCAGTGCATGTGATGTGGTAGAGTTAGGACAAATTAAATGTGCCTTATTTATGTTGTGTGATATAATCTAAGAAATCGAGCCTCTGAACTAGATAGAGTCACATAATGACAGTATGCATGGGATAGTCAGTGAGGGATAAGTTCTTCACTGGAATAGATGTTGTCAGTGGGATTTAGTGCATCCTTATGTTCAGGGTTTAGATCATAATCTAGCCAGTTGGGAAGGACTCCCAAGGGTCTATGTGAAATTATATCATATATGTGGATGATTTTGTCTAAAGTTAGGTTGTGTAAAGGGGTGGGGTGTGCATTATAGCTATTACAAGGATGATGTGGAGCTCTATAGAGAATCAGGGTTCAGGGTCATTGATTTTATTACCCGAAAGGTGGGTGTTTATCGAGTTCTAGGGCTCACTGTTAAATTTTGTGGATCATATATGTGGGGTCGTTACTATATGGGTAATTTTTGCAGAATACTGAATTAATATGATTAAGCCTATAGGTAGAAGATGGAGACACAAAATGTGCAGGGACAGTGCACACCAGGCATTATTGTATCATATTGGGTGATTTCTCTGGCAGGCCTGAACTTGCAGAAGCAAGGCCTTTCAATGTTGATTGGGATATATCGCTGCCTAAGGTCAATGTTTCTACTATTTTAGTTAAACTACCTCTACCTTATCTCCTATGATGTATGCTTGGGTTTAATTTTGCAGTATGAGTAGCAGCATGACACTTGTGATGTGTTGTGCTGTCATTGGTTCGATCTCCAGTATCTTGGACTGTAATATCCATTTATGCTGGTAAGATATTATCTAAAAAAATTGCCTAGTTCTTCTGTGTTGGAAAATTCTAGAGTTTTGCTGTCTATGGTGACTCATTGGTGCAGGGCCGTATAGACCATATTTAATGCTGCCTTGTCACAGTCTAGGGGCTAGATGTAGGTAAATGATATTTACCGATTCATAAATACCGAATTTTACCGATTGTGTATTTATGAATCGGTAAATATGAAGGGGGGAGATGTAGGTATTTCCAGATGTGGAAATACCGAATCGTTAAAATTCGGTATTTACAGATTCGGTAAATACCCAATCGGTATTTCCTATTGATTCCTATGGGCTGTGAAGCCCATAGGAATCAATGGGAAATACCGTTTCGGTAATTACCGAATCGGTAAATACCGAATTCCAGCAAGGGTGCAGGGGGTGTCACTTTGACACCCTCTGGCACCCCAAAAATAGGCATGTGCGCCATGTGGCACACAAACATGCCCTAAGGGCATGTCTGTCTGTCACATGGCTAGGTGTGCATGCACACATGTGCATGCACACCTGGAATCGGTATTTTAACACCCAATTGGATTGGGTGGTAAAATACCGAATTTGTAGGGCCTTTGGGACTCAGAAGAGTCCCACCTACATCTGAGATTTACCGAATCGGTAAAAATACCGATTCGGTATTTTACAGAATCGGTAAATTTACAGAATCGGTAAATTTACCGATTCTGTAAAAATATGCCCCTACATGCCAATTCTTAAATACCGGTCGGTAACGACCAAAATCGGCCGTTACCGACCGGTATTTTGGCTCCTACATCTGGCCCCTAGTCTTAGAGCAAGGAATATTTTCTTCTTGTTTGAAGTTTAAAGTGGGTAATCCGAAGTTATGCATATTTGATGCTCTCAATAGGTAATTGACCCATCTTTGGTCTCAATCTTTGAAATATGGCTTGTGTGTGCTGGTGTTGGAGTAGCAGTGCTATGACATGTCTTGGACTATTTGGTCGTCTATCATTCTATGTAGGTATTCTCTGTGACTTTTGAAAATCTGTGGGTCTCCTGAGTTGTTTCTCAATCCGTTTTAGGATGAAGTCTCTCAAGAAGGTAATCATGTCCTCTTTCTCTATGGATTCCGTTATGCTAGATAAGCAAATCTTCATGTACAGTCTTCCAAATCTGTAATTTTACATCTTCTTAACTGCCATAACTTAGCGAGCCAGTCTGACTCATGCAAACAATCCTTTTAACTTTCTCTTAACATCACTTTGGAGCATCCAACCAGTGGTGCATGGCTACAAAGTCTGATCACATGTATTTAATTTCTGTTGCCATTTCAGACATAGGGCCAGACTTTGGAGGACTGTACTCCAACCATCAGGATGGCAGAGGACATTACTTCTGCCACATTGAGAGACTACTGTCCACCAAATGTAGGGATCATAGCTGTGCCAGAGGGGATGTTTGTACATTGATAGGAACCGCCATCATGTGGTACCTGTCAAGGTATAACATTTTTGGTGGACTGCTGCATTGGATTTGGTGGCTGTCCACCTAATTTATAGAAAGATTTTCGTTTTTCAAAAAGATACTTACAGATTGTGAGTCTGTTATTGAATAACAAAAAAGTAATGTCCCTGCACCCAGGAAGTTTTTTCCTGTGTGTTGGGTTAATTATTTGTCTTTTCTATGGGCAGTGACAGACTTTAAAAAAGGACATCATACTGTCCATCCTAATAAAAGCAGGTGGTGTAGTGTCCTTGCTCTGTTTGACCGTTCACTGTTGGTCCCTCAGAAGTAGCTTTCCATTAATGGAGCCAACAGGTGCTCTGTCGATAGATTGCTGATAGTCCCCCTCAACCTAAATTGGGTGGGCATCCGTCAGTTCAGCCGACAGGGTACTCTGTTGTGTGTGAAACATAATACCCTGTCTGACAAAGTCTAAATCTAACCCCACAGTTGTTTCTAGTGTACCCATCTTAGCACCTATTGTGGAGATCTCTGGCATTATTCCACCTATTTTGATGTTCAACATTTTGCTACGTTTGTGTTTGGGTCTGTTAACCTTTGAGAGCTTCAGAGAAAAGTAGTTGCTTCAATGATTTGAATGATGACATAGATCGACTGGACTTAATTTCAGTGACAGTTTTTATGAATATATGGCGTGAGCCTTATCAGTTCTGAAGCAGTGCGAGATACATTCTAGTTCAGATCCCTAGTCTTCTTGCAACTCTCCTATTCCTGATGAGGTCTATCCTTTCTCATTGCAGATTGATCACAGAGCTGCAATCTTCCCCTATGGTTAGCTCCATCTCTTGAGCAAGAATCTCTAAGTAAGTAGTCAATTTAAGCAACTCAATTACACACTTCTCACAAGAGCTTGGAAAAGGAATATCTTAATCTCTGAAATAACCCAACAGCAAATGAATTGTCACATTCCTGTAAAAATTGTAAATTTTCCTGATCAACAGAGTTACAGATGTCTGCAACCATAGAGTCCTTGAAAACACAACCATCCTAAAATCCAAACCAGGCAGGTCACTGCTTGCCTTCTGCCACCAGTTCTCATGACCACACCAGAACTGATATTCTCAGAATGTGATTTAACAGCTGCTAATACAGTGTCAAACCCATAAATTTCACCTAAAAGTTGTAATTAGAGCAACCCCACAGATAAATGTAATGATGTCTACAGCATAACTATGATGATGAAAGAAGATTTATTAAGGAACAGATAGAGAGCCACTGTGTTCATGCTGTTGACATTGAAATCATGCATTAACAAGCAATGTCCAAAGCCTTGCCAGCAGCAGAATGAGTGGGCCACAACATGAATGCACCACAGATAGGGTTAAGTATCACAAAACAGAATACTACATTGAAGAATACTGGAGGACAAAAAATATAGTGCAATATAGTCCTCTCTTCTCCTCAGCCATCCACTTGAGAAAGCAATGGATACAGTCACTAAATAAGTCACAATCTGATCCCTTACCATGAAATGTGTATTATCTTCAGCAATCACCTGCAGATACAGATCAACCATCAGCTCTCACTCATATAAAAGATCCTGGGGAAACAAGTATCACATCTCCACCTAATGTTAACAATCTTTGTATTCTGGCTACCACAATCTAGACTCTGATGTGGACACACCACCAACAAATCTCGATTTAGAATAGGGAACAGCAGCAATAATCAGCACACAAAGGAGATTTCTGCTCGTATTGCTATGCCTAAGTTTGTGACTAAACATCTAGTGAAGATAGAAAGATAATTGGGATCATCTTACTTTGTTTCAATGCATTCTATCAAGGCAATTCTTATAACTTAAGCTGATTCATTTGTGTAAGACATGCATCAGCTATAAGACCCTACCTCTCACATGAATGCATGCATCAAACACCCCCATATACATTAGAAGCCAATCAAGCACATATCTGATGTTCCATGCATTTGTCTAACCCAGTGGTTCCCAAACTTTTTCGAACCACGGCTCCCTTGACCTATTGACCATAAGCCGAGGCTCTCCATTATGTTACTTTTTTTAGCGAGTGGTGGGATGTATGCCCTGACTTCTGGAGAACTTCCATTTTTATTGGTGAATGAGCTGATTAAGGTATTATATTCAAAGATGCAACTAAAGAAATATATAACAGTTGTTTAATAAAATACTTTTATTGGTTTAGTCACAGTGTGTTCAGAACAAAGTTAACCTTACAGGCCAGTGCAGGCAATGTATTGTGAAGAATGCCCAAACAGGTGGCTCAAAAATAGACCTTGTACGACCCTGACTGCTCATGGGTGGCAGGCAATTGACCAAAACTATTTGTTATTTAATCATATTAAATATTTGTCTTTAACTGGTAAAGTTCAAGCATGAGGATACCTAAATAAAAAAGCTGTACTGTGAAGGAAAAAAAACAAAATATCTTTTGGGACTAGATAGTGCAAATATTGGTTCAAAACGATTGTTGCAGCCAAGAAGTTATTAAAATAATTTGGGGGGTGGGGAAAGTCTGCATCGTAAGACTTTTTTTGCTGCAAGATGCACGTCTCAGGCAGTCGTTCGTGGAGAGAGAAAAAGAATGCAGAAAGATGAACAGAGTGTTTCCAAATATTCCTGCCTGCTCAGTTCTGACACAGAGGTGAAGGTGGCAGGGTTAGGGCACATCATCTGCTGCTCTTTGTGCCACTCCAGCTGTTTTCCCAATAACGCTTTGCAGCCCGTGGTGTGCCTTTTGGCAGTGAATGAAAAGTTATTTATTGGGTTGTTCTGATGTTTCTTTTAAAGTCATTATCTCACAGCTTTAGTAGCAGACCCGTACAGTTCTGAAGAAGAGGTCAAAGGTCTTCACAGTGGTTCCCAAACTGTGTTCATGGTGCCCCTGGCAAGTTTTGATGGCGCACCAGGGTGCCACGGCGCACAGATTGGGAACCACTGGTCTAACCTAATCCTACCAGATGACTCGCACGTATGTTATTTATGTTCATAAAGAAGCAGTGCATATAACATGCTAGCCAATAATTGCAATATCAATAACAGAAATAAATGATCTCACATTTTGAAATAAACCTGCACCCATCTACTTTGATTCTCACAAACCACTCTTTCCAATAAGGATGTGCTTTGAAAAAAGTCGTTTTACAGAGAAGTATTTTATAATTCCAGGTTATACCTAGCATCCTTGGTGTGGTTTTCTCTGACTCTTTGCCTTCAGTGCCACTGTTTTTTTCAACTTTGTTTTTGCAGGCCTTAGGATTCTACAAACTTTACCACTACTGACCAGTGTTAAGTACTAGTGCTCTTTCCATAAAATGTGGTAACATTGGCTTATCCACAAATGGCATATTTAATTTACTTATGAGTCCCTAGTAAAGTTAACTAAATTTGCCCAGGGACTGCAAATTAAATGCTACTAGTGGGCCTGCAGCACTGGTTGTGCCACCCTCTTAAGTAGCTCTTTAAAAATGTCTCAGGCCGGCCACTGCAGCACCTGTGTGTGTAGTTTTAAACTGCTATGACGACCTGGCAAGTTAAGTACCCTGCCAGGCCCAAACCTTCCCTTTTAATACATATAAGTTATCCCTAAGGTAGACACTGGACAGGCCATGGGCAGGGTGCAGTGTATTTACAAAGGAGGACATGTGCTTTTAAGTTGTACATGTTCTGGTAGTGTTAAAGGTTGTATGAATGTTGTATCCTCTGAGTTGGTTCGATGCCTATTTGGTCCACCTCTCGACCGCCTCAATTCCGATATGCTATAAAAGCACTGGATTAAGGTGATACGGTGAGACAAGGATAGGGAAGGTACAGCAGGTAGGGAGACCTGTAAGAAACAAATATTATGGGCTATCACTCACTGTAACACTATTTGACATATCAGTCTATAACAATGTTCTATCATTACCTGTAAAAAGAAAATAACACCACCTTAGAACAGCTTCAAGATATTTATAGGCATATACTTAAATAGGTGTTTATATTTCTCATTGGTGAAGTAGATAGGGAAAGGAAAAGCTGAAAAAAGGTAAAAGATATGTTTATTATAGTATAACACCTTCCTGTATACTAACTGTCTAGATATAAATTTAATCACTGGCATATCCACCTAAATATAACATCGGTCCCACCTCACAAGGTATGAACCATGTATTCAGGGCTCAAAACCCCTGTTAGAAGACAAGAGTACACATGATGAATATGCGCTTTGATCAGGTTCTTTACCAAACACAACAAAAAAAAGACCTTCCCCCATTTACTACAATTGTCCAATTGTCATTTAAAGGCTATTATATCATAGACTTCTTAATATTCCTTGCCTCAAGACAATTTCCAAAATTAACCTTAGTCCATGCCCAAGGCAACCAAATGATGAATTCATTATTTTGCAGGGTTTATTCAAATGTCTCGTAGGTATGAGTTGTTTTAATTTAAATAGGTGAATTACTCATATTCACCACAACCACTGAACAACTGGCTGAAATGTGAATGCTACACCTTCAAATATTGTATCCAAATGAGAACCATGTAGTGTCATAGAAATAACAATTCCCATCAAAACCGGACAAAAATCGTCCAGGACTGCAAGCGGCACCAAAATAACAACAGAGTTCCTATGGAAAACACACAGCTAGCTCAGTGCGACCGCACCCTTACCGAATACCAATTAGGAAACTTCCTCCAATGTACAAACAGAGGACTCCAGAAACACAGAACAAATAATCTGCCCCGTGTTATGTTATGTTATGTTATGTTATGTTATGTTATGTTATGTTATGTTAGTTGCACTTGTAGAGCGCATGGTTACCCTGGGGTGTCCTAGCGCTAAGTACTGGTTGCAGGGGAAAATTGAGTGTATGGTACTTGGAGAAGAGCCATGTCTTCAAGCCCTTCCAAAAGGAGAGGAGATCCGGGCCATTTCTAAGATGAAATGGAAGCTCGTTCCATGCTCTAGAGGCACAGATAATGAAACTCCTGTCTCCTGCGTTCACCTTTACTGCATGATTAATATCTTTTCCGCTTCCTGCTCTGCACGTAATGGTGACGATTGCAAGGCTCATGGGACTTGTAGTTTCCCTGTCTCCTGTTGCTTCCACCAGCTGTATAAGGCTTGAAAGAGCACCACTAACTTGTTCTGGTTAGCTACAGGTAATGCACTGGTTTTCCTTGGCATCTTCTGCATTGCCGAAGAGAGTATGTGTGTAGCAGGTATTGAAAAATCATTACACTTGTTTTTCACTGCTACAAGGCTTATATCTCCCATAGGATAACATTGTAAGCTTGTTACATTTTATAAGTGTGATTCCCAACCAGGAAGATAAAAATGATTCACGTTTGATGTCTCTGGAATCATAATTTAAAATCAACTTTTCAATTGCAATTTTGAAAATGCCGCTTTTAGAGTTGGTATTTCATTACTTTAGCCATTTGGTGCCTGCTGCCTGTCTCTGATCACATGTCTCGGGTAATTGACAGTTGGATTTGTGTATGTCACCTAGATAGCCACACACACTGGGAACTTAGGTGCGAACTGATTGACCTTCCTGACAGGGCAGAATGAGAGGGAGGAACTGGACTCAACCTCACTTACACCTGAATAGGATGTTTCCTGTCCACACACAAAGGCTGCATAACCCTTTGTAGTGTGTCTGGAGCTAGGGCAGGACAGACAGTGATTTTGTGCACATCAAAGGCATGTCTTTGAAGTCTCCCCCACTTCAAAGGCACAACTGGATATAAGTACAGGACCTGCGATACCACCACTTCAGTACACTTCTAGACCTGTGTATACTATGCCAGGAAATAGGACTGCTGTGCTGCTGACATACTGCCACTCTGCTGGACCGCTACTCTTTAGAAGCTACAGCCTTGAGGTTCTGACCTGCTGCCCTCTTGCCTGTGGAAGAAGAACTGGTCCCGGGACCCATCTTGAATTTGAAAATGCTTTAACGCCTTCACCGCGGTGGTATTTCCGCCGTGGTGCGGGCATTCTAAAGGGTGGGCGGGGCTCCGTCGGCCGACAGCAGCACTAGGGAGGTAGTGCTCCCGTTGGCCGTTAAGGGCATTTGCAGAGGCCCATCAATTCCCACCCATTTAAATGACCAGGAGGAAGAGAAAGGGTTAGAGCAGAATCCACAGGAGGGGTAACATCCTCCCAGGATTAGAGACCTCTTCACGTTCAGGGAGCAGTTTATCCTCCTGCATCCTATACCCAGAAGAGATGGCAGAGAGTAAGGCAGAGAGAGAGTATAAACTGGAAATGGTTAAGCTTAAAATAGAAGAAAATAAGCTGCCCAGGGAGTGAGAGCAAACGAAATTGCTCCTGGAAACAGAGCAAAATACATTGGCCGTGAAAACAGAGCAGCAAAAGAAACTGCTATGGAGGAGATAATTGCTTTGGAGCATCTGACTCATGAGAGGAGTCTTAAGGAGTTGGACATCAAGGCCAGACACGCAGAGTCTAGCAGTGATAGTGGCAACATTTCTTCAGTGCCCTCAGGATAAAAGAGGGTATCCATTCCTAAAGGTCTAGTGCCTGAGTTTGTTGTAGGAGACAACATCAACAAGTGGTTTGAGTCGTATGAGATGGCCTTGCAGATGCACAAGATCCCTGTGGCGGGGTTGGGGGGAAAGCCTGTGGAGGCATATCTCTAAAGAGGAGCCGGACAACATATTTGCCTTGGAAATGGAGGATAGAATGAGGTATCCCTCATGAGGGAAGCCCTTGTCAGAAAGTATGGTCTAGTCCCAGAAAAGTATAGGATCAAGTTCAAGGAAAGCCAGAAGCTGGCCCAGGAGTCCTCAGTAGATTTTTGGGATTCTTTCTGCAAGCACTGATTGGTTGGGTGAAAGCCAGTGAGGTGAACATTTACAAAGGGCTGTGTGATCTAGTTGCAAGAGGCCACATGTTCAGTAATTGTTTTCCAGATTTATGCCAGCACTTGATTGATAGTAAGCTCACTGACCCCAGGGAACTTACTAAGGAGGTGGACTGCTTGCCCAGCACCAGGGTCTATAAGAAGGCATCTTGGGGTGATCACCACAAGGGTGTGCATGGTCCCCATCAGAAGAAGGAGGAGGATAAAAAAAAAGAGCAAGGAGTTCTCTAAAGGGCCCCAAACTAGTTCCTCTGGACAGGCCTCCCATTCCCTAACAGAAAATAAGAAGAGATGGTTTCCTGATAGAAGTCTTCAGGGACGGCACCCCCTAAGTGCGATGAATGGCAACAGGAAGGGCACTTCAAGGGTGATGTCAAGTGTCCCAAGTGGGCACAGCCCTCCACTGGTGCACACTCACTGGAGTTGGCTAGTGTAGCATCTGGGGAGAAGATTGTCCCAGATAGTGTGGAGGACAGAGTAGAGGTTACTCTAGTGTCCCTGGGTAACGGACAGATGGTGCAGAGAACTCACATGCCTAGTAATACTAGGAAATAAAGGCAGTGGTTCACCATCAATGGGCAGAGGGTGGAGGTTCGGAGAGACTCTGGAGCCAGCATGACAATTATTAGATATCATCTGGTGACCTCAGAGCAGGTAGCCCCTAATTTATTCCACCAAGTTGTTTCAGCTGACAACCGTGAGAGCCACTACCCTGTGGCTCTGGTTCCCTTTGAATGGGGAGGGGTTGAGGTTCCTTAAGAGTACCTGTGAGTCTTTCCATGCTTCTGGATTGTCTGCTTGGCAATGTCATGGAGCCCATCTCCTGGCAGAAGGCGGAGCACAGGTCCCACTTGTTAGTTTGTCTGACAGGGTGTGCCTGACCAGATGGTCCATGGCAGCCCTAGATGGTAGTCAAGAGGACCTGGAGACTGGAAGAATGGCCCAGGGTCCTGCTACAAAGATAAAGGGTGCAGGATGCAGGAAACCCACTCCTGAAACTCCCAAGGCCAGGAGGAAGCGGACCCTTGGGGGGACACCCAGAGCCTACAGCGGAGAATATGGCTGAATTGGAGAACCTACCTGAGCTGGTCAACTGGCAGAAGGAAGGGCTGTCCCACCAGAGTTCTGCATGGCACAGAAGAAATGCCCTACTCTTGTGGGTCTCCAACAGCAGGCTGAGACTCGGGCAGCTTGTTATTTCTCTGGTAAACATCTGATATACTGGGAGAATGGTCTCCAGTATAGGGAGCCTAAGGCTCCTGAGCCTGGTACAATATGGGTGTTGGTGGACCCTCAGTGATACAGGGCCTTTGTATTGGGACTGGCTCATGATGTGCCCCAGGCAGGTAATTTGGGGCAGGACAAGACCTTTGACAGGCTTGTCACCCACTATTATTGGCCTCAAATGAGGAAGGCCTCAGATATGTTTTGCAGGTCCAGTCTTAACTGCCAGGCCAGTGGCAAAACAGGGGGGGGTGCAAATCTCCCCTGCAAACTTTTCCTGTCTTTGGAACCCTTTTTGATAGGGTGGGTATCAACATTATTAGGCTGCTGGACCCTCCATAATCTGTACCATTATCAAAGCTCTGATACGATAAAGGGTGATTGTCTTAATATGATGTCTTGGAACGTTACAGGAATCAAGTCAAAACTCCCAGATCCAGAGTTAATTTATTGACAGGCACCATATTATACTCTTTCAGGAGACTTGGGCTATTAACTCAATATATAGACATGGGGGAATATTATCAAGAACTGAGTTAAAAATTATCGCCGGTTTAGCTGCAGAAAACTGCCACTAAAGCGACGATAATGGGCTTGATAATATGCCCTGGAAAATTCCAATAGAAGTCTATGTTCTGGTGTGAACATGGGATTCTATTGGAATTCTCCTGGGAATATTATCAAGCCCATTATCGCCACTTTAGCTGCAGTTTTCTGCCGCTAAACTGGCGATAATTTTAACGCCGTCCTTGATAATATGCCCCTCAGTTTCCTGACATTTAGTAAAAATGTAAATCCCTTCTTTGGCAGGCCGTCCTTCAGGTGGACTATTAATATGGTTAAGTCTAGGCTTTTTCCCAATGGCGAGACTTGTCCCATCTAATTCAAGAGATCTACTTGACCTTGAAATCAAAATTGCTACTCCAATAGGACCAAAATACATAGCCCTAGTTAATATGTACATTAGGTCAGTCCTTCCAAATGTTCAATCTCCTAGACTTGAAAAAATTGATGACTTAATGGGGCTGTTTAATCGTAAAGTCATTAAAATTGTATCAGGGGACTATAGCACTCGAATTCCGTCTGCTCCTGGTTGCAATGTTTCTGTAGCCAACTCTCTGGCAGTAATAAAAATACCTCGGACAGCTTCATATGACAATAAGAAAATATCAAAGGTAGGAGCACAATTTGTAGATTTAATTATTGACCATGGCCTGATAATTGTAAATGGCAATACTTAATCTGATTATCCACCATGTACAGCTTTTAAAAGAGGTTTAGGTACCTCAAGAATAGACTATATATTGGTGGACAACAATACATGGACAGACCTATATGATATGAGGGTAATTCCCAGAACTGATAGCAACCACCAGGCATTAAGTGCAACTTTCTCTATGGCCCCATTTAGAGATAAAATTGCCTCCTGTTATAACAAAGAATTCAATAGTAATGACCAATTACTTAAGAAATGTAAAGTGGACAGATTTTGTGGTGAATACTAAGGATTTGACACATCTATATGATCTATTTGGCAAACAGTTTCACAGGTTGACCTCACAAATATCCAAAATATTCATTTTCCTGATATACATTGCTAACTAATGGAACTACTAAGACCATACTTTGTGGATGAACAGAGGTGAGGTGATCGCCCAAAGAAACCTCCCCTCCAGGTACACGAAAACCTGCTGGTTAGAAAAATCCGGCCCATTAAGAACCATTAAAAGGGCAAAAGATTCAAAATTTCCAACGCGAGGCATCAGTATAAGATCACCCTATCTATAGCTAGAGGGGAATTGGAATCAAATCAATGGTCTGAAATTGCAGAAGCCCTTGAAATGGGGACTAAAAGGCTTTTTGGAAACTAATAGGAGCTATACCATGCTCTGTTAATCACTCAGATCTATTAATAAAACCGGATATATGGGTTTCCCATTTCGGTGGTTTGTACCAACTCCAGGCGGCGAACTCAGCTCCGCCAGCGAGGAGGAGAGACCATGGTGATGAGGAGGGCAGCCCAGAGATGCCAGAGAGCAGGTAAGTGTGTTTTTCCTTTTTTTTAAATGGTAGTGGGACTGGAGAGGAGCGGAGTGGATTTCCACAGAGTTTTTTTGAACTCCGCAGACTTTGTACAAGGGTAAGGATCATTTAATAAATTCAGATCTCATTTAGGAGGAATGGATGGGATTGTGGGGAATATTACCCACAGAGAGAGTTGTGTATCCATCCCAATATAGCTAATTTATATTTTACCCTAGCTGAAACAGAACAGGCATTAAAACAGTTGAAAAAAGAAAAGGCACCTGGAATTGACGGTATACAATGGCAATAGTTTATTTGAATGATTAATAAAAATCAATACAAAAGATAGCAATTAGTATAAATAAAAGCAATCATTATAAAAAAAAATTAAAATGTAGCAAAACAATGTATAATTTGAAAGCATATACTACATGAAAGCTTGCCCCATGTAAAAAGTCACTTTATGCCATGGTTGTCTTATCCATTAGTGCTGTTCTCGCAGAATAAATTAATTTGGCAAAGTTGACCATGTGCTTAACCGTGTCCAACAAGTATAACTGAAAAACTGCCACTTTTACCGTCTGTATACCTAATTGAAGAAAAATGGGCCTTAGATGAATTCTACGGGCTGATAGCAGTGCAGGACAGCATAACAGAATGTGCGCTAGAGATTCACATTTGTAATGACAGAGACGACATTCCATGATAGCTGGGCCAACTTTGACAGCGGGATACAGCTGTTTTAAGGGGAGCGCATGCAGTCTTGCAGCCAGGATCCTTTGTAGATTCAGAAAAGGGGGTGGTGATGAACAGAGTGTCTGAATTAAGCAGACCACTCTTACCCAGTCCAAAGATCAGGGCTTGATCCATCACCGTTATTTAGCTCACTGCCCCATCCCAGCTCAGAACCTGGCTATATGCAAATTAGTCTGTCCCTGGCCCAGTGCATCATGGGAACAGGGCAGACCAAACTACCAAGCCAATTCTTCACCAGAAAGGAGACAAGCTTCCGGGGACCGGTTTCTGCCATTTCAGGCATCGTCGGCCCGGCTTGCTTGAATCCTGATGGAGCAGTGAGCAAGGGACTCATGTCTGAGTATACCCTTCCACGCTTATGGTGGACAAAATGATTCAGAAAAGGGGGTGGTGATGAACAGAGTGTCTGAATTAAGCAGACCACTCTAACCCAGTCCAAAGATCAGGGCTTGATCCATCACCGTTATTTAGCTCACTGCCCCATCCCAGCTCAGAACCTGGCTATATGCAAATTAGTCTGTCCCTGGCCCAGTGCATCATGGGAACAGGGCAGACCAAACTACCAAGCCAATTCTTCACCAGAAAGGAGACAAGCTTCCGGGGACCGGTTTCTGCCATTTCAGGCGTCGTCGGTAAGCATGGGCGGATTTTGCGGATTGGCAATCCGCGAACTTGCGTATTTACGGATTCGCAATCCGCGAAGATCCGCGAACTCTAGCGGACTTGCGGATTTTTCCGTTTTTTGTGTTGGCGCGTGTTCGCGCCGATTTTGGGACAAGTTCGCAATTGCGAACTTACTTTTCGGCTTGCAACGGCCGCGACTATGTTGTTTCTACGTCTGGTTTATCATCACAGGTTCACAGCACCCTCTGTTTCACCACTGCCACCCTCTGGGACACCCATGCCACCCTCTAGTACATCCTCACAGGCACCTATTAGGTTTATTTATTACTGTAGATTATGGTGGTTGAAAAAAGCTAGCACACCTGCCCTTCTTCAACTGCCATCAATTAATTTGTGTTTCATTAATGTGTCAGTAATTTTGAAAGTTCCAGTCTGGCTGGCACCTGCTTCCTTCCTTATCTGTAATTTGCTTTTTGTTGCAGTGAAATTTTTTTTTTACAGGACCTTTATGGTGCTATTCTATGAGCCTGCTGTTTGGGTCATAGCAGGGTCATAGAATTGTTGCAAACTCTGGAGGGGCCCATCAGGAAGCACTACCTTGAATGTTACTAATGTTAAGTTTGAACTTTTGCACCTGCTCATTGCTTTCATTTTAGCTAAAATCGTTTTTTTTGCAATTTCGCGCGTTATTTGGGGCGCGAATCCGTGCGAGATCGATTTCGGAAGCCGCGAATACGTGCGAATACAAAATTGTTTTTGTTGCGACGTGTATATTCGCGTGATCTTGCGCGTGTTCGCGAGGCGCTTCTAGCTATTCGTTTGCCAAGTTACCCTATCGGTCGTACACGGGCGCGGCCATCTTGTTGGCGTGACGTAATTCCGTTTCCGCCCGCTATGTGTAATCTCGCAAAGTGTGCTGCTCGCGAGTACAAGTTCGCGCGTACTCGCAAGGAAAATCTCGCGCGAACTTACCCACGCGGTCGTGAACGGGCGCGGCCATCTTGTTTCTCATTCATTGCTATGGTTCTGGGCATGCTTTCTCTATCCTCTCTCAATCTCTGCCATCCTTTGCTTGTTTGAAGTTTTTTTGATCTAATTTTACTTATTATCTAACCCTCTATTTTTCTAGCTCTATATTTTTGTGTTTTCTGCAGCTTTTAGTTACTTTTAAACTACTTTTTTAAACTCTTTTATTTTCTTCTTCACTATTCTATTTCTTCTTTATCATTTAAGTTTATTTCTGCCCAGACCATGGTAAAGGGAGCCGGGAAGCACCCTGAGAAGGGGAAGGGTCCCGCACCCCGTGCCCGGCTCCCGTGCGGGCGTTTAAGGGGGGAGCAAGTGGTCCCGAGGGAGATCTTTAGCGCGGAGGAAGTGGCGGCACTGATCTTCCATGTCCAGCGCCGCCTCCCCAAGACGATCCTGGGAGGCGGCAAGATCGCGACCGGCTATGGCATCCGGGAGCGCCGCCAGCGGTGGGAGAAGGTGTGCCGGGCCATGTACAAGATCTCTGGGGTCCGGCGCACATATAACCAGGCCACCCACCGCTGGACCGATGTCATGGACCGGGAGCGGGACTTGCTGGACGCGCTCGGCGTAGAGGTCCCCGGGCTTGGTGAGTAGTAGTAGTAGTACATTTACTACTCTGTTTTATCCTGCTCTGTTATTTGCAAATCTTTGTTCTTTACCAAGAGCAATAATGCTGCCGATTACATTGAGGTAAATTATATTTCAAAATCTTCTATGCATTTCATTTTCAGGTGCACTGCTCTCCTTCTCAGTAGCCTTGCTTGCTACTATGCTTCTTTGTTTTGTATGTTGTGTTCAGAAGCATTTCATTGGCCTGAGAAATTATGTATCAGTGTACTGTAAAGAAAAGAACTGCGTAATGCTAGACAGTAAGGGTCATATTTTCAATTACCGGCGCATCCCTGCAAAGTAGCAGGGATGCGGCAGTAATTGTGTGCCATGCCACCACCACCCATTGGCCCAAAACGTCACAGAAGCCTTACGCATCTGTGCCGTAAAGGCAGCGCATTGCTGGAGTTGCGTGCCAACGATGGCGCAGCTCCAGCAATGCTCTGGGGTACCCTATCTCCCCAATGCTGCATCAAGCCGTACGTCGGCTTCAAGCGCGCAGGGTTTGAGTCATGCATCATTGTCATAAAAATGACTGATTGACATCTTGTAGATTTCCCTCAGCCACTTTTAGGATTTGTTCCTGCGCAGGTACGCCCTCCCTTGCGCCGGAACGCCCCCTGATGGCGCAGGGCTTTACAACGTGATGCATCGCCCATATGCCCATATGTGTTTTTTTTTTTTATATATACGCCGCACCAACACCATGGCGAGTCTTTTGTTCTGCCGCTGCGTCAGAAAAGGCACGCAACAATGGAGGAAAATCAGCCGCAACTTCCGTAAGGGACTTATAAATCAGCCCCAACAGACTGAAGTCCAGTGTCCTTCCTTTAGACAGTCACATGGCTATCAGAAGAAATAGTGGCGGTGGTGGCGGGTGGATTGATAGTTTGAGTATTCACTGATCTGCAAGCAGGATGGACTTTGTCTGTCACGTGTTGTGCACTACTGCCTGCAGTGCCAGGCCTAGGCAAACCTCTTTAGTAGTCTGTTTATTGAGTTACATAGGAACTTTCTAAGTCAACGTTCCGCAAATCAGGCAATACGAATAACGTAGTATACCACATGAGATAGATCCCGTGGAATAGTTGTCTATCTATTTGCTATTTTTCCAAAATATGTTGTTATTGTTCTTTTGAAATGTTTGATTTGGTTGAAAAATCTCATCCATGTTTTATGGTTTTTCTTTCTTTCATGTTGTACATCAGCTCCCCCCAAGGGCAAGAGGACACAGGAGGAGGGTGCTGAGGATGCAGGCCAGGATCGGGCAGGCGAGGGCTCCTTTGCTGGCCCCAGTAAGTTTACATTTTACTAAACAGTACCTATTTTTTCCTAGCGTTCCTCATTCGATTTTTTCTAAATCGTCTTTGATCTTCTTGTAGACTGGATATAAATTCTTATCCTGCCTCGAATATGACTCCCTGTGGTATTACTAGACTATTCTTATTAGTCTGTCTGTGTAGCTAACTAAGATTGGACATTTGGCAATTCCATTGGACTCCCATTATATTCAGCAATACCTCTATGCACTGTCTCCTTACTGACTAGATAGTGTGGCAGAGTCATTCAGCTCCCGAAGTCACCGATTATAGATCCCCAATGATCTCTAGATTATCGTACGCAGGACAAGAGAGTAGTACGGAGTCACAGCACAGTCAAGAAGTGTCAGAGGCACTCATGCTTGCAAAAATTCCAAAACCTTTAGCTCATCCACTCTAGTCTAGAGGAACAAAAACCACAGAGTCTATTTAAGTGTAAAAGCTTTATTAAAAGTAAACACATTTATTGAAATCTACTTTGTCATAAAACTATTTAACTGTAAACGGAAAAGTGGTTAGTGCTGACGATTAATTGGACACATTTCTTGTGGTCGAGCCGAACTCTCACCTACTTTGAACTTGATCCTGGTCGTGTTCTTAGGACTCAGGAGTCAAGCTTCTGTCTGTTAGGAGAAAAAGTGGTGCGTGTTAAAAATCAAAAGCAAGCATTCATCAGTTGTGCATAAAAGTGCAGCAAGACAACAGCCTTCCCTGGAAAATGGGACATTTTTACTATGGAGTAGACAGTCACAAATTATTACATTGTATTCTGTTTTTTTAACATTTCTCCTAGACCAAATATTATATAGTAGTGAGTGGTGTATTCTAACTTTCTTAAATGTACTTTGTAGGTGTAACATCTGGTGACGGGGCCAGCGCGGAGGTGGCTGATGTGTTGGACTTGGACTCGGAGGCCTCTGGGGAGGATGCGGCGGTAGAAGAGCTGGTGGCCGTTCCTGTGGGGGATCAAACGGTGGTGGCGGAAACAGGTAAGCTATATATTCCTTACTTATTGAGATTGAAGACTGCATAGTGTGCTTTCTGCACGGGTGTATTACAATTACAAATCAACCAGGTAGTAGCCTCCTCGAAATGTACTTCGACTTAGCTGTGAAGTTTTTGGTGAGAAGAATCCCAATAAGTTCTTAGACGAACGTGATGGATGGGATGAACGAAAAGCGAAAGAAGGGTGTAAGTAAGTGGGACGCGAACTTGTATGATGGCTGGCAAAGAAGAACGATATGTGTTTGCTTGGACCCAGAGGTGGCTGGGAAGGAAAGAATATGGTATGGTGCATGGCTGGGTCAATGATGAAGCAAGGATGGGTGGAAGGACAGCAGCCTGGGTGGGTGAAACAGAAACTGTATGTGTGCGTATACTTTGAATGAATGGATGCCTGGAGCATGGTATTCTCTGACTCTTACATAGCAAATGTGTATCTAGAGAGAGTAGATGGTCGCCAGGTGAAGTAAGTGTTACCTTGAAGAGCATGTACCACCGCACCCGCACGTCCGTCCCAGTGCAGGGAAGGCAAGGAAAAGAAATTGTAAATGTGTCCAATACTACCATGAATAGTAGCAGTACTTTGTATTGCGTTTGCATTCACAGCATATATCTGGTTATTACGGTGGACACTCCGTACCTCTCTTAATAACTTTAGTTTACTTGTAGTACGTCATTCATGTGTGGGTGTATCACTGTGTTCACTCAATATTAAGCAAAGCACCTAAAGTCATCTCATCTGTCATTAAATACGTCCCATGTGAAGTGATAGATAATCAAATTAGTTAGCTTCTTCAGTTTCCTTTTCTAGTACTCATTTGCACTGTAGGGTGAAAGGTAAATTAATTAAGCAGTAGCCCTTGTAACAGAGTATTCTCAGTGCCACCCGTAATAGAAAAGTAATAGCTTCACCACCTGCATGTACTGGACCGGTACAGTAACGCAAGTCTGTCTCCATCATCATGGTGTGCAACTTTTTTTCTCGGGTGCAACTTCACTGTGCTGTGTCCATGTCATTCTGCCGGCTTGCATAAGATAACGTACCCATTTCCCTAAACAAGAGAGAAGAAGAAGAATAAGACTGGTGTACTGTCATAGTCGACTGTAATGGAAGTCCATAGTGGTCGTAGAATTAGTTCATTAAACTACCACTACTGTTAGAGCAAGGATGCAGAAGTGGGAGGGTTACATAGATACTGTCCTCAATAGTTATGTACTGTGCTTTCAATTTGCTACTTGTACTCTGTGACCCAACTTTCGGCTCAATCACTTTGTGTTATTAATAAGGAGCATTGGTTACAGACTATGTCTTTCTTTCTTCATATAGTTGCTCCTTCCAAATCAACAACAAGGAGGGAGCAGGCTAGATTGGCCCGGCAACGGAGGCTGGAGGCCACAGTCGCCGAGTATCGGCGGCTGGTGGCCCTGGAGGAGGAGGAGGACACGCAGTCGAGCGGGGCAACATCTTCGACTGTGACCACTGCATCCTCCTCCGTGACTAAACCAGCGGGACCGAGCCGGGCTAAGAAAGCCGACCGCCACCGCCAAGCACCCTTGAAACACCAGCTGCCCCCCACAGGAGCTGCAAGGAACGCCAACACC
The DNA here is from genome assembly GCF_964261635.1 of Lissotriton helveticus. Lineage (NCBI taxonomy): Eukaryota > Metazoa > Chordata > Amphibia > Caudata > Salamandridae > Lissotriton > Lissotriton helveticus. Next base: position 1,053,297,584 of record NC_136069.1, on the reverse strand, counting down.
GCCTACGAGTCCGCATGTCCAACCTGGAGCAGGAGGTCCTGAGGTATAAGACCTTGGTTAAGGGCCTCCGCTCCGAGCTTGCCACCCTCCGCAAGGAGTATGATGCCCATGCCGCATCATGCACCAGCACCAGCACCCTCCAGTAGTGGAGTGTCCCTTGCCCTTTTTTTATAGACTTTTGGGGGGTGGGATTTGGGAGTTGGGATCGTTTTGGGACGTTTCAGAGACAATCGTTGGGGTTAGGGTGGGTGAGGGAGATTATTTTGTTAGGGATAAATAAATATATTTTTCAACTACTTTATCTGACCATACCTGTTTTTTACTGCTTTTCAGTCTGGTGGGTGGGGGGCGGGGGTGTAACAGTAACTTTGTTTTCCTGAACAGTCGTAGGACTTTAGTAGTACAACCGTCAAACTCTTGTCTACTCCGAAATAATACTCCATTATACTACCTCCCACCAAACGCTTATCTTACCTGTAATTTGTGTTAGAAATTAGGGCTAGGCCCAGGGCTGGCTCCAGGTGAAATGGGGATTAACGTTGTCATTCCTGGGCGGGTGACATTTCCTCATTGCGGTGTTACTAGTGGTGTGACACAGTGGCAGTTGCATGCCTATGGAAAAAAAGAAAACGAAACCTTGTTTGTACTCCTTACTGTAGCATTACAACGGTTACGGTACGATCGAGAAAATAGCAGGTGACAGTACACTAGAACAGTGCCATAATGTAGCCTAACAAATGGTAAAGTATTGCAAGTATAACTAGTACTTGCGTTGAATTTATTTGACATTGGCTACTACTACTAGAAGATATAGTACTGAAGCTGAGTAAGTCTAGAAGATATCCTCGTATTCCTTCACCAGCCTGTTGCTGCTATCACCTTATCCTCCCCAGCAAGTGTGTGGAATTATTGATGTCATTTTAGTCAGACATCAAGCAAAACAACACAGCCCGGGGGAAGAGGGTTAGGGTTTGTAAAATGGATGGGAATGGGGGTTTCTTTTTGGGTAGGTTTTGTTGAGAGAAGAAAAAAAAAGCAGAGCATGGACAAACAATAATTGAAGATACAGAGTTTACAGACAATCTTTGGTTACAAAGTAAAGGTAAGCACATGCAGTCACACTCATAGAATAAAAGACAACAATGGATACTGTATCTGTATTGCGTATGTTGTTGGAGTTGTCCTGTTGAAATTGGTAAGTAAGTTGCATGCAGCAAACAATTCCTCTTATTGGCGGCACTCCTCCATTCCAGCTGACGCTTCGTCCATCAATGTGGTGGTGACCACTGACAGAAGAGACACCCTGTCCACTGCCTGCCTGGCGGATGTTGACTGAAACCCGGCCTGTAATTATTGAACGGAAAACAGGAAGTGCTATTACAATACCACTGATAAATAAATAAAAGGTATGTACGCTGTGTGGTTCAAAAAGTCACACTTTGATTTCCCTAATAGACAGTACAATATTTTTGAAATTGCGTGCTCTGTCTGAGTCACCTTTTTAAGGATCAATAAGTATGGCCAAAATATTATAGCGGATCTTTCCCCTCAAGGTGGGTGTACTACTGTGTTTTAGAACAAAATTTGACCTTCCCAGCAATGCTCCCACCAAGACCCTTACTAAAGCCAGTCGCAAAAATGTAGAAGAACCCAATCATATCTCCAAAAACGATGCCTAGCAGAAAAATGGTTACAAAACGTACTTTGAAAGTAACAGTAGACCCAAATACAGACCGTGGATTGTATTCAAACCACTTGCCTGCAAGCAAAAGTATCCATAGCCAGCATCGCTCCAACAGTGCTCTACAACAACAGAACCGCGTTGCAATAGAACCCCCCTAAACACATGCAATCCTGCTGCTAGGGCTAACCCTAACGAACCCTAACTTACAAAAAGTGCCAAAACTGGTGTTTCCTTATGGATTTTGTCCAACTAACTTCTAGCCGGTATTAGACCTTCCCAGGAATGCCCCAGGCAAGACCCGCCAACCCACCCGCAAAAAAACACCCGACACAACACCACCAAACAGCGAAAAAGCTAAATCTCATACTTACAATGTCTCTCGGCCTTCGGTCCAAACGCGGCGCTGTGCAGCTAGGTCGTCATCATCATCATCAATCATCATAACTCCTGTTTTCCACCACGGATTTCCTGAAAAGCAAATGCAATCAAGATTAGACTGTCGCAGCAGTGCTTCGACAGAGACCCCGGCCGCAACCCACCCACGAACAGCAGGAAGCCCCCCAAAAGGCTACATTGAGCAAGATGTCTGAAGAAATGGCAAAAAAAAGGCTGTTCCTTATGGATTTTGTCCAAAACACTTGTATCCGGTATTAGACCTTCCCAGGAATGCCCCAGGCAAGACCCGCCGGCGCCAACCCACCCGCAAAAAAACACGCGACACAACACCACCAAACAGCGAAAAAGCTAAATCTCATACTTACAATGTCTCTCGGCCTTCGGTCCAAACGCGGCGCTGTGCAGCTAGGTCGTCATCATCATCAATCATCATAACTCCTGTTTTCCACCACGGATTTCCTGAAAAGCAAATGCAATCAAGATTAGACTGTCGCAGCAGTGCTTCGACAGAGACCCCGGCCGCAACCCACCCACGAACAGCAGGAAGCCCCCCAAAAGGCTACATTGAGCAAGATGTCTGAAGAAATGGCAAAAAAAAGGCTGTTCCTTATGGATTTTGTCCAAAACACTTGTATCCGGTATTAGACCTTCCCAGGAATGCCCCAGGCAAGACCCGCCGGCGCCAACCCACCCGCAAAAAAACACCCGACAACACCCCCAAACAGCGAAAAAGCTAAATCTCATACTTACAATATCTCTCGGCCTTCGGTCCAAAGTAACGCGCTGTGCAGCTAGGTCATCATCAATCATCATAACTCCTGTTTTCCACCACGGATTTCCTGAAAAGCAAATGCAATCAAGATTAGACTGTCGCAGCAGTGCTTCGACAGACACCAAAAATTACACACAAACCCCCGGAACCCCGCCAAAGAGCACCTCAAAGGCAAGCAAGTCAGCAAAAACGGCAAGAAATTTCCACCTCATATTTGGTCCAAAACACTTTTGTCCATTATTAGAGCTTCACAGCAATGGGCCCAAAACCGTCAACTCACCCGCAAAGAAGTACAACACCCCCACAAGTGCTGAGTCTTTCTTCATTGTGCGTAATCCAGCACTCTGCTTGGAGGGAAATCGCAGTCTGGAGGAGGAGGATAGAGGAGCATGTTCTTCAGAACTTGTGAACCTGAGGAATGTAGACTGCGGCACCTTCAAATCAATAAGCAAACAAGTGAAGACAGTTCTGATGATGGTCTTGTTTTTGGGATTAGGTGATTAAAGTTTGAATTAAATTAACTGTGCAAAACAAAGAAAGAGATACACAAAGCACACAGGAATAAAAGTGAATAAGGACGAAAAAGAAAGTTCTTGATTGATTGTCTCATTTTCAGGGCTCGGTGTCAGGGAATAAGAACAAGATTTCGTCATCATACTCTGCGAATTCAGGCTGGATGAGGTCAGTGGCACCGAACAGAGAAAAAATCCCCTCATCTACGTTGCTGTCCTCATCGTCTTCATGTGGCGTGCTTTCTCGCACTTTGTAATCTGGTGGTATGAGGTGCTGATTCATCTTGATCATTGTCAGCCTCTCCACATTTTTGGGCGATAGGCGGCTCCGTTTGGCAGTTACAATGCCACCAGCAGCACTGAAAACACGTTCAGAAGACACACTTGCGAGTGGGCAAGACAAATAGTTTATAGCCAGGTTGTAGAGCTGTGGCCACAATTGTTTTTTGCCATGCCAATACTGCAATGGCTCCTCATTAAGAAAGACCACTGTTGAGTCATTCAGATAGTCCTGCACCATCGACTCAAGGTCATCAACTGTTCCTCCACTTTGCTTACTTTTTGCTGTGCCTGTGACATTTTTTAGAGAACCATACCCCATCAAACTTAGCCAATCCTCCTCCCCAGCCACTGTTAGTGTTGTCATTGTGTGTGGTGCAGATGATCCAGTTGCCGGTGTCTTTAACGGCTGAGAGGTCACTTGTGCCCCAGCCACAGGTGCAGAAGTGGATTCTTGTGACTGCGGATGGCCTGCTGATGCTGATGCTGATGTACTGGCTTCTCCTTCAATAACCTGCCGTTCTTTTTCAAACCTCTTGGCTGACCAGGCTAACCAATGTTTGTACTTTTGAACATCTGCATCAGCGAAAGGAAAGAATGCGTTGTCTGCCAGCGCCTTTTTGTAGCGTGGATCCAGAATAGTAGCACAAATGTAATGCTGATCTGAGTTGATGTTTTTAAGACGTTCATCACCACGTAGGCGATGTAATAATTTCTCAGACAAAATGAAATGTTTTTTTTTTTTTTCATCTTTTTCAAACTCAGAAGAAACCGCCATCAGTTGGTGCTCCAGTATGCACAACAATGGGATAGCTTTTCCCAAATTACAGTCCTCCTGGCTGACTGCACGCGTGAAGAACTCAAAAGGACGAAGCATGTCTGTCAGGCTTTTAACTATGGCCCATTGCGCCTTACTCATCCGCAGGTCCTCCTTCTGAGATGTAGCCTCTGTCAAGAAATAGTGATCGAGTACCGTATACTGCTCATGCAGACGCTCAAGCATGTAGAAGGTTGAGTTCCAACGTGTTGCCACCTCCTGGATGAGTGCTTTCACTGGCATTCCACGTTGAAGTAGCAGTCTCCGCAGATGCTTCCGGGCCTTAAAAGAATGGCTGAAATGGTTGCACATTTTGCGGCAGGTGGCCATTACCTCGAACGCTGGACTCTCTTTATCACTCAAGAATTTTTGAACTACCAGGTTGATACAGTGCGCCAAACACGGCACTCTAACATGGTGACCCTGTGACATGGCCTTAACTACATTGGCGCCATTATCCGTGGAAACATAACCAATCTTGCGTTTTAGGGGGGATAGCATTGACAACACCTTTTTGTCAAACTCTTCCAAAAGGTTTTCTGCTGTGTGACTTTTCTCCAAGGCAAACATGGCTAGTGTTGCATGTTTCCGAGCAGCTTTGAAAACTTGGTCCGGGTCAACACCTGCGTTTAGCTTTGCTATAACACCTGAAAAAGAGACCCAGTGTGCAGTGATGCACATGTAATCATCGCCTGGGCCACTGGTCCACATGTCTGTTGTCAGATGTATTGTGTGAACAGCACTCTTCTGCAAAGCTGCCCCAATCGCCTGCAGCACATCTTCATGTAGTGCTGGAACCGCAACTCTGGCAAAATAGAACCGGCTCGGAACCTTCCATTTAGGGCAGAGCGTTGCAACTAATTCAAGAAAACCTACCGCTTCTACAAAAGAAAAAGGTAGAAGGTCCACAGCTAGCATTTTAGCCAGCTTAGTGTTATACAGACGCGTCAGTGGGTGGTTGCGTTCATATGGCACGTCTGAAGTAAGCATTGTTCTAATGTTGGCCTGGACCAAGCATTTACGGGCTGATAATGACTTCGTTGACCCAATTTTGCTCGCTGGTGAACTTTTGTGCGTTGGTGTCTCACTCGCTCCAACACTCTTAGTGTGCCTCACATTGGGTGTGCTGCTGAGAGGGGTACTGGGTGTAAGGGAAGTGTTTGACACGTCTTCTTCCTGCTCGTCAACATCAGATGAAACATCAACGTTTCCTTGATTTTGGCCTTTCTTGATCGCAGCTAGGTGCGCAAACCATTGGACACCGTGCTTTCTGTCAAGATGACCACTCTGGCCGCCGGTACCATAGTTGCTACCTGGCTTACCACGACTAACTGCAAGCTTACAAAGGGTACAAATGGCAAACCTTGGATTTTTGGGACAAACAGTAAAGAAGTCCCAAACTGGGGACTTGAAGTGTCTGTGGGACCTGGAGGAGGCGGCGATACTGGTGGTGGTGGTGGTCATGAAGCTAATGCCAGATGAAGTGGAGGATCTGGATTGGCCAACTTTTGTACGTTTTCCACTTTCACCGCCACTAATTAAGGTCGAGGTTGACGCAGGTCTCTTCTTGCCAGAAAGAAATATGGAAGCGGGACGAGTTGGTGTACTACTTAACTCCAATGATTGTGGTGTTTCCACTGCCTCCTCATCGACAACATCATCATCATCATCATCACGCGCAGCAGCTCTTCGGGCTAGGGTCAAAATGTCTGTTTGCTGCATGCCCGCTGGGGCTGCAGTGACCTTTATGATGACTGGGTCGTCGTTGGCAGAGTCTTCATCAGCAGCAGTATCCGCCACTTCTTGTTGAGCCTCATCACACTCCATAAGTCTGAGACTTTGGACGAGCTTCCTTTTACGCTTAAGTACCTTTGTTGGATCATGGTGTGCCTCACTCTCAGACGGCTGTGGTGCTGGTTCCCAAGTTTGATCCGTATCATCAGAAGGAGGTGTGCTTGAAGAGGATGTAGACACCACCCTTGATCTCTTCCTTGCTAGGGTTGTGGAAGACAATGAAGGATCATCAGGAGGAGTGGCTTCCTCAAATGATACCTCGCCTTGATTGTCGATTTCCTGATGTGCCCCTACTTCGGGAGGAACAACTATTGTGGGCACTTGTTGTGACCCTCCATGCACCTCTGCATGCGCATCTCCTTGCGCTGCCTCTCCTTCCACATGTACTTGGGCTTGTACTTGCACATGTGATTGTTGTTGCCGCTGTGGTTGTTCAACACTCGTCAGATGAGCTACAACAACCTGTGTTGATTGAGGGACATTGCTGCTGCTTTCTTGCGATGAGCCAACATCACTGGTCGATGGTGATTGAAGAAGTATACTGGCTGCCTCTGCAGCACTCAAGGGCTTGGACTTAAGTTGGCGTGGTGGTGGTGGTGGCACTGAGCCCAATGGAGCGGGGGTGCTGCTGCCAGCTTGGTCCCCAGCAGATCCCGCTGCAGCTGCTGCAGGCATACTTTTTTTTTTACTCACAAAAAAAGGGGCGGGCGGCACACCAGTGTCCTTGGTAACTTGCTTCTTCTGCTCCTTACTGGCACCTTTCTTGCTAGAGGAGCTACGGGTTACTTTTTTTGGGGCCATCTTCTTCAGAGCAGGTCAGCAGGCAGCAGTTGCACGAGTTGCAGAGGGTTCTGTGTCCAGACGTGACGTCGCGTGACGTTATGCTGCACACACCGCTGCAGGACTTCTTCCTGGCACTGGTGGTTCTATTGAGTCTTCTTGTGCAACTAAAAGCAATGGAAGACAGAGGAACATCAGTTCAGTTATACACCCCAAAAAATCGACAAAACACAGAAAAATGAGCACAATCCCATGCCATCCATGATGTTTACATTGAAGACACCCCACAGAAAGACTAGGGACATGCAAGTATGCAACACTCACTACCCCTGGGCATAAGGGATGAAAAGTAGGCAAAATAAGTGCAGGCCTCAGACACTGCCTCTCCTCAAAATGGCCCCCTTACACCCCAAGCACATGTTGCCTGTACCAGCCAGCACTCAAGATGGCCACCACCACCACCCACATGGCCAGTCCACATCAACAGTACATCCCCAAAAAACAGAAAAACAGCCAGAAATCACCACAATCCAATGCCATCCATGATGTTTACATCAAAGAGAGTGAGACAACACCACAGGCACACTCAGTCCATGCACCACCACCACCCCTGGGCAAGCAAAAGGCCACACCAGCAGCCCCCCAAAAACGACAAAAAACAATAAAATAAGCACAATCCCAGCCCATCCATGGCCTCAATTATGTTTAAATTCAAGAAGACACCCCACAGAAAGACTAGGCCCATGCAACACTCACCACCCCTGGGCAAAGGGCCACACCAGCAGGCCCAAAAAAACGACAAAAAACAATAAAATCTGCACAATCCCAGCCCATCCATGGCCTCAATGGTGTTTAAATTCAAGAAGACACCCCACAGAAAGACTAGGCCCATGCAACACTCACCACCCCTGGGCAAAGGGCCACACCAGCAGGCCCAAAAAAACGACAAAAACCAATAAAATCTGCACATTCCCAGTCCATCCATGACCTCAATGGTGTTTAAATTCAAGAAGACACCCCTCAGAAACACTAGGCCCATGCAACACTCACTACCCCTGGGCATAAGGGATGAAAAGTAGGCAAAATAAGTGCAGGCCTCAGACACTGCCTCTCCTCAAAATGGCCCCCTTACACCCCAAGCACATGTTGCCTGTACCAGCCAGCACTCAAGATGGCCACCACCACCACCCACATGGCCAGTCCACATCAACAGTACACCCCCAAAAAACAGAAAAACTGCCAGAAATCACCACAATCCAATGCCATCCATGATGTTTACATCAAAAAGAGTGAGACAACACCACAGGCACACTCAGTCCATGCACCACCACCACCCCTGGGCAAGCAAAAGGCCACACCAGCAGCCCCCCAAAAACGACAAAAAACAATAAAATAAGCACAATCCCAGCCCATCCATGGCCTCAATTATGTTTAAATTCAAGAAGACACCCCACAGAAAGACTAGGCCCATGCAACACTCACCACCCCTGGGCAAAGGGCCACACCAGCAGGCCCAAAAAAACGACAAAAAACAATAAAATCTGCACAATCCCAGCCCATCCATGGCCTCAATGGTGTTTAAATTCAAGAAGACACCCACAGAAAGACTAGGCCCATGCAACACTCACCACCCCTGGGCAAAGGGCCACACCAGCAGGCCCAAAAAAACGACAAAAAACAATAAAATCTGCACAATCCCAGCCCATCCATGGCCTCAATGGTGTTTAAATTCAAGAAGACACCCCACAGAAAGACTAGGCCCATGCAACACTCACCACCCCTGGGCAAAGGGCCACACCAGCAGGCCCAAAAAAACGACAAAAAACAATAAAATCTGCACAATCCCAGCCCATCCATGGCCTCAATGGTGTTTAAATTCAAGAAGACACCCCTCAGAAACACTAGGCCCATGCAACACTCACTACCCCTGGGCATAAGGGATGAAAAGTAGGCAAAATAAGTGCAGGCCTCAGACACTGCCTCTCCTCAAAATGGCCCCCTTACACCCCAAGCACATGTTGCCTGTACCAGCCAGCACTCAAGATGGCCACCACCACCACCCACATGGCCAGTCCACATCAACAGTACACCCCCAAAAAACAGAAAAACAGCCAGAAATCACCACAATCCAATGCCATCCATGATGTTTACATCAAAGAGAGTGAGACAACACCACAGGCACACTCAGTCCATGCACCACCACCACCCCTGGGCAAGCAAAAGGCCACACCAGCAGCCCCCCAAAAACGACAAAAAACAATAAAATAAGCACAATCCCAGCCCATCCATGGCCTCAATTATGTTTAAATTCAAGAAGACACCCCACAGAAAGACTAGGCCCATGCAACACTCACCACCCCTGGGCAAAGGGCCACACCAGCAGGCCCAAAAAAACGACAAAAAACAATAAAATCTGCACAATCCCAGCCCATCCATGGCCTCAATGGTGTTTAAATTCAAGAAGACACCCCACAGAAAGACTAGGCCCATGCAACACTCACCACCCCTGGGCAAAGAGCCACACCAGCAGGCCCAAAAAAACGACAAAAAACAATAAAATCTGCACAATCCCAGCCCATCCATGGCCTCAATGGTGTTTAAATTCAAGAAGACACCCCTCAGAAACACTAGGCCCATGCAACACTCACTACCCCTGGGCATAAGGGATGAAAAGTAGGCAAAATAAGTGCAGGCCTCAGACACTGCCTCTCCTCAAAATGGCCCCCTTACACCCCAAGCACATGTTGCCTGTACCAGCCAGCACTCAAGATGGCCACCACCACCACCCACATGGCCAGACCACATCAACAGTACACCCCCAAAAAACAGAAAAACAGCCAGAAATCACCACAATCCAATGCCATCCATGATGTTTACATCAAAGAGAGTGAGACAACACCACAGGCACACTCAGTCCATGCACCACCACCACCCCTGGGCAAGCAAAAGGCCACACCAGAAGCCCCCCAAAAACGACAAAAAACAATAAAATAAGCACAATCCCAGCCCATCCATGGCCTCAATTATGTTTAAATTCAAGAAGACACCCCACAGAAAGACTAGGCCCATGCAACACTCACCACCCCTGGGCAAAGGGCCACACCAGCAGGCCCAAAAAAACGACAAAAAACAATAAAATCTGCACAATCCCAGCCCATCCATGGCCTCAATGGTGTTTAAATTCAACAAAACAGTTGTATCATGCACCCATAACCAACCCTGGTCCTACTGGATACTGTGGCTACCCACAATATAATTTATTTAATTTTCTGAAAAAGTTCCAAAATTGTACTTGCAGCAACTGTAATGCCCCAAACAAACTTACTTGTGAAAGTTGATTTCTAATCCAAAAGTGATCCAAAGACAGTCAAAAAGGCCTCAAATCCAAATATCCAGCAGCACCCACAAAAAGTAATCCTTCCAGCTCCAGATCCAAATGAAAGTGACCAGGAGATGGACAAAGCACTGGGAGGAGCCTGCTGGACAGGAACAGGAAGTTGGAGACTGTGGGGCACTTCCTTCCTCCCCCCCCCCCCCCAAAATGGACTCCTTGCAAAAAAAAAGGCCATGCAAATGTCAACCTGAGGAGTGATTCTGATAAAAATCATAATTTTCTGAAGGTTTATCCTGTTTGCTGGTGATTTTCTTGTGCGAAATTGCAAAATCTCTATTTCGCAAGTGCGAGATTGTTCCTTTCCGCCGCAACTACATGTTCGCAATTGCGAACTCTCGCGAGGTGTGCTGTGCAAGGTGGCAAGCCGCGAGTACGTATTCGCGGGCGACAAACTCCCGCGGGAACACGCAGCAAGATCTAAAATGGCGCGTCACTCGCAAAGAAAAACAACTCGGCAAACGCTAAAATGACGGAAAGTGAACGCCGTGCACCACGCCGCGCGCCGCAACCAAGCAAAAAATCCGCCGCGAGCGGATTCACGGATTTTCAACAAATTCGCGAGCGTTCGCGGATTGCGGATTTGCCGAAAATCCGAAAAATCCGCGAGCGGAGCGGATTTTACGCCCATGCTTAGTCGTCGGCCCGGCTTGCTTGAATCCTGATGGAGCAGTGAGCAAGGGACTCATGTCTGAGTATACCCTTCCACGCTTATGGTGGACAAAATGATTCAGAAAAGGGGGTGGTGATGAACAGAGTGTCTGAATTAAGCAGACCACTCTAACCCAGTCCAAAGATCAGGGCTTGATCCATCACCGTTATTTAGCTCACTGCCCCATCCCAGCTCAGAACCTGGCTATATGCAAATTAGTCTGTCCCTGGCCCAGTGCATCATGGGAACAGGGCAGACCAAACTACCAAGCCAATTCTTCACCAGAAAGGAGACAAGCTTCCGGGGACCGGTTTCTGCCATTTCAGGCGTCGTCGGCCCGGCTTGCTTGAATCCTGATGGAGCAGTGAGCAAGGGACTCATGTCTGAGTATACCCTTCCACGCTTATGGTGGACAAAATGATTCAGAAAAGGGGGTGGTGATGAACAGAGTGTCTGAATTTGGCAGAAACCGGTCCCCGGAAGCTTGTTTCCTTCCCAGTATAAGAATTGGCTTGGTAGTTTGGTTTGCCCTGTTCCCATCATGCATTGGGACAGGAACAGACTAATTTGCATATAGCCAAGTTCTGAGCTGGGATGGTGCAGTGAGCTAAAAAACGGTGATGGATCAAGCCCTGATCTTTGGACTGGGTAAGAGTGGTCTGCTTAATTCAGGCACTCTGTTCATCACCACCCCCTTTTCTGAATCATTTTGTCCACCATATGCGTGGAAGGGTATACTCAGATGTGAGTCCCTTGCTCATTGCACCATCAGGATTCAAGCAAGCCGGGCCGACGACGCCTGAAATGGCAGAAACCGGTCCCCGGAAGCTTGTTTCCTTCCCAGTATAAGAATTGGCTTGGTAGTTTGGTTTGCCCTGTTCCCATCATGCATTGGGACAGGAACAGACTAATTTGCATATAGCCAAGTTCTGAGCTGGGATGGTGCAGTGAGCTAAAAAACGGTGATGGATCAAGCCCTGATCTTTGGACTGGGTAAGAGTGGTCTGCTTAATTCAGGCACTCTGTTCATCACCACCCCCTTTTCTGAATCAGGATCCTTTGTAGGGCTTGCCTACCCAACGACTGTACAAGTGGTGGTTTGTGGCCATTTAAAATATGGGGAGAGCTTTGAGACTCATGGAAGCCTCTGACCGTCAATGCTTCAATGTCCAGTTTTCTTGAGCAAGTTCTTACTTGCTTTTTCATAATTGATTTGATGGCAGTATATTTTATTATGTTAGGGTCCCAATTTTCTATTGCTAAACTCAGATGCTCTTTGGCTAGGGTTAGGCTGGCTGACCATGGGTTACCTGACTTTGTAAATATTTTGTTTATTACTTGCTTCATCGAGTTTTCCGGAGCTGTAGTCGTTAGGTAATAATATTTTGCCATGTGTGCCAGTTCTTCCAAGGATTGCCGGCTGAGATTGACTTCTAAGCGAATTAAAGTGTTCCTTGTGCATGATGGAAGACAAAATAGCTTTATATAAGCTGCGCAGTTGATCTTTTTGAGATCTTGACCCAATTTGCCAGGGAAAGCCTGTGTAGCGTAATTGAGGGAGGGTAATAGTTTTGCTTTCAGGACCCGTTGAATGGCCACGGTGGTTGGGCTTTCCAAGGTCGCATTAAGTTTGCAGATGGCGTAAGTTACCATTTTGGCTTTCTGCAGGAGCTTAGTTCGATGGACCTGTGGCCGACCAGTTTCGCTGAGCCATACTCCAAGATAGTTATATGCTTGTGGGCTAGATAACGTAAGTGGTCCCAGTCTCCATTTTATTAGCTTCTTTTTTGGGTAGCAGCCAAAAATCAGTATTTTAGATTTTGCTGGGTTTGCAACCAGTTTGTTTTTGGCGTTGTAAACTGCTAGTGCTGTTAAACCTTTCTGAAGACCAACTTTAGTGTGGTCCAAAAGGACTAGATCATCTGCATACTGGATTAATTGGAGTCTGGTTCCCTTAATCCTAGGCGTCGCCAGGTTAGCTCCCTGCAGTACCTTGCCCAGGTCAGCTGTATATAAGTTGAAAAGAAGCGGGGCAAGGACACAGCCCTGCTTTAAGCCTTGGTCTGTGCCGATTTTTTCCGTGGCTGAGTCACGTGAGAGTTTGACTCTTACCACAAAATGATTACGACCATTCTACACCCATGTCTGAGTATACAGTGATCTGATGGCTTGTAGAAGTTTCGGACAGATATTCCAACACGCCAATTTGCTCCATAAGATGTTCCGGTCAATGCCATCAAATGCCGCTGTATAATCTATAAAGCAGGCAAAAAGAGGCTGGGCGCCTTGAATAATTGTTTGTTGTATAATATACGAAAGGGCTATAATGTTGTCTATGGTTGAGCCTCCCGGACGGAACCCTGTTTGGTAAAAGGGGAGCAAATTCTCCTTCGTGACCCAATGTGCTAATTCCATGAGGAGAGAACTCGCGTATGCCTTGCCCTCCAAGTCCAACAAGGCTATCATACGATAGTTCCTAGGATCTGTGCTTACTCCTTTTTTGTAAATAGGATGTAACAGGGATCCCCTCCAGGAGTCTGGGACATCCATAAGGAGTCTGCACTCCGCGTACAGCTGACCCAGGTTCTCGGTGCTAAAGTCTATGTCCTCTCTAAAGAGAGAGCCTGGTAACCCATTCAGTCCCGGTGCCCCGTTGGGGCGTATTTTTTTCAGGATTGCTCTTAGTATTTTTCTTTCAGCAGGTGTGATATTCACAAGGCCAGTCATTAATTCAGTTGGTTTATCAACTAGATGTTTATCGGGAGATGTTCTTAAGTTTGGGTTTTGCTCTAAGTCATTAGTATAGAGAGTTTTTACGTGTGCTACCCAAGTTCTTGCATCGAGTGGAATCTCTCTATTACACTGCCCATTTCTGAGCTTGTTTATATATTGCCAAAATTCTTGGGTCTTACTAGGGGCAAGCAGTTCAAAGATTTTCAGCCATTTTTGCTCGGTTGCTTCACGTTTCACCTGCCAAACCACTTTTGCGTGGTATCGATCTAGTTGCTCGATAGGCTCTGCGTTTGGAATTAAGAATTTTTGAAGATTTTTTTATTTTTGGCTGGAATCCCAGTTTGTATTTGGAGTTGTCATAAACTCTTTGATTGTTATTCTCACAAAGTTGGTAAGCCAAGTCATATGCAAGAGCGCCCCATTTCCCAATTCTTCCATGGTCATTACAGCCGATCTGCCAACCTTTCCAAGACAATTTCCATGCAGCAAACTTGTGGGTCGGGAGCGGACCCCATTTGATCCTTTTGAGGAGTCTGTGTTGTTCGTCTCCATTTGGAGCTCCAATGTGATGAAGGGTATGTCTTGATTTCGCACTCAAGGAAAGTTCTAATATGAGAGCGGCATGGTCGCTGTTAGACCTAGGTTGAACAGTTTAACTTAACATGTGGCTTTGTAGGCGTTCACTTAGTATCATGTAGTCTACTGTTGTCTGGTTGTTAACACCTTGGACGCTCATGACGAGCTCAGCTCGTCATGGCCTGTGGAACGCTTCGGTGCAGGGAGAATTCCCCCGCTGTGCTGAGCGTTCCACGGGAGGCAATACACCTGTAACGAGCTCAGCTCGTCATGAGCACAGGAGCGCAGTAGCTCATGATGAGCTGAGCTCGTCATGAGCATGGGGGCGCTGTGCGCGCCCCCCTCCCCCCCAGCACAGCGGGGGAATAACCCCCGCAGCGAAGGGGTTAAAGGTAGGCGGTATCGATGCTGTTACGTTGTTTTTTATGGTAATATGATGTGTTGTTGCCAATTTGTAGGCTTGCATTAGGGAGTTGAATCTTTTAGTGCTCGAATTGTAGTGGCTTTCATCAGTTAAGTGCCCTATATCGTGCAAATTCAAATCGCCCAATATAATTGAGTCCATACCTGCATGTCGTAGCAGTTGGGCTTCTATCTCTTTTAATAGATCAATCAGTTTGTCTTTTGAGTTTAACCCATGACGATTATAGTAGATGTAAATAAGGAGAATTGAAGTCGGGCCCTTAGTCGTTATAAGGCCTTTCAAAATTCCAGCTAATAACATTCCTGAAGTGTTCTGTAATATTGTGAAGTTTACTTTTAATGCGTGCTTAATAAAGTTGAGATGCCGCCCGACGGTCTCCCAAAGATGTTAACCTTTTTGCAGGTATAAAATATTCAGCAAAGTTCCATAATGGTGTGGAGGAAGTGGCCCATATTTCCTGTACACAAATTATGTCTGCTCCTACCACTCCTACCATAAGTGCTACTGCGCTAGGACTTTGCAAGGCTTTGTGTATTCCTGCGACATTCCAAGACAGTATGTTCATAACTGGATTATTCGTGGGAATAATATGGGGAGCACAGCCAATTTTAGAAATTGCTTGAGGTAAATGGTTGCCAGACTCTTGGTTGGTGCCAATGATGCATGAAACAAGCTCTTTGCACCTGATGTCGCCCAAGGTATAATTTGTTGTTAGCAGCGGATTGTTTGTTGAGTTGGCACTATTGATGTTAGGGAGTGGAATTTAAGGCCAGGGCCAGCCAAGACCAGTCTTTGCGGCCCTGACCCGTCATTGAGCAGGATCGATTGCCTCCTTCAGTGTCTTTATAAATTTGAATTGAGTTGCTACTCAGCTGTATTGGCTGTGTGCCTCCTAATGATCCATGTAGGATAGATCCAATGGCGGGGGGGATTGAATGAGTAGTATACATATTTTTCCTATCCCTCAGATCATCGTTGCCCTGTTTGCTTTTTATATCTTTTTTCTTATTTTTCCTTGACAAGGATTGCCGTACTGAGGGAGATGGATTTAAATCGTCCGGTTTGCCAAAACTATTATTATTAATTGTTGAATGAGATTGTGAAGATGCATATAAATTTGGATTTGGGATCAGAAGGTTGGCGTTCGATGGACATTTTATTTAGTTGGTGCTGTTGCAAGCAGTTTCTTCGATTTGCTCTAGGCTTTTCTGGGTGACCTTTGAGCATTGGTTTAGATACACAGTAGGCTGAGAATTAGTTATTATCAGTTTGTTTGTCGAGTCTCCAACTAACCTTAAAGTTGGAGACATGATTTTTGTCCCCTTGTATGGGGTCTTTATGCCTGTTCTCTGCAGTGATTTTTGGGGGGAGCAGCACGACGTGTTGCTTTTCCTTCTATTTACGTCGTACTTGAGATCCATAACTAAGGTGTTCATTATTTCTGGGAGTTTTTCTAAGGACTGCAATATCGGGGAACACCCGCAATCTAAAGGTTTCATTGTTACCTCTGTATCTGCCTGCGCTCTGCGTATTAAGAATTTAGATGTTCCAGTTTTGAATCCACTCCAGAAATTGAGCTGGCTACGGACTGCAAAATGTTGATTTGAATGTCTAATTTATCCGCGTGCATTATTGCAGCGTTTCCCATAGATATCAAGGCCTCATTGATTAATACAAGATGGTTTTCTATTCTTTGTGGGGCCAAACTGGATTCCCAGAGCCGCAAATGTGCTTTTGAATTTATTGTGCTCTCCTCCAGCCCTAAGACAGAGAGCTTATTTCGTTGGAATATCACGTCATCTTCTTCATCCCCTATTTTGATGGATAAGCGTGGGGCTGCCGGGGAGCCTGATTGAGGTTCTGAGGGTATACAGTTGATCTTAAGGATAGCGGGGTTTTCTGTTAGGGGGTAGGATTCTTTTTTGTTTCACTACCTCCTAAGGCCGTATTAAGTTGTGGTTCTGGAAGGTCGTCGGGTAGGTTTTTAAACACTGCTGTGTTCCTTCCTAAGTCGTTAACTCTGGTCTGAATATGGTCAATTGAAAATTCCTCCGTTTGTTTTGTCTTGCCCTTGACGATCTGAACTTTTGGAGAAAGAGGAACAACTGATGAGGTGTCGGTATTGGCATTAAACCAGTAAATATCCGGCCTTAAGGCGACAAGAGATGTGTCAGTTGATTTTCCATGATCAAGCAGTTTGTTTTGTTTTGGTTGTTGTTGTAAGTATTTCCTGATATCGTTAGAGCCTTTAGGGCTATTACTGTTTCAAGTATTGCGGCTAATATTTGTATTTGTGCGTTTAATGCAGACTATGCTATCTGTGTCATGGTGGTGATACGGAGTTCCATTTGAGCTTATATTTGTCTTTGTGGCTTCCGTCCTGGAGACTGACCCAGAAGTTAAAGGGGAGTTTGTTCTTTCTTCTCCCACTTGTTCCCCATCATTTGTAGTCCTGTCTTGTAGGGTCGTATCGTATCTTATATTATCTTTGCCCACAGGGTATAACATCCTAGCCTTTTGGCGTTGTGCTGATTTGTGCGGCCGATGGTTAGGGTGGGCTTGTAGAAGGCCTGCATTCCTTCTCCGCATGGTTACTCTTCACAGTAAGTGATTAGCTGTCACCTACTCCTCAATGTGGCGTCTTGTGCTTTGGTGATATGGTTACGTTGTAAGCCGTTCTTGCCGTTCTTGTTTAAGGTCTTGTCTGGCGTTGTTGGCACAAACAGGTGTGCGTGGGAGGGTGGTTAGTTCCTTTAAAGCAATTGACCGGTGGTGACTACAGGGACCCCCAAGGTCTTTTGTCTAAACCGCGACCGAGCTAGCAATAGTGTAAAAGTTAATGCAGAATGCTCGGTCTAGTAATTGATTAGTTACTGGTGCATTACTGGATTTAATTGAGTCAGATTGGGTCGAAGAAAGCTGGTATTAGTGACCCTTCTCACAACTCTCCTCATTGCTCACCGCCCCTAGATCGCTACTTCCCCTCTGCCTTCGTTCACATTATCCTGCCATCCAGAGGGGGTAGTTGGCGCTATCAGTGTCAATAAGCGCTACTACTACTAAACTTCTGTACTGAACTTCTGTACTTCTGTGCTTCTGTGTTGATAATTTGGTGATATAGAAGGGGTCAAGGGTCAGGGGTGATGTGGCGAGATGGGAAGACAGTAGGGTGGCAGTGCGTCAGACTGACTCACCTTGCTTCGCTGCTCTCGCCCATAGAAACCCTCACGCAGTGGAGACGCAACGTGTCTCACTCGCTCAAATGATGATCGAATGCCTCAGTTCCAGGCACCACAGCTCCGGGCACCCACTGCTTCGCCTCCCTCGTTAGTGCCGTCGGTGCTGATGCCAAATGGGACGAACGGCAGCTGCAAACGCGGGGAGTGCAGGAAAAGACCTCCGCGCTCAACCCAAATGCGTGCCACCTGTCATTGCCGCCACAGGTGCGCTCAACCTTAATGTTCGCTTCCTGCCGCTGCCGCCTTCTCCGCCGCCTTCTCCTCCCTGGCGGCTAAGGCTACACGCTCCTCAGCTCCACCGTGAAATTCCAGGCTCCAATCTCACAGAGGGGCGTGTCTGGCGCTGGGCTCACTTGCGGCTCTTGGCTCCAGCGGCTACCGCGACTTGCTCGCGGTTCACGGCACCAGGGTCGGCAAGGGTCTCGGAGCCCACGGCAGATAGCAGGTGGCTGGTGGCTGGTGGCTGGTGGCTCACGGGATCCCACTCCCCGCGGCTCTTCTTACAGTTTACAACTTTCGCTACGGCCGCTGCTGCAGCCGGGTTTCTCTAGCGTACGTGCATGTGCTCCTCTCCTCTGGACACTCGCAAAACCCGGCGATGGTATACCAGGCGATCTGTTCTTATCCCAACCAAATATTTGTTTCCCATATTTAAATGCAGCATTTAACAGCATTCTAGAAGGTAACCCAATTAATCCCACATAGTATGGAGCTGTTACTTATTATCCCCCTATATAAAAAGAGTGAAATAGATAACCCCTCTAATTATAGACCTATAAGTTTAAATAATACACAAAAGATTTTCTGCAGGCAGGTGTTGTTTAGGCGCAATGACTGGACAGAAGAGAATAATATCCTTGAAGATGCACAAGCGGAATTTAGAACTAAGATCAGTACCTTGGACCAGGTCCTCTGCTTCATGTTGGTAGCTTGGAAATATGTCACCTTGATACCAATACCATCTATATGTTGCTTTCACTGATCTGAAAGCGGCATTCGACCTGGTACTGAGGGAAAGCCTATGTGAAGTTCTGAATGGGTATGGAATTCCTATAAACCTATGAAGGATACTGAAGGCTCTTTATGCAAAAACTTATGCAAAGGTGAGATGGAATAGGACAGAAGACTTGATGGATGGGATTGATATTAAGTAAGGGGTGAGACAAGGGTGTGTTCTTGCCCTCACACTCTTTAGCTTATATATCAATGGAGCTGTGAAAAAGCTGGCTGAATGTAGACATAATGCCCCTAAATTAGTAGGAGTGCCCATCCAGATCCTGATGTTCGCGGATTACACCCTATTAATCTTGAGAGCATCAATGGGGCTTCAAACCAAATTGAATGCCTTTGTTGCTTTTTGTGAGGAAAGGGGCTTAGAATTTAATCCAGCTAATTGCAAGTCTGTGTCTGTAAATACCCACAGATTGTAGAGAGGGAATGTGACAATAGAGGAGGTGCCCCTCGAGAAGGTTGTAGATTTTGATTATTTGGGTGGCCGACGAACAGATAATCTAACATGGGGAGTACAGTTGGAAAAAAGTAAAGCCATCTTACTCTGCAATAGGGAGGAAAAATAGTGCCGCCTAAAGGGGTGCAATGTCCCCTGCTATTACATTATATAGAACTTTAGCGTTAACAGTGGCATTCTAGGGAGCTGAGATATGGGGCTACGTTAAATCAGAAACTTCAACTCAAGTTGAGAACAAGTTTATAAGGGCTCTTTTTAAACTCCCCCCAAGCTCACCCATCACACCATTGAGATTATATCTAGCTATAAATCCAATGCATTTAACTATTTTGATCAAACTATTGCTGTACTGGATTAGACTTTGTTAACTCAAGAACTAGCAATATACAGGGATTATGTGAAGGTTATGCTGGCTCTTGACAAGGAGGTGACCACTCCCTGGCTGAAGGTAATAAAAGAAACATCAAATAGAATAGTAATGGGTGAACTGTGGATGTCACCAGAGCTGTTTGCTAAAGGAGATGCACAGAACTCAAAGCATCTATACTGGGAGGAAGTCTTGAAGCAAACATGGAGAGTCCACCAGGAGAGTAGCATAACTGGTCTGTTTTTGAATCATAAGTGTGTGCCAAGGTTGAAGCCTTACATTGATAGAATTCATCCCATTCAGGCTAAATGCTTATATAAACAATATAGATGTAGTCTTCTCCCACTGGGAGCTTAAACCTCGAGATGGTCTAAAATACCCCTCAATTTCAAATGTTGTCCAAGTTGTCCACAAATTATAGAGTCAGAGTATCACTTTTTGTTTTTCTGCCCTCTTTAGAAAACAGCATGTAAGAAATGATTGATTGTGGTATGTAAACTCATGGGAGTGGGACACTATTGGGAAGCTGCATGGTTATTGAAAAGTGATCCATGAGAATAAATATTTTGTGCATTATCTTGTTACCTTCACTGTGCTTCGATTCAAAGAAAGAATGCCTTAAGCAATTTCAAACTTTTGACATTGAATTTTAAGAAAGGCCTTATAAAAAGGTACTTGGTTGTTTTTCCACTGTTATGGGGTTTTTATTGCATAAATCATTTGAATATTAATTAATTTTACATGTATAAATGGTTTTATTGATTGCTATTTGCAACTGAAGCTTAATTTAATATAACTCAAAGCTATATACACTACCAACATGTATTGTCATCGGAATAATTATCCTCCAATTCTATGTACAGTTTTAACTTGTGTAAATAGGAAGAATGTTTAAAGTATTGATTATATCTGATTTTATGTGATTGCAAACTTTTATGGTTTGGTAGTCAAAATAAAGTTATGTAAGTAAGTAAGTAAGTAAGTAAATAGCTTTATTTCGATATCTTTACATATCATAAAAGCATTACAATACAGCAATGATAAAAATGCATAAAAAATCTGACACTACACATTGTATAAAATTTACAAAAACAATAGTAATCCATAAACTGCACTATTAGCTTACATAAAATCAGTTTATATACAATTTCATCAGGACATTCTACTGAAGCAAAAGTTTCCTAGCAGATCGCAACCGCCAGGCCCAACCCAAAAATTTAGCCAGACAGCAGGCAAACAAAGGACGAGCATCCGATCGTAATATACGTAGAGCCTCCAGATGTAATCTAGTGCCAAGGCTCCTACATAGTGGTTTCAACCATCTGGACCTGGGAGGTACGTATGCCGGACACTCAAACAACAAGTGGGCCACTGATTCAACCTTTAGATCACAAAAAGGGCAAAATGGTATTGTTTGCAAGGGTGGTTTCCAACTGGATGTTAGCTGCCCTAATGGAAGGACTCCCACCCTAAATCTAAAATACAGTGATCTATCCCATGGATTGTGAATCAAGTCCAGGTAGGGTTCTCTGAGAGGGAGCTCCTTAATTACTAAAAACTCTACAGTAGATCTACAAAGATTAGAGTTGCTCATTCTCACATTAGTCGCCCATGCCCAATATAGTTTCTTAAGCAGCTGTTTTGGGGGGGCTGTTCTGTTAACCCAAGCATCGCCTAGGCCCATTTCATAGAGAAGTCGCTTGACTTCCCTAAGCCACACGACCTTGTGCCAACCAGGTAGGAAAAGGAGTTCTCTTAGGGCATCCGCATAGCTGCATAATTCTGGAACATTCCAGATCCGGGCCCATAATAAGAGGGGTCGTAGCCTTGCTTGCTCATTTATTGGTCGTGTGCCTGCATCAAGCAACAGAGGGAGTGAGGGGGTGCTGTGTGGCAATTTCATAAGATCCTTATGAAAATTGTTTTCGAGGCATGTTAAGGTGTTAACTCTCTGCACACCCCACAATTCCGCCCCATACAATGCAGCGCTCACCACCTTAGCCCTGTATATATCTAGTAGCGCCCCAATAGGTTTAATGGATGAGGCACGTTGCTCTTTAAGCAGTGCCCCTGTAACCCTCTTATGAATCTGAATTTTTTTTTGATGATGGGGCTTCCAGTTCATCGTGTCACAGATTCTTATGCCCAAATAATCAAACTCCCTGACCCTATCAAGGGGCACAGAATCTAGGACAGGAGGGATAACAGATTTCCTGGGGGGATTCAGAACAAGGAATTTGGTCTTGCCTATATTAATAGATAGTCCCCTGGTGTCACAAAAGTCCTTAAAGCTGGAAAGCAACTTTTGGATGCCAGCCGGAGTCTTGGAGATTAGGAGGGTGTCATCTGCAAATAGGAGCGTAGGAATTTTCCTGCCAGCCAGGGAGGGTGCATCTGTTGGATGTTGGAGAAGATGCTCAACCACTCCGTTAACATAGAGTGAAAACAGAGTGGGAGCTAGGACACAACCCTGGCGGACACCCCTATCTACAGGAATTCGAGATGTTTTTTGCCCCTGATCACCCCACCTAATCTGAGCATAGTTTAGCTCATGGAACTTAATAAGCAAGGCCAACAGGTAAGGGGGGATACCTAACCCTTCCAGAACATTCCACAATTGGGCTCGTGGGACCAGGTCAAAGGCAGTTCGTAAGTCGATGAAAATTAAATACAAGCTGCCCTTGCCCAATACGACCACTTTCCAGTACAACATTAGAAGGCGAAATGTCTGCTCGATAGTACCTGTTCCTGATCTAAATCCTGCCTGGAAATCTGACAATATCTGTTTGTCTTCAACCCAATGTAGGATTCTGCCTAGGATTACTTTGCCTGCTACCTTTTGCGTTGAATCGAGCAGACTGATTGGTCGGTAGTTCGCTGGGTCGTCCCGACAGCCTTTCTTAAAAATCGGGACGACCTCAGCGCCCCTCCAAGAGTCAGGTAGACAGCCTCCCAAAACAGCCTCATTCAGGAGTGAAGAAATTAGTCTGCTCCACTCGTATATGTTTACCTTCAACAGATCGCCAGGGATGCCATCCAGGCCGGCAGCTTTATTTGAAGTAAGGGACCTAATTGCCCCTTCTACTTCAATGGCACTAAAGGGGTAATCAATAGTTGCAGTGACAGCCGGCAAACTAGGCGGAGCTACCGTGCTAGATTGTATAACTAGGGGGATAGAATATAGCTTCGAGAAGTGGACGAACCAAACTTCCCCTGGGATGTTACAGGTCATTTGTACATCATTGGGCTTATCCGTGGCTCTCAACAAGTCCCAGAACCCCTTAGAGTCTTTCTTCGCACTCGCCTTCGTTAGGTCACTCCAAAAGATGGAATCATGAGCTTCCTTAGCCAAGACTATAGTTTTATTATAAAATTTCCTGGCATGTCTAATTTTCCCAGGATCTTTAGATTTTACTGCAAGAATGAGATCCGTTTTGGCAACCCGACAATCTGCCGAGTACCATTTGTCTCTTGCCTTAGCGACCCTTTTCGTCCCAACCCTTGCCCTTTTTTGCGGGATGATAAACAACTCACTAAGGGCCGAGATGGTTTCAGTAAAAGACGCTAGGGCAGTATAGTCGGAGTTTTCCTGAGCATCTAGGCTCGAGTTCATAGCTGCCATTATAATCTTTGCTTGTTCCATTCTAACTTCATCTGCTACTACTTTGGCCCATTTTAGTCGCCTACCACAGTTGGAGGGAACAAGTTCATGGGAAGATTTCCATGCATGGGTAACCCTAGCCTGGTTCCCGACTTGCCACGGCGGAAACAAAGTTAGAGACAGGGGGTTATGATCACTGTCACAAGAAGAAATAACTTCCATATCTCGGTGGTATGGCCATAAGTTGTAATTCAGCATTATATAATCTATTCTGGAAGTATGTCCCAGCCTATTATAAGTATGTGCTCCCCTTCGATCTGAATTGGAGCGCCCATTTGTGGTTCTCAGGGTGTGTTCCATGCAAACGGAGTTGATGTCAATTGCACTCTGCGTCCATTTTTGGATTGGATCTAAGGAGAGCGTAGGGATACCTCTCCTTATGTCATCATCCCAAATATCTAATATATCCTCACTTGCCAACGGCTCATAGCAGCAATTGAAATCACCTGCAAGGATTACATAAGAATCAATTTTACAGGATTCAAGTTCACTATTTAAACCTGATGATGCTAACATTGATACCCCCCCCTTTGGCCCCCCTTAGGTAGAGGTTGAACACTTCTAACTTCCTACCCCCCTGGCACTGTATGGTTAGTCTCTGCAGATCTGGGGATTGGGTCGGTTTGAAATTAACACCGAGACCTAGAGCAATACTGACCCAGATAAGTAGGCCGCCGGACGGGCGACCTTTACTGCCTGGTTGTTGGGTGGCTGGAACAAAGTAGGTTGTAAAGCCTACCCTGTGTCTAGGTTCTAGACACCAAGTTTCCTGCAAAAGGCAGATGCTATAAGGGTCCAAGAAAGAATTCCACTCAGGATTATCAAAGTTATGGGAAAGCCCTGCCACATTCCAACTTAGGATCTTTATCGGGTTCCTATCGGGGATGACTTCTCTCGGCGGCCTGGCTAATGTAACAGGATATGGCTCAATTCCTGGCGCCGTTGCATTAACGACAATTTGGCTTTGAGAGGGCTCCTTCTGGGAACCGAGAACGGCCCTGCTAACATTGGGGCACAAGCCACCCGGTGGAGCCAATCGATGGGTAGACGCTAAGATCATAGGGATAACATCTATATCCTGAGCTGCAGCTTGGGTTCCTATTTTATTTGTGGCGTTCAAACCCCCCTCTGTTTGCATGGGATTTAACATAGGTTGTTTACATGTGATAGGATAAGTGACCACAGAGTCAGGCAACAAAGATAAATGACTTAGGGACCCCATACAAGAAGGGGCCTTTTTTGGCACAGGAGAAACAAGTAGGCGTCAATCAACATCCTCGAGGCAGCCAAACCTATTCGTAGTAGGAAGCCCTAGCCAGCGTCTCGATAGATCTCGAGCTTTGTCTTTATTTGAGAACCCCCTCCGAGGCTGATGGCGTACCAAAGACCAATCGCCATCCTGCGTATGCGCAGTGCGCGGGGGGTAGAAAAAAGTCAGCGGCCTTGGTATAATAGGTGAACCTTCGCCATCAGTGGCCCAAGTGCAAATAAAGTGCGCCGTATATGGATCCTCAAATGATACCACTATACAGTCCCCCGGGCTAGATTTCCATGAGGGGCCCACCCATGGAACCCGGCGGACCATTAGGACTCTGCTTCTCCGACCGTTAGGGATCGGTCTATTCACATTGAGCCAATGCATGGTCTTGTTCTTCAAGGACCAGTCAGACTCGTGCTGGTCATTTCCAAGCTGTGGGACCCCCGTCAACACAACCACATACTCGTTGGCCTCCGGAGGGAGATCAATGTAACCCCCTCGAAAGTTGTTCTTGCTACGAGGGCCCTGAGTTGGATGATGAACAGCTTTGTTGGCAATTGGCTTAGGGGGAGCGCTAGCAATGGGATTAACAGAAGGATGGGTGCGGGTGGGCTTTGATTGTGTGGATGTAAGATCATCGATTTGCCGGTCAACACCGACAGTTCGAGGTTTGGGAACTGGCCGTACTATAACAGGTACTGCAGATGGTGATTTGACGGCTTGTGGTGCTAAATCTTTCTCTAAGAGACCTTGGTGTTCTAATCCACCCAAGCCAAGAGTAGCCAAGGCTATAATACTCTTCTCCATCTCCAACAAGTTATTTTCAATGCGTGATAATCTCAGGTCTAGGGGAGAAAGAAGCTTTTTTAGTGTGTCCCAAACTAAGCCTATAAATTCCCCGTCCCCAGCATCGTGACCCTCAGAATGTTTACCGTCACCCTTAGCAAAAATGTTGGCAAACACAGAGGCAGAACCCTCTTCGGCTACCTCAGTGAGAGTCTCAGTCAGAGAAGCACAACCTGCTCCAGCATTAGTCACAGTCGTGCTTCCCGCATTGAACTGATATGCCACAGCAATTTTAGATTTTTTACGAGAGTAAGCAGACCTAGAATTGCGTTTCCTTTTGGGTAATTTGCCTTTAGTGTTATTAGATATAGGTATCCCAAAAGTCAGCAAGGAGGGGGAATTAGTGGATAACTGGCTGGGAGTGGCAGAAGATAAGATCTGGTTACCAGGCAGGGGAGCAAGACACATGGATGGAGGTGAAGTGGGTGTAGATGGGCTATTGTGAACATCTACCTGCGTAATTATACAATGCGGGATAGTCGTGCGTTCCGGAGTTACAGCAGTTGCTATGTGCCCCAAGGAGGATTTTTTTGTGTTGGCAAAGTCCAATGAAAGTTTCCTAGCAGCGGCCAGGTCTAGAGAGACACGGGTCTGTAATTTTGTTATTTCATGGTCAATGGCTAAATTAGTACGGGTAATAAAGTCATCCATTGGGCCTTTTGTTTGCAACCCCCCCTTAGCAGCCCTGCTACGGGTTGCGCGGGAACACATATCTAGCAAAATAACTACACCTCTATGTACAATAATTAAACAAAGATATACCCCAAATGCCGAAGAACAAACACAGGGGGTTGGGCCAGTCCTGTCCTCTCCGTACTCGAACGGCCTCAAACGGCCCGCTCTTAGCCCGGTCTTCACCCCGAGCTGCGTCCCGCGCTGCGGGAGTGCAAGAGCAATTTATAGTGGCCGTAGAGGGCGTTGGGCGGGCCAGCAGGGAGAGCGGACCGGAAGGTCTCAAATGGTCACGCAGGGACTCCTGGACAATGGAGTCCCCGCTACACTCGCAGCCCTGCTGGACCACTTCCCTTCGTCCCGCGTTGGACCTCGACTCCTCCCTGCTCCAAAGTTCTGCCACAGGCACAGGCGGCGAGGATTCACGGTCAAAGGTAAATCCCAGCAGTGAAAAGCGCCTCCAGGTACTAGCGCTACAAAAGGATTGGTGTCCCAATAAGGGGGTGGAAACAGGAGATTAAGAACACTCCAGCGGGCGGTGGGCGGGCCAGCAGGGAGAGCGGACCGGAAGGTCTCAAATGGTCACGCAGGGACTCCTGGACAATGGAGTCCCCACTACACTCGCAGCCCTGCTGGACCACTTCCCTTCGTCCCGTGTTGGACCTCGACTCCTCCCTGCTCCAAAGTTCTGCCACAGGCACAGGCGGCGAGGTTTCACGGTCAAAGGTAAATCCCAGCAGTGAAAAGCGCCTCCAGGTACTAGCGCTACAAAAGGATTGGTGTCCCAAGAAGGGGGTGGAAACAGGAGATTAAGAACACTCCAGCGGGCGGTGGGCGGGCCAGCAGGGAGAGCGGACCGGAAGGTCTCAAATGGTCACGCAGGGACTCCTGGACAATGGAGTCCCCGCTACACTCGCAGCCCTGCTGGACCACTTCCCTTCGTCCCGCGTTGGACCTCGACTCCTCCCTGCTCCAAAGTTCTGCCACAGGCACAGGCGGCGAGGTTTCACGGTCAAAGGTAAATCCCAGCAGTGAAAAGCGCCTCCAGGTACTAGCGCTACAAAAGGATTGGTGTCCCAAGAAGGGGGTGGAAACAGGAGATTAAGAACACTCCAGCGGGCGGTGGGCGGGCCAGCAGGGAGAGCGGACCGGAAGGTCTCAAATGGTCACGCAGGGACTCCTGGACAATGGAGTCCCCGCTACACTCGCAGCCCTGCTGGACCACTTCCCTTCGTCCCGCGTTGGACCTCGACTCCTCCCTGCTCCAAAGTTCTGCCACAGGCACAGGTGGCGAGGTTTCACGGTCAAAGGAAAATCCCAGCAGTGAAAAGCACCTCCAGGTACTAGCGCTACAAAAGGATTGGTGTCCCAAGAAGGGGGTGGAAACAGGAGATTAAGAACACTCCAGCGGGCGGTGGGCGGGCCAGCAGGGAGAGCGGACTGGAAGGTCTCAAATGGTCACGCAGGGACTCCTGGACAATGGAGTCCCCGCTACACTCGCAGCCCTGCTGGACCACTTCCCTTCGTCCCGCGTTGGACCTCGACTCCTCCCTGCTCCAAAGTTCTGCCACAGGCACAGGCGGCGAGGTTTCACGGTCAAAGGTAAATCCCAGCAGTGAAAAGCGCCTCCAGGTACTAGCGCTACAAAAGGATTGGTGTCCTGTTATGTATATTAGGCATCTGACCCCCAACACAGCCATGGGCAACACGTTCATCGTGGTCTTGGTGGACCATGCCACCCGGTACCCGGAGGCTATCCTTCTATGGACTGTGACTGCACCCGCAATGGCCAGGGCACTGATGGAGATCTTTACTCATGTGGGCTTCCACAATGAGGTGTTAACCAACCGTAGTACCAACTTCATGTCAGGGTGCGTGAAGGCCATGTGGAAGTAATGTGGGGTAAACTACAAGTTCTCTGTTCCTTACAACCAACAAACCAATGGGCTTGTTGAAAGGTTCACCCGGACCCTAAAGTGCATGATTATGAGCCTGTCAGAGCCAATGATGCAAAAGTGGGATGTCCTTCCGCCATGCGTTTTGGTTGCCTACAGGGAGGTACCACAGAAGGGTCTTGGCTTTAGCCCCTTTAAACGTTTGTAGGGGCATCCTTTAAAAGGGCTTCTCAGTTTGGTGAAGGAGGGCTGGGAGCAAGTTCCGGGGAAGGCCTCCCAGGATGTGGTCAGCTACATGTTGGCACTGCACAACAAGACAGCACTCTTCCAACACTGGCTCAGTGGATTCTGAAAACCAGTCAGGAGGACATGCAATGATGTTAAGACCAGATTGCCACTCTGGTCAGGTTTCAACCTGTGTGCGGATGATGGAGCCCAGAGCCCTACAAGACTACCGGTCTGGGTTTTATGAGGTGAAAGAATGCAAGAGTGATGTCACCTACTTGCTGGACCTCAGGACCTCCATGAACCCTTTGAGGGTCCTTTATATCAATCACCTGAGGCCTGCCAGACTCAATCCTAACGCCGATCATTGACCTGTATAGTAACACCTGGATGCAGGTAAAGATCGACAACGGACAGAGGTTAACCCGGAAGACCAATACCTTTGATGGATTAAAGCAAGGCTGCGTGCTGGCCCCTCACCTTTTTAATTTATTCATGGCCGATCTAACAGTAAGCCTTGATCAGATTAATGCTCATCCACCGCGGCTAGGTAATCTCTGTATAACACACCTATCCTATGCCGACGATGTGGTCTTACTAAGCCAGACAAGAATCGGCCTGCAACGTCTACTACAGGAACTGACCTGTTATACCAAACAGAATTTGCTAGCAATAAACAGCACAAAAACAAAGACTATGGTCATGACCGGACGCCACAAAGTGCAACCAACCTTCACTATAGACAATGTCAAACTGGAAGCGGTTGAAAGTTACAAGTATCTTGGGATACCACTGGATAAGCGTCTTAACTTCACTACGCATCTCAATAGCATGGAAAAGAAGGGCATGGTCCTATTGCATGCATTCAGTAGCTTGGCGACCGAACTCAAAGGCCCCCTGGTCTCCCCCCTGCTAACAATAATGAAAGCTAAGCTTCTCCCAACAATAGCTTATGGGAGCGTATTACACCATGACAAGGTGCACAACTCTTGAACAAAGTTCAAATGAAAATCTACAAGCGTGTATTTGCGTTACCAAGCAATGCATCACCTGCACAAGTCAGACTTGAATTCGGTTTGCAATCCCAAGTGCTGCTGAAAAAGTACGAGACCATAACATTCTGGTATGATGTCTGGAGGAACCAAGAAATCGCGCTGTACCGGGCCATGTGGGAAAGAATTAGTAAAATCCCCAACTCGCACTATGCCAAGTATCTTAAAACATCACTAGAATCAACTAACTTGGCTGCACTGTGGGAAACCAAGCTTCCAGTACTTTCCTTCAAACAGTTGGGAAAGAAGGCTGCCAACAGGCATTCGTTGCTCGATGATAAATTAACTTTCAGTCATCGGTCCCATGCCTGGATGACAATTCAATCTTATAAAAAAATAGTACCGGCAGCCTTCCTAGACCTTGCTTTCTCGCCATTCATTAAATGGAAACATCTCAATTTAAGGCTGGGTAGCTTACCAACAAATGCTGAGTTACCAAAATGGAAGCCCCAAGAATGTGACGGATGTGGTTTATGTGGCGCAGGAAGACAAGACTTTATCCATCTGATCTGTTGATCCAGGAACGTCGGAGTTGGTTAAAAACCAAGTTTAAGGAATATGGAATACGCACCTGCCGGTCTGCGATCATATTAATCCTATGCTCAGTAGATCCGCAACTCATCTGCAAGGCAGTCAAATTCATTGACAATTTCGAGAAAAAGCAAAGAACACTGGCAAAGTCTTGAACCCGGAACACTTTTACTTTTCTAAATCGAAAGACGTTCTCATTTTATAATTTTTTAATACTCACTCAATAATGTAAATTTTCTGTGTTTCAGTATATTGTCGTATTTATATTTTGTAACGGTTTTCATTAACTATACAATAAATATTAAAGTCAGTCTATCCCTCCAATCACCTCAATATCCACTTTGAGAGGTCTGAGATAGCTATGCTCCTAGTCACTGATGATGAGATGGAAGAACTTCTCCCCAACCTCCTTTCATCAAAGGAGTTGGATCGATCAGTGGAGGGTATAAGCCTCTCCCCTACACTGATCCTAGACTAACACAGAGACTGCTGCCAGTTGCTAGGGCAGTTTGCCTCATTTTGTTTCTTACCCCAGGACTAACTACATGGTTTACCCCAGATGTTGATGCTAGGGACTGCATGCCTATGAAGAAAACATTAGCTCTACGAGGCCTCCGGGTAGTCTGCGCTTAACAAAACTCAATTAATAATAATAATAATAATAATAATAATAATAATTTACATATTGTCTGGTAAGTTGAGAGCCAGCATTTAGGAGGAGGTCTCCAAGATGCTGGTGTTAGAGGTTATTGAGCCCTTAAACAGCCCTTGGTCCAGCACAATGGTGTTGGTTCCCAAGGTTGTTCCTCCAGGTGTCACACCTGAACTAAGGTTCTGTGTGGACTACAGTGGGCTTAATGCGATCACCAAGATTGACACCCATTTTCTGAGCTGATGAGCTCATAAATCGGCTAGGAGCTGCCAAGGTCCTCAGCACATTTGACTTAATGTCTGGGTACTAGCAGATTGCCTTGAAAGGAGAGGGCAAATAGAGGTCTGCGTTCTCTACCCAAGGAGGGTACATCCAGTTCTGGGTAATGTCCTTCGGGTTGAAGAATGCCCCTGCCACCATCCAGAGGCTGGTCAACCAGGATCCAGCTGGGTTGGAGACCTTGAGTGCTGCCTACCTAGACAACAATACTATCTTAAGTTCTAGCTGAGAGCACTACCTGTGCCACCTCAAGGAAGTGCTTCAGACCCTGCAGAGGGCAGGCCTGACTATCAAGACCAGTAAGTGTCAGAAAAGGTAACGTTGGTCATCAAGTGGGAGGAGGCAAGGTGCAGTCCCTCCAGGCAAAAGAGTTAACACCCCTCAAGTCCCAGACAGCGGTGAGAGCCTTCTTAGCCCTCACTGGCTAATACAAGAGATTTACCAAGGGATATGGCACCATTGTTTGCCCTTGACAGAGCTGTTTTCCAAGAAGCAGCCACGTCAGTCGTATTGGATAGAGGTATGGCAGAAAGATTTAGGCATCCTGACGGAGGTCATATGTACAACACCCATTTGATTTGATTTGATTTGATTTGGGATTTATAAAAGCGCACGAATGCCCATGGGCGTCTTGGCGCTATGTGACATAGTAGACCAGC
This sequence comes from Lissotriton helveticus, assembly GCF_964261635.1. NCBI lineage: Eukaryota > Metazoa > Chordata > Amphibia > Caudata > Salamandridae > Lissotriton > Lissotriton helveticus. Next base: position 1,053,265,970 of record NC_136069.1, on the reverse strand, counting down.
TAGCTTCTGTTTGAGGTTAAAAACTTGCAGAGAACAACCAAGTTTTTATCTCTTTTCTAAAAGAGAGCAAAGAGGGGCTGTTTTTGATTGAAATTGGGAGCAAGTTCCAAATCCTAGCAAATTCCAAACCCATGTTCAAAGCCCCTAACTTCTCCAAAGAATTCATTGTGAAGACAGATGTTTCAGATCATGGCATAGTGGCTGTGCTCTCATAGCTAAATGAAGAGGGTCTGGATCAACCAGTATCCTTCATCAGTTATGAGGTGGAGTGCAATAAAGAGAGAAGACTTGCTGTGGTCAGGGCACTGAAGAAGCTATGGGGCAGATGTATCAAGATAGCTATTTGCGATTTCTAAATAGTGATTTTTAAGGAATCGCTATTTAGAAATCGCAAAATGGCATGTATGAAAAAAATCGCTATTTTTTAACGATTTCTTAATCTTCCTTATTTGCGAATTTGCAATTTGCGAATTCGCAATTAAGGAATCATTTCCCATTCATTCCTATGGGCCAAGAGGCCCATAGGAATGATTGTGAAGTAATTCTCAAGTAATCGCAATTTGAGAATTATTTCAAGGGTGCAGGGGTGTCTCAAAAACACCCTCCTGCACCCCTGAAATGGACATGTATGTGCATATGGCGCACATACATGCCCTATGGGCATGTGTGTGCATCACATGCCACCTTAAAAAATGACAAATTGTGCTTTTTTAAAAGAATTCGCTAATTACCATCCACAACAAGTTGGTGGTAATTTGCGAATTCTTAACCAAAATTTGAATATTGAAATTGCTACATACATAGCATTTAAGGAATCGCAAAAATTGCGATTCCTTAAATGCTATGGCAAAATAAGGAATGGCAATTTATTGCGATTCCTTAAATTGCGATTTTTTGATACATTCAAAAACATGCAAAAAGGCCGTTTGCGATTCGAAAAGGCCGAAATTCTGCGAATTTCGGCCTTTGCGAGTCGCAAAAGGCTTGATACATCTGCCCCTAAGTCCATGCCTGTTTGCAACACACTTCCGAGTTCAGACAGACCACAGACCCCTCAGATGATTACTTCAGACATGGGGTGAGAATTCCAAACTGTTGAGGTGGTCCATCTCTCTAAAGGGAATGGACTTTACAGTGGAACATAGTCCAGGAACAGACCACTCCAATGCTGATGGTCTCTCCAAGTTATTTGGCCTTAGTAAAGAGAACTCCAGAGGGGTTAAGCAGCTCTCCCCACTTTCGGTTGGAGGGAACATCTATTAGATTGTGCATCCTGGCATGGTTTGCACTGACTTTTTGCCTTCAGTCCTCCTGTTTTTTCTGGTCATACAATTCTGCACACTTTACCACTGCTGACCAGTACTAAAGTGCTTGCACTCGTTCCCTAAAACATGGTGACATTGGCTTAGCGACAATTGACATATTTAGTTTAATTATACATTTCTAATAAAGTGCACTACATACATGCAGCACTGGTTGTGCCACCCAATTATGTAGCCTTTTAACCCCTTCGGGGCTGATGACGAGCTGGGCTCGTCATGGCGTAGCCTCCTCGCACGCTCATGACGAGCCCAGCTCGTCATGAGCCCCACCCTCGGGGGAAGCGCCAGCGCTCCCCCGAGTCTGCCCGATTGTTTTCGTTTCTGCGGGGATGGCAGGGGAAGACCTTCCCCTGCCTCCCCCCGCCCTCCCCGCCCACGTCATCAATGACGTCAGCGCGCGAGGCGCGCTGACGTCACCGGAGGCTCCTTTTGTTTACCGACGCGCAGGGAAGCCATTTGCTTCCTGCGCGTCGGATTGGAAAGAGGTTAGTTTTGCGGCTGGGGCGGGGGAGATTGCATTGTAACTTCTAACGAGGGAAAGGAAAGGCTTTTCCTTTCCCTCGATGGCACTTTAGAGGTTTCCTGCTGCACGATCGTGCGATCGTGCAGCAGGAATGTTAGGGATTTTTTTTTTTTTGTTTCATGATCAATTTCGTAGTTCGGGGAGCGGCCCCTTGGGGAAGGGTCGCTCCCCTTGTTGGGGGAACATTATCTATGAAGTCGTCTCTTGGCTGCAATGTTGTTGAAAGGCTGTTTTTTCTACAAAAATGCTGATGGGGGTCATTTATAAAGTAAAATGATAGTGCTCATTGTAATGAAGGATGCAAGTGCCTCTGTCCTTCATTACTTATACTGATGTGTGTTTCTGAAGTGGCTAAAAAACACACCTGTGCTGCCTAGGCAAAGCTCACTAGTGTTTTTGGCCTGATGAATGTTTTTTTTTGTGTGCTGCTTTTCAAACACATGCTTTGTCTCCAGTGACCATGTGTGTGTTACTATGCCATGTGCGAAGGGGTCCCTTGAGTGAGCTGCCCATCATAGTGGGAAGCTCACAAATGTTTTTGGGCTGTTGATTGTTACCTGAATTTGTGCTGCAACTCTAGCGCCATCTTTGTCTCCATTGACCATGTGTGCGTTACTATGCAACTGCACAAATGTGCGCAGGGGTCCCTTGAGTGAGCTGTCCATCATAGTGGGAAGCTCACAAATGTTTTTGTGTTGATGATTGTTTTCCTGAGTGTGTGCCGCAACTCGAGCGCCAGCTTTGTCTCCAGTGTCCATGTGTGCGTTACTATGCAATTGCACAGATGTGCGCAGGGGTCCCTTGTGTGAGCTGTCCATCATAGTGCTTGGGGTATGCACGAAACATGTCGACGATAGGAGTTGATAGGTACATCTGGACACATTACGTTTAGGGCAGCCTATCTTTCCACCCCGTTTATTACCACCTAGATGCAAGAATAAAGTTTATTGTAAACCTACTGGGCAGGTATTTTTAACACACATCACATAGTCCACTCCTCAAATACACATGCACCACACATAGTCTAATAAAGTGCTCCTACGTAACTTTCGCAAGTCGCAGCACGCCCCAGCCCGTAGAGGACTGGGATGGCCCCAATGATGAAGCATGTCACCGTGGGGCAACCCTGGTGAGTGAGGGGACACCTAAAAGAGGAGCATTTCTCCCCTTTTTTGTACACAATACCATATTTTCACAATCGACCCCAGTGTGTGTTGGTTGTTATCTGAATAAACTAGCAAGGCTCTTAGGTATCTGGAAACAGAGACCATTTGTTCATCATAGTGGGAAGTTCACAAATGTTTTTGGGCTGATGATTGCTTTCCTGAGTTTGTGCTGCAACTCGAGCCCCATCTTTGTCTCCAGTGTCCATGTGTGCGTTACTATGCAATTGCACAGATGTGTGCAGGGGTCCCTTGTGTGAGCTGTGAATCATAGTGGGAAGGTCACAAATGTTTTTGGGCTGATGAATGTTTTCCTGAATTTGTGCTGCAACTCGAGCGCTTGCTTTGTCTCCAGTGTCCGTGTGTGTTACTATGCCATCGCACCAATGTGTGCACAGGTCCCTTGAGTGAGCTGTCCATCATAGTGGGTAAATTTAGGAAAGATGGTGCACTCCGCTAGTTGGTGGGCGTTGCCAATAGGGGATCTTCTGTGTGAGTTCACATGCCTCTTATGTGTATAAATGGTCAGAGACTGTTGAGAGCAGCAGATGGGGAGAAAGAAGCTCCTGGTCATAGGAACTGTTTTAGGATTGCGCTTGTGAAAATCAAGGATGAAAGTGCCTCTGTCCAGCATCGCAGTTAACCACAGTAATTCTGTTGTCCCCCTCCCCATGAGAATCCCTGATGACGTCAGCGCGCACAGCACGCGCCAACATCTTCAGGGATTCCCAGGCGGTCGGGAAGCCATTTGCTTCCTGCGCCTGGAGGTGTTAGGTTGGTTTTGAGATATTTGGGGGGGGTTTGCAAAGAGGCATCAGGAGAGAGGTAAGTGATTTTCCTCTCTTCTGATGTCTCTTTGCAGGGCATTTCTGGCTCACGGTCGCGCACAGCATTGCGATTGTGCGGTGGAAATGCCCCCACTAGCACCAGGGATTTTATTTTAGATTGTAGGAAGTGACCCATTGGGCAAGGGTCGCTTTCAGGTGGGTCGGATTTTAAATTTAGATTTTCTGGCCTCCCCCACGGTGGGCAAATCAACCCGTACTTTTGTCCGTTTTGCCCTTTTTGATGGCCCATCTGTGTGGATGTGATTTTGGGGGTAAATTTGTGTATTGTTTATTCATTTGTTATGTTGTTTGTGAAATCTAGTATTAAATTATTTTTTTTCTTCTTTGTTTTTGATCCAGGCTTTTGCTGTTTGTATTGGTGTAGGTTGTGGTTCGGTTAATGCTGGTTTTGCAGCTTGTGTAGTTGCATGTGCTTGGTAAGTAAATGTTTTTTGTACTATTTTTCCTAGATAAATGTGTTTTTATGAAAAGTGAAGTTATTGCTGTTTGTGTGGCTTTGTGTTTCTTGATTGTTAACTTTTTTTTTGTATTGCTGCTTGATGTGTACTTTGTCTAATCTATACTTTTTTTTTCTTTCCAGTGGGATTTCCTTTCTTTTTGCTGTGTTTCAGCAGAGTAGGTGCTGGTGAGTCTTCCTTTATTTGGTTAGATTTGAATTGTTTTTGAGTGTATTGATTTTTGTGTGAAGACTCTACCTTGTTTACTTCTTCCTTTGCACAGTGTAGGTTGTTGTTCACTTGTGTGTGTAGTCTTCTTGATTTGTAAGGATAATGGCTGCTCGCAGGATTACTGCTAAGCAGGTTGTTAGTTTGCTTTTTGAGTCTTCCTCTGACCATGGTCCAGACACTGACTCCGATTCGGAGCATGAGGTAGGTGCAGAAGATTCAGGCAGTGAGTTTTCTCTTCGCATGGTATCATCGGATGATGATTCTTCTTCTAGTGCTGATGAAGTGCCTGTGGTAGAGAGGGACATTGATGTGCCGGTAGAGAGGCAAGAGCCATGTGAGCGGCAGCCTAGGTCCTCAAGGTTTCCCTTTTTTTCTCGTCGGGAACAGGCAAGTGTGGTAAAGGCTGCGCCCAAAAGGTTTCACATTGCTGTGGTGCGCCAAAGGTTATCTGGTGCTGCTAGTCTTCCTGTTGTAGAGCAGCATGAGGCATCTGGTGCTGCTAGTCTTTCTGTTGTTGTTGAGCAGCAAGTGGCATCTGGGGATGCGAGTTCTTCTGTTGATGTTGAGATGCAAGAGGCAGCTGGGGATGTGAGTTCTCCTGTTGGTGAAGAGATGCAAAATGTATCTGGGGATGCTAGTATTCCTGTTGGTGTAGTGAGGCAAGAGGCATCTGGGGATGCTAGTGTTCCCGTTGATGTAGTGCAGCAAGAGGCATCTGGCCTGCAGGCTAGGGTGGCTTCTTTTCCTCATGTTAGTGATGACGTCTGGGTTGCCCCTGGCATGGTGCAGCCGGAATTGCCAGGCTTCACTGGTTTTCCAGGGTGTAGAGTGAATACTGACAATTTTTTGCCAATTCAATTTTTTCAGTTGTTTTTTGACGATGAGTTTTTGCAGGAGATTGTGGAGCAAACTAATTTGTATGCAGAGCAGTATTTGAGGGACCACAGTGCCAGCCTTAAGCCCCATTCCAGAGCTACCCATTGGTCTCCCAGATATGTTGAAGAGATGAAGAAGTTTTTGGGATTAACTTTTTTGATGGGCTTGCTAAGGAAGCCATCAATGTCTTCTTATTGGTCCACTAGTCCCTTGATGGCAACATCTATATTTCCAGCAGTTATGACTCGTGATCGATATATGCTTCTTCTTCGCATGATGCATTTTGTTGATAATGATTTAGCGTTGCCACGCGATCACCCTGATTGTGACCGTCTTTTTAAGATTCGGCCTGTCCTTGATCACTTTGTTGATCGTTTTCCTGAGATGTTTGCACCTGGAAGAGAAATAGCTGTGGACGAGTCTTTGGTATTGTTCAAGGGCCGCTTGGTTTTTAGGCAATACATTCCTAGTAAGAGGGCACGCTATGGCATCAAACTGTATATGCTGTGTGACAGTGAGACTGGATATGTTTATAATTTCAGGGTGTACACCGGTAAGGATTCCAGCATTAACACTTCTGCTTGTCCGTCCACTTTTGGAGTGACTGAGAAAATTGTGTGGGAACTAGGTAGACGATTATTTAACAAAGGCCACCATTTATATGTAGATAACTTCTACACTAGTGTGCGTTTGTTCAAGGAGTTGGCCAAAGTGGGCACTGTTGCATGTGGCACGATGCGCAGTAACCGGAAAGGTTTCCCAATAGAACTTGTTTGCAAAAGGCTTGTGCGGGGACAGTCTACTGCATTGCGATGTGGGAAGCTTCTAGCTGTGAAGTTTTCAGACAGGAGAGATGTTTACATGCTGACTACTATCCATGACGAAAGCACTGAAGCTCTGCCAGTTCGGGGTGAGACTGCTGAAGTGCGTAAACCTGTGTGCATTTTAGACTATAATAGGCACATGGGTGGTGTTGACAGAGTAGATCAGAGGTTGGAACCTTATGCTGCTCTTCGAAAGGCTTACGTTTGGTACAAGAAGTTGGCTATCCATCTTTTCCACTTGGCATCCTTTAATGCTTTTATTGTTTTCCAGAAATCTTGTCCTGAGTCAAAGATGCCTTTTGTTAAGTTTCAGGAGACTATAATAGGCAGCCTTGTACTAGTGGAACAGGCAAGTGTGCCAAGATTTGGAGTGGTGGAGGAAGTGGCTTGACTGAAAGATCGCCACTTTCCAGAATACATTCCTCCCACAACTGCAAAAGACAATCCCACTAAAAGATGTAGAGTCTGTTGGAGAAGAGAAGTGCGGAGGGAGTCTCGTATGCACTGTCCTGACTGTCCTTCAAATCCTGGATTGTGTGTGCCAGCTTGTTTTAAATCGTATTCGTACCACACACAAAAGAAGTTTTGAGAGTTTCCTTGAGCTTGTAAGTGTACTGTCTGGACTGTTTTCTGTAATATTTTTTGGTTTGCATTAGTGCAAAGCATTTAGGTTTTGAATTTGTGTTAGCAGATTTGTAGGTTTCTACATTTGATTTGTGGTATTTCTTTAAAAAATTCTAATTTCGATGGTGGTGTGTGCAGGATTGTGCTTGGCTGGTGGTGTGAGTGGATGGCGCTTGGCTGGTGGTGTGCGTGGTCTGGTGCTTGGCTGGCATAGTGCATGGATTGGAGTTGTGCTTGGGGGGTGAGTGGATTTTTGCTTGGCTGGCGGAGTGCATGGTTAGGTGCTTGGCTGGTGGTGTGAGTGGATGGCGCTTGGCTGGTGGTGTGCGTGGTCTGGTGCTTGGCTGGCATAGTGCATGGATTGGAGTTGTGCTGGGGGGGTGAGTGGATTTTTGCTTGGCTGGCGGAGTGCATGGTTAGGTGCTTGGCTGGTGGTGTGAATGGATGGCGCTTGACTGGTGGTGTGCGTGGTCTGGTGCTTGGATGGCATAGTGCATGGATTGGAGTTGTGCTGGGGGGGTGCGTGGATTTTTGCTTGGCTGGCGGAGTGTATGGTTAGGTGCTTGGCTGGCGGTGTGAGTGGAGTGGTGCTTGGCTGGCGGTGTGTGTGGAGTGGTGCTTGGATGGTGTTGTGTTTGTGGAGTGGCGCTTGGCTGGTGGTGTGCGTGGAGTGATGCTTGGCTGGTGGTGTGTGTGGAGTGGTAGTTGGCTGTCGGTGTGCGCTGAGTGGTGTTTGGCTGGCAGTGTGCATGGTCGGGTGCTTGGATGGTGGTGTGGGTGGACTGGCGCTCGGCAGGCGGTGTGTGAGTAGTTACTTTCTGTTGGTCAATACACACACTGCTAGTTGAGTGACACTCCACACAGTCCATCATTTTGTGTAGTTGCAGTGTCAGAAATGTGGGCGTGTGAAAGTGATGGGCCCTTGAATGGCGCTGTTTGCTGGTGTGAGTGTTGAAATGTGATGGGTCCGCGGCTGGCGGTGTGAATGTTTTGTATGTGTCACGCGTACGAAAGGTGTATGAATGGCCTGTAAAGAGGTTGGTGCCTTGACGTGGCTTTACAGCTCACGAGCTGCGAGTCAGTGGTTCAGTTTATCATACTTTCAATTATACGCAGTGTATTTCATTTTTGATGAAATTACTTGCATATCCAATTGTATGTACTGAATCATCACTCACCCTCGTGCCAAATCCAACCAGTATGTGTGTGTGCTTGCGGATTAGATGGGTGTGCAGTAATAATTGTTTTTTTTCTCTTTCTGCAGTAGGGTGTACCTTGCCCCTTATTGTGATTGTTGTTATGTGTTGCTTTTCCATTCGGATGGTGTCAATGGTCTGTTTTGTATCAGGTATGAAAGGTGCGTGAATGGCCTGTAAAACGGTTGGTGCCTTGTCGTGGCTTTACAGCTCACGAGTTGCGAGTCACTGGTTCAGTTTTTATGCATTTATTTATTGACAGAGCATTTCATTTTTTTGAAATATCTTGTTAATAAAATTTTATGTACTGAACCATCACTCGCCCTCGTGCCAAATCCAACCTGTATGTGTGTGTCTTTGAGGAATACATAGCTGGGCTTGAATGTTTGACTTTTGAGTAACTCTGTTAAGGTGTGGTATCCTTTTACTCGGGAGAACAAGGGGAACGCAGGGTAGTAGGATTTTTTTGCCAGCACGGCGATCCCACGCCAAAATGTTTGGAAAAGTGTTATTTTTACCTATTTTTAAGGTTTGCAAAGAGTTCTGGGTAGGAAAACATTGGGGGACCCACACATGCCATACCTCCCTGGACTCTCCCGGGTGTCTAGTTTTCGGAACTGTTTGGATTTGGTAGGTTTCCATAGATGGCTGTCTCGCACGGGGCCAGAAACCCAGGTAACCCCTCTTGCAAAAGCTGGTGAATTTAACAATGGTGAAAATGTTACGTCCACCAGCTTTTGCAAGAGGGGTTAACTGGGTTTTTGGCCCCGTGCGAGACAGCCATCTAGGGAAACCTACCAATCCCACACATTTCTGAAAAGTAGACACCCGGGGGCTTCCAAGGAGGTATGGCTTGCGTGGATCCTCCAACGTTCCTTTACCCAGAATCCCTTGCAAACCTCATTTTTTGCTTGGAAAAAATCAGTTTTTTCACACGTTTAGTGTGGGAAAGCGTGGCATCACTGGGCTCACACAAATTAACTCCCACCCAGCGTTCCCCAAGGTCTCCCGATAAAAATGGTACCTCACTTGCGTGGGTAGGCATAGCGGCTGCTTTAGGAAAAGGCCCAATTCATACTGTGGAGACCAAAAAATTACCTTTAGCCAAATAATCTTATTTTTTGAGGGGGTCACCTGAGCTTTTGGCCCGGGGCTTGGCAGGCATCTTTGGAAACTACCAAACCCAAACAGTTCTGAGAACTAGATACCCGGGGGAGTCCAGGGAGGTATGGCATGCGTGGGTCCCCCAATGTTTTCCTACCCAGAAACCCCTGCAAACCTGAAATTTTGGTCCAAAAACCCACTTTTCCATACTTTTTTGGGTGGGATCTCGCTGCCGGAACAAATGTCCTACCACCCAGCGTTTCCCTTGTTCTCCCGAGTAAAATGATACCTCACTTGTGTGGGTGGGCCAAAGGCATGTGACTCAGGCTGGGGTGCTTAATTTGTAAAACTTAAATATGACTAAAAACTACTTTTTTCAAAATTCATTTTTGGCGTGTTCTGCTTTGGGGCACCCACACAAGTGAGGTATCCTTTTACTCGGGAGAACAAGGGGAACGCAGGGTGGTAGAACTTTTTTGCCGGCACGGCGATCCCACGCCGAAATGTTTGGAAAAGTGCTATTTTTACCTATTTTTAAGGTTTGCAAAGAGTTATGGGTAGGAAAACATTGGGGGACACACACATGCCATACCTCCCTGGACTCTCCCGGGTGTCTAGTTTTCAGAACTGTTTGGGTTTGCTACTTTGCAAAGAATACCACCGAGCCCCGGGCCACAAACTCAGATGCCCCCCCCCCCAAAATCAAGGTAGTTTTGCAATGAGGTAATGTAAATTCACCACCGTACGATTTGAACCGTTTCCTGTTGCAGCCACTATGTCTATCCACGCAAGTGAGGTACCATTTTTTTCGGGAGACCTGGGGGCACGCTGGGTGGGTGGAAATTTGTTGATCCACGCAGATTCCAGAACTTTCCACCACAGAAATGTGAGGAAAATGTGTTTTTTTGGTCAAAATTTTATGTTTTCAAGGGATTCTGGGTAACAAAACCTGGGGGTAGGCGGACGAGTCACCCCATCCTGAATTGCCCTGGGTGTCTACTTTTCAAAAATGTATAGGTTTGCTAGGTTTCCCTAGGTGCTGGCAGAGCTACGGCGCAAAAACAAAAGGTAGTCTTTTTGTCCGAATCGTGCTAATTTTCACTGGGAAATTGAGGTGCGACCATGCTGCGTTTTGCGCTGTTTCATGTCGCAGCCACTATGCCTAACCACGCAAGTGAGGTACCATTGTTTTTGGGAGACCTGGGGGCACGCTGGGTGAGTGGAAATTTGTTGATCCACGCAGATTCCAGAACTTTCCACCACAGAAATGTGAGGAAAATGTGTTTTTTTGGTCACAATTTTATGTTTTCAAGGGATTCTGGGTAACAAAACCTGGGGGTAGGCGGACGAGTCACCCCATCCTGAATTGCCCTGGGTGTCTAGTTTTCAAAAATGTATAGGTTTGCTAGGTTTCCCTAGGTGCTGGCAGAGCTACGGCGCAAAAACAAAAGGTAGTCTTTTTGTCCGAATCGTGCTAAATTTCACTGGGAAATTGAGGTGCGACCATGCTGCGTTTTGCGCTGTTTCATGTCGCAGCCACTATGCCTACCCACGCAAGTGAGGTACCATTTTTTTTGGGAGACCTGGGGGCACGCTGGGTGAGTGGAAATTTGTTGATCCACGCAGATTCCAGAACTTTCCACCACAGAAATGTGGGGAAAATGTGTTTTTTTGGTCAAAATGTTATGTTTTCAAGGGATTCTGGGTAACAAAACCTGGGGGTAGGCGGACGAGTCACCCCATCCTGAATTGCCCTGGGTGTCTAGTTTTCAGAAATGTATAGGTTTGCTAGGTTTCCCTAGGTGCTGGCAGAGCTACGGCGCAAAAACAAAAGGTAGTCTTTTTGTCCGAATCGTGCTAAATTTCACTGGGAAATTGAGGTGCGACCATGCTGCGTTTTGCGCTGTTTCATGTCGCAGCCACTATGCCTAACCACACAAGTGAGGTACCATTTTTTTCGGGAGACCTGGGGGCACGCTGGGTGAGTAGAAATTTGTTTATCCACGCAGATTCCAGAACTTTCCACCACAGAAATGTGAGGAAAATTTGTTTTTTTGGTCAAAATTTTATGTTTTCAAGGGATTCTGGGTAACAAAACCTGGGGGTAGGCGGACGAGTCACCCCATCCTGAATTGCCCTGGGTGTCTAGTTTTCAAAATTGAATAGGTTTGCTAGGTTTCCCTAGGTGCTGGCAGAGCTACGGCGCAAAAACAAAAGGTAGTCTTTTTGTCCGAATCGTGCTAAATTTCACTGGGAAATTGAGGTGCGACCATGCTGCGTTTTGCGCTGTTTCATGTCGCAGCCACTATGCCTACCCACGCAAGTGAGGTACCATTTTTTTTGGGAGACCTGGGGGCACGCTGGGTGAGTAGAAATTTGTTGATCCACGCAGATTCCAGAACTTTCCACCACAGAAATGTGAGGAAAATGTGTTTTTTGGGTCAAAATTTTATGTTTTCAAGGGATTCTGGGTAACAAAACCTGGGGGTAGGCGGACGAGTCACCCCATCCTGAATTGCCCTGGGTGTCTAGTTTTCAAAAATTTATAGGTTTGCTAGGTTTCCCTAGGTGCTGGCAGAGCTACGGCGCAAAAACAAAAGGTAGTCTTTTTGTCCGAATCGTGCTAAATTTCACTGGGAAATTGAGGTGCGACCATGCTGCGTTTTGCGCTGTTTCATGTCGCAGCCACTATGCCTACCCACGCAAGTGAGGTACCATTTTTTTCGGGAGACGTGGGGGCACGCTGGGTGAGTGGAAATTTGTTGATCCACGCAGATTCCAGAACTTTCCACCACAGAAATGTGAGGAAAATGTGTTTTTTTGGTCAAATTTTATGTTTGCAAGGGATTCTGGGTGACAAAACCTGGGGGTAGGCAGACGAGTCACCCCATCCTGAATTGCCCTCGGTGTCTAGTTTTCAAAAATGTATAGGTTTGCTAGGTTTGCCTAGGTGCTGGCAGAGCTACGGTGCAAAAACAAAAGGTAGTCTTTTTGTCCGAATCGTGCTAAATTTCACTGGGAAATTGAGGTGCGACCATGCTGCGTTTTGCGCTGTTTCATGTCGCAGCCACTATGCCTACCCACGCAAGTGAGGTACCATTTTTTTCAGGAGACCTGGGGGCACGCTGGGTGGGTGGAAATTTGTTGATCCACGCAGATTCCAGAACTTTCCACCACAGAAATGTGAGGAAAATGTGTTTTTTTGGTCAAATTTATATGTTTGCAAGGGTTTCTGGGTAACAAAACCTGGGGGTAGGCAGACGAGTCACCCCATCCTGAATTGCCCTGGGTGTCTAGTTTTTGAAAATATATAGGTTTGCTAGGTTTCCCTAGGTGCTGGCAGAGCTACGGCGCAAAAACAAAAGGTAGTCTTTTTGTCCGAATCGTGCTAAATTTCACTGGGAAATTGAGGTGCGACCATGCTGCGTTTTGCGCTGTTTCATGTCGCAGCCACTATGCCTACCCACGCAAGTGAGGTACCATTTTTTTTGGGAGACCTGGGGGCACGCTGGGTGAGTGGAAATTTGTTGATCCACGCAGATTCCAGAACTTTCCACCACAGAAATGTGAGGAAAATGTGTTTTATTGGTCAAAATTTTATGTTTTCAAGGGATTCTGGGTAACAAAACCTGGGGGTAGGCGGACGAGTCACCCCATCCTGAATTGCCCTGGGTGTCTAGTTTTCAAAAATGTATAGGTTTGCTAGGTTTCCCTAGGTGCTGGCAGAGCTACGGCGCAAAAACAAAAGGTAGTCTTTTTGTCCGAATCGTGCTAAATTTCACTGGGAAATTGAGGTGCGACCATGCTGCGTTTTGCGCTGTTTCATGTCGCAGCCACTATGCCTAACCACGCAAGTGAGGTACCATTGTTTTCGGGAGACCTGGGGGCACGCTGGGTGAGTAGAAATTTGTTGATCCACGCAGATTCCAGAACTTTCCACCACAGAAATGTGAGGAAAATGTGTTTTTTTGGTCAGAATTTTATGTTTTCAAGGGATTCTGGGTAACAAAACCTGGGGGTAGGCGGACGAGTCACCCCATCATGAATTGCCCTGGGTGTCTAGTTTTCAAAAATGTATAGGTTTGCTAGGTTTCCCTAGGTGCTGGCAGAGCTACGGCGCAAAAACAAAAGGTAGTCTTTTTGTCCGAATCGTGCTAAATTTCACTGGGAAATTGAGGTGCGACCATGCTGCGTTTTGCGCTGTTTCATGTCGCAGCCACTATGCCTACCCACGCAAGTGAGGTACCATTTTTTTGGGAGACCTGGGGGCACGCTGGGTGAGTGGAAATTTGTTGATCCACGCAGATTCCAGAACTTTCCACCACAGAAATGTGAGGAAAATGTGTTTTTTTGGTCAACTTTTTATGTTTGCAAGGGATTCTGGGTGACAAAACCTGGGGGTAGGCAGACGAGTCACCCCATCCTGAATTGCCCTCGGTGTCTAGTTTTCAAAAATGTATAGGTTTGCTAGGTTTGCCTAGGTGCTGGCAGAGCTACGGCGCAAAAACAAAAGGTAGTCTTTTTGTCCGAATCGTGCTAAATTTCACTGGGAAATTGAGGTGCGACCATGCTGCGTTTTGCGCTGTTTCATGTCGCAGCCACTATGCCTACCCACGCAAGTGAGGTACCATTTATTTCAGGAGACCTGGGGGCACGCTGGGTGGGTGGAAATTTGTTGATCCACGCAGATTCCAGAACTTTCCACCACAGAAATGTGAGGAAAATGTGTTTTTTTGGTCAAATTTATATGTTTGCAAGGGATTCTGGGTAACAAAACCTGGGGGTAGGCAGACGAGTCACCCCATCCTGAATTTCCCTGGGTGTCTAGTTTTCGAAAATATATAGGTTTGCTAGGTTTCTCTAGGTGCTGGCAGAGCTACGGCGCAAAAACAAAAGGTAGTCTTTTTGGCCGAATCGTGCTAAATTTCACTGGGAAATTGAGGTGCGACCATGCTGCGTTTTGCGCTGTTTAATGTCGCAGCCACTATGCCTACCCACGCAAGTGAGGTACCATTTTTTTCAGGAGACCTGGGGGCACGCTGGGTGGGTGGAAATTTGTTGATCCACGCAGATTCCAGAACTTTCCACCACAGAAATGTGAGGAAAATGTGTTTTTTTGGTCAAATTTATATGTTTGCAAGGGATTCTGGGTAACAAAACCTGGGGGTAGGCAGACGAGTCACCCCATCCTGATTTGCCCTGTGTGTCTAGTTTTTGAAAATATATAGGTTTGCTAGGTTTCCCTAGGTGCTGGCAGAGCTACGGCGCAAAAACAAAAGGTAGTCTTTTTGTCCGAATCGTGCTAAATTTCACTGGGAAATTGAGGTGCGACCATGCTGCGTTTTGCGCTGTTTCATGTCGCAGCCACTATGCCTACCCACGCAAGTGAGGTACCATTTTTTTCAGGAGACCTGGGGGCACGCTGGGTGGGTGGAAATTTGTTGATCCACGCAGATTACAGAACTTTCCACCACAGAAATGTGAGGAAAATGTGTTGTTTTTGGTCAAAATTTTATGTTTTCAAGGGATTCTGGGTAACAAAACCTGGGGGTAGGCGGACGAGTCACCCCATCCTGAATTGCCCTGGGTGTCTAGTTTTCAAAAATGTATAGGTTTGCTAGGTTTCCCTAGGTGCTGGCAGAGCTACGGCGCAAAAACAAAAGGTATTCTTTTTGTCCGAATCGTGCTAAATTTCACTGGGAAATTGAGGTGCGACCATGCTGTGTTTTGCGCTGTTTCATGTCGCAGCCACTATGCCTACCCACGCAAGTGAGGTACCATTTTTTTCAGGAGACCTGGGGGCACGCTGGGTGGGTGGAAATTTGTTGATCCACGCAGATTCCAGAACTTTCCACTACAGAAATGTGAGGAAAATGTGTTTGTTTGGTCAAAAGTTTATGTTTTCAAGGGATTCTGGGTAACAAAACCTGGGGGTAGGCGGACGAGTCACCCCATCCTGAATTGCCCTGGGTGTCTAGTTTTCAAAAATGTATAGGTTTGCTAGGTTTCCCTAGGTGCTGGCAGAGCTACGGCGCAAAAACAAAAGGTAGTCTTTTTGTCCGAATCGTGCTAAATTTCACTGGGAAATTGAGGTGCGACCATGCTGCGTTTTGCGCTGTTTCATGTCGCAGCCACTATGCCTACCCACGCAAGTGAGGTACCATTTTTTTCAGGAGACCTGGGGGCACGCTGGGTGAGTGGAAATTTGTTGATCCACGCAGATTCCAGAACTTTCCACCACAGAAATGTGAGGAAAATGTGTTTTTTTGGTCAACTTTTTATGTTTGCAAGGGATTCTGGGTGACAAAACCTGGGGGTAGGCGGACGAGTCACCCCATCCTGAATTGCCCTGGGTATCTAGTTTTCAAAAATGTATAGGTTTGCTAGGTTTCCCTAGGTGCTGGCAGAGCTACGGCGCAAAAACAAAAGGTAGTCTTTTTGTCCGAATCGTGCTAAATTTCACTGGGAAATTGAGGTGCGACCATGCTGCGTTTTGCGCTGTTTCATGTCGCAGCCACTATGCCTACCCACGCAAGTGAGGTACCATTTTTTTCAGGAGACCTGGGGGCACGCTGGGTGAGTGGAAATTTGTTGATCCACGCAGATTCCAGAACTTTCCACCACAGAAATGTGAGGAAAATGTGTTTGTTTGGTCAAATTTTTAGATTTCCCAGGGATTCTGGGTAACAAAACCTGGGGGTAGGCAGACGAGTCACCCCATCCTGAATTTCCCTGGGTGTCTAGTTTTCAAAAATGTATAGGTTTCCTAGGTTTCCCTAGGTGCTGGCAGAGCTACGGCTCAAAAACAAAAGGTAGTCTCTTTTTCCAAAGAACGTAAAATTTCACTGGGAAATTGAGGTGCGACCATGCTGCGTTTTGCGCTGTTTCATGTCGCAGCCACTATGCCTACCCACGCAAGTGAGGTACCATTTTTTTCGGGAGACCTGGGGGCACGCTGGGTGGGTGGAAATTTGTTGATCCACGCAGATTCCAGAACTTTCCACCACAGAAATGTGAGGAAAATGTGTTTATTTTGTGAAAATCTTAGCTTTGCAAGGGATTCTGGGTAACAAAACCTGGTGGTAGGCAGTCGAGTCACCCCATCCTGAATTCCCCTGGGTGTCTACTTTTTAAAAATGTATAGGTTTGCTAGGTTTCCCTAGGTGCCGGCAGAGCTAGGGTGCAAAAACTACAGGTAGGCACTTTGCCAAAAAAGGGTCAATTTGTAACTGCTAAATTTAGGTGTGACCACGTTGCATTTTGCGCCGTTTCCTGTCGCAGGCACAAGGCCGACCCACACAAGTGAGGTACCGTTTTTATCGGGACACTTGGGGTAATTCAGATTTGTAAATCAACTGTTATTACCAATTGAGCTTTCATGCATTTCTCCCTTTGAATGAAAGACATTGTGTAAAAAAAAAATCTTTATGAAAAATGACCAATAATTCTCATGCTAGTATGAGTATTCCCAACTTTGAAAATGTGCAATTATATACTGTTTCTGAAGTCTATAATTTGTACCCAATTCAGAAATACATAGGTGTCTTTCATACAGATTATTCCATGTATACATTTTCCAAGACAAAGTGCACTATACCCAGTAAATGAAAAAATACCATTGCAAGTTGCTGCTCAGTTTTTGGATCTGGGTTCGTCGGGTTCTTGGTGAAACTACAAGTCCTATATATCCCCACAACCAGGAAGGTCTAACGGATGTAACGGTATATTGCTTTCCAAGAGCTGTCAAAATTAGAAAAAGTTATAGGTGAAAACGTTGAGACAAAAGGCTGTTTTTTTCAACAAAATTTCAAATATTCCAATATCTAACTGTTAGTTTCTATAACGAAACCTTCATGGATTTAGACAAATGACCCCTTTCTGAATTCAGAATGTTGTCTACTTTTCGAAAATGTAAAGCTTTCCAGGATCCATTATTGCTTTCAAACTCATTTCTACCATTAACTGGAAGGAGGTGGAAAGCTCTAAAAATAGCAAAAATAGGCTATGTCCCAGAAAAATGCCAAAACTGAGTGAAAAATTTCGGTTCTCTGACAAAAGTCTGTCATTCCCTGAAAGCTGAGAAAATGGAGATTTCAGCCCCACAAACCCTTTTGTGATACCATTTTCAGGGAAAAACCCAGAGGCTTTCATTTGCAGCCCGTTTTTCCCATTTTTCTGAAAAAAACAAAAAAATCACTATATTTTGGTTAATTTCTGGGCCCCCTCCAAGGGAATCCACAAACCCTGGGCGCCTTTAGAATCCACATGATGTTGGAAGAAAAGGACGCAAATTTGGCGTGGATACCTTATGTGGTCAAAACGTTACAAGGGCCTAAGCGCGCACTACTTCAAAACGCCAAAAAAAGCCTCAGCACAGGAGGGGAAAAGGCCTAGCAGCGAAGGGGTTAAACATGTCTCAGGCCTGCCATTGCAGAGCCTGTGTGTGCAGTGTTAAACTGTCATCTCAAACTGGCAAGTTAAAATTCTTGTGATTAATCAAAGAGGACTAGCTTAAGTTGACCAAAGTGTTGCAGTACTCTAATTAGTTCTGTCACGGGCACCTTGTTGGTGTATTCATGAAGCCCTCACCCACCAACCTAGTTGGTGGCATGCTTCATCATTGGGCCCACCCAGTGACACCTAGTATGTCCCGGGTGTGCTACGACGCCTGATTACAGCGGAGCTGGTATATTGCTGAGAGTGCAGTGAGTGAGGTTGAGTGAGTTGTGATTTAAAACGGCTTGGTGGTGGTCCCAGTACCCGAGGGTAAATTAAATTTTAATAACTGGGCCGTCACCAGCGGTTAAAAGTAAGGCTACAGGACGCAAAAGGGTGGCGAGTTACTGCCCCCTGCATCCTTCAGATGGTCGACATGTTTCAGCCAGTGCCTTAGAGTATTCTGGCTTTCCTCAGGACCGTTTTTTAAAAGGTGTGGTGAAATAAAACAGACTTAGTGTTGTGGTACAGACAATGTGATACACTCACTAAGGCGTTTTTCTATATGTGAGAGGCGGATTCCCTTCTCATGCATACCTGTACAAGCAAACATTAAGGACAAGGACAAAACATTTATAGAGAGAGTCAGTAGTCAATTTAGACATATGGTCAAGAATGCTTTGGTGGCCGGATCTATAGTGCAAGGTGAGAGGACTATAGTCGGCTAGGTGTGATGGTACTGGTGGTGCCATCAGAGTGAAAGTACGCGACTAATTAGGAGCGTGGTGTGGCTCAAACACGAAAATCACACTGTAAGGAGTTGACTTAGTGTGGCAGGGCGCAAGAAAATTGTTCTTACGCTTTGGGTTATTAGCCAAGGCTTCCTGGAGGGAATCGGTAAGGGGATGACCCTATGGGAGAAAAAGAGATAGGCTGCAGGGGTTAGGGACCTGTAAGGAAAGAAGCGCTTACCCAGTTTGTTGTTTGGAGGCTTGTCAGGTTTGTCATACTCACAGTCTTTCTGGTCAGTGCCTGCCTTGTACCTGTTGTCCCGCCGTCGTCCTCCGGTAGAATGAGCCTGTCGACGTGTGGGCTTTTTATACTATGGTTAACAAGGTAATGATGAGCACTTTCACATATAGAAAAACGCCTTAGTGAGTGTATCACATAGTCTGTACCACAACACTAAGTTTGTTTTATTTCACCACACCTTTTAAAAAACGGTCCTGAGGAAAGCCAGAATACTCTAAGGCACTGGCTGAAACATGTCGAACATCTGAAGGACGCAGGGGGCAGTAACTCGCCACCCTTACGCGTCCTGTAGCCTTACTTTTAACCGCTGGTGACGGCCCAGTTATTAAAATCTAATTTACCCTCGGGTACTGGGACCACCACCAAGCCGTTTTAAATCACAACTCACTCAACCTCACTCACTGCACTCTCAACAATATACCAGCTCCGCTGTAATCAGGCATCGTAGCACACCCGGGACATACTAGGTGTCACTGGGTGGGCCCGATGATGAAGCATGCCACCAACTAGGTTGGTGGGTGAGGGCTTCATGAATACACCAACAAGGTGCCTGTGACAGAACTAATTAGAGTACTGCAACACTTTGGTCAACTTAAGCTAGTCCTCTTTGATTAATCACATATAAACCCTCGGGGACTCGGACTAACTATCTAGTCCTCTCTCTCCCTCTTGTTACACGCAAGTTAAAATTCTTACCGGGCCCAAACCTTGCCTTTGAATACATATAAGTCACCTCTAAGCCAGTCCCTGGACAGCCTAAGGGCAGGGTGAAGTGGATTTAAAGAGTAGGACATGTACTTTTAAGTTTTACTTGTCCTGCGACTGAAGAACTCTTACATTTGTTTTTCACTACTTCAAGGCAAATATCTCCCGTTGGATTACATTGGGATTACCGTATTGCATTTTATAAGTGTAATTCCCAAATGTGAAGATATAACTGATTCAAGTTTGGTGTCTCTGGAATCTCAATATAAAATCATAACTTATGGTGAAGAAAATGACACTTTTAGAGAGTTGGCATTTTCTTAGTTTGGCCACTTTGTACCTGCTGCCTCTCTCTGATAACATGTTTGGGGTAGCTGACAGTTGGGCATTGTGTATTCCTCCATGACAGCCACACACAATTTCAGCTTAGGCTTGACTTAATGGACCATCCTAGCAGGAACTAGGGATCGCCTCGCTAACACCTGAATAGGCTTTGTTCTTTCCACACACAGAGTGCTGCATAACCCCCTGTAGGGAGATGTGACCCAGGGCAGGAAGAACAGGGACTCCATGCACTTCAAGGGCATATTGTTTAAGTCTCCCCCACTTCACAGCTGGGTGTAATACTGGGCCTCAGACACCACCACTTCATTACACCGTTGGACCTGTGTTTACTCTGCCAGGAATTAGAAATGCTGTGCTGCTGAAAGAAATACCACTCTGCTGGACTGCTACTCTGAAGGTGCTGTGCCTTGCTGTGATACCTGCTGCCCTCTTGCCATGAGAAGAACAACTGGACCAAGGAACCCATTTGGCCCTCAGAGTAACTCAAAGGGTTAGTCTGCTGGCATCTTGATCTGAACCTAAGTTACTTAACAGGCTTCCCACCGCTCCTGGTCCCATCTTCAATGAGCTCCTGGTCCAATCTTCAATGAGCTCCTGGTCCCCAGAAAGTGCCTCTCAGGTCTGGACCTTTGGAAGTAGTCTTTTTGCTTTTTAAGTCAATCTTGTGGGCTCTTCACAAACAGGCACGTTCGCTCCGGGACCTCGCCACTCATCCGGATATCTAGTGCAAGGAGGCGCAAGTTCATATCTTCACACAGCAAGTGTGACCAATGACAACTGTGAGGCCCTTGTCATCCATCCATGATGCCTGGCCGACTTCTTTGTATCCCACTTACTAGCACCTGAAGCGTTCTCCTTGCTCTCTGCGAATTTTTTCCTTGAGAAAGGGACTCTTGGCACAGACATTGAGAAGGTATATCTTGGACTCTATCGACCCACACTCAATCACAGTCAGCCTGAACACTTGGATTTGATCCAGTCCAGCGCGATCAGATTTCCCAGGTTGCCGCTTTATGCTTTTAAGCGCTATAATACAGTTTATTCTTCCAATATTCATAACTCTCATTCTATATATAGGATGTTTGTCGTTTTTGTGTTGTTTTATTTATTAAATTAGGCTCTCTTTGTCTAACCTGGTGTGAAATGTTTAGGTGTGCTGTTTTCATTGTTTTACTGTTTGAAGTGTTGCACAAATACTTTACAAATGGCCTTCAAAGCTAAGCCCAACTGCTCTATGCGAAGCTACCAGAGGGTGAGCACAGATTAATTTAGCGTATGCTTGTACCTCTGCCTGACTAGGATTATGGTTACTGCTTAACCAGGGCTTATACCCCAGTCAATCAGGCTCCCAATTTCTAACACCCTGTCATCAGGTATTTGGCCAGAATATGTTAAGGTCAATACAAGACGAAAGCTGTACACACTTACATATATCCTTTACCAGAGTGCTGGTAGATCTCTAGACCTGCATGCTGTCATGCTTATACTATAGCTGAATGCCTAGACTCATGCACCTTTACCATTTAGAGTGAAAAATAAATAGTCATGTAGACCATTCTGCAAAAGAGGAAGAGTTCTTCACTGAGTAGGGTACAGATATTGAGGTCAAATTGTTTATTAACCGTTTAAAAAAAAGACATGGTCAGTCTACACATGACGACAGTAGAGCATGTAGCAGAACATCACTGATATGGTGAATGCATTGGAGTTGAATAGATGCACCAATGAATAGCTAAAGGAAAATGGCATGGTGGGAGTAGACATGTAAAGAACAAGTTTGTTACGATATAGGTGGCAATTGCACTCTCTCACTCCAGACTCAAAGCACACCTCTGAATCAACCTTCAAGGAACAGCATATTTATGTATTTATTTATGGTCTCCAGAGCGCAGCTATACCAATTTTATTATTTTATTTATTTATTTTATTTTATATTCTTCTATAGCGCCTGAATAGACCCCCGAAGGGGTATCTCCGCGCTTTGCCAGTAAGAATATCCTCAGATGAATATGGGTAGTACATATAAGCAGAGAGAGATCAATTGCTGGGGAATAGGTACGTTTTTAAGACCTTACGGAAGGTCAGATGGTTGGTAAGTATTCTCATCTCAGAAGGTAGGGAGTTCCAGAGCTTTGGTCCAAGATGGGCCAGAGCTCGCCCTCCTTGTCTGGACCTTTTTATTCTGGGCACCTGCAGAAGCTGCTGGTTGCCGGAACGAAGGGTACGTCCAGGGGCATAGGGCAGGAAGATATTGGCCAGATATTTTGGGCCTTTGCCTATCATACTTTTATGGATAGTGCATAGGGTCTTAAAATGTACTCGTGCCCTCACTGGCAGCCAGTGGAGCCTAGTCAGCAGAGGGAGGGAGGGAGTCCTAGGAGGGGCATTGAGGACTACCCTTGCTGCCGTGTTTTGGATCACTTGCAACTTTTTAAGCTGCCCTTCGTTTGCTCCTAAAAGGAGGCCGTTGCAGTAATCCACTCTGCTGATGACTAATGCCTGCACGAGCGTTTTCCTATGGCAGTCTGGCAGATAGGGGAACACTCTTCTTAACATTCCAATAGCTTGGAAGCAGGTGCTAGCCACCTTGTTTACATGGTCCTTGTAAGTGAGTGTCTGGTCTAATAACACTCCAAGGTTTCTCACCATGCTTTTTGGGCTGGGGACAGGGCCCAATTCCAGGGGCCACCAATCCGGCGTCCAGTGTGTTGCTGCTTGCCCAAACAACATTACCTCCGTTTTTCCAATATTACATTGGAGACAATTTAATGACATCCATGTAGATATTGCTTTAATTCCCTCTGCAAAAGATCTCTGTATTGCAGGTGTTAGGTCTTTAAAGGGAAAGAGGAGCTGGGTGTCATCAGCATACGACACCGGTGTAAACCCAAATGATCTTGCTAGATTGGCCAAGGGGGCCACATACACATTGAAAAGTGTAGGGCTTAAGCAAGAACCCTGTGGCACTCCCTTGTTGAGCTCCCTATAGATGGATTTGTGGGAGCCCAGCCTGACCTCTTGAGAACGGCCTGACAGGAAGCTTTCCATCCATGTCAGTGCCACTCCCTCCAATCCTACGCCCTTTAGTCGCTCAAGAAGCACTTTGTGAGACACCGTATCGAAAGCGGCGGAGAGATCCAACAGCACCAGAATCATAGAGCTACCTCCATCCAGTGCCATTCTGATGTTATTGGTCACTGTTTGGAGGGCTGATTCGGTGCTGTGGTTCGGCCTGAAACCAGATTGAGAATAGTCCAGGCCCTCCGTCGCTTCGAGATGTTGTGACAGATAGGTGTTCACATGCTTCTCAGCTATTTTGCTGATGTATGGCAGGAGCGAGATGGGGCGCAAGTTGGAGAGGTCGGTCCATGGGGATGCAGCTTTCTTGCGTATTGGGTTTACCACCGCCCTTTTCCACTCTGCAGGGACGTGTCCTTTAGTAAGGGAGATGTTAATAACATTTTGTATAAAGGGGCCCAGGAGAGGGATCAGGGGAGGAACCATCTTGGCAGGGAGGAGGTCATTTGGAGATCCTGATTTAATGTGAGTAATGAGATGCGGAAGATCTGTACTTTCAATAGGGGGGAAAAATGATAGTGGGTGTGGGTTATCTTTAGGCGGGGTTAGAGGTGTAATCTTATTGGTACCGCTCATGCTGTTATTGGCAGCCACTATTTTCTCATATATGATATTTATTTTACTCTCAAAAAACGATGAAATCTCGTCGCATAAAATCTGTGAGAACTCTTCAGGGCTCTCACATGCGGCGGGTTTGATGAAGTTTTGAAGGATTTTAAAAAGCTCCTTAGGACAATTAACAGCTTCTTCCAGCTGTTGCAGAAGGCGATTTTTTCGGGCCGTTCTGATGTTTTTATAATAAATGGATTGAGCATGACGGAAGACCGCTCTAATCTCCTCAGTCTTATGCTTCCTCCATTTTTTTTCGGCTTGCCTACATTTCTGTTTTTTCTCCCTTAGCTCCTGAGTATACCAACTTTCTTGTTTAGAGGAGGGATACTCTTTGTATAGTTTTAAAGGGGCCAGGGTATCAATGGCTTGCTTAATTGAGCCTGTGAGTTTTTCCAAGGAGGTGTGATATGCCCTATACAAATAACCAGACAGATGCAATGTCATAGAGAAATAGATTGGCATAAAACAAAGTGAAGAGGGGAGATGATCAACACATTAAGAGAAGTTAGTTGAAGTGACAATGGAACTAGTACATTTTTATAAGTTTCCTGAATATGAATAAGTCCGGTTGTTTTCTGATAGATAAAGTAAGGAAGTTCCAGGAGTTGGAAGCAGCTTCAGAGATTGCCAGTTTTTGTTAAATGGAAGTGTTCTAAGCCAGAGTTTGCAACAGGAGAGAATCTTTGCTTCTAAGTCCTGTCTCTCCCCTAGAGATAGTAAGACGAGCTGTTAGGTTAGGAGAAGTCTTGACATGAATGACCATCAGCACATTAATGATAACTGCCGAAAGACTGTTAGTTGAACAACAATGCCAGTATTCATGTTTACTGTCCCTACTAAACCACCAACTACCAATGTATATCTGTGCACAATATACAGTGTCTCAACATGGGAACATAAAATGTCCCTTCATTGGATCACACATAGCCCGTTTATATCATCACTGCAGGGCCTGCACTGCAACCACCTCAACCATCTGCCACCACCTCCTGTGCGTTGGCTCTTCCTGCCTTGTCATCTGTATTGTCCACATAGACTGGATGGATGGCAAAGCCTGGTAAGTGTTCTTCCGTATGCAGAAGAACATGGCACTGCATGCCTGGAAATAAACACAGTTATCTACATGTCCACCCCATTGTCTATTGCTAAAGAGCTAACATATTTAATGCATGTCTGATGTAGCTATTTTACATATCTAATCAGATATGTAATATGTAGAGTTATTGCTCACAAATCACACTCTTTTCCAGAACAATATCGAAAAGTAGTAAACTTAAACGTTTGGTCTAAGTTTACCTTTATGAATTTTGTAAAGGAGTAAACTTTGTAGTAAACTTAGACAAAAGTGTACATTTACCTTGGTGAATCCTGCAGTATGATTTTAAAAAATATACGTAAGGGAGTAACTAATGGAATGCACTTCACTGATTTTAAAAAGGGGGGGAGCAATGGGACTTATGAAATTATCTTTACAAATTATATTGTATTTTGATTTTAAACAGCTGACTATAAACATTTTGAATAATATGTTTGGAAATGTGTTTTGGTAAGAGAAAGGAGGTGCTGGACACTAAATAACTCACAATCTATATTTGATGTTATCAAGGATTACTAGGTCGCACTGTTTATTGGTTTTATGAAAACATCACAATTGTTTTGAGATTGTTTAAGGCTGTTTTTTCTTCTTTGCTTATGATGTAAGGAACATATACAGAGAACATTATCACTCCTGTAACTTCTTTCAAAATCAGATTGCAAATGCCAGTACTTTAACAGGAATGTATGACGTTACAACGCATACATTTACAATGGATGCCTACAATGCAGTTTTTACATCGCAACATCCTTTACAATGCATTCTTTTACATAGCATGCCATTACATCGCATTTCCAGAAACTACCTTTGCAACGCATTCCATTACATCGGCCAATGGCCTGATGGAGTAAGGGCCAACTGAGGTTTGCCCATTCACCTGCCCCTCTGACTTAGAGTGGGCAGGTGAATGGTCAATTCCTGCTTTTCCTTACTGCCATGAAACACCTACTGATAAAGGACAGTAAAAACAATTAAATGACCCCCAGACCACGCAAGAAAACTTTCATGGTGTGGGGGCCAAAAATGTTGTTTTATTCAAAAACGAAATCCCTCATTGGGGTTTTGATTTTGAAAAAACAAGTTAAAAGTTTGTAACTAATTGACAGGAACCACCAACATAACTGAATACTGTCAAAGGCTAGAGATGTCTGCTGGGCCGGTGGCCAGCTCTAAATTCTAACTATGGTTACTCAGAACTTTCAATTAGGCACATTCATATTTAATGATCAATGGAAACTTAAAATATGATTGCAGCTATTTAGAACCATTCTGATTCATTATTTTGCCTAAAATGGAAAGCCGAGCTACGAGTCAATAGTTGTTAGGATCTCCTATGTCTTGAATAGATTTCTTTTCAAAAGAGGCCTGATCATTGTTTATGCCAGTATGTCAAGAACTCCCTCCTATAAGGATGCATTAATGATGGACGTGAATCATAGGGTGAGCAAAGAATTGATTAGATTTATTTCGCACCTTGAGTTGAGATCAATTGGTGAAACCTTTTTTACCATCTTTGTTAGAAATTGGGTTTCTGGTTGGCAGAGGTATGCACCCTGTCCAAGCAGGATCGACAATCCTGGTCAGGGTAAGTCAGATACACAGGTAAATTAATCTATGCTCACCCTCTGGGATCTTGGCACAGATCAGCCAGATAATGGCTGGAGCAGTTGACTTTGAAGCTGGAGAACCGGGTTCTAGCATTGTCGCTAGCTCGACATCCTGTGATTCTGGGCAAATCCTTTTATTTCCCTGTGCCTAGATAAATGTGTCTGTCTGGATAGCAACTGGTGCTTATGTAAAGCGCTCTGATACCTCCAGGTCAAGTTTGCGCTATATAACCCTCCCCCAAAAAACGTAAGAGGCAATGTGTCAAGTATTTGTGCAAAACTTTAAACAGTAAAACAGTACAAACACCACACAAAGAGAAACCACACCTGGTTAGAAGAATAGAGCTTAAGTTAATGAACAAAATAAGACCAAACAAACATAAATCCAATAAGAAGTAGAAGAGTTGTGAATTTTTAAAGAATATCTGCAAATATAGTGCTTAGAAGCATAAAGCGCCAACCAGGGATATCTGGTCGCACTTTACAGGATCAAATCCAAAAAATCAGGCTGACCGCGATTGAACATGGGTCGGATACAGTGACTAAACATGTCCTAATGAAAAAGTACCGTGGTTGGAGGATGTGTGGACATCAAGCTAAAGATGCGAGGAGCAGAGAGGCGATGCATCAGTTTCAATCCTTAAGATTCGTAGGCAATGCATCTCATCGTGTTGCACACTTGGAGATGTGTCATCATCGGGCAACACTGCATGTTGGAGAAGCGTGATGGTCGAGCCGTGCACCCGACAATGCTATGTGTTTATCCGCAGGGGCAATGTGTTGGCGTCGAGAGGAAATGTATAGATTCCGACCGACACAACAACAGTGATGCATGGATTTTGAAGAAAACATCATCAAAAAACACTTCCAAGGGGCCAGAACTGGAATGCCACCACTTAGCAGGGCATAACTCACAGATAGCAGGGGAGAGGTGCTGTATCAAGGTTGTTGGAAGTCTTTGATGTTCCTGAGACTTAAGAACAGGAGGCAAGCCAGCAAGCCCTTTGATTCACTTTAGTTCTGGGATGTAGAGTTGTATGTCCGGTCCTTCTCACTCCCAGGCAGGGCAGGAACATCACCTTAAAACGTGCTGGCTTGTTGTCTAACAAAATCCTTACCCGAATACTATTGGCAGTGTATCATCTAGAATAAAAGGTGTTGTGTGAGCCGCGGTCTGGTTAGTACTGAGCAGTGAGCGTGTAGCGAGTGGCGTCTTGAAGTCTAACCGTGCAATAGAAAAAGAATAAACACTTCTGTGCATCAAAACTAAGGAAGTGTAACAATTGCACGACCAAACACTAAAGTTTGATGAAAAATGGTATGAGTGTCAAGATCAAGACCATCTTGTGATGGTTGTGGATATCCAGTATAAAGGCCAAAAAGTGCTCAAGAGTGATAAAAGATTACTTGAAAAAAGCCGCATGGTGGAGTGGCACGATTAAAAAATGTAGGACATGCACAAACATGAGGTATTAAATAACCTGAATACTAATGTATCAGAGCAGAAGTACATGCTACATAGATTCAAAGTACACAGAATGTTAATGTAACAATATGCTGAATACATCACAAATAACATGAAATATGTTTCACTGATAACATAAAGTTTGTTCAGCCTAATAACAAATACATAAATGATGGATAAGATAAAGATTATTTCTCATCCTAATAACGAATATATGAATGATGGATATCTGATATATCAGAAATAGAGCAGACATCATGAGGGATATGATAAAAAAGATGTCATTACGGACATATCTCCTCAACAGAACAGCAACTCAATGAACTGGAGTAGCCATGTGTTTAAAAGAGACAAATAGAGGTTATCAACAAGGCTACAGAGCAAACAAGGTGGTGCACTAGTATGGCCCGTCACTTCTTTGGGAGAAAAGTTGAAGAACATATGTTGGATGACCTTACATACTTACGATTACAACAAGATACCATTCCAGTGTTTTGGAGACTATGTTGGTAATATTGACACGAGCTACAGAAATGGAATAGATCAATGACAAGACGAGAAGCTTTCCATACACGGAACATCCAAGATGGCCCTCTCTGTATATTCTACCTAAAATCCACAAAAACCTTTTTGAGCCCTCCTTTAGACCGATTCTCTCAGGGTATGGGTCCATTCATGAACCTCTTGGCCACTATTTAGATTTCTTTCTACAACCATTGATGCAAGCAAGACAATCGTGTTTACATGACACAACACACTTGTTAAAACTACTCACAGCTGCTCATCTTACAACTACACAACAAGTATGGATATGCACAATTGATGTGGTAGCTCTTTACACTTCTATTCCCCACATTGAAGGGATAGAGGCAATCAAATGGTCACTCCTTAAAAAGGTGAAATGCAAGCTAATAAGATATTTCTACTTGAATTTCTCCAATTTTATCTCTATCACAGCTATTTCCAATGGAAGCAGAGATATTATCTTCAAGCTAATGGAACCTCTATGGGCTGTTATGGGGCCCGAGCTATACAAATCTCTTCATGTTAAAATTTGAAACTAAACACATTCTATCTAATGACAGTTAGAAACATTAGCTCATCATGTATCGACGATACATCGATGATATTTTTTTTAATCTGGCAAGGTGAAAGACAGGATTTGAAAGATCATCTGGAGGATCTGAATAACAAGAATCCCAGAATACAATTCACACATTTGTACTGAGTGTATTAATTACCTGGATGTGGAAATCATGATTGTAGGGACAGAGATTCAAACCAAGGTTTTCAAGAAACCCATTGACAGAAGCAATTCATTATTGTACAGCAGTTTTTTTCATCCACCAATCCTCAAACAGCACTTGCCATTTTCTCAATTTACTACAATCAAACGTATCACATCGAGCAATGATCAATACTCTTTGACCAATACAGGAGTACAAGCAACAATTCTTTTGACGCCATTATCCAACAGCCGTGATAGACCACACAGAACAAAGAGTACAAGCAATAGATTGAAAGGTCTTATTGATTAAGCAACCTAAAATTGAACAAGCAAGAAAGGTTTTTGTTTCAACATTATCCACCAAGACTGCGACCATCAAGAATACTATTTTGAAATGGTGGGAGCTATTACAGACAGAACCCGATTTTAAAGGAATATTTGCAAATTCACCTTTATTTGCTTAAAAAAATCCAGAAATCTAAAAGAATTGTTATCAAAAACCGAGAAAATGAATGAGGTGGTACACAGAGGTATGATGAAATGTCATAATTGTACACATTGCAACAATTTGTTAGTAGGCAAAACCATTTCCACCTATGTAGAGGCAAGCAAATCAATTTGAACTACACAGCAGACTGCAACACTCAATGCGTTGTATATGCCATCAAGTGCCCCTGTGGACTGTTTTATGTTGTCAGACTCAAAGGCAGATAAGAACAAGAATTACTGAGCACAAAAGTCACATTAGAACTAAGATTTTGAATTCACCTTTGGCAACTCACTGGTCTAAGACCAAACAAACCATAGCTCAGTGCGATTAACAATTTTAGAGGTAGAGAGACAACAACCAGACAGGGATCTGATGTAGTTGTTACTGCAACACAAACATATTGGATATGTTTCTTGGACACTCTCAGGCCTAAAGGTCTGAATGATAAGTTGGAACTCTCATGTTTCCTTTAAAAATCACACCATTCAATACTTTCACAGCAGATTTCGGTCCCCCACTATCAATTAGTTTTGATCAATGTTTTGTATTGGATTATAAATTAGTGTTTGTGTTTATATCTTTGCTCTGTAGCACTGTTGATAGCCTCTATTTGCCTCTTTTAAACACATGGCTAATCGAGTTCAGTCAGTTGCTGTTCCGTTGAAGAGATGTGTCCATTCACACAGTCCTCACAGTCTGGCTTCCGAGCCAACCACAGCACCGAGACCGCCCTCATCGCCGCCACCGATGACATCCGAACCCTGATGGACAACGGAGAAACAGCGGCCCTCATCCTCCTTGACCTCTCTGCGGCATTCGACACTGTCTGCCACCGCACCCTAGTGCAACGCCTCGGCAACATCGGAATCCAGGAGAAGGCACTGGAATGGATCACCTCCTTCCTCAACGGAAGAACACAGAGAGTCCGCCTTCCACCGTACAAGTCAGAGGCCACCGAAGTCATCTGCGGCGTCCCTCAAGGATCCTCGTTGAGTCCTACCCTCTTCAACGTCTACATGAGCCCCCTCGCGGCCATCGCACGCCAACACAACCTCAACATAATCTCCTACGCCGACGACACCCAGCTGATCCTCTCCCTGACCAACGACCCCGCCGCCGCCAGAGCCAACCTGCACGAAGGGATGAGAGATGTAGCCGAGTGGATGACGACCAGCCGCCTGAAACTGAACTCAGACAAGACGGAGGTCCTCATCCTGGGCTCCTCGCCCTCCGCCTGGGACGACTCCTGGTGGCCCCCCGCCCTGGGCACCGCACCCAAACCGACGGACCACGCTCGCAACCTGGGCTTCATCCTGGACTCCTCCCTCTCCATGACCAGACAAGTCAACGCCGTCTCCTCATCGTGCTTTAACATCCTGCGCATGCTACGGAAGATCTTCTGGTGGATCCCCACCGAGACCAGGAAGACTGTCACCCAGGCCCTCGTCACCAGCCGACTGGACTACGGCAACGCCCTCTACGCCGGAACCACCGCCAAGCTCCAGAAGAGACTCCAGCGGATCCAGAACGCCTCAGCCAGACTCATCCTCGACATCCCACGAAACAGCCACATCTCCGGACATCTGAGAGACCTGCACTGGCTCCCCGTCAACAAAAGAATCACCTTCCGTCTCCTCACCCACGCACACAAAGCCCTACACGACCAAGGCCCGATCTACCTCAACAACCGAATCAACTTCTACGCTCCCAAGCGCAACCTCAGATCAACCAGCCACGCCCTCGCCGCCGTCCCCCGCATCCGAAGAGCGACAACAGGAGGAAGGTCCTTCTCCTACCTGGCCGCCAAGACCTGGAACTCCCTCCTGACCGACCTGCGCCTGATCCAAGACCACCTCTCCTTCAGGAAGAAGCTCAAGACCTGGCTGTTCGAGCAGTAACGCCCCCCCCCCCTCTCCTAGCGCCTTGAGACCCAACGGGTGAGTAGTGCGCTCTATAAATGTCTTGATTGATTGATTGATTGATAATGTCATCATATTCCTCGTGATGTGTGCTCTGTTTCTGATATATCATATACACATCATTCATGTATTCGTTATTAGGATGAGAAACAATCTTTATGTTATCCATCCTTTATATATTAGTTATTAGGATAAACAAACTTTATGTTATCAGTGAAATATATTTCATGTAATTTGTGATGCATTCAGCATAATTTTTACATTACCATTCTGTGTACACTTAATCTATGTAGCATATACTTCTGTTCTGATATATAGTATTCAGGTTATTTAATACCTCATGTTTGTGCATGTCTTACATTTTTTAATCGTGCCACTCTAACATGAAGTTTTTTTAATGTAATCGTTTACCACTCTTGAGCGCTTTTTGGCCATTAAACTGGATATCCGCTACCATCACAAGATGCCCTTGCTGTTGACACTACTACCATTTTTCATCAAACTGTATTGTTCAGTCGCGCAGTTGTTTCGCTTCTTCAGTTTAGATACACAGAAGCCTTTCTTCTTTTTCTATTGCATAGTGTCACTTCAAGATGTCACTGGGTACACGCTCATTGCGCCGTACTAACCAGACCACTGCTCACACAAGATCTTTTCTTCTAGAGGATAGACTGCCAATAGTATTTGGGTAATGTTTTTGTTAGACAACAAGCCCGCACGTTTTTAGTTTCTATTATTATTTTCACTGTTCTGCTGTGCATAGTTCTGAGCGGCTTGTTTCTTTTGTTTTGTTTTTCAGTAGTTGGATTCTGACAACTAATCATTTTGTGTATCACATTTGTTTAATATCCTGGTAAGGTTATTTTTCTGCGGATTAGGAGTTGGTTGGAACTCTCACTATTCTTTCATGTTTTCTGATTATGTTTTGTTTACACGTTTTTGTGTACAGAAGTGAGGTTAGACTATTTCAGTTACTGTATTCGCAGACGGTTTGACTCACTGCCTTTTTATCAGTTATTGGATAATTGCACTGTACTTTTTTCACAACTTCGATTCACGAAATAATGCATAGTACTAACATCGTTTTAATGTTGGAAATGGCGTTATTATTTTTTCCTCTTCTCTTTTTCGTTGCTCTCATTGTTGCATGTATCTCCAGACGGTCGCTCATGATATTTGGAGGCTGTTGTTTTACGTCTACTCATATTTCACTCCTTCTCAAAATGCATCTTCCATTATATTTATTTCAAGCTTACCACCACTGTCACACAATGGGCACTGGATAGGGAGATCACTTTTTCAGCTGGCATGCACAATTCTCTGTTGGTGGAGTTTTTCTCATGATGGTTGACGGTTCCTTCCAGTCATTTACATCTTGTATTGTTCTTCACGTTATGAGATTGATCATATGATACTTCTTGATGTCTGATTTGTCAATCATATTCACACATATGTTTTTGATCATAGATATCCCTGACAGAGGGCTACTTCTGTAGCCTGAAGTGCATTAGGATATACTTTATAGTTAGTCTTCAAAGAATATCAAGATTAGCCACTATGTGAAAAATTTCTAACAACAACCACGTCCTTTAATTTAAAGCAACGTGTTCGAAGACAGTGTTCATGCGTGTTATATTGCATAGACTTTTCATTTGCCATATTATCATGTTTATGTATGACTGCCATTGTTTAATTGTCGAATCTTACTTATTCATTTAACTATTATTGTTTACCTCTATCAGGGAATAGAATAGTGCACACTGTGTCTAGAGCATCAATTCTTGGCACTTTCTTCACTGTTAGCCTGGGACAAGGGTGGAGCCCCCTCACAGAGTGTACACAAAGCCTAATAAACCAGTTCAATTGTTTAAACCAGTAGATCAGTTAGTATCATATTGGAGTGAAACATAATGCCTTTATTTCTATATTCAACTTTCTAAAAGTGCCATTTAAGACTTGCAACTTGAATTCCAACTTTACCATAAGTCGAGATTTTAAATTATGAGTCCAGAGACACCAAACTTGAACTATCTATCTTTTCCCAATTAGAAATAACACTTATAATATGCAATAAGGTAATACCAAAGATAACAAGCGGGAGAGATGGGCCTTGCAGTGGCGAAATACGAATGTAAGAGTTTTTCACTACCTGGACATGTAAA
This sequence comes from Lissotriton helveticus, assembly GCF_964261635.1. Classification (NCBI taxonomy): domain Eukaryota; kingdom Metazoa; phylum Chordata; class Amphibia; order Caudata; family Salamandridae; genus Lissotriton; species Lissotriton helveticus. The sequence continues at coordinate 1,053,232,647 of NC_136069.1, read as the reverse complement.
ATTTAAAAGTTCATGTCCAACGTCTTAGATCCGCTGCACCTTGCCCATGGAGCTGCTTAGGCCTGCCCAATGGGTGACTTATATGTCTTAAAAAGAAAAGTTTGGCCTGGCAAGACGCTTAAGTAGCGAGGTTGATATGGCAGTTTAAAAACAGCACACACAGGCTTTGCACTGGCAGGCCTGAGCCATGTTTGAAAGACTACTGAGGTGAATGACATAATCAGTGCTGCAGGCCCACTAGTAGCAGTTAATTTGGAGGCCCTAGCACATGTACTGAGCTTTACTAGGGACTTATAAGTAGTTTATATATACCAATCGTGTCTAAGCCAATGTTACCATGTTGGAAGTGCTGAGCATATGCTCTTTATCACTGGTTAGGAGTGGTAAAGTGCCCAGAGTCCTAAAGCCAACAAAAACAAATTCAGCAAAAAGGGGAAAAGAAAGGCAAAAAGTTTGGGGGTGACCCTGCAGAATGGGTCAGGTCCGACAGTCTTCTATAAGCTACTGATTTCTGCATTGTAAAAGGTATGCATGCTGTGTCTGAGATAGCTTTGCTTATCCATTCTCTGAAGAGTATCTCTATTACAGCTACTTTTCTCATGAAAACAAAGGATAATTTTGTCACAGAAACCCTTTTTGGTAACTCTGGTCTTAGTGGGTACTATAGAAATCAGAAGGAAACTTACAGAATCATTCAAAGTCTTAAAGTAATCTTGGAATTCATGTATTTGTTCCCAAATAAAAAGCTTGTTTCCTGGCACCAATGGCATTATGACATATCCATACTTGTTCTTACATGCCTCTTTGTCCTCATTTAAAATAGTGTTTCATCCACTTTTATTTTAACCCAGTCTCATCTATAGTATTTTGAGGGCCCTGGGAAAGTCATATTTCAAGTGCCTGCAACAAATGTCAATTGTATTACCCATTTCCTGCTAATTTAAGCCTGCATGATGTCAAACAATACATAATTATATGTTAAACTCCAAGAGGGTCACATATAAACAGTTGACATTTTTCTTGCATGAGACCATGATTTAAAACATATCTGTTTAAATTATGCATCGTTGGCATCCTTGATCTCAAATCTAAAGTGAACCAGCTATTTTGATGTGCTTGCTTCATATTCATTTTGGTTGGAGCTACCCTGCTATGGTTTCCCTAAATGTGTAGAGAAATTCACTAAATTGGGCCTGTCAGCCTAGGGATTTTAAATTCAAATGTAATTAAAGGATATTGGGAACCGTGGGACACCTGTAGCATTCTTCAATTTCTCTTTTTCCAGCTCTCTGCTGGGGCTTTAGCAGCCTTAATGACAGTCGGAAGAGTAAGTTGAAAAGCAACCACATGATGAGCAGATGTTATAAGACTCCAAGCCTCAAAATTGATAATGCCGACCTTTTATGAAAAATAAATCCATTGTATGTTCCTTGATATGTCTTAAGCTGTGGGACTATGATCAAGCTCTATCAAGGAAACAATGGGAATTACTTTGTCTAGAATACCTGATGTATTGGAACCAGTATGGAAATGTAAATCGTCATCTATAATGGCAAGTTTTCAACGACTGCTAGTTGCTCAAGGTAAAAAAAGGTTTTTCTCAAAGTATATCACTCCTCATTTCATGCTGAACTGTGGTGTGCAGTGAGTTGTTCCAATCCCTCAAAATGTTGTTCCCTTTTAAGATTATGTATGTTTTAGTGGTCCTTGGGGACAATAGCAACATTCCACCTGTTTGAGTGTCCTATCTCCTGCTCTTTATATGCCCCTCAGAAGTAGGGTGTCTATGCTGTAATTCCCAGCATTTCAAAGCCAAGTTTTTGGAATCATCAGTAAATCCATATCGAAATCCAAGAATGAAATGCCCACAAAACTATGCATAACTCACTGTTTTTCTGGTATTAATGAGATCACACGTCTATAAGCCTGATCCCCCCTCTTTCATAGTATGACATGGGATTTGCATCCCTAACTCAGTAATATGTTGTTGTATGCTGGATGGGAACTCAAATGGTCTATAGATTTCAAGTATTTATTTCGTTTATTTAAAAAAGATGGCAGGATATTTAAGCCATGTCAATAGGATCTAATATTGCCTCCAAAATGCTGTGCAGCTCTTTCAAGAGTTTCTTCTCTACCTGAGTGCTTATTGTGGCTCGGGTTTTGTCCAATTTGATGTTGTCCCTTGCGACTGATATAGTGGCGAACCCTCATGGCTCTTGCTGGCCCTAAATAAGGCCAAGCAAGTTGAGCATCAGTGCCATGTGCCAATGCGCCTTCTTTAGTTTAGAGCTTCCTAGTGATGTTAGTTGATGCCTACAGGCAAGTGACTGCTAGGACATATAGCTGTGGCCTAACAAAAACAACAGAAAGCAAGGAGAATTTTGTACCGGCCTCTCTATGTGAGACGTATGTAAAACAATTATATGTAGACACAGATAAAGCACAGTCTATCCATACTATCTTTCTGAATAACTCCTTAGAAGGCTAGGAGGATATTCAAAGGTTACTTACCAAGGCATAGATCCTGAATATCTTGAAGAGCACCCTGAGAGACAGGGCTCCTGGACCTTATGGCCTACCTGGGGTTATCTTTAAAGAAGACCAAACCTTTTGAGTTCTGTTGATGCTTAATCTGTTTAATGAATGTCTTGCTACATCAATCAAACCGGAAGCTTGGAAGACCTCGATAAAAAGGGGGATCCCATTAGAACTGAAAATTATAGGCTAATCACACTACTAGATGTGTATGGCAAAGCTTTTGCTAAAGTGCTTCTACATGAGCTAGAACAATGGACCAATGATAATAAAATCATTCTGACCAACCAGACAGGGTTTAGACCTAACGCCTTTACCATGGACAATGCTATTGCACTCACTTACCTGAGTTCCAGGGTTCGCAAAATAAATACTTCTTCTTTGTATGTTTGCTTTGTAGACTTCAGTGTGGCATTGCCTGTAATATCCTATGGAAAAAACGGGCAGGATGGGGCATACGGAGGCAACTGCTTGCGGCACCAACATCGTTATACAAGGACACTCTAGTGAGGATCAAGATAACACAATTACACCCTACGGCGCGGACCCTCTCCAACAGAGTGCTCAAGCAGGAATGCCTACTCGCGCCCACGTTCTTCAATCTGTACAGGCAGATCTTGTGAAGAGCTACTGAAAGGGAATATTTTCCCACCGAAACTGGGTAGGATGAAATTCCCAATAATACAATATGCAAATGACTTGGTCCTTATGGATCAGACTCGTATTGGGATGAGAAGGGCCCTGAATATATTACATACATACAGTACCCCTAACACTCTCCAGAAGCATGCTGAAAAAAGTAAAGTTCTGATCTTTGGCCAAAGAAGTAAAAAGTGCCAGCTCAAATGGTAACGTGGCCCACCAAAAATAGACAGAGATAGCAAATACAATTACCTTGGAGTCTGGTGATGGACCTAGGAAAACATACATTGCAGGCGAAGGCACTAGCAGGAAAAGCTGCAAAAACTACGTATGCCCTATCAAAATTATACTATAAATTAAATAGCCAAGGCAAATTGAAGAGTCATTGGGGCCAAATTAGTACTTACGATAAATGATGGCGACCTTGTTTACCCAGGAAGGCTCACAGAGACATTGGAATGCTGCCACTTAGCCTCATACAGGAAAATTCCAAAACACACTCTATACACCCTAATCCGGTTGGAGTTCAATTTAGGAAGCATTTAATATAGAGTGTAAAAAAGACATAATCAAATTCTACCTCCAGTTGACCAGGACCAATCCAATGTCCCTGTGGGGTATCCTTAAGGCTATGATTTTAGAGAAGCACTTGGTCGAATTACCTTGACTCAGCCAAATCAAGGCTTAATATGGATCCAGCACACTTGACAGACCTCTCAATTACTAAAGCACAATTTAAGAATAAGTTAAAGACACACGCCAGGAAGGTCTCAAGAGAACTGGACATAAATCAAGTATAAACAACAGAGTAGCGGAAGAGCTTGAAGCATCACATGAAACCTTCCTCTGTCAACCATAGCTGAGAGCAGCTATTGGAGAATACGCTTTTAAGAATATCCTAGCAGTTAGGCTCTTAACCACGCCTATAAGGGATTACAGGGGACACTGGAAGAACTAGGCACAGGGACATGAGCAGTGTAGGCTGTGTCAATACCACTTCAATTCAGTTTCCCACATTTTATGCTGTTGTGTAAGCCTAATACAGCAAAGGCGAAGGTACCTAAAGCCAATCTTTGTGCAGCATGGGACAAGAACATGCAAGGAGGCTCTGTCGTTCATTTATACCACAGGTGTTCCAAAGGAACTAGCACAGTTTGGCAAGTTTTTCTCGAAAACTGGAAGGCTTCTTCAAGACGTCGGGCAAACAATGAGGGCCACCTGTCAGGGAACTATCCTCGGCCCTTGAACTATTGTCATCTGCTTAAAAGTTTGGAATGAAAAGACAGGTCTTTAAATACTCGTCCCAACTCGAACCCTATATTCGGATCCCGTCGACCTGATGAACCTTTCTTTTATTTATACATATCTAGCATTTTTAAATTTTAAGGTGTTCTTCATCTGCATTAACTAAAAGACAGCCCTATTCAATTTAACTCAACCAACTTGCACATGCGCAGTCTTGTCCAGCAACTGCACTAGCTTACTGCACCTTAAACTCAGTATGATACGAGGCAACTTGCTCTCATGTTGTACAATGTTGAGTGTACTCACAACTAAATGTTGGTTATCGGTGCAGAATTTTAACGGATTTAATTGTCTAAATACACAAGACTAACACAAACATATAGGAACTGTACTTTTCGACACTTTCTGAATTGAAATTTCACGGTGGAGCTCAATGAGGGTAGGTGTTTATTGTAAATAGGTAGAGTGAAGGAATGTGATTAAACATGTAGGGGCAGATTTATAAGCCCCTTGCGCCACTTTTGCGTCACTTTTCCCATGTTAAAAGTAACGCAAAATTGGTGCAAGGGGCTTGTAAATTTGCCACCTGGTAGTCCCTTGGTATTAGTGCATTGGTAATTATGAAGGGATTATTATTTTCTGTTACCAGCCCCATAGGAATGATGAGTAACTTTGTATCTGGGATATTTCACCTGGTGACTTCCCCTGCATGCATAATTTCCAGATGAAAAATGAGTCATAAGTGATGAATTACTGGGGACATTAGTGCAGAACTACCAATCCCTCCCAGTAATTTCTAATTTCCAGCAATTCAGGGGGTACCTTCAGGTTAAACGTCATAGGGTTCTCTTGTATTGCTCTATTTCTCACCCAACATTCTCCAAGATACCGATACTCCCTGTAGCTGTAATTCTGTCGAGGGAGCACATTGGAACAAAAACAGGGCACTCATAATAAGGTCCTTGGTTTTGCAAAAAAACTCATTCGCAAATACAAATGACAGATTTGATTTGAGAGAATCATGATTTACCTATCTGTATACACTGACCGACGCCGTTAACACCTGTGGAAAATCCATCATTATGCTCAAAGACGAAATTGACACTAGCAAACATTCCTCCAGGATAGCAGAATTTCTGCAGTTTAGGTTTAGCAGTGATACTATTGGCGTTTAAAGGGAAGTGGCCACAGGGAATATGGGGAACATATACAAAGTTATTATTTACAGGTATTTCCTGTGATTTTCACACCCATCTTGAACACTTTAGTAGTAAAAATGTATCGGTAAATTTGAAATTTGAGTGTATTTTGAGAGGGTGATGGGGAAGTCTTGCTCCACTTAGGAAATAGACTACACGTGGAGAAAGGATCAAAAGCGACACTGATGTGCAAATACCGATTATGCCACACTTAGTTTTGCGGATTTAAGTCAGCTGGAGTTACTATTAAAGAAAGTGCTATACATAGAAATATATGGATTGCATTTATTTTCAGATGCTCTTGGAATGTTGTGAACCCTCTCAAATAATTACATCTATGCAAACTAAATATGAAAATCTATGTTGCTTAGACATGCTTTCTCATGTGAATTTCGCCCATTGTCAACATAATTACTGGCTGTTTGTACAAGTTCTGATTTTCATTAAACGCAAACATTTCTATTTGTATATTTTGGTTCTAATTTGTCTGTTTTATGTAGAGCAGACTCCATCCTAAAAGTATGTCACAGTGTTCTAAACCACAGTTTTTTCAAACTATAAGCAGTGAAAAATACATGTAGCAGAAAGAATAAAAATTAGGAGCAGCAATAATGTAACACATGCCTGAGTCTCCTAATATCAATTTTTTTTATATCATCCCTGCAGCAAGTACACAGGTTTATCATTAATACATCATCATTGATGGTCCATCTGGGTCTTCCCTGGAAATCCGACGAGCACTGTCAGAATCTGCCATGGGCTTTAACTTCTTGCTGGTATCCTCTACAGACTCGGGTTAAATTGCATAAATGATTGATTGCAGCATAATCTATACTTGTCTCCGAAGGTGGGCATGTTTTATTTATATTAAAATGAATACAGTTCTTTGACGGCCTGATTGAAACCAGGTCGCGATTCCTTCCTGGAAATGTTCATAAAAAGGCTTGTTTTGTTTTAGTGCAGGACGAATGTGTATCGCCTCGCTGGCACAAGCATAGAATACGGTGCAGTCTCTGCTCAGACTGTCTGTCACCTGTCCCTGAGAGAAAAATTAGGTGGCACTAATGAATCGGTTAAGTGCAGAGCAGCAGCCTTGCAGCGAGCTGATAAGCATTCCCAGCAAAAATAGCTGCGTCACTCGCTCGGCTGGTGGTTGAAACGGAAGCCGTCCATCACCTGTGTGGAGAAAAAAACCGGGGACGGACTTATTCTTGTTCCGTGCATTTATAAGGTTAGATTACGTTTGTAGATAGTTTCGAAGTTACTTTTTTAGTCTTGCAGTTAAGTGTGCGTTTTGGATAGAGAAAGTATGACTGCTCTATAGCGTTTTATTTTCCGTGAGTAGGAATGGTTTCGATTATCAATGGCCGACGACAGTACAGTTGAGGTATAGGCAATCATTTTAAAGCTACATGACAGCAAAATAAGTTGTTACTAAAAGTGCACATTCCACTAGTGACAGCTGGCGGGGCAAACTCAGTCATATTTAAATATTTCGCCCACTCAACCACAATGTCCAAAAACTATGCTTTAGGAAGGTGGACAGAGCTGGACAAAATCTACTGGTTTTGAAGAAATTTCCCAATGGAAAAAGAAAGATGGTCGTTGTTTTGATTAAAAAAAAAATTCTATTTAATATGGTTCTGTCGAAGGCAGGAGCAAATCTGCCTTAAAAAAACGACTCCCATTATTAGGACGGAGAACCCTGGGGACCACAACCACTCCACCCCTTAAGCGACCAAAAACGATGCAGATAGAATTTGCATCAAGATTGTCAAATCCTTAAAAATATGGAAAAAGTGCCACTGATGCAGAGGTGCATTTCTTCCCTTCCATAGCAAATCCAATATGACGTGCCCAATTGAGCAAATATCTGTCATCTTAACCTCAATCTTGGCTTGTGCCACGAAGCTTACATGGTGGTCAATGTGTTTAGGGGCCCAGTCACAGACCTTTGTGATTGCAAACTTCGGTCTCAAGCTCGTCCTATGCAGGTGACATTACATTGTGTGAAACTGTACAGATACATCTCCCATGGCACAATATGCAGTTGCTGGACAGGCGATTAAAAATGAGTAAAGCCCTCAGCACCAGGTGTTAACCTCTTCTAATACCTTGAGAACAGGAATGATACATTAGTATGCCGCATGGAATGGTTAGATTTGCTCAGCCAATCAGAATGATTGCATTAAGTACTGCTATTTTTGAGCATTTTCAGTCCGGTGACTGAAGCAGCCACCCTTATCAGAGAGGGACAGTTGACCTGTTTATTTGCCTTTGTTGAGTGGGCTTACCCAGACGAGCATTACTTTGAATGCTGTTCAGGATGTGGGATTCACATAACAATGTAGAATAGTAAAATAAGTCAGCTATTCCTGGAGATTCTCAGAAGGGACAAACAGAAATGTGAGAATATTAAATTATCAACATAAAAGCCATGAGAGGTTCAGCTTCTAAGATACACTGCACATCTGTCCTATTTCCACATTCTCTAGTACTTTACCTCTTGTTGCAGACAGTGCACCATAACGAAACGTAGATGATTACATTCTAGCACACTATATGGTGGTAGAAATGATAGATTTAACTAAAAAAAATCTCTATCAAAATCTCTAGAATATTAAGAAAATCTTCATTGCCATGAACGTGAATACCAAATAAATGTGTTCCAGCTAATAAGTCTAAGAGAGGATTGAACACATGGGGGGCTATTTGGGAAATACTTCACACTACTCAACAGAGCTACAATATTAGGACATCATTGTTTAATAACAATAAAGAACGACATCCTCGTATACTTCAGCACGACCCCAACCCGGTTCCGATTTTAGAAAGATCTGAAGAACCGCCTCTTTAAAGAAATTCACAACTCACTTCCGCCCTCTTCCATTCTCAGAACCTAGCTACCCCTCTACTCACTGGCTGGGTGTATTTCGCCTTTGAAAGTTTACAGCGCTCCACACCCTTTCAGTTAGAACTAAACAAATACCTTTTGCATAAATACATGCATGCATAAGGTGGAAGAGTACAGGTGGGAAGGAGCAGTGATTTCATTTGCACAGACCCAAATAGAAGAGCTGAACTTCTGGATTAGAATGTGGACGTCATTCTCTAGGACCTTCCTCTGCTTCACAGGATAGAAGCTTCAGTCATGCATGCCTATGCTGGGGCAGGGTGCCAGCTTATATGAACCCTTAATAAAAGTGTAACAGGTATTTAGAAATCACAAACCCAATATAATGTTTATGCGTATGTGAAATAACTGCCGGAAGGTTTTTTTTTTAAATTCTGTTTATTGTCATTTTCAAACAACATGCAGAAAACAGTGCATAAACAACTCCTGCCAGTCACTACATATCACATACATCGGAGTCCGATGCAAACCTGTGTCACGTTTAACAAGTATGAAATAGTAAGCAATTGCATGCCACTTCATCAACAAAGTTGCACACAATTAGACAGCTGCAGTTGTACTAGGTCCTCAACCCATCAGCCGACTAACCCATGTGGTCTATGACATAGGCACCACGTAGGGTACCTCCTGCACCAACACGATACATGTCTCATACTTCCCCCGTTGCATACATCAAACGTATACCGAATGCAGCGCAACATAGTAAGCACATTTTACAGAATGCCATGTTAGCAAATACCCAATACAAATATTACTCTCCCTCGCCCTCCCCATCTTCATTCTGCTGTCCACTCACCCATTGTATAAATGGTTCCCAGATGTCACGTGGTCTGGAAGTGGGTGGCATTAATTCCCAAAAAATCCCCAGTTGCGTGTGCCCATAGGTGACATTTGTAAGCCAGCCCTTGATCGATGACACCTTACGCCTTACCCAATGTATTGCTAACCGTCTCTTAGCATACAATAGTAGCAGTGCATGTAATTTCCTGAATTTGGGTGGCGTATTCTTGACATATCCAAAACACCTAGTTCAGGGGACGGGGCATCTGTTCGTCCCACAATCTGATTAACTTCCGCAAAAATGGAGGACTAATAGTCTTCAAGCTTAGTGCAGGACCATGTCATATGTAGGAACGTTGCAGGAGAATATCCGCATCTCCAGCATCTTTCCCCCTCCCTGAGTCCCATTCTGTGGAGACTAATCGGTGTTCTATAGACCCTGTGTAAGTACTTAGAATGAATTAAACGCAATCTGTAATTGGGAGAAAGTTCAGTGAGTTGTCCACAACAGAAGTCCCATTGTTCCACAGTGAGTGGGGCAGGTAACTCATCATTCCATCGTTGCAGTGCTGTGGGCTGGACCACAGGTGCACCAGGTTGCATCTGCTTATATAGTCTAGTTACCAGTCTCCTAGGGGACGAGGAGCCCACCAAGTTCTCTAGTGCGGGGAAGGTTGGTGGAGCAAGTGGAAACTCGCTGCACAGTGCACGACAAGCTGATTTTAGTTTATGACATAAGAATAACTCAGAAAAGGGTATTTCCTGTCCCTCAGTAACCGCCGGAGGGGGAAGGAATTCATTATTAGGGAACAAATCTGCGAATATACGGAGGCCTAGCCTTCGCTGCAGTGGTTGACCAATGCCCCCCTCAATGCATGGCAGCAAAGGGTTCTGAACCAGAGACAGTGAGGGAGCATACATCAGTGGGACACCCGCTCTCTTCCGCAACTCATCCCACACCCAACGCAGTGTCTCAACCGTGTCCACATCCCCTCTAGGACGCTTAGCCTTCACACATATAGCCACCTGCAGCGGGACCGGCGCCACAGCGTCAAGTTCTAAAGCAACGTGTGGTTGGAACGGGGTTGGGTATATCCAAAAGTGTAGAAATTGAGCCTGAGCGCATAGCGCATAGAGGTGCATGTCTGGGGCCCCCAGTCCTCCCTTCTTCAAAGGCAATGTCAGTATGTCCCAAGAAACCCTTGCCTGCCCACCCACCCATGCCAGTGTTACTAGTTGTGATTTCAATGTGGCGAAAAAATGTGATGTGAGTGGGATCGGGGTATCAACAAATAGGTACAGGAACTTAGGCAATATAATCATTTTTGCCAAGGCAATCCGCCCCGTAAGCGACAGGGGCAGCCGTGCCCACATTTTCACTTTACCCTCGAGCCATGTCATACCTCGACCATATTCAGATTCCAGATTTCTTGGAGATTTCTACTGATCCAGATACCCAAGTACTTAACCTCCTCAGCCTCCCACTTTAGGGGGAACTCCGAATGAACCTGTGGGGTACTGTCTGTCATAGGAAACATGACCGACTTGGACCAATTAATACAGATGCCAGCCAGACCTCCAAAGCGGATACATTTGTGTAGTACTGGGTCTAGATTCACTTCTGGGTTAATGAGGTAATGGGTCACATCATCCGCATATAAGGAGATCAACAGGCTCCTGGAGCCGAATCCTATCCCTCGTGCAGTATGGTGTTGTCAGATGCGAGCTGCCAGTGGCTCCATTGCTATAGCAAAAAGCAGCAGGGATAGGGGGCATCCCTGTCGCGTACCCCGCGAAATAGGAAAAGGGTCAGAAATCAAACCGTTCACTTTTATCCGGGCACTTGGAGCTGTGTATAACAATTGAATCCTGCTGATAAAAAGCGGACTGACACCCATTCTAGCTAATATGGCAAATAAATGTGGCCATTCTAAAGTGTGGAATGCCTTAGTGGCATCCAAGAAGACCACGGCAGCATGGACACTAGGGTGTAGGTAATGCAATGTGGAAAAAATAGTGCGTAAATTGTCTGATGTTGAACGTCCTAGAATGAACCCCGACTGGTCAGGGAGAGCTATCAGGGACAACGAAGCTATTAATTTGGCCAAAATTGTGACGTCGATATTGATCAATGAGAGGGGCCTGTAGGAGTCCAACTCGTCACCTGATTTACCTGGCTTTAGTAGCGTACCAATCATGGCCTCTCTCATAGTGTGGGGCAATTTCCCCACCTCCAATGCCTCCTCGTACACCGCTAGCAACCTGGGAGCCAGCTCCTCCACATAAGTCTTGTAAAAGGCTGTGGTGAGGCCGTCTGGGCCAGGAGCTTTGTTTAGAGGTAAACTTTTGATAACTTGGGCAACATCAGCAACGGATATCGGGAGATCCATATACTTCCTATATGTGTTGTTAAACCAGGCTAGACCGATCGAATCGAGAAATGACTCCATCCCCTCCAGGCAGGCACTCTGAGTGGCAGTAGATAGGTTAGAATAAAAGCCCGAGAATGCCTGTAAAATCTCCCTCTGGCCTCTGATTACAGCGCCAGATGCGTTGTGTATCTAATGGATGTATGTCGCGGTTCTGGATGGCCTAATCATAGCCGCTAGTGTGCGCCCCGGTCTGTTCCCCTCTCCGTATCTCCTAGCTTCTGCATATTTGCTGAGGAATTTAACCTTGCGCTGTGTCTCTTCAGCGTATTCTAATAATTTAGCTTTAAGCAGGCCGGCAGTTTCACGATCTTCTGCATTATAGTACTGTGTCTCGAGGGTTTTGATGTCGGACTCTAGGGACGCCAATGACCCTCGAATAGCCTTGAGCACTCCCGCCTACCGAGCTATGCATTTACCTCGGATGACTGCATTAAAGGCTTCCCATAGGGCGCCTTCAGTGTCAACGGACCCTGTATTGACCCGGAAGTAGTCTTCACTATCGTTTCTGATCTCCTCTTTGAAGGCTTCATTGAGTAGGGCATGCGGAGGGAGTCACCATGAAAATGCGCTTCTCGGCATGTTTGGGAGCGATAGCTGTAGCAGGCACGGGGTATGGTTCGACAGGGATCGGGGCAAATGCTCGACCGCAGTGGTACAGGCAGCCATATTTCTGGAGCGCAGCCAAAAGTCTAAGCGGGACCATGCATTGTGGTGATCAGAATGCAAGTACCCTCCCTCAATAATCTGTATCTGCTTCTCCAGATGTCTATTAGGTCACCCTCAGCGATTATCTCCTGTAGGGCTGCACTAGCTGCCGGATGAAGAGTTCTGGCAGTACCCTTCCTGTCTATCACATCATCAATTATGGCGTTAAAGTCACCTCCCCATAAAATCGTGTAAAATCTCAGCGTTTTAATTCTGTACCATACATTATTAAAGAAGTCAGGAGAGTCAGTGTTTGGACCATATATGGCCACGATGAGGATAGCTTGACCACATAAGAGTCCCTGTACCAGAACATACTGCCCCTCCGGATCCCCTTGTACGAAACACTCCCTCCAATCCAGCCCTCACCTGATCAGTACAGCAACCCTCGGACATATTTAGAATTTATGGCCGAGTAGACATGTCCCCATCTATTATGGCGAAGTGTGGGAGATGGCGTGCTATTTAAGTGTGTTTCCTGTAAAAGGCATATATCGATATTGTGACGGGCCAGATAGGCATGAACCAATCTCATTTTCCTGCCATCATTGAGGCCTCGAACATTCCAAGTGAGACAATTTAGCGTAGAATCAGGGTGTGCAAGCAACTATAGCATACAATCTGTCGGCAATATCCCAGGGCATGACATAATACCTACCTAATAAAACATCAGCTATGCACCAATTTGTAGTGTGACTGGCACTTAATAAAAAAAACAACCCCATATGTCCCCCCCCACCCACTCCAACTCCCCAATCAGGTTGCAGATGACCCTCCCCAAATTCAACTCTCAAAGAAGTAGACATCAAAAATCGGGAACCTTCCCTTGGGGCGTAGCAATACCGGCGTGCTACCTTGCATTATACAAGGTGGTCGGGAGGTCTACGGAGACCTCAGCGCGCCTCAGACCATATCAACTTAGAAAACAATAAAACTGTGTGGTAATTAAACTTAGGCCCTCTCTATACAGAGCAGGTAGCCGATCGTGGCCCTCTGAGCAAGTGTCAAAGCATGGATTACACACTGTTCATACGATACCCAGACCAGTCATTGTCACTCAAGTGGCCTCCTGCCACCTCCACTTCCGCCTGTTGTTTCTTGGATGACTTTCCTCCCACATGTTTTGCAAACTTGAGTGCCGATTTTGCATCGGTGAAGAAGTGAAGCCTCCCGTCCACTGATACCTTCAACTTGGCAGGGTAAAGTAGAGAATAGGGGATCAGTGCCTGTAGCAGGAGACGTTTAGCGGGGAGGAATTCCCGCCTCGCCGCCTGAACCGCTGGCGCGAAATCCGGGTAGAACAATAAAGTATTGCCCTTATCCGTGAAACGGCCCTACTCCCTGGCCATTCGCAGGATTAGATCTCTGTCCTGATAGTTCAATAACTTCGCAATTATGGGCCTATGTGCCGTTCCTACAGGAGGCCACGGTCCCAGTGACCTGTGTGCTCTTTCCACTGCAAAAACCGTAGAGAGATGTGGGTCTCCATCTTAGTGATGGCGGTTGTCTCCGGTATTCCTGTGATGCGCAAGTTGTTGCGTCTCGATCTCGCCTCCAAGTCCTCATTCTTAGCTGTTATGATGCCAAGCAGCTTGTCCATTTGAAGCAGCTGTTCCTTAGTCTCGACTTGGAATTCGTTACACTCTGTATGTCGGTTTTCAAGAACGTACAGGCTCGTCTCATGCGACACTACTGCGATTTGACAGCGTCAGTTGAGATGTTAAGGTGTCGAGCTTGGCGTCTATTTTTCGAAGGCTAGAACGCATGTCCAGCATAAGTGTTCTAAGATCCGGTCCCTGGTCATCCGCAGCTTGGTCCCGAGAGCTCTCCGCCTGTGTTTCTGGCTCGGTTTCTCCCTGCTTAGTGGAACGTTTGTTTTCGAAGGTAAGTTTTGGTTGCTTATCGTCCTGCCTCCCCATAGTGATAGGTGCGCGGGGCGGTAAGTCAGGCAGAATCTCGTGACTGAAGAGAACCCGTCCACGAGCAAAGCTTGGGGTGGCGAAGAATTACACCAGCAGATCGGGTGCCACTGCGCAGGCCATCCCAACCGCTGCCACATGCGGGGGAGTTAGGATGATACTGGTTAGAGCGGCCACCACCAGTGATCCACTGCAGCACAGCAAGCACTAGCGGCCCTCAAAACCCCCGCCGCCATGATCGATGTATGAGCAGAGGAGTTCTAAGCGCCCTGCGACCTTTCTCGTGTGCTCGTGACCAGCTCCTGTCCACTTCTACACCTATACCGGCTCTGGGTCTTGCGGCCAGTGGGCAATCAAAGCACCTCCCCGCTGTGGGCAAATGATCCCATCCAGTACTCACAGTGTCCAGGTAGCGCTCCCAGCGTGTTTATACTCCCATGCCACGATGCCAGCAGGACCGTCGACACAGCAAGGCCACCAGAAATTCCACAGGGGTCCAGACCATACCCGGGGGCCAACCGAGGATTTACACAAGCCCGTAGGCCATACGCACAAGGCTTCCACCGCGCGTATCTGTAAGGCAGCCTCGGGTTCGAACGCTGGGCCACCCACTCCTCCTCCTCAGGCGCTGCCGAGACAACCTCTCAAAATGGCGGCCGACGCGCTGTGCAACCGACGGCCGAACCGGGACCCAGCCACAGCTCCACACAGCCAGCACGGGTGCGCGAAGATATCAGCCTTCTCCACCTTGCAACATGGCAGCGTTTACAGCCAGCGGTAAGTAGCCTCCGCCACAGCCGTCCCCAATGCACCAACCTCCGTAGTGCGGCAGCAGCGTATCTCAGGGCACCACGTAGGCAGAAACTGTGGTCGCTGTTCCACCTCGATTCACGCTCGCTCTCAGTATCGCATACGGGACACCCGCGGCACTTCTCCTGTCCTCCGCAGCTCCTCACCAGTGGATCAACAGCCCCGCAGCAAAGTCAAGCCTGGGCACCTCTCCCACAGCAACCGAAGGCCTCAGGAGCCGCGGGCTCAAGTATCTGTTCTGCCCACCCGCCGGCCCCTCACAGCTACTCGCGGTCTCCCGGCGAAGATTTCCTTTCATCCGCTTTCAGCCCCGCAAGGCACAGGGGTCACAGGATTTCGTAGAGCAGTTCCCCATATAAGCCACTATCACTTCATGGGGTCTGGGCGATGCGAGGGTACTCCGAAATAAAGGATAAAAGCAGGATGATGTCCAGACCGGCAGAGCACACTTAGAAAGCGGCCATTCCGCTGCTCAGCAGGCCACGCCCCCAACTGCCGGTAGGGTTTATCAGAATGGACAACCGGAGGTACGAGCTTGATGTATATTTTATTAATTCTATTGAGATGCAGTTTCCCAACAAAGAATTGTTATGTTTTTAACATTAAAACATACAAAATTATTATTTGATATCACAAAACAAACACTGCATAAACATAGGTAAATATTAATAATTTTAAATAAAAATGTACAGCATATTCTTTTTTTCTTTTTCTTTTTTTTATACAGAATACTATCACTACCATTGTTACAGGGTTAGCCTAAATGAGTACTAGACGCTTATACATTGCTGTTTACATAAGTAGCCCCCAACATTGTATTTTGAGACTGAAAGAAAAAGTAAGTAGGAAAGGACAGAAAGATTAGTGGTGAAACATAAAAGGAATAGGACAGGCATTCGCTGTACATTACATTTGGCATCATCTATACATTCTATATTACATCCGACTCACTGTCAGAATGCTTGAGTCCGCATGCAGGCCCATCCGGGCTGTATTAGGGAACACTCTTTGATGCGCGGACCGGTCCATTGTTTATACATAACATATTCTTAACTTATAAAATCTGTATTATTTTTTAAGTGATATATAGCAAAAACGGACATTTCAAACATATAATAATTAACTTTTTTAAAGCAAACAAATATATAAAAATATATGTTTACACGTGTAACACTCTGAAGCAATAAAAAACAATCATGAGTACTATTTCTAATGGATAAAAGTCTCAGAGAACGTAGCAGCGGACCCTACGACGCCGCACCTAACTTCCAGTTCCAAAGTAGATCCTTAAGATTTTGTGCTGCCAACCCCAATGCCAGCTGCTGTTTGGCGTTACTGTGCTTTCCAGATCATACAAGATGCTTAATTCAATTTTGTGTGGGGGCGCACCAAGAAGAAGTCCAAAACGAAAAATGTTGCTCATATATGTAGAAAAGTTCTTTATTTATTTTTATCCGTTCTTTTAAAATACAGAACACCAGGCAATTTTACAACACTGAGCAGCCAACACGTTTCACTCCCTTTCCATGGAGTTTCTTCAGGGCAAATAGGTATTTCTCGGAATACATATAATTGGAACACTCTGATTGTTTTTCTCATACAATGTCGATTCTTCTCTTTTTTCTGCCCGTTTAACAGTTCTCATATAGGTCTGTCCCGTGGGGCGATGGCATCCATGCCGCTATAGGGATACGACGACTACTATTCTATACAGGTTTTTTACGACATAACTAGGACACAAGGACGAGGAAGAGACTGAACTTCCTGGGTCCCAACAATCGCCAGATTATGGGAATGTGAAACTCCTGTGGGGAAGATTACATCGCCCCACGTGACAGACCTATATGAGAACTGTTAAACGGGCAGAAAAAAGAGAAAAATCGACATCTTATGAGAACAACAATCAGAGTGTTCCAATTATATGTATTCCGAGAAATACCTATTTGCCCTGAAGAAACTCCATGGAAAGGGAGTAAAACGCGTTGGCTGCTCAGTGTTGTAAAAGTGCCTGGTGATCTGTATTTTAAAAGAACGGATACAAATAAATAAAGAACTTTTCTACATATATGAGCAACATTTTTCGTTTTGGACTTCTTCTTGGTGCGCCCCCACACAAAATTGAATTAAGCACCATTTCTAATGGAATTCAAAGGGGGTAGTGGCAAAGATGCAGCAGGGTAGATGCTCTAAAGTGAAGCTTCGCCTTGTACCGACCCGAGAGCACTGACAGTGGCATTTTCTGAAGCAGTTCTAGATATGATGTACATCTGACTCCATCACAAACATCAGAGTCGTTGATTGCTGGCTCTGAACTTGCCACGGAGCCAGGGACAATGCTGACGGCGTACGTGTGGTATCGCTAGCTGTAGGCCCATAATGGCAGCTGCTCTGTGACTGCAACAGGGGGAGGTTGGACAATGCATGGGCCCTGCCCACGCTCCTGCATGCCACTGAGCCCAGTGAGTGAGGACTGGGGGAAACAAAGAGCTTCCAGTGGAGGCATATGGGGAAACAACTAGGTGAGCGCCGCTACATGGGGTGCCAGGGACAGAGCCTGCCTTCTCTGTCACCCGCTGCCGGCAGGGGAGTGAGGAGCACGCCTTGCTGGAGGGACTCGTCTGGATGCACTTCCCCAAGAGGGGATTGGGCCTGGAGGTCTCAGTAGCCTACAGTGCACTAGGCTGAAGCTCCTTGGGGGCAGCTGCCACCTCTCCCGTTATGTTATGTTAAAAATGCTTATATAGCGCACATACACCAAAAGGTTTCTTGGCATTGGAAGTCAAAGGAATCCTGCCGCTAGTTAATTCATTCATAGGCCTGGAGGAATAGCCACCTTTTTAGAAGTCTCCTGAATTGAGGGTATATTGTCATGGATCTGATGTTCAATGGGAGAGAGTTCCAAAAGTGAGGGGCCAAGGCAGCAAATCTCAATACACCTAATCTCTTACGTTTAAAGGAAGGGGTAGCCAGGGAGGGATGCGGGGCAAGATGGCCGCCGAGGGATGCAGTGAGTGAGTCGCACTCTCCTCTTCTCCACTGCCAGGCCTTTTTTCAATGGTGAAATAGGCTAAATATTGCAAGGTCGCTGTATGCCTTTGTCTTGTAGTTCTGCGATATTCCCTTCCTGGGTACAACGAGGAAACATTGTAACACGCATAGCCCTGCGTTTCAAGTGGAGTATATCAGAGGCTGTCACTCTGGTGTTGAAATTCTGGCTCAGGATGCCTCCTCGCCTACAGCGCGGTCTTGAGACCAAAGAAGGCAAGGGAGGGAAATCAGCAGATGTGGATATTACTAAAGGACAGACAGCTACAGCAAAAGAAAAAGAGAAAATAACAGCGGAATTGAAAGCTTCTGGTCCCGGCCCTGTCACACTCGCTGCACAGAAAAAATGTCTCAAGCCTTAAGAAATCGGCGGCGAAAAGGAATGGAGCAGAAAGCACAGCACCCGTAAAAGATGCAGGACACGTTACCAAGCCGAAGACTAAGGAAACCGCGCTTCGGCAGCCCACGGTAACGGAAAGTTTTGCCAATACCCCAGTAAGTGGCGGACCCCCCGCAACCAAACCTGGTATCGCTGCGGATCTTAGCGCAGGCGGGAGAGCTGGAGCAGGCGCGGGTTCAGAGGCTGGAACCGTCGTAACCAGCGCTGGAGGAGCTGGCGTCCTCAGTGCAGATGCAGGGCTTGGGGCCGGTGCCGGGGTTGCTACGCAACCAGTAAGACCGGCAGTAGCAGCAGGCAAGCCGGCCACTGCAGTGCCTGCAGCCACCCTGGGAGAGAGCAGAGATGCGGGAGAGATGGCTGCCGAGGGTGAGTCAAGTGGTTGTGCCGGGGCCGGGTTGAAGCAGGGGACAGAGGCGCAGGAATGGAGGCAATCGGTTAAAACAAACATAAGCAAAGGAGCAGGTAAAGAACTTACTGATATAAGTGACAATCGGGCTATGTATACTCAGCTTCCGGAGGAATTACCGGATGAAACTCAAAGTTCTTCTGCGCTGGCACCAGGGCAAGCGGAGTGGGGGCCCGAGCTACCTGGGCAAAAGATAAATGTAGGAATGGAGGACGCTCCTACTGTTGGCGTTAATGTAGGTACATTGCTGAATAAACCCCTAACTTGGGCAGAAACCATGGATTTAAATGCAGAGAGCGGGGGAATCAAATCAGGAGGGGAATCCTCTACCTCAGCAGAAATCGGCATCGCTAGTGGTTCAGCCTCTGTAGAGAGATTTTACTCTGTGGACGAAGATACTCTCAGTCACAGTCTCAGCCATCAGAGGGTTTTAGTTCTGATGAATCTACAGGTATTGACTCAGTCAGTAGCTGCCCGGCTAGGAAAACTTCACAGAAAAAACGCTTGTCCAAAAGAAAACATTCCACTGCAAGTAGCACTACTGATCCCACTAAAAAACTAGCTTGGGATTATTCTACCACTACCTTTTCGTTTCTGGAGCAGGACAGTCCGGCAACTTTGATTGGGGATCACGGCTCCGCTCAATCCTCTCAGCCTCCTGTTACGCTTGATCTTCTCTTTAACACCCTGAAATTAATGCAAACTGAGGCTAGAGGGGAGAGTAGGAGGGCGAGACAGGAATCAAGGAAGATTCAGAATAAACTTAGAACCATAAGTAAAAGGCAGGACGAGATGGTTGAGAGAGTGGTACATGTGGAGGAAAGGACCAGTAAAGTGGAAGATGATCTGAGAGACCTGAAATCATATAAGGAAGAGCATCAAAAGGTGGCAGAGGACGTCAACTGGAAGTTGGAAGATTTTGAGAACAGGCAGCGCCGTAACAACATCAGATTGCTAGGCGTGGAGGAAGGTCTTGAAGGGGAGGACCCCAGGATGTTCGTGGTGAATTTGTTAAAGGGGGCTTTTCCGGAGTTATCTAGCTGGCAGTGGGAAACAGAAATTCAAAGAGCCCATCGTTTCCCATTTTTCCTTAAAAGGGGTCAGCCTCAGGCTGGTGTACAGAGTGGGCGCCCAAGGGCTTTGTTAATTTATGTAGGGAATTTCCTCCTTAGACAGCTGATACTGGACAAAGCAAAGCCCGAGTCAAGACGTACCTATAACAATATCACGTTCTTTGCAAGACCGGACTTTTGCCACGCCACGGTTGAACGCAGATGGAGGCTGAGACAACTGATACCACATATCCAGGCTCTGGGCTCTGAAGCTTATTTGCTTTACCCTGCAAAATTGAAAATTGTGACCAAGGGCCAGTTTAAATTTTTCTTTTCAGAGATTAAGGCGAAGGCTTACATGGTGGAAGTTTTGGGATATAAGGAGAACAAATAATGGTTTCAAGTGTGATATGTTTGTAATATTGACTGGCAGTGGGAGGAGTGGCGGCTGCTGCCTCCCTGGCGTCCACATATAGGTCATTCGTGACCTATTTGCCTGTAGGGGGGGAGGGGTGCTCTGGGGGGGTTCAGGGTGGCGGGAGGGGAGAGGGGAGGGAGAAAATGGCACACATTGTACACAGCGAAATGTAGCTTGAGGCAATTGCAGGTTTTGTTCAAATGGAGGATAAAGGAAGTGTTGGGTTTGATTAAGAGGTGGAACTTGAAGTTGGTGCTAATCTTCGATGTTTTTTGATGACTTGTCGAATTTTGTCATTTAATGTTTGTGGCCTTAATGATCTCCAAAAGAGGCTGCGAGTCTCAGCATTTTGTAAATCATTGTCTCCTGATTTGATTTGTCTACAGGAAACTCATGTGGAGGGTGGAAAGGGTTTCTTGTTAGAACAAGCTGGATTTAAAGTCTTAGCATATACTAAACAAGCCTCCAAAACTCGTGGGGTCGCGATTCTGGGGAGAGGTGCAGATTGTACTGTACTTAGGAGCAAAGAAGATACCTGGGGTAGATGGGTGATTATAGAAATAGGTTTCAGAGGTGCTAGGTTCACTTTAGTTTCAGTGTATGGCTCAACGTGTGATGACCCTGATATATTCCAATTTCTGGATGATGAACTCTCAACATGGGCGGAACCAATTGTTTGTTGCGGTGATTTTAATATCAGTCGACCGGCAAACATTGAGCTACAACTAAGCCATTCTTATACAGGGAGAAAGAAAAGGGTGCATAGGGCGATCGCAGATATGGCCTCGCATAATGCTCTTTCAGATGTTTGGGCCAACCTGCATCCACAGACAGATGGGGATACGTATTTTTCCGCCCCTCACAATATAACAGTAAGGCTGGATTACTTTTTAATATCTAATGTTTTGATTACTAATACGCAGATCAAGAAGTTTCCTCGTCTGGTTTCCGACCACAATCCATTGTTATTGTCACTTAGTTTAACTGGGTTAGGTAGGAAAATATATAAATGGACATTTGAGCGAGCTCTGTTACAAGATGAGGGTTATTGTAAGCACATGGAAAAATGGATCAGCGAGTTTTGGCTGAACAACGTGGGGAGCACTAGTAGTGGATATATTTGGGATGCCTTCAAAGCAGGCGCCAGAGGAGAGACAATAAGCTTCTCAACTTATAGACGGAAAAAAGAAAGAGAATTGTTCGATCAACAAGTTAATTCCCTTTTGAACGCTGAGTCCGCGTTAAGTAGGTTAATCTTGAGGGGGCTCCCACTGGAACAACAATTGTTGGAGATCATGATTTTAAAGGCGGAAATAGCGGAAAGAATCACTAATAAGACAGCAGTTAGTTATTTAATAAAGAAGGAGCAGGCTTGCGAGTTTAGCGAGCGGGTTGGTCACATTCTTGCTGTTAGGGCCAGGCAGAAAGCTAATGCAGGGGACATCAAAAACATAGTTGACGACTTAGGCAATTTAATTTCTGACTCTGAGGGAATAAGAAATGAATTTTGGAAGTTTTATTCTGAACTATATGATAGGGAGACTGAGGCAGAAACTGACAATATCAGGGATTATTTAGGAAATATTCAACTCAAAAAACTAGATTTGGAGGAAAAAACTATACTTGATGCCACCATATCACTAGAAGAATTGTCTCTAGCTTTAACAGATCTCCCATCCTCGAAGGCTGCAGGACCAGATTTGTTACCGATTGAATTCTATAAGACTTTTATATCAGTTTTTAGAGTGGAGCTACTGGATACACTCATTCAAGCCCAGAGAGGAGTTTCAATCCCAAAATCATGGGGCGAGACAGAGATTATCGTTATCCTGAAAAAAGGCAAGCCCGCCACAATTCCTGGGTCATATAGACCTATTGCCTTAATGAATGCTGATGTGAAGCTTTACTCGAAAATTTTGGCTACAAGGTTGTCCGCTGTCATAGAAAAGTTAGTTACCCCAGTCCAACATGGATTTATCCCGGGGAAAGGGACTACTGAACATATCAGGACAGTGATCACCTGCTTTGATGCCATGGAGGTTTCTGGCGGCCCTGTCGCGGCTCTATTTTTAGATGCCGAGAAGGCTTTCGACAGGGTCGCTTGGGAATACCTGTGGGAGCTAATGAGAAATTTTGGGTTTGGTGATAATTTTATAAAAGCAATCCAGGTTCTTTATAGGGATCCAACGGCTAGAATTAAAATCAATCGGGAGTTATCAGCGGCGGTGCAGATTAAAAGAGGAACAAGGCAAGGTTGTCCGAGTTCCCCTCTTTTATTCGCATTGTATATGGATCCATATCTACGTAGTCTTGATCTTAATCCCAGTATCCCTCCCATGCGTGTAAATGAGACAGTAGTTAAAGTGTTGGCATATGCAGACGATGTCGCGATAATCACTCCTGATCCTGTAATGGCATTAGGTGTAATAGAACAAGAGGCCCAAAATTTTGGCAATATTTCTGGCTATAAGCTTAATAGAGCTAAAACACAGATTATTAAAAACTTAGTAGCTCAATGTAATGATCCACGAGTGATTTCGTCTGCAGTCTACCTTGGGGTTGAAATTTCTCCTGATTTAGGAACAGTAGTTGAACGTAACATCTCGCCTTTATTGAGGAAAGTCAGCTCGGACTTGATGAGGATAAACAATCTTAGGCTTACGTTAGTGGGACGCACTAATATCATCAAAATGCTTATACTTCCCAAATTTCTTTATTTTTTTCGTACAATTCCGCTTTTGTTTGAGTCAATTTGGTTTAACAAGCTGGAGTCGATTCTTAATAAATTCATTTGGTCCTATGGGAAGACAAGACGGGCATACAAGTTTATGACTTTGCCAAGGGAGAGGGGAGGATGGGGGGTTCCCGATTTTAGGTTTTATTATTGGGCATCGGTATTGCAATACATTCAAGGCTTAATTGGTGCAAATGAAGGGGATTTGAAAGTCAAAGCTGTTTCAACTATGATTTATTCAATTGTATTGGGCGAAGATACAGTAAATGCTTTCTTAAAATGTACAGATTCATCATACTTCAAACGTACACGTTTTAAGACAGTCGCTGCTGCTTATAATGTATGGTCTGCTGTTGCAAAAAACTGTGGTTTAGGGAGATTTAACAGATATATCAGATTGTATAGGAATAAGTCTCTACCCCTTGAAGTTTTTTCGGATGCTATTATGGCAGACTGGGACAGAAAAGGTATTAGGAAATTAGGAGATATGCTAGATCCAGACGGAAATATTATTCTATTTTCTGATCTGTTGGATAAATTTAATATAGCAAGATATAGTTTTTTTAAGTACCTGCAGATTAGGAGTTTTTTTTCTAAGAAAAAAGGAGGGGCAGACGGATTTAACATAAGTAACATTATGGAGGCAATAGAGCAAAGCGGGGTGTGCTCCATTCGATATTTCTACGCCCAGCTGGCTGCTATGAAGAAGGACGACATTGATAGATTTGGTATTAAATGGGCTGGAAAATTAGGGATATCATGTGAGGTTTTTCAGACGTCCTTGGAGTTAGGGTGTTCAGTTTTCTATTCTGCCCCACTACAATCGCAACATTTCAAAACGCTGTACCAACTATACCATACGCCAGATCGCATAGCACAGTGGGGTGCAACTTCAGGGATTAGCTGTTGGCGTTGTAATGCTCTGGCCGCAGATAGTATCCACATTTTTGCACTCTGTCCCAAATTAAGGCCTTTATTAAAGGGTATTGAGGATTTTATGGCCCATACACTTGCTTTAAATGTGACTCTAACACCGACTGTAATTATGTTAGGAGTCAGGGGCTGTGAAGGCGTTCATAGTGAATTTTTATTTGTAGCGATGGCGGTCCTCAGGTTGATGATTGCTAGAGTTTGGTTGGATCCCCTTCCCCCGGGTTTACATCAGTGGATTGCCTTATAATTGGGGACGTTTAACCTTGAAAAGGGTATATTTGTGAAGAAAGGTAAAAGGATAAAAAGGTGGGGAAGAAAAATTTGGGAACCGGTACATCGATGGAAGGAAAGGTCAAATGTAAACGTAGACTGATGTATTACTGATGTATTATTAACTTGTTTAATGGTTTTCCTTTTATTTCTTTTTTCTCCTTTTTATATCGAAGGTTATGTTTAGTATCAACATGTTTTTCTTGATAGTAACTTTGGTTTATTATATGTATTAAGTTATCTGTATTTTGTGTTATGTGTGTGCCAGAAAAACTCTTTGTTTTACAATAAAAATATTTAAAAAAAAAAAAATTAAAAAAAAAAAATAAAGGAAGGGGTAGCCAAGAGGGTAAGATGGGATGACCAGAGATCCCAGGTGGGAACATATCTTTGAACCTGATTAGAGACAAATTCCGGGCATGTGCTGTTGAAAGATTTAAAGTGAGACATCCCATCTTAAATGCACAGCGTTCTACTACAGGGAGCCAGTGTAGCTTCTTCCTTGAGGGGGTAACGTGGTGCTATATCGGTTGACGATAGATTAATTTAGCTGCCTGGTTTTGCACCAGTTGCAATCTTCTTGTTAGATATGCCGGGAGGCCAAAGTAAAGTGAATTAGCGTAGCCAATATGGGAGATGACCAAGGCTAAAATGACCTGGATAATATCTTCAGGAGTAAGGAATCTACTAATCTTCCTGATCTTCTAGAGCTGAAAAAATCAGGTAGAGACTGCCAATCTGGGATTTCACAGACAGATCATCGTTAATTGTGACACCAAGGCTTCTAGCTGATCTTGAGGGTAAGGGTGGCATTCCCAACACAACAGGCTAAACATTAGAATTCCAGGGATTTAGGGGGCCCCCTTCTAAGATCAGGTGTGTTTCATCTGGATTCAATTTTAAGTGATTTCTATTCATCTAATTACATATGTGTCGCATGGTTGTCTGGAAGAGGCAGACTTGTCGATGGTGAAAATCAATTGTAGATCATCTGTGCAGTTGAAAGTGCACACGTTTCTTTCACCTAATGGTTGAATTAATGGGAAGAGGTACATATTGAACAGGTGCGGGGACAGGGAGGATCCCTGCGGCACACCAAATGTCAATTTGACTTTAGAAGTCATGAATTGGGAGAGGAAGACAGATTGAGGGCAGTCATCTAGAAAGGGCATGTGCCATTTCAGGACCAGACCCTTGATCCCAGCGTCCCTGACCGGGTCACCAGGAGTTCATGGTCGACCGTGTCGAAGGCCGAAGAGAGATCGAGGAGCACCAGGACGTGAGTGGTGCCCTTGTCTGCCTCTTTCCTCATTTCATTTATTACAGTCAGAATACATTCCTCCATTGAATTAAAGGGGCAAAAGCCTGCTTGATGGGAGTCAAGGAATTGAGACTGTTCAATAGAAGAGCAGAGACAGTTGGCAATATATGTCTACAATACCTTGGCTAAAAAGGGGAGCCGAGAGATAGGGCGATGGGTCTGCCCCTATTTTCGTGATAAAAGCTCTGGGAACCAAACCCTGGATAAGTAAATTATTCAGTAGAGAAAGAGCGGAATCAGGACATGTGAGAAAAGCTTCCCTCAAAATGTGCGGGGAAGCTATCGGCAGGTGATCCAGTTTTAACTTTCGCCAACAGATCCAGAAATGCTTCTCTGCTAATAATGGGGAACTGATACAGGGAGACTGATTTTAATAGTGATGATTTTATCAATAAAAAAAGGTGTTCAGAGGGTTACATACTGACTGGGTTGGAGCTAATTTGACCATGACACTGTCCGGGTTGGATAGCTCAGCAACAATTGGAAATATGTCTTTGGATTTCTTTGTTGAATTCAAAATGTTATTAGAGAAATAAGAGGCCTTGGTTTGTAGGATAGCGTTTTTATACTGTTTAAGTTTAGTTTGATAGATTTCTTTCTGTCTGGAGAGTAGCTCCATCTCCAGATAGGGTAAGCGAGCGCAGAGCAAATGTTTTTCCCCTCCTGTGGCCTTCAGCGGCATGATGCCCGCAGCACATACATCATGCTCCAGGATGGATGTTGACTGTGCTGCTGTACATTGAGCCACCATCTCAACCACTGACTGGTCCAGGCCCTCCTGGATAAGACAAAACCTCGCATGCCACACACATGGCCACTTCAAGGTCTCCCCGCACCAGCTGACCAGAGCAGATCTCGATAACCTACTGTGGCCACGCCAGGGCACCTCACCCCATACCATGGTTGTGAGCCATTCCAAAAGGACACTGACATCAGAGACATGCTGAGCAAAACTCCTGCCAAAAAATTAAACCATACTCTGGCACCCCACCTGTTCTCTCCTTTAAGGGAATAGCCCCTGACCCTAATACACAGTAATCCGAGTAACCGGTGACCCGTACATTCCTGGAGCAACTTTTTGGGGCCCTGAGAGATGATAATGTGGCCCACATATGCAATGCTGGAGCCAACATCAAAGGGATTAAGAAGGAAATAGGATAGATGGGACAACAGCTGGACACACTGGAGTGGTCCAGGGACTGAAGTGAGGAAGAATTTAATGAGCATTGACAGGAAATGCTGGAGTTGCATGACAAACATGTAGTCCCGCATTACCAACTGGAAGATCTTGAAAATAGATTGTGCCGCTCCAACATTATCATGAGTTGTGTGCTGTTGGAGGCAGATTCTGAGAAGCTGGAGGAATATGTGGTGTGACTCTTGATGCATGGGGCACCTGAATTGGTTGATAAGGACATTCTGTTGAAGCACAAGCACATGGCAGGTAGACCGGCAAAGACCCCTGTAGCTTCCCAAGACAATTTCCACACGCCTCCATTCCTACCAGCAGAAAGAGACAATCATGGAAGCTCTCAGGGACCTGCTTACCATTAACTTTGAAGGCGCAAAAGTTGGTATCTTACACGATCTTTCTTCACTCACCCTCTAGCGGCACAGAATACTGTGACAGAACACAACCTTCGTACGAGAAAAAGAAAATTCACTATCAATCGGGCCACCCTTTATGATTACATTTTGTCTGGAATAAAGAGACTCACGCAATTCGTGCCCTTGACGAGGCGCACTCTGTTTTAAGCTTTGAACTAGCATTGGAAGATGAAGCCCGCCACCCTTGGACCCAGACCTCCTCCCACTCCAAAAGTAGGTCAAAACAACAATCCCGTGCTGTGAAGTCATCAGTGGCAAAGCCATAAGGAGCGGGCAGCACTCTACTACAATTTTGACAGGGTAGTGCGTCAGACACTCAAATGGACTGACCCCTGCCCAATAATTCAGGTGCTATCTGACAGCGCTTCCTTGCAGACATGAACAAAACCTCTTATACCTAGTCAGCCCTGGTTGTATTGTAGCAGTCAGGCACTTGCGTATTCCTCTGCGGTGGGACTCCTTCGCCCCTCCACAATTTGCTGAAGAGATTCCGGGCTGCCTGTAACATGGACCCCATTAATTAGAAAAGTTGGCTCCCAGGAGTGGGAAGATTGTTGTTTTGTTCTTATTGTATCCCCATATCCCCCCCTTGGCTTCTTTCTCTCTTCACTACTTCTACTATAGTCGATGCAGTCCTCTGGTCACACCTGGGCTGCGTAGGTTGCTCGCCCCTGGAGTTACTTACCTTTACTTGTAGTCTGGCCATGACAGATCACTCCATACCGTGATTAAAGTCCTCAGCATTAATGTCAGAAGTCTCAATGCCCCAGTGGAGCAACTGGCCCTTGCCTCTATGCTTAAAGAAACCAACTGCAATATATTTCTTCTTCAGGAGATGCATCTCCTTCAGAAGGATTGACATCGACTGCGTACTCGCTGGGTCAATCACCAGTTTTTCTCTTCTGGGTCTCAAATGCGTGCCAGTGTGGCAATCCTCCTGGCCACTCACTTTCCGGGTCATGTAATACAAAGGCACGCTGAAAAAACTGGTAGAATACTTGCACTCCACCTTGCCCATCACACATACAAATTTATATTAGCCATGGTGTATGCCCCCAATGACCACCAGGAGCCCTTCTTGCTGGATGCCATGGGTAGCGTTCTGACATATCCATATACTGATATCCTGATAGGTGGGGATTTTAACTTGGTGCCAGGTACCATTATGGACAGATCAGCTCAAACAGGGGGTAACACTGGGGCCTTTACTGCAGCAGATCTCCAATGGATGAGGGATATGGGAGTTGAGGATGTATGGAGAGCTAAACACCCCACCGACAAGGCATACACATTTTACTCCATGGCTCATCAAAACATACGCCCACGTAGACATTTCAAAAACATCCCCACATTTGTCGGCAGCTATTGTGGGAGTTGAATTAGGAATGGCCACCCTATCTGATCATCCCCCATATCCATAACCATATACACCCCATGTACCCTGACACACTATGGCACCTGGTGTCTGAATTCCAGACTTCCACATCATGTATCAGTCACCACCAACATTGACGCTGCGATGCACATATTTCTAGATCTCAATGAAACCCCAAATACTCCTGTTGCATTGCTATGGGACACCTTTCAGGTGGTGATATGGGGTACCTTTATGGGCATATCCATGGAACATAATAGAGAGACAACAGCAAAGAGATTTGCTCTGGAAGGTCATGTGAGGGACCTCGAGGAGAAACATAAAAACTGGGGGCACAGCAACTGAGGTGTCAACTCACACCAGCCTGCAACAAACTTAAAGCTTTAGATACAGATAAAGCTAAATATACCTTTTTATGCATTAAGCTAAAGTTCTATTCCAGGGTTAACAACACTTACTAGCACATAGTTTGCGTGCCCAACTTCTTAGGCAAGACATATCTGAGGTCAAGACCCAGGTGGGACACATGGTGTTCCAGGACCTGCAGATCACACACGAATTTGAGCACTTCTATGCCACATTGTACATGGTGGAGACGCTTGACATGGAGGAAGCCACTGATAGATTGCTACAATCCTGGTTGAGTATATCCTGACATGAACGCTGCACAAATAGATAGAGATGTCCAATGGGCAGAGTTGCTAGAGGCAATAACTCTGCTACAACCGGGAAAGGCACTTGGTCAGGTTGGCTACCCTCAGAATTTTATAAGACGTTTGCACCTACATTAGCTCCACTCTTGGCCTGCCTATACAACTCTTTCTGATTTATGAACAAAGAATTGCCGGCCCTGCGGTTTTAATAGCTATTTTGATTAAAGCAACAAACCAAAATCTTTGTTATGATTTGTATGGTCTTATTTATTTAAACCATTTACTTTTTATATAAATCTCATTAATTTCAAGCATTGATTGTATGAGAAAAACACTACGTGCATACAATATATACAAAAAACATTTAGTTCAAAAACATTTAACAAAAAATTTGACAAAAGGACATATAACAAAATAACATCCAATCATTTAGTGTACATAAACATATGAATGCAATAATACGAGAAGCGTCAATCGTTATGTTGTATTTAGCAAACAACTTAATTAAAAGAATAAAGCTATTTGCAGTAAGGAAAAAGAGAGACAAAATGAATTGTAGCAAATACAAATTTTTCAAATGTCGGATTAATAACCAGATCACTTGAATCCTTTCTGCTAATGCCGACGCGTTTCGAACTTGCTCGAGCATTTGGCAAGTTCTCATCAGGGCTTTCTCGTTTTAATTATCTGAAAGTTATGTACAAAGAAAATGAGTAAGTTCTTATATTCCTCATTTTCATCCCCTAAAAGCATTGCCCTTTACCATAACTCATATCGAAAATATGTACCTGTATTTTTGAGTTGGCAGCGGGTTTCCAGATTTTCAAGCGATCTTATTCAGTCAATTGTTGTTGTTTTTCTAAAAAATTACAACAATTTAAGTTACAGCATTGTAATGGTCAGGACGGCCTGCACCTAAGAGGCCAAGAAACAGTCTTGAAAATTACCTTAAAATCAGTAGTCTGGACCTTTGCTTGGTGTATATTCAAATCAGCCGTACGTAGGACAAAAGTCTAATCCCCACCCGCCAGCCGGCGGTGGACACGTCGTTTTGCGCCTACAAGAAGGGTTTTTAAAAAGAATGACTCCACTATTCAAATGAGTGTGAGGGAGGGCGGTTAGAGCGGGTGGCAAAACCAAGTGCCTACCTTATTGTTCACGCTCAGATTATTTCCGTGCAGCTCCCCCGTTGCTCTGACCTGCAGTCTGTTTAAGTTCGATTTTTGATCCTAATGTGACAAGCACACTACATGTAAGCCCACTGCTCTCTATGGCGGGGTGTCCCTCATTATTACATTTCTTAGCGATTACCTGGCTTGACGCTTACCTAGGTTTTCTGAATGTTGAGGAATAACTCGCTCCCAAGTGCACTCCAAACCAATTCCAGGAGTCACTCGGCAAACCGAGTCGCCATCTTAAAAAGCGGACACGTGATCATCAGATCGTGTCACATGACTGCCCAGGCTTTGTGGGAATTGTAGTCCCACTCTACATTCTAGTCTAATCCTGAGCGGATGGCTGCTTACAAGATTGCACGCGGGCACTGTATGTTACTACAAAACAGCTTACAGTCTGGAAACTTCAGACATCGAATTCAGTCCAGTTTGTAAGCTGTTGAAGCGCAGTATTAAATACGCTTCTTTCCTCAATAAGACATCGTCCACATCTTTGGCATGTTGGGCTTGGGTCACTGTGTACAAAACCGTCCACATGAAGTCTGTTTCAGTGTGTCCACTGTCAACAAAATGTTGTACCATCGGAGCGGTTAGCACTTTTGTTTTTATACGTGACCTATGCTGTGTTATGCGGGTGTTAACCTGCTGGTTGGTCTTTCCTATATACAATTTGCCGCATCCGCAGACAATTGCATACACAACATTCCGTGTTTTACAGTTTGAAAATCCTTGATTCTTCCACCTGACATTTTTGTGTGTGAATTCACTCCCCTCGATAGTTGTGTCGCAAGAGACACAGTTGCCACATCTGTGGTGTCCCTCAATCGGCTTGAATCCCCACATTGACAACAAGTCATGTTTAGGTTTTTCAATGGTAACATCCGCACGCACTAGTTGCTGCCCAATGCTGCGGTTTTTTTTAAAAGCAAAAATTGGTCTAGGAAAGGGGCATTCTAGTCCCTCCAGCAGGTGCCAGTTTTTAAGTATGGTCTGTCTGATTTTATGGGTATGCGGACCAAACGTAGTGACACACACCAATTTGTCCATTTCAGGCTTCACTTTACTTTGTAACAGACATTCCCTTGGGGTGTAGCGTGCTCTTTTAAGAGCATGTTTGAGCAGCTTCCTGGGGTAACCTCTGCATTTCATTTCCTCACAAAACCTTCCTCCGTGTAAGTCATAGTCCTTTATCTCGGAGCAGTTCCTCCTAATGCGAAGTAACTGCCCGTAAGGCAAGTTTGTTTTCAAATTACGTGGATGCGCACTCCCGTGATGGAGAATAGTATTTTTGTCCGTCTTTTTTCTGAACAGAGATGACTTCAAAAGACCGTCAATACAGCTAACTTCCACATCTAAGAATGTCATTTTCGTGTTGCTGTGTTCCATAGAGAATTTAATGTCACCATGTTTGTTGTTTAACCATTGGTGGAATTCCATCAATTCGGTGTGGCTCCCCTGCCACAGGAGCCACACGTCATCAATGTATCTTAGCCATTGTTTTATGCATTTCTTATAGGGGTTGTTGTTTGCCACAAATTTCTCTTCATACTGTGCCATAAATAATATGGCCATCTCCGGCGCATAGGGACATCCCATGGCTGTCCCCTTGATTTGATAAAAGAACTCGCCATTGAAACAGAAATAGTTCTTTTTGAGGGTTAGTTCAGCCAACTGCAGGATAAACCCAGTGGGCACTCGATGTGGACGGTCTCTTGTGTCCAGGTACATCTCCATCACCTCCAACGCTTCCCCTTGCGGGATCTGCGTATAGAGGGACGTGACGTCCATGGTGACCATTAATTCCTCAAGTGGATTGAATTCTAGACCCTCTATTTTATTGAGGAAATCGGTGGTATCCTTCAGGTATGACATCACATTGCAGATGAAGGGCTTGAGGAAAAAATCCACGTATTTAGATAGGGGCTCTAAACAAGAGTCACAGCCCGAGACTATGGGGCGTCCGGGTGGATCATTAAGATTTTTGTGGATCTTGGGCAGGAAGTACAACATTGGGGTACGTGGGAATTTTTTGACCAGAAATTCACCTTCCTTTCTGCCCACAAACCCTTCTTCAACACCACTTGCAATCAATTGTGTTATTGTCCCTAGTATGTCCTTAGTTGGGTCTGCATTCAGTTTTCTGTACCGTATCTGATTATTCACCTGTGATTCACCTTCCAATAGGTATTTATCCCTTGGCCACAAAACAGTGGCCCCGCCTTTATCGGAAGCTTTTACTACAATAGATGAATCCTCTTTTAAATTTTGTAATGCTTGGCGTTGGCCTCTACTGATGTTCGGTTTAACAAACATTTTGTTCTTTTCAAGTTTGTTTATAGAGGACAAGACAACTTGTTCAAAAGCCAAAATTTGTTTGGGGATATTATAACTGGGAATAAAAGTGGATTTGTTCCGCAATCCTGTTGTCTCAATCTCTTGAGAAGGTGGCTGGTTTGCAAAAAAGGCCTTTAATCGCACCTTTCGACAGAAAGCAATGACTTCCATCTTAGTTTTTGTGAAATCAGGTTGGTGATTAGGTACAAATTTTAAGCCCAAATTGAGGACAGACTCTTCGTCTCTGGTCAAGATTTTATTTGACAGGTTGACAATAGAGGAAGACATCTCTATGTCTTGTAGACGTTTCTCCGGGTGCGCTTTTCCCATGGTATTTTGTTTCGTGGTTTTCCTTGTTGGCCCTTCTCTAAAAAAGAGACCTGTTTTTTGTTTGTGTTCCCTCTTGCCTCCGTGCCCGAAGAATCAGATGAAGACGATGTCTCAGAAAATGTTTTGAATCGATTGCGGGACCGTCCTTGATAGTTATACAGTGCTCCGCGTGAATCGACCTGCGAATAGTAATCCTCCTTGAGAAAAGGGTAGGCTTTCTCTAGTGTAAATGACTTAGAGTCTTTATCGTATTGAGCGGTCTTATTGTTTATTGTATTGTCTCTAAATGTAAGAATTTCTTTTTCAATTTTTTCCAAGAGGGCCTTGGCGTCAGGCACAACCTGGCTGTCCTGGATGGTTTTGGTTAGTTCTTCAATCTCTTCCAGCTCTTTTTTACAGAGACGTTGTGCCGTCTCAATTGTATGGACCATAAGGTCCCTGCTGCACTTGGTATTTATACAGCTAAAACCCTTTTTGTAGTCTGCATCCTCTGTAAAAATTACGGGGATATTTTTAACTTGAAGCCCCCAGGGGATAGTGCCTCCCCTGAGGTGTTTCAGCAAAAAATGCCCGTGAAGCTCCGTTCTTATGTGCTTCTTGCACAATCTGATAAGTTTATCTGATTCGTTTTGCTGTTGTGCAGAGGTGCTCAGGGCAATGTTGGAAAATGGGGATGAATCAATTAAAGACTGAATGTGACTTTCAGAAAACGATAATGTGTCTTTCTCAGACATGCCTTTCGAGGGATCGTTGGTCCCTCGGTGTTCTTAATCTTACACGAATCCAGAGCTTGTATTATTCTGGTGCCCTACGGACTCTCGCGGGTAAACTGCCCGCCCTAAAGTTTACGAAAGTTGAGGAGTTAGGTCCCGGGACACAGGGTCAGCTGGACCATAGAGTAATTTATGAACAAAGAATTGCCGGCCCTGCGGTTTTAATAGCTATTTTGATTAAAGCAACAAACCAAAATCTTTGTTATGATTTGTATGGTCTTATTTATTTAAACCATTTACTTTTTATATAAATCTCATTAATTTCAAGCATTGATTGTATGAGAAAAACACTACGTGCATACAATATATACAAAAAACATTTAGTTCAAAAACATTTAACAAAAAATTTGACAAAAGGACATATAACAAAATAACATCCAATCATTTAGTGTACATAAACATATGAATGCAATAATACGAGAAGCGTCAATCGTTATGTTGTATTTAGCAAAAAACTTAATTAAAAGAATAAAGCTATTTGCAGTAAGGAAAAAGAGAGACAAAATGAATTGTAGCAAATACACATTTTTCAAATGTCGGATTAATAACCAGATCCCTTGAATCCTTTCTGCTAATGCCGACGCGTTTCGAACTTGCTCGAGCATTTGGCAAGTTCTCATCAGGGCTTTCTCGTTTTAATTATCTGAAAGTTATGTACAAAGAAAATGAGTAAGTTCTTATATTCCTCATTTTCATCCCCTAAAAGCATTGCCCTTTACCATAACTCATATCGAAAATATGTACCTGTATTTTCGAGTTGGCAGCGGGTTTCCAGATTTTCAAGGGATCTTATTCAGTCAATTGTTGTTGTTTTTCTAAAAAATTACAACAATTTAAGTTACAGCATTGTAATGGTCAGGACGGCCTGCACCTAAGAGGCCAAGAAACAGTCTTGAAAATTACCTTAAAATCAGTAGTCTGGACCTTTGCTTGGTGTATATTCAAATCAGCCGTACGTAGGACAAAAGTCTAATCCCCACCCGCCAGCCGGCGGTGGACACGTCGTTTTGCGCCTACAAGAAGGGTTTTTAAAAAGAATGACTCCACTATTCAAATGAGTGTGAGGGAGGGCGGTTAGAGCGGGTGGCAAAACCAAGTGCCTACCTTATTGTTCACGCTCAGATTATTTCCGTGCAGCTCCCCCGTTGCTCTGACCTGCAGTCTGTTTAAGTTCGATTTTTTATCCTAAAGTGACAAGCACACTACATGTAAGCCCACTGCTCTCTATGGCGGGGTGTCCCTCATTATTACATTTCTTAGCGATTACCTGGCTTGACGCTTACCTAGGTTTTCTGAATGTTGAGGAATAACTCGCTCCCAAGTGCACTCCAAACCAATTCCAGGAGTCACTCGGCAAACCGAGTCGCCATCTTAAAAAGCGGACACGTGATCATCAGATCGTGTCACATGACTGCCCAGGCTTTGTGGGAATTGTAGTCCCACTCTACATTCTAGTCTAATCCTGAGCGGATGGCTGCTTACAAGATTGCACGCGGGCACTGTATGTTACTACAAAACAGCTTACAGTCTGGAAACTTCAGACATCGAATTCAGTCCAGTTTGTAAGCTGTTGAAGCGCAGTATTAAATACGCTTCTTTCCTCAATAAGACATCGTCCACATCTTTGGCATGTTGGGCTTGGGTCACTGTGTACAAAACCGTCCACATGAAGTCTGTTTCAGTGTGTCCACTGTCAACAAAATGTTGTACCATCGGAGCGGTTAGCACTTTTGTTTTTATACGTGACCTATGCTGTGTTATGCGGGTGTTAACCCTAAGGACATACTAGGGACAATAACACAATTGATTGCAAGTGGTGTTGAAGAAGGGTTTGTGGGCAGAAAGGAAGGTGAATTTCTGGTCAAAAAATTCCCACGTACCCCAATGTTGTACTTCCTGCCCAAGATCCACAAAAATCTTAATGATCCACCCGGACGCCCCATAGTCTCGGGCTGTGACTCTTGTTTAGAGCCCCTATCTAAATACGTGGATTTTTTTTTTGACCAGAAATTCACCTTCCTTTCTGCCCACAAACCCTTCTTCAACACCACTTGCAATCAATTGTGTTATTGTCCCTAGTATGTCCTTAGGGTTAACACCCGCATAACACAGCATAGGTCACGTATAAAAACAAAAGTGCTAACCGCTCCGATGGTACAACATTTTGTTGACAGTGGACACACTGAAACAGACTTCATGTGGACGGTTTTGTACACAGTGACCCAAGCCCAACATGCCAAAGATGTGGACGATGTCTTATTGAGGAAAGAAGCGTATTTAATACTGCGCTTCAACAGCTTACAAACTGGACTGAATTCGATGTCTGAAGTTTCCAGACTGTAAGCTGTTTTGTAGTAACATACAGTGCCCGCGTGCAATCTTGTAAGCAGCCATCCGCTCAGGATTAGACTAGAATGTAGAGTGGGACTACAATTCCCACAAAGCCTGGGCAGTCATGTGACACGACCTGATGATCACGTGTCCGCTTTTTAAGATGGCGACTCGGTTTGCCGAGTGACTCCTGGAATTGGTTTGGAGTGCACTTGGGAGCGAGTTATTCCTCAACATTCAGAAAACCTAGGTAAGCGTCAAGCCAGGTAATCGCTAAGAAATGTAATAATGAGGGACACCCCGCCATAGAGAGCAGTGGGCTTACATGTAGTGTGCTTGTCACTTTAGGATCAAAAATCGAACTTAAACAGACTGCAGGTCAGAGCAACGGGGGAGCTGCACGGAAATAATCTGAGCGTGAACAATAAGGTAGGCACTTGGTTTTGCCACCCGCTCTAACCGCCCTCCCTCACACTCATTTGAATAGTGGAGTCATTCTTTTTAAAAACCCTTCTTGTAGGCGCAAAACGACGTGTCCACCGCCGGCTGGCGGGTGGGGATTAGACTTTTGTCCTACGTACGGCTGATTTGAATATACACCAAGCAAAGGTCCAGACTACTGATTTTAAGGTAATTTTCAAGACTGTTTCTCGGCCTCTTAGGTGCAGGCCGTCCTGACCATTACAATGCTGTAACTTAAATTGTTGTAATTTTTTAGAAAAACAACAACAATTGACTGAATAAGATCCCTTGAAAATCTGGAAACCCGCTGCCAACTCGAAAATACAGGTACATATTTTCGATATGAGTTATGGTAAAGGGCAATGCTTTTAGGGGATGAAAATGAGGAATATAAGAACTTACTCATTTTCTTTGTACATAACTTTCAGATAATTAAAACGAGAAAGCCCTGATGAGAACTTGCCAAATGCTCGAGCAAATTCGAAACGCGTCGGCATTAGCAGAAAGGATTCAAGTGATCTGGTTATTAATCCGACATTTGAAAAATTTGTATTTGCTACAATTCATTTTGTCTCTCTTTTTCCTTACTGCAAATAGCTTTATTCTTTTAATTAAGTTTTTTGCTAAATACAACATAACGATTGACGCTTCTCGTATTATTGCATTCATATGTTTATGTACACTAAATGATTGGATGTTATTTTGTTATATGTCCTTTTGTCAAATTTTTTGTTAAATGTTTTTTAACTAAATGTTTTTTGTATATATTGTATGCACGTAGTGTTTTTCTCATACAATCAATGCTTGAAATTAATGAGATTTATATAAAAAGTAAATGGTTTAAATAAATAAGACCATACAAATCATAACAAAGATTTTGGTTTGTTGCTTTAATCAAAATAGCTATTAAAACCGCAGGGCCGGCAATTCTTTGTTCATAAATTACTCTATGGTCCAGCTGACCCTGTGTCCCGGGACCTAACTCCTCAACTTTCGTATACAACTCTTTCAGCACCTCAGGGACTCTCACTGACACCATGAGAGACACCACTATTACTGTGTTTCAAAAGCCAGGGAAAAATCCAGTACATTGTGCCTCCTACCAACCATATCTTTGCCGAACGTGGACACAAAGATATTCACCTGCAAGTTGGCAGACAGCTTAGCCCCATTCATGCAGGGCCTGGTCGACCTGGACCAGGCTGGATTTATCACTGAAAGGTGCTGTAGCGTTAATACCAAACACCTCTGCACAAGCCCATCGATCATGTGTGCCAGCAATACTGCTATTGGTTGATGCTGAAAAAGTGTTTGATCACATACATTGGCCATACTTGCAGGATGTGCTGGCCAAGTTTTGCCTTGACCCCCTCTTTCATAAATGGGTGTGGTGTAATTATTCCGCTTCATGGGCACAAGTCAGAGTTTATGGAGTGTTGGCACGCCACTTTATTATAGCTCTTTGTCTCGTATATGGAATCCTTGGCAGAGAGAATACTGGGCAAACCACCAATAAGGGGCATCCCAATGGGAAGTAGGGAACACAAACTGTCCATGTATGCCGACAACTCATGATATCACTCTCTCACCCTTACACGTCCCTTCCACACTACAGGACTTTGGCAGGGTCTCGTGATTTAAAGTTAATCTTCAGGAAACACTAATACTGGGTCTTACCATTCCGCAGGTGGCTCATGTACAACTTAGTCACCAGATCCCTTCCCTCCGGGCTACACAGGGGGTCCCCTAGCTGGGCCATGTATGCCGACAACTCATGATATTGCTCACTCACCCTTTCACGCCATTCCACAGTACAACACTTTGGCAGGGTCTCGTGATTTAAAGTTAATCTTCAGGAAATGCTAATGCTGGGTCTTACCATTCTGCAGGTGGCTCATGGACAACTTAGTCGCCAGATCCCCTTCCTCCGGGCTACACAGGGGGTCCCCTAGCTGGGCCTGTATATTCACTCTACCTTAGAGAAAATGGCGAAGTGTAATTATGGATCACTCGTATCATATGCAGGTCAGACCTGCAGCTATAGGTGGGAGGTTCCCTCTCCTGGATGGGACGGTTGGCAGTAGTAAAAATTACTCTCCTGTCCAAAATGCTATATGTGATGCAGACGTTGCAGCTCCAGCCCACACCACATGTCCAAGGAAAGATGCAGCAGTTAATTCAACATTGCATCTGGGACTGTAGAAAGGCTAGGATGGCTAAGACCCATCTTTTTTGGCCACAGAGAGACGGTGGACTGGGAATACCCCATTTGACACAATATTACCAGAAATTGCTACTTGGATTTATGGTTGAGTGGTCATGGCCTACATCCAAGAAGCACTAGTGCTTCATAGATCAAGCAATTACAGGGGTATATCTGAAATATAGCCTGGCTCCCTAAACAACAAAGAGCATTATGAGTTTATGTCTCCACGGTACTCCGGGCAACATTAAGCAATTGGGATAAGGTACAAATCTTGAAGAAACTGTCTTCTTGTGTCTCACCTCAAACACCATACTTGGGAATCCCGATTATATTTGCATTTTTAAAACCCTGTTACACTAAGTCCCATCATCGGCACAGCAAAGGTGGGAGGAGGAATGTGAATGTTCCTTTACCCCCAAGAAATAGGCAGACATCCTGCCTAGCACACGCACTTCCACTTGCAGCGACAATGGTAATGAAACACTCATAAAAATCATGCATTATTGGTATTATACACCTAAGAGACTGGCCAATTGGAAGCCAGGCGGGGATGACAGTTGTTGACAGAAATGGGGTTATCCTGGGACATTGACACATATCTTTTGGCAATGTCTCCAATTGCAACACTAGTGATCAAAGGACCAGAGAGACATTAATGAGATGTATATATAACAGTGACATTGTGCACTTCTCTAGCTACAAGGTCAGCGAAAGGCAAGGCCATCACTCTTAAACTTTGTTTAGCAAAACAAACCATACCAGCTAGAGGGGGAATGGACGCTGTCCCAACGAAGCTGGACTGGCTTCCCAAACCATAGTGTTTACTGGGTAAGGAGAAGCTGACTGCTTTGGTTCAACACAGAGGCCCACATGCATCATTGTGTCTTTTTGCATTTCTTAATTTGCGAAAAATAAGGAATCGCAAATTAAGAAATGCAAAATGATATGCATCAATATTTTCGGTATTCTTTTGGGATTCGGTAAAAATCACAATTTTTACCGAATCCCAAAGAAATACCGATTTCTTAACTTAATTTTCGCAATTCCCATTGATCCCTATGGAGTCAATGGAAATTGCGAGTGGCACTTAGAAAATTTCATGGGTGCAGGGGGGGGTCCAAAGGACCCCCCCATGCACCCCTGAAATGTATTTTTCGCATCATGTTGCACACACACATGTCCTAAGGACATGTGTGTCCGTAACATGAATGTTGAAAAAAAAACATTTTACACATTTTACACACTTTTCCCAAATTTACCGAGTGGTTCAACCACTCGGTAAATGTGGCACCCTATTTGCGAATTTTCACTTTTTAAAAAAATGATGCATTGCTTTTAAGAAATCGCACATCTGCGACTTCTTAAAAGCACCCACAATTTTAGAATTCGCACACATGTTACGAATTCTAAAATTGCTTCATGCATCCCAAAAAGCACTTTTGCATTCGCAAACGGCCGATTTTAAGGAATCGCACCGTTTGCGAATACAAAAATGCTTGATGCATGTGGGCCAGAATGCCCAAATCCGCTAAGACATGGGGACCACACATACACTTCATCTCCCAGGAGTTTTGAGATGTGTCCTGCCTGACATACGTAAGAGTACTCTGTCTCACACAATCTCCCACTGAAGGGGCTTTAGCCAGCCACTGATTGACACCTCATTGTAATTGATTAGATTGCATTGCCACATGTATTGCTGAGAACTGTCTCCTACATTTCCCCTACACTCTCTACCGATTTCACCCTGTCTGACCCTCTCTCTGGGCTTTCTCCTTCACCTTCCCAGGTCATGTTTTGTCTCTTGGTCACTCCCCCACCAGCCAGTGGATGCAGGGGGGAGTGTTTTGTATTGTTGATCCTTAACCTTGACAAACTTCAGATTTAAACCTAATGTAACTCCAGTCCAAAATGTATAATAAAATTGTTATACAATAAAATATTTAAAATGCACTACTCTAACATCAATGCAACAAACATTGAGGAAAATACTTACATGTGGGACAGATTTAAGATTTTAAATGCAGCTGAAGAAACACTGAGGTGAGTGTATACATTAAGAATCCTCATATATACTCTTCTAACTCGAGTGCAACAAATATTGGACAAAATGGATATGATTGATGAAGGGACATATTTATAATATTAAAGAATATGACCTTTCATCAATCATATCCATTCTATCAAGTCAGATACACACTGGGGTAAGTGCATACTATGGAGTCGTCATAGTTATTATTCTAACTCCAGTCAAACAATGGGGAAAATGCTTATATATGAAGCTGGTGGGCGAGGCAGATTTACTGTTCTAACTCCAGTCCAACTAACAGGAAGGGGGACTATATTTCGAGGTTCAGATTTATTCTAAATACAGTGAGTACAACAAATACTGGGGAAAGTGCCTACATTGGAAGGGGTGGTGGAGGATTTACAATTCAAACTTGAGTTCAACAAAAGGTGGGGAAAGTGCATACATTTGGGTGGGGGCAGAATTACTATTTTACCTCCAGTCCAGAAAAGTTAAGTGCATATGTGTTTTAGGAAGGTCAGATTTCCTCAACCTCAAGCCAGAAAACATTGGTCTATGTGCATATCTGGGAGAGCCAGATGTACTAGTCTGACTACCATCCAGCAAACATTAGGGCAAGTGCATACATTTGGGAAGTCAGATTCAGTAGTCAAACTGCTAATCCATAAACTTATATGAATGTATATGGGACTGATTCACTAATGTAAACTTAGACTTTTGTGTACCTTTACAATTGTTTACTATTCACAAAGATTCTTCGCACATAAAAAGATAGGGCAGTCCTTTCTTTTTAAGTACAGAGATTCGGCACTCAAACATACTACTCATAAATCCTTTTGTGAAACATGCCCTATGTATTTAAAAGACGCTCTAATAACAACATATGAAATGTATAAATAAATAACTTGTAATGTAAAATGTAAAATATCATTTACAAATGATACTTATTAAAAGTTATATTTCTGTTTAATTAATTTAAAAATAAAAACATATCATGTAAAATATAAAAAAAACAAAAAAAACTATTACCTGAATTTAACCAAAAGTATGAAAACTATTGGCGTCTAAGAATATTAAAAAGACCATTCCCACTCTAGTGTATGCAAAGGTAGGGAAAGTGCTGGACTTACTATTTCCACTCTAGTCTGTCCAATAGTGCAACTGTAGGGATAGTGTTGCACTTAGGAAGATTAAAATTTACAACTTCCACTCCAATCTGTGTAACAGAAAGGAAAGCTTTGGACTTGGGAGTGGTAAAATTAACTATTCCCACTTCAGTCAGCGCTACAGTAGGGATACTGTTGGGGTTTGGAGGGGTACAATTTACTGTTCCAGTCCAGTCTGTGCAACAGTAGGGATATCAGAGGGGTGAAATCTACTGATCCCACTCCAAACAGCACAACAACAGGAAAGTGTGTACAGTAGAGGGGACAAATGTCTAGTCCTACTTCAGTTTGTACTACAGTGGGTAAAGCATTGGATTTTGGAGGGGTAAAATTTACTATTCCCACTTCAGTCTCTGCAACAGTAAGGACAGTGTTAAATTTTGGAAGTGTAAAACACAATTATCACTCCAAACAGTGCAACATTGGCAAACGTATTGGACTTTGGAGGGGTAAAAGTTACTATTCTGACTCCAGACTGTGAAACAGTAGGGAAAGCATTGGATTTTGAAGATGTCAGTGTTAGACCTGGCATCCTTGGCATGGTCTCCCCTGACTTTCTGCCTCTTGAGCTCCTATATTGATAACTTAATTTTTGCTGACGTTAGGATTCTGGGCACTTTACCAATGCTAACCAGTGCTAAAGAGCATATGCTCTGCATTTTAAACATGGTGATATTGGCTTACCCAGAGTTGGCATATTTAATTTACTTGTAAGTCTCCAGTAAAGTGCACTATGTGTGCTCAGGGCCCGTAACTTAAATGCTACTAGTGGGCCTCCAAAAAGAACTATTGATGGACGGAATGCTGAACAATGTCAAACATTTACCCCCAGTACAGAGATCTGGGCCTAAATCCGTTGTTTTTTTTTTGCTTGCCATTCCAGTTTGGACCCAGTCATATGCAAACAATCTTGATCCTGCTCCCCATGGGAACAGTTCAGCCTGAGCAGCCAGGCCAGGTCCTTCCTGGACCAGAAACAAGCATCCTAGGACTGGTTTAGGAGTATCATCCCTCACTATCCAGGCTAGCTTGACTCCAGAGACATGGTCAGCACGGATCCCACGACTGGGCATACCTGTCCCACTTAGAGCAACAAATGCAAAAAGAACAATTGTCATGAAGTTCCTACAAATCTATATAGGATCTGCCTGTTTAGGCAACATAAACTAAGGGATTGGTGTCCAGACTGATTCCAGACACCCCCGGAGGATATGTTAGTATGTAGACCACCTAGCTCACAGTGCCTCTATAAGCCCCACAACCTTACCAAGTAGCGAATAGTTTCTGGCAACTATCGAACATGACAGCTCCCAAACCCCTCAGGGATCGTGGAAACAGTACATTACTTTTCGCTCAATCACTCATGCTCATTTTGTCTTTGAGAGATACACAGAATAAATAGTGGGGACGTTTTCAATAAGCATTTATTGAACCAGCGTCATTCTAGAATACATACGTGCTCTGCAACAACCATTAGGCAGAAACAGATGTATACAGTTATAAGCACCAACAGAATAAATAAAAGGAAGAATTCTACCATGATGCCAAAACAGTGAACATATGCAGGCATATAGATACATGGCAGTAATCATGAATACGTCTAAGATACAAACTCTAAGTAAGTGTTCCTAGCATGTATGTTGGTGTAAAAGCCAAGAATCCCCCTAGGAAAGAGCCAACCCCATTACCTGATGTGAGAGAATAAAGGACCCCGTCTTTGTCTCGAGTTGGACAACACTCAACAGATGTCAGACCACTGCGTGCTGGAGTGTCTGCAGGTAGTGACTTCAGCGTTTCTTGTCAGCATGGACGCTTTTTTTCCTCTGGCTTGCCCAGCGAAGATGTGGTATTTATATACCAGAAAGGTATCCTCAGGGGTTCTACCTAGATGTGTCATGGTACTGTGGGCATGTCAGCCAAGTATGACAATAGTGTTGACCCGTGTACAGTTATTGTTAGATCTAGGGGTCTCTAGTTGGCAATGGTCATCACCTTTGTCCAAATAGGGACCCTTACTTCTAAGCCAGGATAAGGGGATTACACTCCTTAATAACCCCTGCTCACCCCCTTGGTAGCTTGGCACGAGCAGACAGGCTTATCTCAGAGGCAGTGTGTTAAGCATTTGTGAATATACACAGTAATACAATGATAACACTACAGATGGACACAACACAGGTTTTATAAAAATGAGTATTCTTTATATAGACTTAAACACAAGACCACAAATGACAAAAATCCACAATACTACACTTAAGATTGCTTAAAAGATCATTAAAGTCTCTTAGTTCAAGTTGTTGGTAAATGTGACAAAGTTCTCAACAAAGTGCCTGGATGCGTAACGCAAAGTGAACGAAAGGCTCGCAAAAGGGAAGATGCGTCGGTTCCGTGACCCAGGGGAACGGTTGCGTCCTTCCTCAATGCTTGCGCAGAGTAGGGGACTCGTCGTGAGCCTTACCGGTGCGGAGGTGATGCGTAGATTCTTGGCCTGTGGGCCCGTTGCGGTGCTCAAGATGGTGCCTTGATGCGATGCGACGATCCGGTTGCGATGTGAGAAGATGGTGCCCTTGATGCGGCAATCCAATGATGCCCTGGCAGCCTTGCGACGACTCTGTA
The DNA here is from genome assembly GCF_964261635.1 of Lissotriton helveticus. Lineage (NCBI taxonomy): Eukaryota > Metazoa > Chordata > Amphibia > Caudata > Salamandridae > Lissotriton > Lissotriton helveticus. Next base: position 1,053,187,829 of record NC_136069.1, on the reverse strand, counting down.
CTTTGGAGCCGCGACAGGCCCTGCGACACGCTTCTCCGGTGATGCGATGGCGACTCTCTCTATGGCGTCACGCTTCTCCGGTGATGCGACAGCAGGCAGCTTCGATGAACACACTCTTCCAGGGAGATGTGGCGAAGGCTCGCTTCTCCGGCGTTACGATTATTTCAGCTGCGGCGGCGACATGCTTCTTCTCGATGCGTCGCGCTTCCAGTTCCCAGCGGCACGCAAGTGACTGGAGTCAGAATTCCCAGCAAGTAAATTCAGGAGGGAGCTGGAGGTGAAGTCTTTTGTCCCTGAGACTTCAGCAGGAGGCAAGCACAGTTCAAGCCCTTGGAGAATATTCTGTAGATGAAAGTCATTACAATGTTCCTTCTCCTTTCCCTTGGCAATGAAGCAACCACTGCAGGTCAACCCAGCAAACAGCACACTGGCAGGGGGGCAGTACAAGCTCCTGCAGCTTCCTTGGTTCTTCTCCTTGGCAGAAAGGTTTCTTGTTCCAGAAGTGATCTAATCTCTTGGATCCAAAAATGTATACCCCAAAATCCTTTGCTCTCTGAAGGCAGAGAGGCATCTGCCTAGTTCAAACCTGTTCCTGAGCACTTTGCTTACATGACTCTCTTCTTCCCTTCACTATGCAGGGCAGAGACATCAGACGCCCCACAGGAGGTGGAGCCAGCACAGGGGAGGGAAGATACAGCTCTGGAGCACTTTATTGACATGATTCCTCCTCTCCTTTCACAGTGCAGGGCAGAGACATCAGACAAGCCACAGGGGGTGAAGCCAGCATTGTAGAGGGAAGACCCAGCCCTATTCAGGTCCCAGGTGCAAATCCTCCCTCCCATCTAGATGCAGATCTCCCTATTCACCACTGGGCTGCCCCAGCCTGTCTCCTGGAATCCACCAGCCCTGTCACTCACAAACCCAGGCAATGAATACACAACCCAGCAGAGACAGGCTCCAATGGTTAGGCAAGCAAATACCTACTTTCTAAAAGTGGTATTTGAAAACACAGAATATTAAAATAAATTTTACTAAAAGATGTATTTTATTATACCGAGTTCAGGCATACTAAATTCGAATTTCTACCATGTTCCCTGAGTCAGTTAGGATTATAAGAATGTAATAATCTAACTTCCCCTTCTGGCCTATGAGAACAGGTAGCCTTCAATAGTGAAAAACGAAAATGGCTGTAATTCACTATTAGAAAATGCTACACACATCAGGGCAGGTCCTACCTTATACTTACAATGCATCCTGCACTTGGGCCTACCATAGGGGTGTCTAATATTAAGCAAAGGGAAGGGTTAGGGACTGGCAAGTGGGTGCACTTGGCCAAGTTGACATGGCAGTGCTAGACTGCACATAGGCCTTGCAGTGGCAGGCCAGAGATACACTTTACAAGCTGCTTCTGTGGGTGGCACAACCAGTTGACATGGCAGTGCTAGACTGCACATAGGCCTTGCAGTGGCAGGCCAGAGACACACTTTACAAGCTGCTTCTGTGGGTGGCACAACCAGTGCTGCAAGCCCACCAGCAGCATTTTATTTACAAGCTCTGGGCACACACGGTGCACTGTATTAGGGGCTGACAGATAAATCAAATAACCCAATCATGGAATCCAATTAGTATATCAATTTAACATAGGGAGCACTTGCACTGTGGCACTGATTAGCAGTGGCACAGTGCCCAAAGCATAAATCCAGCAAAAACATATCAAAACAGAGGAGGCAATCCGTCAAAATGGAAGGAAGACTCACGCCAATGATGTCAGGTCTAACACGTGTCCCCTCCAGCTGAAATGTGGGGAGAACTACCCTTCCCCTTGGGAGTTCTCTTCACTAATGTAGAAAAATCTGGACAGACCATCAGCGTTGGCGTACTCTGTACCTGGGCGGGGTTGCACCGTAAAGTCCATACCCTGTAGGGAAATGGACCTCCTCATCAACTTTGGGTTCTCACCCCTCATCTGCATCAGCCATCTGAGGGGGCTGTGGTCGGTCTGAGCCCGGAAGTGAGTCCCGAACAAGTATGGTCTCAACTTCTTCAGTGCCCAGACCACAGCAAATGCCTCAGCTCAATTGCACTCCACCTCTGTTCCTGTGGAAGTAACCTCCTACTGATAAAGGCTACAGGTTGGTCTAGGCCCTCTTCATTAATCTGTGATAGAACAACCCCCACACCATGCTCTGAAGCGTCTGTCTGTACAATTAATTCGTTTGAGAAGTTGGGCGCCTGAAGCACGGGTGCTGTGCACATGGCAGTCGTCAGGGCATTAAAAGCCTTCTCACAGGTGTCAGTCCAGTTCACTTTCTTGGGCTGCTTCCTGGAAGTCAGCTCAGTCAAGGGTGCAACAATGTTGCCATACCCCTTGACAAACCTCCTGTAGTACCCTGTGAGTCCTAAAAAGACTCCCACCTGTGTCTGAGTCTTTGGGGGTTCCCATGCCAGGATGGTATCAATCTTGGGTTGTAGGGGCACCACCTGGCTGCTTCCTACCTGGTGACCCAAGTACACCACGGAGCCCTGCTCGTTCTGGCACTTACTCGCCTTGATCGTGAGGCCTGCCTTGTGCAGTGCCATCATCACTTCCCAGAGGTGATGCAAGTGTTCTTCCCAACTGGCGCTGAACACAGCAATGTCATCTAGGTAGGCGGCACTTAAATCCTCCAGCCCAGTCAACACCTGGTTGACCAACCTCTGAAAGGTGGCAGGTGCATTCTTCATCCCAAAGGGCATAACCCAGAATTGGTAGTGCCCATCTGGTGTGGAGAATGCTGACCTTTCCTTAACCCCATCAGTCAAGGTGAGCTGCCAGTACCCAGACGTCAAATCAAACGTACTAAGGTACCGTGCAGCCCCTAATCGATCTATGAGCTCATCAGCTCTGGGGATGGGGTGTGCATCAATCCTGGTGACTGAATTGAGCCCTCTGTAGTCCACACAGAACCAGAGTTCAGGTGTGGCACCCGGCGAGGCAGCCTTTGGGACCAAGACCACTGGGCTGGCCCAAGGACTGTTCGAAGACTCAATGACTCCTAAAGCGAACATCTTGGAAATTTCCTCCTTAATGTAAGCCCTAACCTTGTCAGTCACTCTGTGAGCCTTGTGCTTCACAGGAGGACTGTCTCCAGTGTCCACATCATGAACGCACCACTCTGTGACACCAGAAACCAAGAAAAATAGATCAGAGAATTGCCCCAGAAGCTGTCGACAATCTTGCTGCTGATCAGGGGTCAGTGTGGCAGAGAGGCTGAGACCATCCACTGACCCATCTTGCTCTCCATTCCATCATCTGTCGCTAGGAGCATGCCCACTTCGGACCTTTCTAAGTGGGGCTTTAGGCTGTTCACATGCAGGACCCGCAAGGGGTTCCTGGGAGTCCGCAAGTTCACCAGATAGGTGACATCACTCTTGCGCTCCACCACCTCATATGGACCGGTCCACCTGTCCTGGAGCGCACAAGGCTCCAAAGGGGCCATGACCCAAACTTTCTGTCCAGGCTGAAGCTCAATCAGAGTGGCATTCTGATCGTACCACCGCTAAATTTCCTCCTGGCTGGCTTCCAGTTCGCTTGAGCGAGATCTCTGAAGTGCCGAGTCTGGTTCCTGAAGGCCAGCATGTAGCTATATACATCCTGGGAAGGTTTCCTGGGAGATTGCTCCCAGCCTTTCTTGACCAAACTCAAAGGTCCGCTTACCGGGTGACCATACAAAAGCTCAAAGGGGCTTAACCCTAGAGACTTTTGCGGCCCCTCACAGTAGGCAAACAGAAGGCATGGCAAGAGAACGTCCCACTTACACCTCATTAGTTCGTCAAGACCCATGATCATGCTCTTAAGGGTCCGGTTGAATCTTTCAACCACCCCATTTCCTTGCGGGTGGTAAGGAGTGGTGAACTTATAGGTAATACCACACTCCTTCCACAGAGACTTCATATCATTGGAAATGAAGTTTGTACCTCGGTCAGGCACAACCTCTCTGGGGAACCCCACACGGGAGAAGATCCTCATCAGTGCACGTCCCACCACGGGGGCCATCACTGTCCTGAGCGGGATGGCTTTCGGGTACCGGGTAGCATGGTCCACCAAGACCAAGATAAACCTGTTGCCCATGGCTGTCTTGGGGTCCAGTGGCCCCACAATGTCAATGCTCACCCGTTCAAAGGGGGTACTGACTACAGGGAAAGGATGGAGAGGGGCCTTGTGCCTCTTCCGCATCTGGGGCCAATAAAAGTGGGAGACAAAACTTTCAAAGGTCTTGTTCTGGCCCAGATGACCAGCTAAAGGAACATCATGAGCCAAACCCAGTAGGAAGGCTCTGAAGTGCTGGGGTACCACCAGCACACGGGCTGACCCAGGCTCAGCAACCTTAGGCTCGCTCTACAGGAGACCATTCTACCAGTGGATCCAATGTGACCCAGACTGATCACCTGCTGCCTGGTTTGTGGCCTGTTGCCTCAAACCCACAAGAGAAGGGCACTTCTGCTGCTCTTCATAAAATTCCTCCCTGGAGGGACCCCCTTCTTGCTGCCAATGGGTCAGCTCAGGTAGGTTCCCGAGTTCAGAAATTTGCTCCCCTGTAGGTTCCGGGGCATCCCCTCAAGGTCTGCCTCCTTCTGGACCGTGGGAACAATGGGGGTTGGTTTCCCACGCCCCCCTGCCTCTTCTCTTTAAGGCAGGTCCATGAGCCATACTTTCAGGCTCCAGGGTGTCTTGTACACTCAATTTGAGAAGGTAAAACTTTAGCGTAACCCATTTGGAATTGTATCCAACATTTCCTTCATCGCTGTTAGCTTGACTTTTCAGATTTGGCCTGGTCTAGCATGACCTAAAGCAACCTTCTAGCTCTTTTGACTTTTAAGTGCTGTTTTTGGATTTAATATTTAAAAATTCATATCATGACTTCTACTGATTGGATTCTTGTCGTTTTCTTCTTAGTTTACTCAGATAAATATTCTCTATTGATGAAGAGTCTTTTGTGGTTTTTCACTGTGTTGCTGTAATTAATGTGTTGCACAAATACTTTACAGATTGCCTCTTAGCCTGACTGCTCTCTGGCAATCTACCAGAGGGTGAGCACATATACATTTAGGTAGTCTATCTGACTTACCCTGAGTAGGGTGGTGGTCCAGGTGCATACCTCTGCCAAGTAGAGACCCCATTTCTCACAGTGAGGTTTACTATTCCCACTCTAAACAGTGAAACAGTAGGGAAAGTGTTGAATTGCAAAGAGTTAGATTTTACTATTCCTACTGCAGTCTTAACAAGAGTACGGAAAGACATTACCTATATAAATAACACTATGAATGTAAAATAAATTATGAAACTCTTAATATAAAAAATATTAATAAGCACAAAATAGAAGTGTATAATTAAGAATGAAAAATAAACAATTCACATAATTACTACTCAATAACATAAATAATACTGTCTGACATTCAATATGGCTTCGTAAGGGTCTGGGCACTGTGGAACAGGGTCTTAATTTAACCATCCTTTAGGGCACATACACCAAGGCAAAAAGGGGCAGGTTATATTTGGCATTCATCGATTTAACCACAGCCTTCAACTCCGTTATCCACGACAAGTTCTGTAAGATTTTAGAAGAAATGGGGGTGGATAAATCACCCATATATTTCTTGAGGCAACTCTACTCAGGGGCGAAGGTAAGAGTCTGTTATGGTGTAGGTGGAGAGTGCACAAAGGCATTTAGCATAAGGAGAGGAGTGAGACAAGGCTGTGTCCTGACACCTTTCCTCTTTAACTTTTATATAAATGATCTAGGATGGGTATTGGCGAAGGAGTTCCAGGACCTACAGATAATTGACAAACGCCCCATACCTGCACTTCTATATGCAGATGACTCAGTCCTTACGGCACGCACTCCGCGGGGTCTCCAACGGGTAGTCTCAAGTTCTGCTTCATTTATGCGTTAATACTTCAAAAACATTCACAATGAAGTATGGAGCAGGTAGTAATAAGAGCAGAGATTTTTACATTGATGCTAAAAGGATTGAATGCTCAAAAACATTCTCCTATTTAGGGATTTTCTTTGACCGAATGGGGACTTGGAGCAGTTAACTGTTTATTAAAGTATTGGCAGCCCTATCACACTTCAGTAGAAAATTTTGCCGCTGCCCACCGGTTTAACTGTTGCAAATTATGGTGATTGCATTTGGGGCCCGTTGATACTAATTCTCTACAGATTACCGAGAAAGTATTTTTCAGGTTTTTTCTGGCTGTCCCAGATAGTACTTCCACCCATATCAACCATGCAGATTTAGGCATGCCATATTTACCGGACATTATAAAAATTCAGCCAGCCCTGCTGTGGCACAGGATCAGGACTACTGAGAACACACTACTTAATCACCAAATCTTGAATGACAGCCGCAGATTACATGGGGCCATGCACATTAGGTGACTAAACTATGTAAAAAAAATCACTATCAATCTTTTGCCACCCAGAATATTATAATTAACCCAATACCATGAATACAGGTGATAGGCAAGAGCTTAAAAGTTCTTGTTTGTCCTTACTGGAAGAAAATAGAAATACCACAGAAATGGCAAAATCAACTGTACAAGCACACCAACTTACCCTGACCACATACAGTTTTCAGCCGTATTTAAGGATTGTTAACACGTTTTAGATTGGTATCACAACAGAACAATTAGTTTTCCTGATCTGAATGATTGGTCCAGACCGATGTGTAAATGTCCTTGTGATGACCTATCCCAACAGTCGACACTGCACATATTCTTTTTTTATAAATTCTATTCCGTGCAGAGAAGGAGGTGGATCCTTCTGATTTTAAGATCACTCGGCCTTAGACAATGTTGTCCTGCACTATTGGTTTTACAATTATTAGAGAATGAACCTTTTATTACTTCTATAATTGTGTTTTTGAAAAATGTTTTTAAATGTAAGAAAACAATTTTGATGTAAGTCCACTTGAGCCACTGTCTTTGTATATAATCGATTTCTGAAATTGTATATTTCATCCTTTTGAAAAAAAAGTTATGAACTGATAATCATGTTGTCAATTTATGTCTGCTTTTACGATTTTTTAATTAAGAAATCGAATAAAGCTTTATTGATTGATTGATTGACATAAATAATAAATAATTAATAAATGATTGTTATTTAACTATTATTTCATTATTTTCCCACCCTCTACTCCTACAAACCTAGCATTCTACACTTAAATTAAAACTTAAAAAATAAACATTCCATAATTTACATTTTTAAAATCAATGAAATACTTAATTAACAATAATAAATTGTTAATTAATTGTTACATAATTTACTTCCCATCCTTGACCTCTACAAATCTAGCAGCCTACAACTAAATTATAAAAAAAGTAGTCCATCATTTAAATACTTACAATTCAAGTGCATCATTAATTGCAAATAATAATTAACAAATAGCTAATTAGAAATTAATGAACTTCCCACCCTATACCTCTATAATCCTAGAATCCTGCAACTAAAATATCACTAATACAAATCTCTATTCCATATTGTATGCAATTACAATTAATAAAATAATTATTTAAAATATTATTAAATAATTAGTTAATTGTTACTTAATTAACTTCCCATCCTAAACCCATTCAAACCTAGCAGCCCACAACTAAAACATAAGTAGAATACATAGGTATTCCAAAAATACATGATTAAAATCAAATCAATAATTAATTAACAATTAATATTTAGTTATTCCTTAATTAACTTGTATGCCCCTACAAACCTAGTCTACAAATAACATATAATGAAAGTAATAGAATACTGTATAATTTATATAATAGATAACAATTGTATGATTAAGTAAAATTGATAAAGTATTTCATCATTATTATTATTTTGTGGTTTTTCACTGTGTTGCTGTAATTAATGTGTTGCACAAATACTTTACAGATTGCCTCTTAAGCCTGACTGCTCTCTGGCAATCTACCAGAGGGTGAGCACATATACATTTAGGTAGTCTATCTGACTTACCCTGAGTAGGGTGGTGGTCCAGGTGCATACCTCTGCCAAGTAGAGACCCCATTTCTCACAGTGAGGTTTACTATTCCCACTCTAAACAGTGAAACAGTAGGGAAAGTGTTGAATTGCAAAGAGTTAGATTTTACTATTCCTACTGCAGTCTTAACAAGAGTACGGAAAGACATTACCTATATAAATAACACTATGAATGTAAAATAAATTATGAAACTCTTAATATAAAAATTATTAATAAGCACAAAATAGATGTGTATAATTACGAATGAAAAATAAACAATTCACATAATTACTACTCAATAACATAAATAATACTGTCTGACATTCAATATGGCTTCGTAAGGGTCTGGGCACTGTGGAACAGGGTCTTAATTTAACCATCCTTTGGGGCACATACACCAAGGCAAAAAGGGGCAGGTTATATTTGGCATTCATCGATTTAACCACAGCCTTCAACTCCGTTATCCACGACAAGTTCTGTAAGATTTTAGAAGAAATCGGGGTGGATAAATCACCCATATATTTCTTGAGGCAACTCTACTCAGGGGCGAAGGTAAGAGTCTGTTATGGTGTAGGTGGAGAGTGCACAAAGGCATTTAGCATAAGGAGAGGAGTGAGACAAGGCTGTGTCCTGACACCTTTCCTCTTTAACTTTTATATAAATGATCTAGGATGGGTATTGGCGAAGGAGTTCCAGGACCTACAGATAATTGACAAACGCCCCATACCTGCACTTCTATATGCAGATGACTCGGTCCTTACGGCACGCACTCCGCGGGGTCTCCAACGGGTAGTCTCAAGTTCTGCTTCATTTATGCGTTAATACTTCAAAAACATTCACAATGAAGTACGGAGCAGGTAGTAATAAGAGCAGAGATTTTTACATTGATGCTAAAAGGATTGAATGCTCAAAAACATTCTCCTATTTAGGGATTTTCTTTGACCGAATGGGGACTTGGAGCAGTTAACTGTTTATTAAAGTATTGGCAGCCCTATCACACTTCAGTAGAAAATTTGGCCGCTGCCCACCGGTTTAACTGTTGCAAATTATGGTGATTGCATTTGGGGCCCGTTGATACTAATTCTCTACACATTACCGAGAAAGTATTCTTCAGGTTTTTTCTGGCTGTCCCAAATAGTACTTCCACCCATATCAACCATGCAGATTTAGGCATGCCATATTTACCGGACATTATAAAAATTCAGCCAGCCCTGCTGTGGCACAGGATCAGGACTACTGAGAACACACTACTTAATCACCAAATCTTGAATGACAGCCGCAGATTACATGGGGCCATGCACATTAGGTGACTAAACTATGTAAAAAAAATCACTATCAATCTTTTGCCACCCAGAATATTATAATTAACCCAATACCAGTACAGGTGATAGGCAAGAGCTTAAAAGTTCTTGTTTGTCCTTACTGGAAGAAAATAGAAATACCACAGAAATGGCAAAATCAACTGTACAAGCACACCAACTTACCCTGACCACATACAGTTTTCAGCCGTATTTAAGGATTGTTAACACATTTTAGATTAGGTATCACACACAGAACAATTAGTTTTCCTGATCTGAATGATTGGTCCAGACCGATGTGTAAATGTCCTTGTGATGACCTATTCCAACAGTCGACACTGCACATATTCTTTTTTTATAAATTCTATTCCGTGCAGAGAAGGAGGTGGATCCTTCCGATTTTAAGATCACTCGGCCTTAGACAATGTTTCCTGCACTATTGGTCTTACAATTATTAGAGAATGAACCTTTTATTACTTCTATAATTGTGTTTTTGAAAAATGTTTTTAAATGTAAGAAAACAATTTTGATGTAAGTCCACTTGAGCCACTGTCTTTGTATATAATCGATTTCTGAAATTGTATATTTCATCCTTTTGAAAAAAAATTATGAACTGATAATCATGTTGTCAATTTATGTCTGCTTTTACGATTTTTTAATTAAGAAATCGAATAAAGCTTTATTGATTGATTGATTGACATAAATAATAAATAATTAATAAATGATTGTTATTTAACTATTATTTCATTATTTTCCCACCCTCTCCTCCTACAAACCTAGCATTCTACACTTAAATTAAAACTTAAAAAATAAACATTCCATAATTTACATTTTCAAAATCAATGAAATACTTAATTAACAATAATAAATTGTTAATTAATTGTTACATTATTTACTTCCCGTCCTTGACCTCTACAAATCTAGCAGCCTACAACTAAATTATAAAATAAGTAGTCCATCATTTAAATACTTACAATTCAAGTGCATCATTAATTGCAAATAATAATTAACAAATAGCTAATTAGAAATTAATGAACTTCCCACCCTATACCTCTATAATCCTAGAATCCTGCAACTAAAATATCACTACTACAAATCTCTATTCCATATTGTTCGCAATTACAATTAATAAAATAATTATTTAAAATATTATTAAATAATTAGTTAATCGTTACTTAATTAAGTTCCCATCCTAAACCCATACAAACCTAGCAGCCCACAACTAAAACATAAGTAGAATACATAGGTATTCCAAAAATACATGATTAAAATCAAATCAATAATTAATTAACAATTAATATTTAGTTATTCCTTAATTAACTTGTATGCCCCTACAAACCTAGTCTACAAATAACATATAATGAAAGTAATAGAATACTGTATAATTTATATAATAGATAACAATTGTATGATTAAGTAAAATTGATAAAGTATTTCATCATTATTACTTACTAATTAACTTCCCACCATATCCCCCTTTAAACCCAACAAACCGCCACAACACTATAAATTACTATGAAAAATGTAATAAAAAATTTGAAATCTCCTAAATATATAAGCTATATTTAAAACTAATAACCTTTATGTAAACAATAGTAACACCTAAAAATGATAAATGAACTAAAACACATTCAAATAATTAAAAAACAATATTTTAACTGCTATAATATTGAAAACAATATTAAAAACATTTATATTACTTACCTCAAAAATCAATCTTCTTGTCGAAGATATTTGTGTTAATATTTCTGCATGCCGATATTTTTTATTGTATATTTTGTCCAAACACTGTGGAAATTTATGCATAGTCCTATGGTGAACCACTTTTCAAAATGGAAACACACCATAATCAATTTCATTCAGACTTTTCCCACTCTTACTACACGGGAAACATTTGACCATTGACCATCAGGAAGGCACACTTAATTGTCCCTAATATCTATCACTCATACACGATCTCTGTTATTTTATGTTATGTGGATTTGTAGAGTACACCAATCACCTGTGGGGGTATCCAGGCGCTCAAGCAGGTATATGTTTGTGTTTTCTCCACAGTTATTTTTAAAGCCAGTTATTCAGATTTTTTGAGGAACTCAAGAAGTGAGAAGGAACTCTGATGTGTTGTGGGAGTTCATTCCCTGTTTTGTGTGTGATGTAGGAGAACAAGCGATCTCCTGATCTGTTTTTGTGGATGCAGGTGGTCTGTGCAAGTGGGAGCGAGATGGCTGGTAGGCTGGTGAAAGTGTATGAGGTTGTTTAGGTACGCTGGTCTGGTGTTGATCAGAGTCAGAGCTTTACAGCTGTGATTGAGGAGTTGATATTGCCAGTTTTTGTGGACGCATTGCAGTGGAGCTCTCTGAGGTGATGTGAGATGTGGATGTGTCGATGGAGGTTGAGTATAAGTCTTGTGGCAGTGTTCTGTATTGTCTGTAGTCTGTGTAGGAGTTGCTTTTTGATTCTGGCGTAAAGTGCGTTGCCATAGTCAAGTCCACTTCTGATGAGTACTTGTATGACGGTTCATCTGGTGTTTTGTGGCAGCCACTTGAAGATTTTTCATAGCCTATGTAGGATTTGAAAGCAGGCAGCACAACCTGAGTTCACTTGTGCCATCATGGGTTGTTTGGCTTTCATGATTATCCCCAGATTTCTGGTGTGGTCAGTTGGTGTTGGTCCTAGCTCTGTGAGCCACTAGATGTCATCCAATGAAATGAAATGAAAATTAGGTTTATACAGCACACTTCTACCCTGAGGCCTCGTAGCGCTGGGACTGGGAGAGCAGAGAACAAAGCCAGACAATGAGTGTTAGTGAAACAGAAAGTCTGGACTGGATTGGAATCCAGTGGACCTTCTTCAAAGCAGATGACGCTGAATGCCTCCGGGGAAGCTCCAGGAGTAAGCGGGCCGCGCAGTTATGAGTCACCTGCAGTTCTTTGATGTTGGCCAATGGCGCGCCCAAATACAAAGCATTCCCGTAGTCTAGGCGGGCAGGATGAGGGCTTGCACCATAATCCTTCGAGCCTGAAAGGGGAGTAAAGGCAAACTTTTTCTCAACAACCTCATCAGGCCAAAGCAGGTGGCGGAGAGTTTGGTGGCTTGGTAGTTAAAACAAAGGGCGCTATCCAGCCACACGCACAGACTCTTAATCTGATCTTTAATGGCCCGGCACGGTGCCGAGACAGGTAGGCCACACCAGAGCCGAGCTGGGTGAGGGAGACTTACCCAGGAACATCAGTTCTGTCTTGCCCCCATTTAGCTTAAGGTGAGATAGTGCCATCCATTCGGCTACCACTTCTAGGCAAGTGCCCAAGGTGCTAGATGACCCCTCAGGGTGGTTTAGTGCCACCACCAGTTGGGTGTCATCTGCATAGGTGATAATTTCAATACCGAAAGTAAGCACTATCCCAGCCAATGGCTCCATACAGGCGTTAAAGGCATGGGGCTCAGGAAAGATCCCTGTGGGGCCCCACAGCTAAGAGGCCATCGGTTTGATGAGGTGGCACCCTTCGAGACCTGAAAGAAACGGTCTTTCAAAAAGGATTGAAGCTAGGTGATAGCCAAGTCTGTCACACCAAGATGTTTTAGTCGAGTGAGCAAGATGTTATGATCCACAGGGTCAAAGGCGGCACTGAGGTCAAGCAAAATAATTGCTGCTGTGCCGCCTTGGTCCAGGAGCCTCCGTGCCTCCTCTGTCACTGCCAGGAGGGCTGTTTCCGCCCCAAGCTTGGGACAGAAACCTGCCTGGGAGTCATGGAGTAGGTTGTTGGACTCCAGGTAGTGAACCAAGATGGTATTGACATGTCTCTCAAGCAGCTTGCCCAACCAGGGAAGAAGGGAGATGGGGCGATAGTTGGCCATGTTGGAGGTGTCGAAATTAGGTTTCTTCAGTTTTGCTCTGACTTGGGCACATTTCCACGCCAGTGGCACCTTTCCAGAGATGATGGAGGTGTTAAGAGCATTCAGGATTACTGGCCAGATTATATTCGTGACTAGCGTGAGGTAGCGCAGAGAAGCAGGATCGGTAGGAGAACCAGATGTTACTCTTGAGATTAGAGTGTTCAGTAATGCCTCATCAAGCAGGGGAAACTCTGTTAAGAAACACTGTGGATTAGAATAAGTACTCTCAGTGCAAGACGTAACGGATTTGTCCTGAGAAGGAGTAAAGGAATGGGATATAAGCTGAATTTTTTTGTGGAAATATTCAGCCTGCTTGTTGCAGCGAGCTTGGGCATCTTTTGGGTTAGGGAGTTTTTGTGGAATACTGATAAGAGATTTGGCAATCTAGAAAATCTCCTTAGGTGAATAGGCAGCCGCACTGATCCTGTCCTCATAGAATACAGATTGCGCAGTTTTGATTTGTCTCTTATAGTTTCTGATTGCCTCTCTGTAGGCATTTCTCCTGCCAGCTTCTGGGATCTGTTTCCAGCTCCCTTCTAGTTTTCTACACATTTGTTTGAGTTTCCTTAATTTAGGGGTGAACCATGGTGCCAATCTTTGTTTTGATTTTTCATATGATAGTTTCAATGGGAGTAGTGAGTCTAAAGATGTATATATCCAAGAATTAAAATTGCTGTTAGCCTTTTCAGGGTCTGGGTCAGAAGTGGGAATAGTGGCAATCAGTGAGGGGACCACTGGCTGACGGAAACATTAGACCATTTCCTTTCCAGCAGTGGAGCCGAGCTCTGCGCACAGTGGGAGACTATGGTCTCCCATTCCAAGGGAACAAGTGAGTGGTCTATCAACGGGAGAGGAATCGGAGTGCTCACGTGGAGCTTCAGATCATTGCTGAGCACGGCGTCAAGAATGTGACCCTTGATGTGTGTAGGGGCAAAGCCCTTCTGTACAATTTGAAGAGTTGAAAGATTAGATAGAAGGTCTATAGCCTGATGGTCAAGGGGGTCATCTAAATGGATATTAAGGTTTCAGAGAACTGTAAAATTTGCAGGGGTTAGTGCTAATTTGGCCACATGGGTCAGAAGACTATTAAGAAACTGACCAATGGGTCCTAGGGGCCGATAGAGTAACAGGCCAGAGAAGGTGACCGTAGGTGATATTTCTAGTGCAAAAGTCATACTTTCACAATCAGGTAGCTCCTCTATTGAGGAACGGCAGCAGAAACAATCTTTAAAGATTATCGCTAAGCCCCCGCTGTAGGAGCTGAGTAATAGCTGGATCGTCCTCATCCTGCAACCAAGTCACGGTTAGAAAGAGGGCGTCAAGTTTGAGATTTTGCATGAGAAGCATAGGTTCAGCTGAATGCTTGAGAAGGGAACAACAATTTAAAAGAACATTTTTAATGGGGGGTTGGTTGCCTGGACATCCTTTGTATGAGGGGTAAGTTTAAAATTGCAGTGAGGACAGTTTGAGAGGGTGTTGAAGGATAGTCGTGTGTTGAGGCATTCGGGTCCTAGGTGGTAGAGGGCTTTGTGAGCGTGGGTGAGGAGACGGAACGTTATTCTCTTGCTGACGGGGAGCCAATGGAGGTCTTTCAGGTGACCGGAAATGTGAGCTTGACGGGGGATGTCCAGTATGAGTCTGGCTGAGGCGTTTTGGATGCGTTGGAGTTTTTTCTGTAGTTTGGCTGTGGTTCCGGCGTAAAGGGTATTTCCGTAATCCAGTCGGCTTGTGACCAGTGCGTGGGTGACCGTTTTTCTTGTTTCGGTGGGGATCCAACGGAAGATTTTTTTAAGCATGCGTAGGATGTTGGAGCATGAAGATGAAACGGCGTTGACTTGTCTGGTCATCGAGAGGGAGGAGTCCAGGATGAAGCCTAGGTTACGTGCGTGATCTGTAGGTATGGGTGCTGTACCCAGGGCCGGTGGCCACCATCAGTCGTCCCAGGCAGAGGGGGATGATCCAAGGATGAGGACTTCCGTTTTGTCCGAGTTCAGTTTTAAACGGCTGTTCTTCATCCATTTGGCTACTTCTTTCATTCCTTCGTGTAGATTGGTTTTGGCGGTGTTTGGGTCTTTGGTGAGGGAGAGGATCAACTGGGTGTTGTCTGCGTAGGAGATGATGTTGAGGTTGTGTTGTCGCGCGATGGATGCGAGGGGACTCATGTAAACGTTGAAGAGGGTGGGACTGAGTGATGATCCTTGTGGTACGCCGCAGATGACTTTGGTGGCCTTTGATTTGAATGGGGGGAGGCGGACTCTCTGGGTTCTTCCGGTGAGGAATGAGATGATCCAGTCCAAGGCTTTTCCTTGTATTCCGACGTTGCTGAGGCGTTGTATAAGGGTGTTGTGACAGACAGTGTCGAAGGCGGCGGAGAGGTCAAGTAGGATGAGGGCAGCTGTTTCTCCGTTGTCCAGAAGCGTTCGGATGTCGTCTGTAGCTGCGATGAGGGCGGTTTCGGTGCTGTGTTTGGCTCGGAAGCCGGACTGTGAGGGGTCGAGGGATTTGTTGCATTTGAGGAAGGCAGCGAGCTGATTGTTGACGGCTTTCTCGATGACTTTGGCAGGGAATGGGAGGAGCGAGATGGGGCGGTAGTTCTTAAGTTCAGAGGGGTCCGCTGTGGGTTTCTTCAGAAGGGCGCTGAGTTCGGCATGTTTCCAGATTTCCGGGAAGGTAGCGGAGTTGAGGGAACAGTTGATGACATCGCGGAGATTGGGTGCTATGATGGAGTCTGCTTTGTTGAAGATGTGGTGGGGGCATGGGTTGGTTGGCGATCCTGAGTGGATGGAGTTCATCAGGCGGATGGTATCTTCAGTAGTGATTGGGTTCCAGGCGCAAAGGTTGTTAGAATGCTGTTTTGGTTCGGGGGTGGATGGAGTTGACTGGTCTTCTGATTGATTTTCAAAGCTGTTATGTATATCGGCGGTTTTGTTGTGGAAGAATGAGGATAATGAGTCGCAGAGGTCTTGGGAGGGAGTGATGTCATTGGTGCCGGCGATGGGGTTGGTAAAGTCTTTTACGATGTTGAATAGTTCCTTGCTGTTTTGGGCGTTGTTGTCCAGTCGATCTTTGAGTGCTGATTTCTTGGTGGATCGGATCAGTTGGTGGTGTTTGCGGGTGGCGTTCTTGAAGATGGCCAGGTTGTCAGTGGTTGGGTTTTTTCTCCAGGCTTTCTCGAGGGTGCGGCAGAACTTCTTGGATTTCTTAAGGTCTTCGTTGAACCAGGGGGCTTTTTTGATACCTTGCTAGATTTGATGGTTTTTCAAGGGTGCTAGTTCGCCGGCGCTGAGGGTGATCAATTGTGTGAGGTTGGTGGCTGCTTGGTTTGGGTCCGATGATTTGGCGGGAGGGTTTAGGTGAAGCAAAGAGGAGAGCTGGGCGGTGGTGATTTTGTTCCAATTTCTTCGGGGGATAGGTCGTGGGGGGTTGTGGGTCGTGGTCTTTTTGTAGTTGAAGTGTACGCAGCTGTGGTCCGACCAGTGGAGAGCTGTGGTGTGGTCGAAGGAGATGTGTTTGCTGGAGGTGAAGATTGGGCCGAGCGTGTGTCCGGCGAGGTGGGTGGGGGTGTCAACAAGTTGTTTGAGTCCGAGATTGGCCAGGTTGTCCAGAAGGGTGGTGGTGTTGTTGTTGTTATTCTTTTCCAGGTGGAAGTTGAGGTCTCCCAGTCGGATGAAGTTCTCGGAGGGGAGGGCGTGTGGGCTGATGAAGTCAGTGATGTCTTCGCTGAATTGTGTGCGGGGTCCTGGGGGTCTGTAGATGAGGTTGCCTCTGAGTGTGGTCTTGGGGTCGGTGTGGATCTGGAAGTGAAGGTGTTCGGCAGTAGCGAGGTTATCGTCGGAGCTGGTCGTGATGCGGATGGTGTTCTTATGGACGATGGCTATTCCTCCTCCTGTTTGGTTGATGCGGTCCTTTCGAATGATCTTGTAGCCGTCCGGGATGGCTATGGCGATGTCGGGCGCTGATGAGGCGTTCATCCATGTCTCTGTAAGGAAGGCGACGTCCGGAGATGTGGTGTCGAGTAGGTTCCAAAGTTTGATGGAGTGTCTGTGGACCGAGCGGGTGTTGAGCAGGATGCACTTTAGGTGGTTGTTGTCTGAGTTCTGTTTTGAGTTAGTGGATTTGGTGTGGGTACTGATGCAATCGTACTTGCAGGAGAGGCAGGTGAAGGGTCCATGGGTGTGTCCTGGGGCAGCTTGGAAGCAATGTGGTGTGCAGGCGGGGTTAAGGGCTGAGAGGGTTGCGGCGTCGTAAGTAATGCGGGTGGGATGGGTATTGCGGGGGCCAGGGGGTCTGGCGCTGGGCGCGGTCCAGGCGCAGACGGGCGTAGACGGGCTTACCTTTGGCGCTCCTTCGGCGCGACGCTGCTCGCGGAATCATCTATCATATGTGGATGGTGGAGGGGGGAGGGGCGAGGGAGGATCAGCTGGGAGGTGGGAGCGGGGTGGAGGTCCGGCCAGGAAGGCACAACAACAAACCACAAAATGGCAGCAAGCCAAAAACGAAACTGGATTGGGGCACAACCTGAAGACAACGCTATGCACAATGAAATGAAATAATTTACTCAAAGTCAGCCAGGCACAATGCAATTCTACTGACTGCGCGCTTTCTAAAATATAGCACTGCGGTAATTAAGTAACACAACAGCAGACAGGCACTAATGAGCGTTTTCGAGGCTAAATTAATTGATAGCAAACAGGCAGCAATGCAATATGAGCAATACGAGTAAAGGCAGATCGGCAGTGTGAAGCGCTACGATACCACAACAGTCGGTGCAAGGAGCTGCATGGGGAGCGACCGCTCCTGCAATCTTTAGGACGGTCACAGCGAGGATGCCGGAGGGTAGGGCCTGTGGTATCAGTGGGAGGGAGGATCAGCTGGGAGGCGGGAGCGGGGTGGAGGTCCGGCCAGGAAGCCATAACAACAAACCACAAAATGGCAGCAGGCCAAAAACGAAACTGAATTGGGGCACAACCTGAAGACAACGCTATGCACAATGAAATGAAATAATTTACTCAAAGTCAGCCAGGCACAATGCAATTCTACTGACTGCGCGCTTTCTAAAATATAGCGCTGCGGTAATTAATTAACACAACAGCAGACAGGCACTAATGAGCGTTTTCAAGGCTAAATTAATTGATAGTAAACAGGCAGCAATGCAATATGAGCAATACGAGTAAAGGCAGATCGGCAGTGTGAAGCGCTACGATACCACAACAGTCGGTGCAAGGAGCTGCGTGGGGAGCGACCGCTTCTGCAAGCTTCAGGACGGTCACAGCGAGGATGCTGGAGGGTAGGGCCTGTGGTATCAGTGGGAGGGAGGATCAGCTGGGAGGCGGGAGCGGGGTGGAGGTCCGGCCAGGAAGGCACAACAACAAACCACAAAATGGCAGCAGGCCAAAAACGAAACTGGATTGGGGTACAACCTGAAGACAACGTTATGCACAATGAAATGAAATAATTTACTCAAAGTCAGCCAGGCACAATGCAATTCTACTGACTGCGCGCTTTCTAAAATATAGCGCTGCGGTAATTAATTAACACAACAGCAGACAGGCACTAATGAGCGTTTTGGAGGCTAAATTAATTGATAGCAAACAGGCAGCAATGCAATATGAGCAATACGAGTAAAGGCAGATCAGCAGTGTGAAGCGCTACGATACCACAACAGTCGGTGCAAAGAGCTGCGTGGGGAGCGACCGCTTCTGCAAGCTTCAGGACGGTCATGGGAACAGTCCAGCCCGAACTGCCAAGCCATGCCTTCCCTGGACCGGAAACAAGCTTCCGAGGACCGGTTTCTGGCATTCCAGCCGTCTTCAGCCCAGCTTGCTTGAATCCAGTGGCAAAGTGAGCAACGGACTCACGTCTGAGCATACCCTGCCACACTTATGGCGGCCAAAGCGGTACAAAAGGGGGTGTGATGGATGGAGCATCTGAACGAATCAAACACTCACACCCAGTCAAAAGATCTGAGTTTGATCCATCACCGTTCTTTAGCCCACTCTGCCACCCCAGTTCAGACATGGCTATATGCAAATCAGTCTGACCCTGTGCCTCATGGGAACAGTCCAGCCCGAACTGCCAAGCCATGCCTTCCCTGGACCGGAAACAAGCTTCCGAGGACCGGTTTCTGGCAATCCAGCCGTCTTCAGCCCGGCTTGCTTGAATCCAGTGTCAAAGTGAGCAAGGGACTCACATCTGAGCATACCCTGCCACACTTATGGCGGCCAAAGCGGTACATAAGGGGGTGGTGATGGACGGAGCATCTGAACCAATCAAACACTCACACCCAGTCAAAAGATCTGGGTTTGATCCATCACCGTTCTTTAGCCCTCTCTGCCACCCTAGTTCAGACATGGCTATATGCAAATCAGTCTGACCCTGTGCCTCATGGGAACAGTCTAGCCCGAAGTGCCAAGCCATGCCTTCCCTGGACCAGAAACAAGCTTCCAAGGACCGGTTTCTGGCATTCTAGCCGTCTTCAGCCCGGCTTGCTTGAATCCAGTGGCAAAGTGAGCACGGGACTCACGTCTGAGCATACCCTGCCACACTTATGGCGGCCAAAGCGGTACAAAAGGGGGTGGTGATGGACAGAGCATCTGAACCAATCAAACACTCACACCCAGTCAAAAGATCTGGGCTTGATCCATCACCGTTCTTTAGCCCACTCTGCCACCCCAGTACAGTCATGGCTATATGCAAATCAGTCTAACCCTGTGCCTCATGGGAACAGTCCAGCCCGAACTGCCAAGCCATGCCTTCCCTGGACCCGACACAAGCTTCCGAGGACCGGTTTCTGGCATTCCAGCCGTCTTCAGGCCGGCTTGCTTGAATCCAGTGGCAAAGTGAGCAAGGGACTCACGTCTGAGCATACCCTGCCACACTTATGGCGGCCAAAGCTGTACAAAAGGGGGTGGTGATGGACGGAGCATCTGAACCAATCAAACACTCACACCCAGTCAAAAGATCTGGGTTTGATCCATCACGGTTCTTTATCCCACTCTGCCACCCCAGTTCAGACATGGCTATATGCAAATCAGTCTGACCCTGTGCCTTATGGGAACAGTCCAGCCCGAACTGCCAAGCCATGCCTTCCCTGGACCGGAAACAAGCTTCCGAGGACCGGTTTCTGGCATTCCAGCCGTCTTCAGCCCGGCTTGCTTGAATCCAGTGGCAAAGTGAGCAAGGGACTCCCGTCTGCCACACTTATGGCGGCCAAAGCGGTACAAAAGGGGGTGGTGATGGACGGAGCATCTGAACCAATCAAACAATCACACCCAGGCAGTTCGGGCTGGACTGTTCCCATGAGGCACAGGGTCAGGCTGATTTGCATATAGCCATGTCTGAACTGGGGTGGCAGAGTGGGCTAAAGAACGGTGATGGATCAAATCCAGATCTTTTGACTGGGTGTGAGTGTTTGATTGGTTCACATGCTCCGTCCATCACCACCCCCTTTTGTACCGCTTTGGCCGCCATAAGTGTGGCAGGGTATGCTCAGACGTGAGTCCCTTGCTCACTTTGCCACTGGATTCAAGCATGCCGGGCTGAAGACGGCTGGAATGCCAGAAACCGGTCCTCGGAAGCTTGTTTCCAGTCCAGGGAAGGCATGGCTTGACAGTTCGGGCTGGACTGTTCCCATGAGGCACAGGGTCAGACTGATCTCCATAGAGCCATGTCTGAACGGGGGTGGCAGAGTGGGCTAAAGAACGGTGATTGATCAAACCCAGATCTTTTTACTGGGTGTGAGTGTTTGATTGGTTCAGATGCTCCGTCCATCACCACCCCCTTTTGTACCGCTTTGGCCGCCATAAGTGTGGCAGGGTATGCTCAGACGTGAGTCCCTTGCTCACTTTGCCACTGGATTCAAGCATGCCGGGCTGAAGATGGCTGGAATGCCAGAAACCGGTCCTTGGAAACTTGTTTCCGGTCCGGGGAAGGCATGGCTTGGCAGTTCGGGCTGGACTGTTCCCATGAGGCGCAAGGTCAGACTGATTTGCATATAGCCATGTCTGAACTGGGGTGGCAGAGTGGGCTAAAGAACGGTGATGGATCAAACCCAGATCTTTTGACTGGATGTGAGTGTTTGATTGGTTCAGATGCTCCGTCCATCACCACCCCCTTTTGTGTCAGACTGAAGCACACTCAGAGCTAGTTTATATTGTTGAAAGCCAAGATTGCAACATAAGAGGCGGAACCTGCTCCTTCTCGTTGTCCAATAGAAATGCCCAAAGAACAGGACATGTTCAATGTTTTCCTTCCCATTACTGCATGCCTTACAAGACCCATTGCTAGTCGTTCTCCTTTCCTGTTTGCAAGTAATACTGTTACGGAGTAGTTTTTCAAATCCAACCTTAAAATATAACATTTTAGCCCTGTGATGAACAATTTCATCTAAATATATAAAAAAAGATGGAGCTAATTTAATATCCAAGTATTTATCTGAGAAGCTTCCAGATTGTGTATATATTTCCCATTTTTCCACAACATGGACCCAGCAGTTCTTTTTATGATGTCCCTTAATGCTTGATTGATGGAAGAAGTTTCAGACCACATTCTTTCCAGCCCCAGAGGACACAACCAACATGTGATATGGCATGACCAATGCAATTTGAGATCCCGATCTAAACCTAAAATCTCCTTTAAACCATTCCTAAGAGATTCCAGCTCTGATGTTGCACACAGCCTGGCCAAGTACAGTAATGGTCGAAGAGCTGCCCTATTTTCTATTCTTTTAAGAGAAACTTCAGGATAAAGTGGAAGTACTGGAGTATTCTGATGTAGATTAAGTGGGAAACCAACAAAATGATTTTACCTAATAGTAAGTTCTTTGATGTTACCCAGGCCCAGTTTTTCAGCCCTATAGAGGCTGCCGATTAGGCAGTTGTTCTTAAGACTTTAAAATTAATAATCATGCAGAAAATGCTGCAGCGCAGAATTACAAAATACCAGTGGCCCTGCATTCAGGAAGTGCAAATGTCAATTTGGTTCTAATACACAAAAAATATAAATGCGTGTAAATAAACTGAACAGATATTTAACATATATCAGCAGTTATGAAAGCACAAATGAAGCACATTATTTTTGTAATGCTGAAGTGTGATGGAAACAAAGAATTTAATAGGATCAAAACAAATCTTGGTGATACACAAATGATAAATGTTGTGTTATATTCTATTGCAGCATTTGTATAGTGCTTACTAACCATATGTGTGGCACTGAAGTGAAGTACTTAGATTTGTGGGTTGCAAGGTATGCCATATAGGTGGTTGGAAGGGTTCTGTCCCTGTTTTCAGATCCTATGTGGAAGTGTTTCTGTGTTGTGGGTGATGACCACCAAGGTGTGGTTATCATGTTATAGGATGCATCGTGTAGCAGTGTGGTGGATTTTGAGGTGTGAGAGACACAGATGCACAGTTTATGGTTTTTCAGTACACTGACATGAACAACTTTGAAGGTCTCTTTAAGATTTTTTATGATTAAAATCTGCTTAGTTGGTTACTGCACTAGTTATGTATAGCTGTGGGCCTGAGCTGGACTGGTTGGAGGGAGAGAAAAGTAGAGAGATCTGCTGGGATGAGCATTGTTACTATGATCCCATATCTGAGTATCATTGTGCGATGTAAAGAAGCGTCCATAGTGTATAGATATTTGGGGCCTGCAGCCATGGGCTAGATTAAAGCCCTCTGATTGACCCACAGTGTGTGACAGATCTCTTCAAATTCTTCCATGCCTGTTCATTTAGTGATGGTTGGTTTAGCGGCTGCATAGTACTGGTGATAGACAACTCTCGCAGCAGATATGTCTTATGTGAATGCAAGAGGTGTCAGTTACAGTTGGCTGCCGGCCGCTGAGTGTTATGTATATATCAATATGGGTTGGCCCTGTAATCCCACTAGGAACTGAGCGAGGAATTTATGCAATGGAAACGTTGGTCACCTGTGGAATGGATAAAAGCCTAACTATTCTAGTGAGCTTATTATTTGGTCACTGGTCTGGTCTTGAGTTAAAAAATATGATTATATTTTCCTTTTTAACTTAGTACCGAAGCTCTTCGGCAGAGGTACGTAAAACAGTATGTATACATATATCAACAAATCACATATCTATATACAATGCAAAATCAGGCATAATTCATAAGACATTAATAAATACAATATAGCATAACACATATATTCAATGTCTCTATATCAATAGGAACCATCTCCCTTCCCAGTTCTTTATATACAAATATATGGCTGCAACTTCCACAGATCAAAGTCAAGCCATATTAGAGGTTGTCCTTTGTGGTGACATCCATGAGGGAATGTCCTATCCTCAAAAACATCTATAGATGTCCCTTAACCCCTTCCATGCTCATAACAAGCTCAGCTCGTCATGGCATATACCTCTCAGGTGCTCATGACGAGCTGAGCTCGTCATGACCACACCCGTTTTCATTGCTGTCCAGCACAGCAGGGGAAACACTTAAGCAGCGATGTGGTTAAAACATATATTGTATTTCATTTTTAGATCGGACTCCTCCAAACAAAAGAGGTCGACGCATTTCAGCCCTTGTATCCGGCCTCTCAGGACAAAGGAAGTAGAGGAACCGGTACTTGAATGTATATGCATGTTTTACTTATAAATGTACTGCTGCTCTAATCTTCAACAAATCAGTACTGGGAGTCCCAAATACCAAACCTCAAAATGACTACCTCCAGAAGCGCATTGACCGCTGAGTGTTATGGCATTAATATTAGTGTGGGTCAGAAATATTATATATGAAATTACATAACTATATAATACCCAGACGACCCACAACTCTGCCCTCTTTAACTTACCTGCCTATCTTATGTAGTTTGCTGTTTAGGTTTCCTACAATTTGTGGATTGTAAACTGAAGATTGAGTTTGAGGGTGTGACTGTCCTACTGCGTTCTTTTGCTGGAATGTGTGGTGGTGTAGTTGTCTTGCAATTAGCCATATTTTTCAAATGTCTGCAGATTTCTTGTGGTACAGTTGTATGATGATAAGTGGTGCAAGCCTGGAGCGCATTGCGATGTTATAATTGTATTGCTTGAATTTAGCTTGCAGGTGTAGCAGTATTTTTCTGTACAGGATCTGTGAACAATGTAGAGTGCCTTGAACATCGCCTTTCTCGATATAGGTAGCCAGTGGAGTGATTTCAAGACCACATGTTCTCTTGGGCAGTGAAGAAGTCTTGCAACAACATTTAGGATCAGTTACATTTTGTGTATGATTAATTCAGGTGCACCAAGTTATAGGCTGTTCCAATAGTGAAGCTTGGAGAGTAGAAGTGTGAGGTTTATGTTATTATCCAAGGTATGGGAGGATGCAATATAGTGTTCAATCAATCATCAATCAATCATAGCATTTGTAAAGCGCACTACATACCATGAGGGAAGGCGCGGGGGGGGGCTGCTACTGTTCGAAGAGCCAGGTCTTGTGGAGTCTCCTGAAGGTTAAAAGGTCTTCAGTCTTCCGTAGGCCAATGGGGAGGGTGTTCCACGACTTGGCAGCGAGGTGGGAGAATGATCTGCCGCCGGCGGTCATTCTTCGGATGCGGGGGATGGTGGCGAGGGTGTGGTCGACGGAGCGGAGCTGGCGGGTGGGGGTGTAGAGGCTGAGTCGTTTGTTGAGGTACGCTGGTCTGGTGTTGTGGAGTGCCTTGTGTGCGTGGTTGAGGAGCTTGAAGGTAATCCTCTTGTTGATGGAGTGCCAGTGCAGGTCTTTCAGGTGGGGTGTGATGTGGCTGCGGCGGAAGATGTCGAGGATCAGGTGTGCTGAGGCGTTCTGGATGCGTTGGAGTCGTTTCAGGAGTTTGGCCGGGGCTCCTGCATAGAGTGCGTTGCCGTAGTCCAGTCTGCTGCTGACGAGGGCCTGGGTGACCGTCCTTCTCGTTTCTGTGGGGATCCACTTGAAGATCCAGCGAAGCGTGCAGAGGGTGTTGAAGCAGGAGGAGGAGACGGTGTTGACCTGCTTTGTCATGGAGAGTGTGGAGTCGAGGATGACTCGTAGGTTTTGTGCTTGGTTGGTGGGTGTAGGGCGTGCTCCTAGTGCCGTCGGCCACCAGGAGTCGTCCCAGGCCGAGGGGGTGGAGCAGAGGATGAGGACCTCCGTCTTGTCCGAGTTCAGCTCCAGTCAGCTGTTCCTCATCCAGTCGGCGATGGCCTTCATTCCTTCGTGGAGATTGGTTTTGGCGGTGTGGGGGTCCTTGGTGAGCGAGAGGATCAGCTGGGTGTTGTCGGCATAGGAGATGATGTTTAGGTCATGCTGTCGGGCGACGTCGGCGAGTGGTGCCATGTAGACCTTGAACAACGTTGGGCTGAGAGATGAGCCTTGGGGTACGCCGCAGATGATCCTGGTGGCTTTGGAGCGGAAGGGGGGGAGGCGGACGCACTGGGTTCTCCCGAAGAGGAAGGAGGTGGTCCAGTCCAGGGACTTCTCTTGGATTCCTGCATTGTGGAGGCGTGCTCTTAGTGTGCGGTGGCAGACTGTGTCGAAAGCGGCTGACAGGTCCAGGAGGATGAGGGCCGCAGTTTCTCCATTGTTGAGCATGTTCCTGATGTCGTCGGTGGCAGCGATGAGGGCCGTTTCGGTGCTGTGGTTGCTGCGGAACCCAGACTGGGATGGTTCCAGGATGTTGTTCTCTTCAAGGAAGCTGGTCAGTTGTATGTTGACAGCCTTTTCGATGACCTTCGCCGGAAACGGGAGCAGGGAGATGGGTCGGAAGTTCTTGAGGTCCTTGGGGTCCGCCTTGGGTTTCTTTAGTAAGGCGTTGATCTCTGCATGCTTCCAGCTCTCCGGGAAGGGCGCTGTCTCGAAGGAGATGTTGATGGTTTTCCGGAGGTGGGGTGCTATGGTGCTGCTGGCTTTGTTGTAGATGTGGTGTGGGCAGGGGTCTTCCGGGGATCCGGAGTGGATGGTGTTCATGATCTTGATGGTGTCGTTGATGTTGGTCCAGGTGCGCAGGCGGTTGGTGCGGGTTGTGGTTGTGGGAGCGGGGGTGTGGGCTGTTGTCGGGGTGGTGACGGCGTTGAAGGTGTCGTGGATGTCTGTGATCTTGTTGAGGAAAATTGAATTTTGCCCTGTCATGTGTCCCTACGTGTTCCCCATAATATGCTATATGTGCATGTACGCTATGCATATTTATCCCCTTGCCCGAATAAAGACGCAATTATAGTTGTGTCCAACGTTAGTATGTCAGTTATCCAACGTTTCTATTGTGCACGTTAATTCATCGAGTTGTCCCCGTTTCTAGGCCTCATAGGGCCCGGACACCAGATTTGAGTCTCAAGTCTCCTGAAACCACTCCGAGGAGCGATGCAGCCCCTCCCGCATCCCTGACCCTTCGCTTACTTTCTGCCAAGCAGCGCGGTGCCCGGCCTGGCCTGCCTGCCTGTCTGCCAAGAATATGTTATGCCTCTAGTTATCAGTTCAGCTCCCCGGCTTCACATTCCTAAGCTAACGAACCGCATAAACATCTTCAGCTATAGTCTAGTCTTCCTGTCTCCATGCAAGAGAATTACTGAATTAGTATCCATAGAAGATTCATAGCACACGCAATGCATGTAGAAATATATGCATGCACCAGCCTCAGTGTCAAGTAGCCTTTGCCCTGATGACATTTAGATTCTGGCAACATGTTCTCCAAACACGAGATATCAGATATGCTATAGGTACATGTCGTCCTGACATCGCAGACTTTAGTCTCCTCTTCTAGTGCCAGAAGTCAGAGCCCCAGCTTTCCCCAGTTACACGTCATGGCCCGTTTGCGCACACCAGTAGGTTAAAGGTTCCAGCTGCCCAGGTAGCCCCCTCCATGTATCCACCCATTTATGACACTTCTGTGATGTTTACATCACATGTCTCTGTACACGCCCTGTGCACGCCTTCTTTGTACGCCCATATGTTCTTATCTTACGTTTGTCACTTGTTACGCCTACTGTATGCAATACAATTGTACTGTTTTACTATATATACCATGTAATGTTGATGAGACGTTGCAGCTGCCATTCCTTTTTCCTTGTGTCTGTCCCTTCCTGAACCTTTGCAGGTGATGGAACCCGATGGTCCATTGGCTCGAACCATCCGATTAAAGCCATTCTGACTCAGATACAACGGATCTTGCCTCTTATTTATTGAGCTATCTGTTTTAGTTAATGCATAGAAAAATAGTACCGGTAATTAATTATTTATTTACCACATAAAATGGCGCCCGAATAGGGACGAGCCCCTTCCCCACGCGCCGGCGATGTAACGCAGGCCCCCTGACCCTTCTACAGCCGTGACGGACCTCTACTGCGCACCTGCAGATATTTCTGCTCAAGTCTCCCTCAGGCCCACGGAGGAGACGGAGACTGCGGTCCGGCATCCAGACGAGGCGGTGAGGAAGGCGGGTCGTTCCGACCAGAGCCCAAGCCGAGAGAGCAAGGTCCGAGGTATCCGGAGGCCCACCTGTAACCGAAGCCCGAAGCGCATGCGTGGTGCGTAGCAGTTACCAGACGTCGTAGCAGTCCAGTCCAGTCCAAGGCCTTCAGTTTGCTTCCCGGTGAGTACCGTTGCTGGGGGTATCTAGACGGGTGTTCATTAATTTGTGCCCGGTCCGACGGGTTTGGGTACACAGATCCGGTCCGACGTGTTCACCTAGGTGGATACGATATGACGTGTCTCTTTAGGAGACCGGTATGTTCTGTACTGTTTTAGCAGTGCATCCAGTAATTCTAGTAAGTCTGTTCTCGAGAAATTCAAGTATTATGTTTTCAATGTATTAGGTAGTATTCTGTTCGAACTGTTATTAATGTGTTCTTGATGTCGTGGTATGAGTGATTGTTTTGCTATTCATTATTGTGTTCATTGTGTATTGTGTTCAAGTCCAAGTACGGTTCAAATATGCCGCTGTTTTCGAAGTTACGTCAGATAAAAACCAGAAAAGGGTTACTTGAAGAATCAGTTCCTGTCCCTCCCAGGGACAGTCCTGGACATTTCATGTATCATAAACATGGCTTAGATGCCATACTGTATCTAGATTTATGGGTGGACTACACCAAACATCTTGAAGAGAAATATAGATGGCCTGTTTCAGGAACATGGGATGCCGAGTGCATCATGAGAGTAGAAGAAGCATTATGGAAAAAGAAAGCCAGACAATCCCAGAAAGATGCCATAGAATTATGGCGTAAAGAATCGCATAAAAGAACAGAAAAGGAATTCAGAAAAGCCGAATTAAGTAGGGAATCCTCAGAAAAAGCCCAAGAAAGGGAATTACTAGAAGAAGGTGAACGAGTTAGAGCAGAACAGTCAGACAGACAGAGAAATGCCCTAATTAAAGGTATGTATCCTCTTCTCGCCGAGGGTTTGCTTAAAGCGACCCCGGAAACGTCCTGTAATTTACCGCCACCCTTGGCCCCGATTAAGCTACGTCATAAACCGACCGCAGCTGAAATTTTCCTTTCTTCCTATTTGGACGACCCTGTTCCCGAATATGCTAATACAGATCCTACCCCGCCAGTCCAAGTTCAAGTCCAGCCCCCTGCTAATAATGTAATTACTGTGCCTCCAGTCGTTTGTCCTGTCCATGCGCCAGTTCCCCAGGATCAACCCACATTACGTACCCCTACTTTGCCAGTCACGTTACCAGCAGCCGCACATTCAGTATTAATTGACGATTCCAGTTCAGGAGGGGCAGGGGGAGGTATTCCTATCACCCCGCCTCAAACAAAGCGACTGACGCTGAGAGATGCAGCGTTACAACGTACGCCGAAAGTGACTACGTACGAAGCCCTCAGAAAGTATTTCAATGAGTGCGGATCTGATTGTAGATATGATCCAGTACCAGGTGAAGATAGTATGATAATATATTCCATACGCTTACGACGAGTTGCAAGCTTCTTGGTTACCATATCAAATATGAAAGAACATCTAGACAGAATATATCATTTCATCCGAACAGGGAAGAAACCAGAAAGTATTCACAAAGCTATGGTACACAGAAAAGTCGAGATTCAAGGCATGATTTTGCAATTTTTAATAAATTGTTTAATAAGAGAACAGGATCATCCTGATAAAAATCCAGAAGAGATGAGAGTCCTGACCAGATGGAGTGACAATATAGCAGAAGGAAAACATAAAACACAGAATAGTATAGAAACCATGTACAGAAAGATTCGTAAAGAAATTATAGGCATACACGAGAGGGAGAAAGCAAGAATAATAGCAGAGAAAGAGAATGACTCTTCAGACGAAGAGGTAGACAACGAGAATCCCGCCAGAATAGCGTATGTAGGTAGGACAAGACCTTCTGATAGACACACACGCCTAGACTACAAGAAAGCTTTTCCTCCTCCCGTACTGGAACAGTGTTCTCTTGAACAAGTATTCCAGGCTACCGATAAAGTTCTGAAATTACAAATAGGTTACAGTGAACTTAGTACCATGCATGAACAAGAACTAGCCCGATCAGCAGTTCAATGGACTAGTGATTCTACCACGTTTTCAGACGAAGTAGTGGCTCAAATGTTTCTGAAGCTTCCGCCAGCCGAGCAGCGACTGGTGGGTATGTATATGATCCAGCACCTCATTACACTGTACGAGAGTCAGCATTCTGATCCAGGTCCCTTATATAATGTACTGAACGAGTTACTCCTAAACAGATGGAAAGGTCTAGGTACCGATTTAATTAACGTCATTCTAGAACAGCGCCACAAATACAGAACGTTCCTGACTCCGCATTTTGTTTCTGTTCCACCCCCATTCTACATAGATAGACAGAATCCGTTACGAGAAGTGCATCCAGTTAAGGGAGCGGGGGGTGAGCTCAAACGAGTATTTGTTTACACCCCTATAACAAAAATAGAACTACTAGAAATGAAAAAGTTAGTACCCTGTCACGATAAAGATCCAGCAGGGTTCCACCGTGAATTAAAAGACATGCTCCGTATGGGAGAATACACGTATCCTGATATCATCAAAATGTTAAAGGTCCTGTTGCCTGCGGGCATATATGAAAAACTGAAAGAAAAAGAATAGGAGGTGGGAGAGAAAAAGATAGATTGGACCGCGTTAGAAACCGAAGATAACACACGAGTCCCAGGTACTGGTCTTGGGGATAAAGCCAAAGAGTTGCCCGAACTGTTAATACAAGTCTTGCCAAGATTACTAGCCACGAAAAAGGAAGACTGGGACGCCATCTCAGCCTGTAAACAGAAACCAGACGAAGACACTAGTGATTTTTATTCCAGATTCGAGAAATGTTTCATTATTAATAGCGGTCTGAAAACAAGTAGTGAGTCGTATCCACATCTTTTTGTTACCAAACTAGTTGAGAATTCTTTACCACAAGTTAAAAATCGAGTATTGAAAGTCGAGAGTACATGGCAAGCTAATACCCCGTCCCAAATGCTCCAGATGCTACAGTATCACCAGAATAGAATCAGGGAAGAGCAAGAACACGAAAGGAGACGGATGAAAGATACGAAAATGAAAGTACTAGTCGCACAGTCTGTTCAACCAGATAGTCAGAAGAGGGGTCCGAATCAGACTAGTCATTCTGCAGCTCCCGTTAAAGGGACATGCAATTACTGTAAACAGCCAGGTCATTATATAAACGAATGTGCAGTTCTGAAACATAACATAGCTACAGGTAAGACGAAAGAGAGACCACGTCCTCCTAGACAAGAACATGTTCCGCAGAATTCCCAGCCACCGCAGAACGCACAACAGTCAGTTACAGTACCGCAGCCTATAGCTGCCACACAACACGTTACACAGCAGATGTACCAGTATGCACAGTCAGATTATCCAGAATATCAGCAGTATTCATGAAACAGCCTAGAGAGGGAGGTTGGCTTGCCTCTCATCGAGGTTCCTGTAGATCAAGAGGGTCCCTATGTACACAGTCAAGTATTAGGGAAAGACAGAAAGTTTCTGATTGATACAGGGGCAAGTAGGACTACCATCAGTCATGACGAGGTTCCAGGGGCTCCACTCTCAGGCTCAAGAAATGTTTCCCTGGGATTTTCAGGAAAGCCTATTGTTAATGAAATATCGAAACCAGTTTCCCTAGAAGTTGGTCCATTGTCCCGAACTACAGACTTGTTGCTTACGAAATCCTGTCCTGAAAATTTACTTGGCATTAAAACATTGAAAGAATTAGGTGCCGTAATATGCTGCTCTCCGGAAGGAGTGAGATTGTTTTTACGAGATTTTAAAGGTCATTTTGTGTTACGTGATTTTGATCCAAGATTACTGAATGTACCACAGCATTTATGGGTGCAAGGTCCAACTGATGTAGGTTGTATGCACATTACACCATATCGTGTCACTCTGAAACCAGGTGTTGTATTGCCACGAATCCGACAGTACAAATTGCCACCTGAGGCTGTAGCAGCCTTATCGAAAATTATTGACGAGCTCATTGCTCAAGGAGTAGTTGTAGAAACTGACTCCAATGTATTTAATTCTCCTATCATTCCGATTCTTAAACGTACTGACCCAAATGCACCTCCAGTTTATCGATTAGTGATTGACCTCCGAGAACTTAATAAATGTATTATACCCCAGTACCCAGTGGTTCCAGATATTTCTTCCCTATTGACTGCCATTGATTCTGAAGCTACGTTCTTTACTGTTATTGATCTCAAGAACGCATTCTTTAGTGTTCCCATTCATCCAGACAGCCAGTTCCTTTTCGGATTCTGTTTAAACGGAAGAAGCTATAAATTCACACGAGCTCCTCAAGGTTTCACAGAAAGTCCTAGTATTTACAGTCAAGCACTTAAACGACAACTAGACAGTATTCACATGCCAACTGACACTGCCCTGCTCCAGTATGTCGATGATCTATTAATCACAGCCCGTACAGAACGTGACTGCGAACGTGCGTTACTGACAGTCCTGTATTTTCTGGCCGAGATGGGGCACAAGGTGTCCCCTTCGAAACTGCAATTCTGTGTCCAGCAAGTGGTATACCTTGGACACTTACTGTCCAAGAGGGGTAGACAGTTGACACCAGACCGTATCCAGTTAATAGCACATCTTCCACAGCCCAAGACACAGAAGGAGGTACGAGCTTTTATCGGCCTCACTTCTTACTGCAGACAATGGATTCCTCAGTATGCATATCTAGCTAAACCACTGATACAGTTAACGACACAGGAGGCAGCGACACCGACTGTCCTCCCTTGGACCCAGGAACATACACTTGTTTTTAATGAGTTAAAGAAAGCTTTATGTAACGCACCTGTGTTAGCGACACCAAACTACAGTAAGCCTTTTACACTTTTTGTCACTGAACGTGATGGTACAGCATTATCTGTTCTCACACAAGATCAAGCAGGACAACACAAGCCTTGTGCTTATTTTTCTAGTACCTTAGATCCAGTAGCCCAGGCTTTGCCTGCGTGCCTCAAGTCAGTTGCAGCCACAGCTCTAGCTATCAGACAAAGTGATTCCATAGTGTTAGGACACTCCCTGACAGTACAAGTTCCACACTCCGTGGAAGTTCTTTTAAACCGAACACAGACTCAGCACCTGACAATAGCACGTTTAACAGGTTATAAACTGACACTGTTTCAGCCACACATAGAAATCAGACGCTGCAACGTTTTAAATCCTGCTACACTGTTACCCTCGATTACATTGAATCCTGCCACACATGACTGTGTGGAAGTTATTAACATCATGACAAAGCCAAGACAAGACCTGACTGACATTGCATTACCTGATCCCGACCTGACACTTTATGTGGATGGTTCATGTATGAGAACAAGTACAGGAGAACTAGTCGCCGCATACGCAGTGACTACTGAAACTAAGGTTATAGAAACACATCGTATTGATACCCTGTCTGCTCAAGCAGCAGAGCTCATTGCTCTGACCCAAGCCTGCATACGAGCTAAGAACCTGAATGTAAACATATATATACAGATTCACGTTATGCATTCGGAGTCGTTCACGACTTTGGAGTACTCTGGCAAGAAAGAGGTTTCATGACCTCTCATGGAGCCAAGATTCAGCATGGCCCCCTCATTCAAGCTCTGTTAGAAGCAATACATTTACCGAAAGCTATTGCCATTATGAAGTGCAAAGCACATACGAAAGCCACTGACACCATTTCCCAAGGTAACGATCTAGCAGATCGAACAGCCAAGCTTACAGCTCAGACTCCAGACATTCCAGTTAACACGACAAAGACAGATATTCCAGATCAGACTACTTGTATGACAGTTAAGGACCCTACACAAGATGTACTAGACATACAGTCACATGCTACCTCAGACGAAATCAAGAGATGGTCTGAACAAGGAGGGGTCCAGACAGATCAGGGATGGTTGACGAAGGGAAAAGCCACATGGTTTCTCCCCGACTCTATGGTTCAAGTCATTATTAACACCGCACATAGTCCAGCACATTTAGGAGAGAAAGCCATGTTAGACAGTATCCAGAACCTTTGGTTTAACAAGCATTTACGAGCAGCAGCCAAGCAGAAAGTACGTACCTGCATGATATGTTGTCAGTTCAATCCAGGTAAAGGTGTTCCGGTGGAACAAGGTGGATTCCATCCTCCTGACCACCCTTTTGAAGTCCTCCAGATGGATTATATTCAGATGGATCGATGCCGAGGTTTCAAGTATGTCCTCGTAGTTGTATGCGCTTTGTCCAGATGGACCGAAGCTTATCCAGTCCCAGATTACACTGCCACGACCACTGCCAGGCAGTTGGTTCGTGAGTTTTTCCCGCGCTATGGTTTGCCCAGGGTCGTGTATTCAGACAACGGCCAGCCATTCTCATCCGAACTCATGAAACAAGTATCCCTTCTGTTAGGGTACCAGTGGAAGTTCCACTGTGTACGACATCCCGAGGCAGCTGGCCTCGTCGAGAGACATAATCAGACTCTGAAAATCCGCATTGCAAAAGTTTGCGCAGAGAAAGGTGTCGATTGGATGGTAGCCCTGCCAGTCGCCCTTTTTTACATGAGAATGGTCGCTCACTCCCGCTCAGGTCTGTCCCCTTTTGAGGTTGTATTCGGTCGTCCCCCGAACATGTGGGGTACACCTATGCCACGTAAAATAACTGATGTTGACAGTAATATGCTGACCGATTACCTAGCTTCCTTGATGTCTGCACTACTCTCTTGTCGTTCACAGGTCGCGGCTGCCTTTCCAGACAACACCCAGGTGAAACCGCACGAGGTCGTTCCAGGTGATCTGGTTTTGATCCGAAACTTTGATCGTTCAAGTCCGCTGGAGCCCCGCTGGAAAGTGCCGAAACTCGTACTGATGACCACAAGGACCGCCGTCAAAGTGGAGGGCCGCAAGGGATGGCTCCACTCCAGTCACGTTAAACGTTTTCATGGACTCCATCCAAAGACTTTTTTCAAGGACTGCCCCGATACTGACTCTAAACTTCCCCTGTTAGAGAAAACTCCGCAGCAGGAGTATAAATTAAAGCTCCGGTCGAGCAAGTCAGACAGTTTAATTGTTTAAGTCCCTCTCGGGTGAAGCGGTTAGACAGGTTCCTGACATGTATGAGATAGACCCCCATAGTGAGAGAGTTAGACGAAACTCCAAGAAAATACGCAGCCGATGCGTAATCACGTTACTGTTTATGTTGTTTCTGAGTCTTACGGTTACATGCATAAGTTATGTTTTACATGTATATTTTCCTCCTATTGATTTACATGTACATTTGTCCTCTAATGATACAGTAGAGCACACCTTTAGTGAACTACCTCCTCACGAGTTATCCTACAGACTTGCCATGCGCAACAATACTTTTATCCGAATGTTACACTATTCACACCAGACTAGCAATGCCACTAATTGTTGGGTGTGTGGTCGACTCCCCCCTTTCCAGACACCGAAGGGAGTTCTGCCACTTTTTCCCTATCCGTTTTCACACAATGGTTCGTGTGGAGCATGGTTTACGATAAGGTCATCCTCAGACGATAAGTCCCTTCTGAATAGAACATGTTTCCCAGACAAGGAAGGTCTTTCCCATAGAACAGGGTTAGATCTAGAAAATGAAGTATATGATCTAGGTAATTATTCCTCGAATTTCATGGTTTTGAATGTTCAGTCCGAGACTACTCCAGACTTGCCTGCTATTACAGTTCTACCAGTAAAAGGCGAATTATGTATCCGAAAGAATGGTTCAGTACATCTAGGACACAGTGATTGTACTACTGTGGTCAAGTATAGTGACAGTGGGAAATCTACTTTCAAAGCCTCACGTCATTCATATTTTGTATGTGGTCAAACCGCATATGTACGTCTGCCCCTAGATTGGGATGGAACATGTTACATTGCCTTCCTACTGCCACCAGTTTTTCTAGCCCCATCCGATTATCACAGAAATACACATCTAGTACACGTCAGACATAGAAGGGAGATCGAGTCCCCAATTGTCGATCAGACTGAAACTGCCTTAGAACAGTATACAGACTTCAATAAAGGTTTCTTTTTCTTCATAGGACCTATCCAGAATAGTAAGCTAATACGTAGGTTAACCAGAACCCTTGAAGCAGTAGTGAATGAGACTACTTCCGCTCTAGGTAACTTAACAGAAGAGCAATCTGCTATGAGATTTGTTGTTCTTCAGAACCGCCTCGTTCTTGACGTCATACTGGCCGATAGGGGCGGAGCTTGTAGAGTCATCGGATCTAGTTGTTGCATTTTCATTCCTAATAACGCACCGTCTGTTTATTCAGCTATAACCAGACTTCACAAGATAGCCCATCAGTTGCACCAGAATCCAGGCACCTGGACATGGTCCGGTTGGCTCTGGAGTATAATATCTGCTTGGGGATGGAAAGTATTGTCATTCCTAGGAATAGTAGTAATGATCATATTCAGTTGTTGTCTATGTTTACAATGTGGCCCTGCGATTTGCGGCTTGTGCGCTACCTCTTGTATTCCAAGTCCTAAATCCCATTCCAAGAAGATTAGAAACGAGCAAATGATACTGTATGAACTGATAGATGGTATCATGAATATTGATGTTTCCTGAAGGAAACGTAGGGAACAAGGAGGGAATGAGGAAAATTGAATTTTGCCCTGTCATGTGTCCCTACGTGTTCCCCATAATATGCTATATGTGCATGTACGCTATGCATATTTATCCCCTTGCCCGAATAAAGACGCAATTATAGTTGTGTCCAACGTTAGTATGTCAGTTATCCAACGTTTCTATTGTGCACGTTAATTCATCGAGTTGTCCCCGTTTCTAGGCCTCATAGGGCCCGGACACCAGATTCGAGTCTCAAGTCTCCTGAAACCACTCCGAGGAGCGATGCAGCCCCTCCCGCATCCCTGACCCTTCGCTTACTTTCTGCCAAGCAGCGCGGTGCCCGGCCTGGCCTGCCTGCCTGTCTGCCAAGAATATGTTATGCCTCTAGTTATCAGTTCAGCTCCCCGGCTTCACATTCCTAAGCTAACGAACCGCATAAACATCTTCAGCTATAGTCTAGTCTTCCTGTCTCCATGCAAGAGAATTACTGAATTAGTATCCATAGAAGATTCATAGCACACGCAATGCATGTAGAAATATATGCATGCACCAGCCTTAGTGTCAAGTAGCCTTTGCCCTGATGACATTTAGATTCTGGCAACATGTTCTCCAAACACGAGATATCAGATATGCTATAGGTACATGTCGTCCTGACATCCCAGACTTTAGTCTTCTCTTCTAGTGCCAGAAGTCAGAGCCCCAGCTTTCCCCAGTTACACGTCATGGCCCGTTTGCGCACACCAGTAGGTTAAAGGTTCCAGCTGCCCAGGTAGCCCCCTCCATGTATCCACCCATTTATGACACTTCTGTGACGTTTACATCACATGTCTCTGTACACGCCCTGTGCACGCCTTCTTTGTACGCCCATATGTTCTTATCTTACGTTTGTCACTTGTTACGCCTACTGTATGCAATACAATTGTACTGTTTTACTATATATACCATGTAATGTTGATGAGACGTTGCAGCTGCCATTCCTTTTTCCTTGTGTCTGTCCCTTCCTGAACCTTTGCAGGTGATGGAACCCGATGGTCCATTGGCTCGAGCCATCCGATTAAAGCCATTCTGACTCAGATACAACGGATCCTGCCTCTTATTTATTGAGCTATCTGTTTTAGTTAATGCATAGAAAAATAGTACCGGTAATTAATTATTTATTTACCACATTGTGATGGAAGAAGGTGGCCAGCGAGTCGCACAGGTCTTGTGACGGTCGGATGTCGTTGGTGTTGGAGCTGGGGTTGGAGAGTTCCTTCACGATGCTGAAGAGCTCTTTGCTGTTGTGTGCCTTGTTGTCTAGGCGGTCTCTGAAGGCGGTCCTTTTGGCAGATCTGATGAGTTGGTGGTGTCGGCGGGTGGCTTTCCTGTGGGCTGTGTATCTTTCCGGTATTCTTTCGCGGGTCCACTTTTTTTCTAGTTTTCGGCAGATTCGCTTGGAGGCCTGGAGGTCTTCGGTGAACCAGCTGGCTCTCTTGCTGGTGTGGGTGTTCGGGGGTTTCTTGAGCAGGGCAAGGGTGTTGGTGCAGTCTTTGATCCATTGTCTGAGGCTGCAGGCTGCGGCGTCTGGGTCGGTTGGGTCTGCGGGTGAGTTCTGGGCAAGGGCGGCGGTTAGCTGGTCCTCGGTGATCTTGCCCCAGCTGCGGCGAAACATCTGCTGGGTGCGGTGGTGTGTGGTGGGTTTCCGGAAGGTGAAGTGGATGCAGCGGTGGTCGGTCCAATGGAGTTCGGTGGTGTTTTCATTGTGTAGAAGGCGCTTTGTTTGACGTTACCAACATTTGGTATCAAATAGAGGTCTGAATCCATGGTTACCTATATGATTCTGACTCCTCTTGATATTGATGGAGGGGCCTCATGCTCCTTATGCCATATGCCGGCAGGTTGATAATTTTGCCATTGTCAGGAGGTCATAATCTCCGTCTTCAGGGAATTTAGCTTTAGATGGTTTTATACCATCCATGTGTTTATTGCCCGAAGGCAGTCACCGAGTATTGAATTGTAAAAGGTGGTCTGACCATACTTTTAAAATAATATTTGGGTGTGATCTGCATATTTGTAATGTGTGAGATTTAAATCCAGTTTGGAAATCGGGTTCGATACACGTTGAATAATAGAGGTGATGTGGTGGATCCCCGAGCAATGCCACGGTGTTACGGTGAGGAGCTAATGTGAAATGTGGTACCAACACTAGTTACCAGTCACCGCAGAGAGGCCAATAATTCAGTGGGCATTATCTGAACTTTGTTCTCACCTTACACATATAGTACTTCAAACAGGAATGTACTGATTGAAAAGATTGCACAAATTTGACAGTCACCAATCTCCAGATTACAATATGCCATAGGGTTTTGATTACCTTATTGTGCTAGCGAGAGTCATCACAAGTCAGGTACAACGTACATTTGACAGACGTTTCAACAGCCTACAATGTCTATTTTTTAAATATGGCCTGGCGAGATAATTTATCTACCCCAGAGATCTTTAGTGTGTTTGCAGGAGCCAGATGGTTTGTTAGGTTAACATGGTTGCTGCAAAGAGTTGAAAATAACCTAACTAGCAGTAGTGTGATTCTGAAATGGCACAATAAACCCATCCATGTCACAACGGACTCCTATAACAGGCTACATATCTTTCAAACATGGTTTAATATCTAGATAACCCTGCAGGTTCAATACACTGATGATTCATCTCCTCGAACCAAATAATGTGGAAACAATAATCAGTGCATCTGAGGCTTAAAGCATTTGTATTGCAATTGACATCTCTAGTCATCTCGACAGAACATCGACTAGCATTTTCTGATCTTTGTATATTGTAATTTAAGAGCCCTGTGGTATGAATATGCTTTGCGAAATATATTGACTCCTTTGAAATTCTGCTTTATCTTTAGCTAATCTACAGTCATAGAAAATAAATTGCAGTTATGAGGTCCTATGTAATTAATGCACTAAATGCATATTACTTGGTGAAAATTTGGGGTAGCGTTTTTATTGGGAGACGTGTGGGAAATCTAGGTGGTAGGAATTTTAGGGATCCTCACAGATTCTGGCATTTTCCTTCACAACAATATGAGCAAATCTGTGACTCAAACAAAGTTTGATGTTTTCAGGGCATTATTGGTAAGAAAAGATGTTGGGATCCATGCAAGTCACACTACCCAGACTGCCCTAGATGCTTTCTTCTCAGACATGGCTAGGCCTGCAGGTTTCCTTTGATAACAACCGAGCCCTGGCCTAAATATCGCAGCTACCCACATTGCCCGAATGGGTCAATTTACAAGGAAAAATCTTGGTGTTTCCGAGTGTCTTAGGGGGCTAAGGGAGGCTCTCCTTTCACTGATGATAGCCAAGTCACACAAGTGTGGTACTATTGTTTTCAGGAGGAGTGTAGAAACGCTGTGTGGTAGGACATTTGTGGATCACCGAAGCTTCCATTAGCACAGTCTGCTTTCACTTTTGTTTTGCTGTGTAACATCAGCATGAACAGTGAGTTGAGTAATGCAGCAAAATAAAAAAATCAACCTCAGTAATCATGGGAAGCATTTCCCTAGTGTCCCGAAATTGATTTTGGAGAAAAAAAAATTGGATGCTTTTACCACAACCATTTTCTTTTCCAGAACTGTGGAAGACTATCAAAGTGCACCGCACTGTCAAAGTAATGTGGTGGACGTCAGCCCTAAAGAGGTTAAAAGCAGCTAAAACCTACCAAATCGATGCATCCTCATGTATTGTCCAACAAGAATTCTTAACAAGCTGCAAGGATATGATGACCACATTGCACTAATTTATTTGTTCCATGTTTATAGGGGACATTTGCAGTTTCAGGAGGTCCTCCGGATGTTAGGCTGCTGGGACCAAGGAACAGCGAAAAGCACAGAGGGCAAAGAAAGGTAGTGGGTGCTGAGAGACAGGATGAAAACTATTGAGAAGTACAGAGTAGATAGAAAAGAAAATAGAGAGAAAAGATTGTAGAAAAGGAAAAGTCTGAGAGAATGGAAGGAGAGTAAATAGAAAGCAAGAGAAAGAGCAGGAGAGACAGGAATGGGAACTTAGATGCAGCAGCAAACAGAGAAGGGTAGTTGGGAACATTTTGAGAGAGCCAGTGGTGACAGAGATTAGGAGATGGGTAGAGAAAGGAGAAGGTAAGTAAGAGCCTAAAGGAATAAAATGTGAGCTACATGCACGTCAATAAACTGTGTTTAGAGATTTTGAGTGGAATTGATAGCTTATCATTTTTATGCCAAAACACCTGGCCCAATATGACTTCAATGCACAATTTTACACTTTATTCTCTGTACGGGATCTTAGAGTAAGATCCAAAAATCACCTTGCATAGTGGTCTTTTATGTTGAAATGAGGTCCAACATCACTGACTGGAAAGTACAACCTACTTGCTGAGAAGTCAAATTTCCATTGAATAGATGGTTTTGCTTTCTAGTGTGCTTTTAAAGATGGCAGTCTCTTAACTGTTTCACAATATGACACTTGTCATTTATCTGTACCTGTACTAAAGCCAAACAATCCCTCTGCAAGTACATATTTTCAATTTCTAGTACACATGGCAAGTTTTCATGTTTTCTACGTTCACCACTCAGAAAATTGCATGATCATCCAAGCAATGTTAGCCACACAGAAGGTGCCACCTTGAGGATTCTTTGCACGGAGTTTACTACATGTGAAAGAGTGGAGAATGTCCATGATTCAGGAAGTGGATGCATCCACTCTGTAGAATCTAAATGGGAGGTACCAAACAAGCAGCATCGAAGAGAGATGTTATCACAGAGCAGGATCTAGATGCAAACTTTTAAGCCAAAACTCAGAGAGTTAGATGGACGGTTCTGCTTCTGCCTGACCAACTACGGCACCTCTAACTGTAGCTAGAACTAGTGTCCTCAACCAGGCCAAAAACCTCAAAAGGACCCATCCCAGACTCAAGGCATCACCTCTCTTTTACCATATGTACCTGTCTTGCTTGTTGATGTCAAACAATGTTCTACTTCTGGACAATATTTTTCTCACAACCTGCTGTAACTATGAGGGATGTATGCCAATGTCAGAGCCTGCTTAAAAGCGATGCAGTTTTGATGAGTGCTTCTGATCAAATGTAATTGAACTATCCATCCTTTTCTCACAACCGTATAATGAATTTCATTGTGGGACCTTCCCAAATTCCCAGGTAAAATGTCATCTAAATTCTATTTTCACCATTGTTGCTGCCCTAAAATATTTAAAACACACTGCTCGCTATAAATTTCCAAAATGTTTTTGATGGATATGCTTCAAGCTCTCTGTAAGTTATTATAAATTAGTGGCAAGTTAAATTAAAATGTCACTTATGAAGTTGGGTAGAATTAGGAAACTCTACACTTTACGAAGCAGAAAAAGTTTACTAACTTTGCATGAGGTAAGATTCATCCTATTAGGTCTTCTAGCAAAAAACTTATGAGCATGGAGGCTGGCCATCCAACACCTGGGGTAAGAGATGTGGGTTTGAGGGCTGTAAGCAGAAGGTAGCTTATTTTCTTAAAAAAAAATCTTCAAAAGCATTTGCATTGCATAACACTTGAACAGTTCAGAAAATACACAAAGTTGCAAGTCGGTCTAATTTACAACTTTACACCCCTGTACTTTAAATCCCATCTAATTGATAGTATCTCAAGTTAGATTGTGGAAAGTTGTTTGAGTGTCATTTAATATGTATCTTATAAAAAATCCATGTATTTCTTCACTTAGAATCACATGGTGTGCACCCTGTATATAGAAACCAGAATATTGATGGCACAGAATATTGAGAACAGAATATTGAATGCATGTGGGCCATGTGAGAAATGTATCCATCTTACCGCCTGATTTAACTCCTATTACTATAGGTTCCACTTCCCTGAAGATACTGTCCTGGAACATAGCTGGATTGAGGTCTAAAAGTGATTAAGTGCCCTGACGGACGTCCCTTCTGTATTGTCATATAATTGCTCTCCAGTAAACATGGGATACAACTGAGAGTTTCTTTTTAGATGGTTTTACCTTT
This sequence comes from Lissotriton helveticus, assembly GCF_964261635.1. Classification (NCBI taxonomy): domain Eukaryota; kingdom Metazoa; phylum Chordata; class Amphibia; order Caudata; family Salamandridae; genus Lissotriton; species Lissotriton helveticus. The sequence goes on along the minus strand of NC_136069.1, from coordinate 1,053,145,610 downwards.
TTTTTTAATTGTGTCATTCCAAGAACAAGGGGAGAGCCAAGGGTGGCCTTCTTCTTCTGGTTTCACTAAAGCTATCTTGTAAAGTAGAATGGCAGACTGCCACTCACCCAGTTTGCTAGCAGTTGAGTTACTGTTCAAGAACCACTCTACTCTGTTGGTTGTACATTTTTATAATTCTTTCACTAGATACAGTGACATTGAACACCTAGCAGCCTTAGGTGGGATTCTCAAGGCATACAGCGAGAGGAAACATTCTTATGATGAAGTTATGATTCTAGGTGACTTCAATACTCACCAATGTTACCTTGAATGCACACATGTAAAGGGTCACAGGGACCTTCCACTGTCGGCAGCTCATTTTGAGCGCTCAGAAGCAGGTAATCTCATAGATGAGCTCCTTGAATTAACAATCTATCCTGTCTAGAACAGTCAGGAGTGAATGTTCCTATTCCTACATACACAGGCAGGAATGCTTCCTACACTATTGATTTTATAATGCTTTCAGCACCCTTAGTATTTGCTGTCCATAAATTGAGGGTCATCCAGAGTAGCCATAGTGACCACAATCCCTTACTTCTTGAATTAATTTACACCTTTGATCATCACGGTGGGGAGGGTGGGGGTATTTTGAATTCTGTCATTAGTGCTAAAGATCAAGAGCATAGGGTGAAGTGGGAGAAGGTGATACCAGATGTCTTTTTTGAGGATTTTTACGCAGTGTGCAGTTGAGTTCTCAATTGTACAGACATGAGTATGCAGGAGAGCTCTATGCTAGATGCGTTTGACAAAATAACAAAGCAGATCGCTAGTAGCTTAAGCATTAAGAGCAGGTCAAAAGGAGTTAAGGAGAAAAGGTGGTTTGGTGGCACTTGTTTCAAGGCTAATAGGAACTTAATGTCTACACTGAAAGCAACTCTGACTTCTGACTTTTTTTGGCCCCAGGGGCCAAAAAAAGCATTTTCCTTTTTTTTAAACGGCTTCGTGCTGGGAGCGCGAATCCTGCCAATACAATTAAAACAAATAAAGAGTGGGCTCCCGCGCTTCTATAACTGGTATAGTGTGCTCGAGCCCCCCATACGCCCCAGGGACCGCCACCTTCCTGGGGCTTTAATTATATTTTGCAGGGGCACACAGCCCCCCCTCAGCCCCAGGGACCAAACCTCCCCCAGGCTCTATTTTTTTAAACCTGTTTGGGGAGGCTAGAGTCCCCCCACATGCCCCGGGGACCACTACTTTCCCGGGGCACTAAATATGGAAATGCGGGGGTCTGTCACGGACCCCAGAGCCCCGGGGACCACCACCTCCTGGGGCTTTGCACTGGTAGGAAGGGGGCCCTTCAGGGCCGTGGGGGCCGACACCCCTCAGGGCCAGCTCCTGCAATGTCCCGGGTGCCCACCCGCTGGGCATTGCCGTTTGCTATGGCAAGGCAGGAGCACGGCTCCCGCCCTGCCATAGCAAACCCTGCTTTGCCTCATTGAAGCAAGGAAAACCTGCTCTCGCTTCAATGAAGCAAAGCAGAATTGCTTTTGGGCAAGGGGTGCTGCAAGTTAGCAGCTCCCCTTTCCCAACAGCAATGCCGGCTCCTGCAGGTGGTGTGGAGGCTGAAGGACCGTGGGGGCATTGGGGCTCCCCCACGGTCCCCATTAGAGAGGCCAGGCCGTGGGGGATGGGGTCCCAAGGACCATAATTGGCCTGAGGAGGGGGGGCATGCGGCCCCCCTCCCAACAAAGTTGCATTGGAGGGAGGTGTAAAAAGGGGCGTAGCCTCAGACCACCTCTCTGCAAAACAGCTCTGTGGTGCCTATTGGAGGTACCTGGTGGGCTAGTTGGCCCCCCGGGAACCTCTGGATTCAAGTGGACATAATCCCCCAACTTAAAATGTGCCAAGGAGTGCATTTGCACACTTTTCACATCAGGCCCCACCCCCTCCCTTCACCACTGTGCAAATGGGCCCTTTGGCATGTTGTATGTTGGGGGATTAAATCCCCTTGAATCCTGAGGGTCCCTGGGGCCCAATTAGCCCACCAGGTACTTCCAGCAGGCGCCACAGTGCTGCGTTGCAGAGTGGTGTAAAAAGGGGCATGGCCTCAGACCACCTCTCTGCAAAGCAGATCAGTGGCACTTACTGGAGGTACCTGGTGGGCTAATTGGCCCCCAGGGACCCTCAGGATTCAAGGGGACTTAATCCCCCAACTTACAATGTGCTTGGGGGTTCGTTTGAACAGTGGAGGGGGTGGGGCTGGATATAAGAAGTTAGCAATCCTGCTGTGTGGGATTTACTGGTAGTAATAAAAGGGGCAGTTGGCCCCCAAGGTTGACGTTGGGGGATAACTACTCCTCCTGTTACCTCCAGTAAATCCCACACAGTGAGATTGCTAAGCGGTGTTTCGGAGGCCACGTTCACCTTTCTACACCACTCTGGATACGAGACTGGTATGTTATAGTTAGAAATTAGCATTTAAAAAACCTTTGAAATTTACTGAAAAAAACATAGGTTTCAGGGACGTTATAGTTAGAAATTAGCATTTAAAAATCCTTTGGAATTCACCGAAAAAACCATAGGTTTCAGGGATGTTATAGTTAGAAATTAGCATTTCAAAAACCTTTGAAATTTACTGAAAAAAAAATAGGTTTCAGGGACGTTATAGTTAATAATTAGCATTTAGAAAACCTTTGAAATTCACTGAAAAAAACATAGGTTTCAGGGACGTTATAGTTAGAAATTAGCATTTCAAAAACCTTTGAAATTTACTGAAAAAAAAATAGGTTTCAGGGACGTTATAGTTAATAATTAGCATTTAAAAAACCTTTGAAATTCACTGAAAAAAACATAGGTTTCAGGGACGTTATAGTTAGAAATTAGCATTTAAAAATCCTTTGAAATTTACTGAAAAAAAAATAGGTTTCAGCGACGTTATAGTTAATAATTAGCATTTAAAAAACCTTTGAAATTCACGGAAAGAACCATAGGTTTTGGGGACGTTATAGTTAGTTGGACATTTCACTCGTACAAAGCCAGAGAAATCCCGCTGTTATAGTTAGTACAGCTAACTATACCTCGCGCCCTGCAATGCACTGCTGATGACGTCACATATTACATCATTCATAACATGGTCATTGACATCACTGATGACATCTCAAATGACATCACTGATGACATCATCCACATGAAAATCTGATGCACCTCCTCACACCCGAATATAACCTTTGATGCACCCACTCTAAAAATACAGACTACCATTTTCGAAACCATAGACACACCAATACCAGTTGCTTCTTGCACACTCACTGATTCCTAGGTCTACACACACATCCACTCATGTATATTGATCCAACAAAACATTGCCCTGATGCGAGGACGCGCACATCAACAGATTGGTTGAAAACCCTTTATTCAAAAGAAACCGGCATTTCCATCGTGATTATTCTTGTTTCCTGATGCGTTTCGGAACTCATTAGCTCCTTATTCATAGGAAGACGAGATGAAGTGCACTGAAGTGCTCATTAAGGCACCATTACTGCATTCTGCTCATTTAAATAATCCCCAGTGGGCCTCTCCAGTGAGTTATGGAATAGAGCATGCTGGTACCTGTAGTGTTCTTTACTTAAGCATTTGTTTTTCCACAGTGGGATCAGCGCATTAGTATGTGGCCCGGGAGGCTTGGAGAAATGCCAAACCTTGTTAGTGGCGCAGGACTTTGAATCTGCGCTGATCCCACTGTGGAAAAACAAATGCTCAAGTAAACAACACTACAGGTACACGAGTGCTAGTAACACAACAGAATCATTGAAATATAAATATAAAAAACTTGAAAAAAAGATGAGGTCAGAGCAAAGCAAGTGGTGGGAGTCCTGCTCATTGCAGCAGTACATGGATGTCGACCGGATACCACAAGGTTTACATATACTTTTAGCCCCGAGTTATGAATCTCCTAATCCAGCGATGATGCGCAAACGGGCTCGATGCAATTTTCAGTCCTCTAAAAAATTGGTGAGAATACTAGTAAAATTTGTGGACAGGGTTGGGCAACTCTGCTTGAAGAAATTGATACAATCAATGAGGAACTGAAAATCATGGGGAAAACTGAGGAACAAACTAAATTGCGGAAAGAAATGTTGATTAGATTAAAAAAAGAGGAGGATATGATCAAAGAGAGAAAATCATACAAATTTCACTGCGATAAGTCAGAATATGACCTGGGTCAGATTTTTACGTTCGCCAAAAAATATGAAGCCATGAGAGCAACAAAGGTAAATAAAAACACAGGACTAAGGCAAGCAACAATCAGGAGTGGGGGACCAACTTCCAACACATCCCAATCAGATTTCAGTTCTGCCCCAGATAGTGAAACAGAACCAGATACTAGGCAAAATAAACCTGGACAAAATTCTACAACAGCATACATTCAATGAAGATGATTCAGAAAAGGGGGTGGTGATGAACAGAGTGCCTGAATTAAGCAGACCACTCTTACCCAGTCCAAAGATCGGGGCTTGATCCATCACCATTTTTTAGCTCACTGCACCATCCCAGATCAGAACTTGGCTATATGCAAATTAGTCTGTTCCTGTCCCAGTGCATGATGGGAACAGGGCAAACCAAACTACCAAGCCAATTCTTGTACTGGGAAGGAAACAAGCTTCCGGGGACCGGTTTCTGCCATTTCAGGCGTCGTCGGCCCGGCTTGCTTGAATCCTGATGGTGCAATGAGCAAGGGACTCACATCTGAGTATACCCTTCCACGCTTATGGTGGACAAAATGATTCAGAAAAGGGGGGTGATGATGAACAGAGTGCCTGAATTAAGCAGACCACTCTTACCCAGTCCAAAGATCAGGGCTTGATCCATCACCGTTTTTTAGCTCACTGCACCATCCCAGCTCAGAAATTGGCTATATGCAAATTAGTCTGTTCCTGTCCCAGTGCATGATGGGAACAGGGCAAACCAAACTACCAAGCCAATTCTTGTACTGGGAAGGAAACAAGCTTCCGGGGACCAGTTTCTGCCATTTCAGGCATCGTCGGCCCGGCTTGCTTGAATCCTGATGGTGCAATGAGCAAGGGACTCACATCTGAGTATACCCTTCCACGCTTATGGTGGACAAAAATGATTCAGAAAAGGGGGTGGTGATGAACAGAGTGCCTGAATTAAGCAGACCACTCTTACCCAGTCCAAAGATCAGGGCTTGATCCATCACCGTTTTTTAGCTCACTATAGGTGTGGCAGGGTATACTCAGACATGAGTCCCTTGCTCACTGCTCCATCAGGATTCAAGCAAGCCGGGCCGACGACGCCTGAAATGGCAGAAACCGGTCCCCGGAAGCTTGTCTCCTTTCTGGTGAAGAATTGGCTTGGTAGTTTGGTCTGCCCTGTTCCCATGATGCACTGGGCCAGGGACAGACTAATTTGCATATAGCCAGGTTCTGAGCTGGGATGGGGCAGTGAGCTAAATAACGGTGATGGATCAAGCCCTGATCTTTGGACTGGGTAAGAGTGGTCTGCTTAATTCAGACACTCTGTTCATCACCACCCCCTTTTCTGAATCGTTTTTGGCCACTATAGGTGTGGCAGGGTATACTCAGACATGAGTCCCTTGCTCACTGCTCCATCAGGATTCAAGCAAGCCGGTCCGACGACGCCTGAAATGGCAGAAACGGGTCCCCGGAAGCTTGTCTCCTTTCTGGTGAAGAATTGGCTTGGTAGTTTGGTCTGCCCTGTTCCCATGATGCACTGGGCCAGGGACTGACTAATTTGCATATAGCCAGGTTCTGAGCTGGGATGGGGCAGTGAGCTAAATAATGGTGATGGATCAAGCCCTGATCTTTGGACTGGGTAAGAGTGGTCTGCTCAATTCAGACACCCTGTCCATCACCACCCCCTTTTCTGAATCGTTTTTGGCCACTATAGGTGTGGCAGGGTATACTCAGACATGAGTCCCTTGCTCACTGCTCCATCAGGATTCAAGCAAGCCGGGCCGACGACGCCTGAAATGGCAGAAACCGGTCCCCGGAAGCTTGTCTCCTTTCTGGTGAAGAATTGGCTTGGTAGTTTGGTCCGCCCTGTTCCCATGATGCACTGGGCCAGGGACAGACTAATTTGCATATAGCCAGGTTCTGAGCTGGGATGGGGCAGTGAGCTAAATAACGGTGATGGATCAAGCCCTGATCTTTAGACTGGGTAAGAGTGGTCTGCTTAATTCAGACACTCTGTTCATCACCACCCCCTTTTCTGAATCGTTTTTGGCCACTATAGGTGTGGCAGGGTATACTCAGACATGAGTGCCTTGCTCACTGCTCCATCAGGATTCAAGCAAGCCGGGCCGACGACGCCTGAAATGGCAGAAACCGGTCCCCGGAAGCTTGTCTCCTTTCTGGTGAAGAATTGGCTTGGTAGTTTGGTCTGCCCTGTTCCCATGATGCACTTTGCCAGGGACAGACTAATTTGCATATAGCCAGGTTCTGAGCTGGGATGGGGCAGTGAGCTAAATAACGGTGATGGATCAAGCCCTGATCTTTGGACTGGGTAAGAGTGGTCTGCTTAATTCAGACACTCTGTTCATCACCACCCCCTTTTCTGAATCGTTTTTGGCCACTATAGGTGTGGCAGGGTATACTCAGACATGAGTCCCTTGCTCACTGCTCCATCAGGATTCAAGCAAGCCGGGCCGACGACGCCTGAAATGGCAGAAACCGGTCCCCGGAAGCTTGTCTCCTTTCTGGTGAAGAATTGGCTTGGTAGTTTGGTCTGCCCTGTTCCCATGATGCACTGGGCCAGGGACAGACTAATTTGCATATAGCCAGGTTCTGAGCTGGGATGGGGCAGTGAGCTAAATAACGGTGATGGATCAAGCCCTGATCTTTGGACTGGGTAAGAGTGGTCTGCTTAATTCAGACACTCTGTTCATCACCACCCCCTTTTCTGAATCGTTTTTGGCCACTATAGGTGTGGCAGGGTATACTCAGACATGAGTCCCTTGCTCACTGCTCCATCAGGATTCAAGCAAGCCGGGCCGACGACGCCTGAAATGGCAGAAACCGGTCCCCGGAAGCTTGTCTCCTTTCTGGTGAAGAATTGGCTTGGTAGTTTGGTCTGCCCTGTTCCCATGATGCACTGGGCCAGGGACAGACTAATTTGCATATAGCCAGGTTCTGAGCTGGGATGGGGCAGTGAGCTAAATAACGGTGATGGATCAAGCCCTGATCTTTGGACTGGGTAAGAGTGGTCTGCTTAATTCAGACACTCTGTTCATCACCACCCCCTTTTCTGAATACATTCAATGAAGAGTTGGGGTATTTATGCTACAACAGACGGGAAACTTTACACCCAAGACCCCAAAAAAACAACTATGGACAAACGAAACCCACAAACGTAGACAAACAAGGAAGGCCAATAGAAACAGGAAATGGGGAGGATGGAGGAGGGATAAATAAACAATATGGCCCAAACAATCATAAATCTAACGGATACAGTGCTAGACAACAAACATAAAAGAATATTAAGTCTAGGCCTCTCATATTGCCCCACGAGAGACTTCAACTATCCAAAAACCAGGTTGGATATATTCACAAATGTCAGAAAGTTGAAATAAAAAACAATTCATACCTTACAAAATAAAGCGGTGTTCCCCAACACAAATAAAGATATTATAAGTAAGGAGTGTTCTGTTATGATGCAAGAAACACAATCAGAAACTTCCTTTAGCCAACAGATGCAGGAACTATGGATGAAAAATTAACCACCTAGTTCGAATAAAAATGAGGATTCTCAAATATTGAAAGCAGTCAAATTGGAACCGACTAAAGCACAAGATGGGATAAAAACACCTCTTAAAGCCAAATCTAAGTTCAATCCGGTCATGATGCACGATTCAATAGACATTTTCCATGAAAGCATAGTTCAACAAGAGAAATCATTCAATTTAACTACGAAAAACAAAAGATGGAAGTTTAACAAACAAAATTTCGAATACGATTCCCCCATGAGAAGATCGAAGGAGAACCATAACATCATCATTCGCAACTCCAACAAAGGAGGGAATATTGTGCTAATGTCCAAAGAAGGTTATACAAATGAGGTATATAGACAATTAAGAGACAATTCTTGTTACTCCAGAAGCAACATCTTGGAGGTCAAATCAATGTACACAACTTATCAGTTGAAATTAACGGCTTGAAAGAATAAGGAAATAATAACATCTCAAGAGTTCAAATTTTTTTTAAATGACCATCCGGTGATACCCACAATTTATTTCATCCCTAAGGTCCACAAGGATTTACAGAAACCACCGGGTAGGCCAATAATATTGGCCAGAAACAGCTTACTTGAACATACATCACAATATGTTGACTTTTTTCTTCAAGATGCAGTTAAATCTTTGCCCTCATATGTCATATGTATATGACACAGGGGATTTTTTAAGAAAACTCAAGGATTTCATTTGGAAACCTGATTACCTGTTTATAGCAATAGATGCCTGTTCATTATATACTTGTATTCGCCATCATGATGGCTTAAGAGCTCTAGTATTTTATCTGGAGAAAAGAGAAGAAATGACGACCAGACAAAGAGAAATGCAAATTGAAATGGTGGACTTCTGTTTATCAAACAACATATTCATGTTTCATAACTTTTATGCACAAACAGATTAGAGGTGTGGCCATGGGGGCCAGCTTCTCCCCCAGCTATGCATGTTTACATATGGGCTGGTTGGAGGAGCTGGTCCTCAAAACCGAACACAGACTGACGATGACAAAGAATGATAAAATGTGGTTGCGATATATCGATGACCTGTTTGTGGTTTGGGAGGGTGATACACAGGGCACCAATGATTTTGTGATGGCATTGAACACAAATGATTTAAATATGCAATTCACAGCGAGTATACGTGCGATAGAAGTAAGCTTTTTAGATACAATGATTTATGTGGACAATAACAACATTGAATCCAAATTATTCTGCAAAGAAACCGTGGGAAACTCGACGCTGCACGCGAGCAGTTCCCATGTCAGACATCTAAAAAATAAAATCCCCTATGGGGAGATGCTTCGTCTTAGGCAGATTAACAGCAATGAGAAGGACCTTAGGGAGGCACAGGCTAACAGTAAAATCTGGTTCCTGGAGAGAGGATATCCAAAAAAGAAAATTTATAGTGCCATAATAAAATCTATGCGCCACGATAGATATCAGTTATTAACATCAAAACAACTAGACTCAGGAACCGAGACAGTTCAGCGCACAAATAGTGAGGCAACAACCGAACGGACAGAACAATTCAGGTTCATTATTCAATATAGCCAGCGACACAGACAGATCAAATCAATCATTACACAGAATTGGCCTATGATATTGAGTGCCCTGTTATTGGTGGGAGGTTACCGACTCGACCCTCTATTACATACAGCAAGGGGCCCTCAATGCAGGATGAACTAGTCAAAACGAGCCCAGAGGTTATAGACACAACAAGCTGGCTACAGGCACATAAAGGATTTTTTAGATGTAAAACATGTAAGGCATGCCAACAAGGAGAAAACCGGTTAACATGTACAACACCATTCAGTACTGGAAGTGTCAAGATCACTAAACTGAATTTGAGGTATATGTTTTAATCTGCCCGTCAACCTACAATATGTAGGAAGCACCGAATTACAGGTGCATAAACGTATTTTACAGCACATTAGGGCGATAAACCATCAAGACAACACCTATCCGGTGGCACACCATATTAAAAGTAGCCATGAGTCTAAAAGCCAGGACCTCAAGTATTTTGTAATTGATTGTGACCCACCGAGTAGAAGAGGCGGGGATAGAGAACAGCGTATGTGCCATCTGGAGACCGGATATATATTCTTGAGTTAAATTCAAAACATCCTTCAGGGCTGAACGTGACAGAAGATTTATGTAGATGCCTGTAAAATGATTGAAGGTCAGTTGCAGTTGAATATTTGAATATCTGAGGTATAAACTGCTTATCTTAACTATTTTAATGATTTTATGAGGGAGTTTTACGTGCAAAGATTTTAGCTGGTGTTTTTATTTAACGTAATAACATTAAAGGTTTTGAGGACAATGAAAGTACATTTATAGGTATTTTACCATGATTTTAGTAAATATTGTGATTACTTTTATGAACTATTATATTTATGTACATCGATTATTGTCAAATGAACTACGATTAAGAACATTTTGGACATTTAAAACATCATAGCATATTTTACACAGATTAGGACCCTTATGGACTTATAAGCAACAATTGATATCCATATGGATAGTGTAGCACAGGCACTTTATTGATCATGGAAAAACAACCGCAAAGGTGCACCACAACAAATAAGATAACAAGTGCAAAAAGTATTTGAGCACAATAAAGAAATATAACATGAAGGAATGTTGTTAGTCTTCTTTTAATCTTTAATTTTCAATTTGTAGTGAAACAAAAACAGCCTGTTATCTTATTTGTTGTGGTGCACCTTTGCGGTTGTTTTTCTATTGTACTAAAATTCCTTGGGGAATAGGCACAGTGATGATGGGTGCCATTCGGTGTGCACACAATCCCCTTTACTAATTTAAGGGATATCGAATATCTTTGGGAGAAAGTTAGTCAGGTGCTGACTCTAGGAAGGGTCCATCATTGCAGTTTGTTGCTTACTTTATTGATCATGGTTAAAGTACAAATACTAACCAAATATCTAGTTAGAGAAACCAAGTATACCGTAAGTAGGTAGAGAAATGGACGGGTCAAGCGGTATTGATACTTACACTAAGCAAGCATGACCATATAGATTGACATATCTAGCAGTCCTCTTCCGCATTTGCGAGTACTACGGTTCAAGAATAACCGACAAACCATGAGCCAAATAACCCAAACCTCACACCACACTAGTTATACAGTAAAGTACTCAGTGACATTATCACCTCAAAGGTGCGACAAATAGGCAGGATACCCACATCACAATGGAACAAAATGAGTTGAAAAGAAACAATGCTCGTACGCGCTAACTAAAAGTTAATGAAGCACAATCGTATTTGAGATAAGATGAACCTTTTTGTTTTCACAAAATGGGTGATTAAGCACATTGCACTTTAAACACATTTAGCACTTTCCTAAAATAAATTTTAGCTCATTAATAGGATACGTGAGAACAGAAATAGTGGCAAATACAGCCAGTGGCAACACACAATTTGAGAAATAAAATGACTTGTCAGTTGAGGGTTACAAATGCTATGACATTTATGCAGCATTGTATACTCATTAATTATCGATATCATCCTTTTTATTTGTAGTTATACCCTTTTGTGTGTGTGTATATATTTTAGCCACAAAATGCAAGTGATTTTGCAATTGGTATTTAGTATTTTGTTTATGTTCATAGCGAAATTTGCACATGTGACCACAGTCAGGCCTGCACTAATCACTTTAAATACTTGAGAATAACGCTGAACAAATGTCATGTGATCAAGGCTCCTGCGAGAGCTGAAACCCGTTATGCCACCAAGCATGCAATAAAGGATAAAAATTTGCACCAAATCGTGGTCCGGATTTGTTGTTTGTGGAATCGAACATGTTGCGGGTATAACTGGAAATCTATATATATTACCTTCTGGCGGTCGCCACTAGCTAGTTATAGTTAGGACCAAGTTTCCATAGGAAAAGCATTTTTTGTTTTGCTTAGAACTTTGGCGTCGTCTGATGAATCTTCATGAAATTTTCAAAACAAATTCTTTGTTCATATCAGCTCCTATGTTGAAAGTTTGGCGTGATTGGTCAAGAGAGGCCGAGATAAAAGGGGGTCCCAAAAAGTGTTTTCTCCATGTTAATTTCCATTTGAAACTTTAGACAAGGCTACAGGTTGCACGGGTGAACAGAATAATCCCAAATTTGGCAGGGAGAAGGGTATTGGTCTAGAAAGCACGCTTTAGTTTATTTGGTGTAAGTTTGTTGAGTAGTTTTGGAGAAATATCGAAATGTACTGATATCGATATGTGTGCATTCTGCCATCTGATTGGCTGAGGCGTTACGAGCACGAGCTTGCTGCTGATTGGCTGCGAGCGGTGCAAGCGGTTGCAATTAGGAAGTGTTGGCCGCCATTTTGTGATTCAGTTGAAGCGAGTAAGGTGAAAAAAGGGCAAAAAAAATGGGAAAGAGGAGGGTAGGAGCACTGTAACCTCTGTGGGGTGTTTAGGGTGTGCTATAGAGGGGGTGCAAAGTGAAGTATTGACCCCTACCGGAGTGAAACTTGTGGGCTATGGAAATTAAGCGAGGTATTGCCCAGAGTCTGATGCTGCTAAGGTGAGCTGGTGCAGGACTCGGGGATTAAAGCGTGAGCCCAAATTGTGTGTCTTGTGCTGTGAAGTCATGTGCCGTGGCCACTGCACTACACCTCAAGAAGTAGTGTCAGCATGTGTTTATACCTACTAGGATGAACTACTGACCCGTACTGCTCTAAAAGTCATGGGGTACAGAAAATATGTGAGGTACTGTCTAGAGTCTCATGCTGCTAAGCTGAGTTGCTGCCGGACTCGGGAATGAAAGCGTGAGCCCAAACTGTGTGTCATATGCTGTGAAGTCATGTGCTCTGGCGGCTGTGCCACATCTGTCCAAGTAGTGTGAGCATGTAGTTATACCTACTCGGATGAACTTTTGATTCGAACATTGTAGCTTGTGTATGGTGCTTAGGGGGTGTTATACAGGGAGTGCAAAGGTAAATATGCGTGTATCAAATCAATTCGGTATTTGTGAAGTACAAACTACTCACTCCTATGGGTCTGATGGCGCTGGGGGCGTAAGTTGGGCTGCTACCAGAGTCGGAGTAAAGTCGCTGAACTACTGACCCCTACCGGTCTGAAAGTGCTTGGCACGGAAATTAAGTGAAGTTTTGCCTAGAGTGTCATGCTGCTAAATTGAGCTGCTGCTGGACTCGGGGATGAAACCGTGAGCCTACATTGTGTAATAATATAATAAAAATAATCCACATTTGTAAAGCGCGAACAATCATCCGTAAGGGTCTCCAGACACTGGGGGCCGTCAGGTAGAGTAAGCAAGCTATTGCCCAAGGCTAATCTGCCACCGGGACCGGGAATCAAACCGTGATCCCCAGATTCCAGCGTCAGTCGCCCTGGCCGCGGTGCCGCGCCTATCCTCTGCTGTGTGCTATGCTGTGAAGTCATGTGCTGGGGGCACTGTGCCACACCTGACCAACTTGTGTATGGTGCTTAGGTGGTGTTGTATAGGGAGTCCGAGGGTAAATCAATATGTTATTTGTAAAGCACAAACTACTGACCCCTATGGGTGAGTAGAGCCTGTGATCAAAGCGAGAGCTCTGAGCTGCAAAGTGAGATGGTGTGGCCGCTGCGCCACAGCTGTGTGGAGGATAAATTTTGGCGAGGGTCCGGGAGTTGCCGATACCTGGCCCTAAAATAGCGGGCCTAGGCGTTTCCAAGATGGACGTGTGAGCTAAGGGCTCCCGAGACCCTTTCTGCCTCCCGCAACTATCCTGTGATTAATCCTGATTTGGACGACGGGTACTTGTTATTGATGCCCTGCTGATGCCCACATTCTTTTCGAAAATCGATTTGGCCGCCGGACACCGGACTTACTGCACTTTGAACTTTGAGGCCCACATCGTATGCCAACCGGGGGCTCGAGTCCCCGAGGTACCCAGGTGGTAATCGAACAACAACGGCTGATACGCCACGCCCTCTACCCCTGGGTTACTTTCGGTTTCGTTTTCGGTCATTGTGGTCAGCGACTTGCAGCCGATCGGTGCACCGGCTCTGTTATTGTGGCCAACCTTCAGTCAGCGTTGGATCCCTGCCCTCTCGCCTTTACGAACTTGCCACGACGGTAATCACTTTGACCAGATCCTAAAGGTCCCGTCGGAGTTTGTTGCCCATCATGACGGGCAGAGCGGTTGTTGAGAAGTGCACCACCAGAGGCCCGTCCCGGGGAGGGGTCGCCCAATCCCAGACTATCGATCGCTTTACTCGCCCCAAGGGATCCCCGGGCGGGTCGAGTGGGGCCCTCGAGGAAACTGGTGACGGTGCTCCTGAAATTGAGGAGCCAACTTTGAAGGACGTTATGGGCGCCATTGTAAGTGTCCGGACCACCATGGGCCAGCAATATGAAACCTTGGCAGCAAAGATAGACACGGTGGCGATCGAGGTCACCCTCATCAGGGCGGACTTGGGGAAAACTAATGACCGGGTCAAGTCCCTTGATATCAAGACTGCGAGTCTGACCACAGATGTCTCGGATCTTCAGACCACAGTTCGCAATCTCCGGACGACTAATGATCTGTTTGCCCGTCGGCTGGAGGATTTCGAGGCCCGGGCCAGACGCAACAACGTTTGCATCGTGGGTGTTCCGGAGACCTCCGCGGACCTGCCCGTAGACGTCCTGGTGGAGGACCTCGTGTTGAAACTCCTGGCACCAAAGGGCCTCATTAAACTTTTCGCTGTGGAGCGGGCTCATCGAGTCCCTGGTGGGAAGCCGAAGTTGGGAGCCGCTCCGCGGCCCATAATAGCCAGGATTTTTAATTTCCGGGACAGAGACGCTATCCTGCAAGCCTCCCGCACCAATGGACCCACCAAATTTGAGAATGTATCGATCAGTTTTTACCCGGACTTTACTCAGGCGGTGCAGAAACAACAAATGGGCTTCATGGGAGTGAAAAGGCGCCTTATAGATATGGGACTGAAATATGCTATGCTTTTTCCGGCCCGCCTGAGGATCGTGCATGAGGATCGTGCATTTTTCTTCGATCGCCCTGAGGTGGCCAGTGACTGGTTAGACACTTTGCCGACGCGCCATGATGGCCCGGAGAGCTCGAGGGGTGCTGAAGGCGGTTTGGCGGAACAGGAGTAGTGAGTCTGCATCGGCGAACCTGACTTCACGGCAGTGGCTCAGAGACTGTGTTTTTATAATATGGATACCCGGGGGTGGGGGGGAATGGGGAATCTTCCTCCTCTGGGGACTTTTTCTCTCTTTTTGTAGGTTAGTTTAATGGGGCGACAGGCACACTGCAAGTTGGGGTGGCTTTTCGGTCTACCGCAGGGGTGCAGGGAGGGGGGTTAGTGTTTTGTGGGTTCACTGGGGGTGGTGGGGGGGTTCTTTTTTTCTTGTTTGTATCGAGGCTGCACTTTGTTCCATATTTGCTGCTATGTGCTTGTTTCATGGTGGGGGGGGCAGACTGTTTACTTCTGGGATGGGGGTAGGGGGCTGAGGGTGTTGAGCTGGAACGTTAACGGTCTTGGTGACAGGATAAAGCGGGGGATAGTACTGCAGTATTTGAAGCGATCATCCCCAGATGTGGTTTTGCTCCAGGAGACGCATTTGGTGGGTAATACGTGTCGGGCATTGAATAGGCGAGGTTACCGTTTGGTGGCCCATTCCGGCTTTACCACTGGATCGAGGGGGGCAGGTATCCTGGTTAGGAACTCCCTCCCCCTGGAGATAGATGGCACGGTGTTGGACGACAAAGGCCGCTATGCGGCTATTACGGGGAGGTGGGAGGGGAAGTTGATCTCCATATTGTCTGTCTATGTTCCGCCTGGTCTGCAGTCTACTACATTCACCGATTTGGGTGGGGTGATTCTGGGGCTGCCTGATGGTTTGTTGGTATTGGGTGGCGATTTTAATTCTGTGGTTAATGGAGAGAGTGACCGTAGCCCCCCCAGGCTTCTTCCTGCATCGCAGTTATGGCTGGGGAAATTTTTGGATGCTTTTGGGCTGGCGGATTGTTGGAGACAGCTGCACCCTGGACAGCTCCAGTACACCTTCCACTCAGGAGCTCATGGGAGTCTCTCGAGACTCGATTATATCCTCGTGCCGGTGGTGCAGTTGGTCTCGGTACGTGAAATCAAGCATTTGGCTAGGGGGATTTCCGACCACTCCCCGCTTTGGCTTCAAATCGATGTACAGCTGGGGGCTGGGGGTCGGATTGCCCCGATCAATCCATGGCATTTTCAGAATCCCAAAATCAGATCGGAGGTGGTCAAGTGTATGGACTTCTACTTTGCTAAAAATGAGGGATCGGTGTCCTCCCCGGTCTCCCTGTGGGAGGCCTATAAAACTGTGATCCGTGGTCAGACTCTGTCTTTGATCGCTGGTGAGAGGAGGTGCAAAAATGAGGAGGAGGTGAGCTTGGAAACTGAAATTGCTGGGTTGGAGGAACAGTTGGAGTCTGGGGTTACACCCGAGCGATTGCACTTTTTAGCTCTTAAGCAATCTGAATACAGGGCTTTGGTGACTGACGCGGCTGAGGCGATGAACCGTGTGCAACAGGGGCGTTTGTATGATGTGGGTGATAAAGCGGGAAAGCTGATTGCTTGGCTGGACAAACGAGACAGACTGAATCGAGTGGTGCCTGTGGTTGAGAAAGTTGACGGTACGCGAGTGGTGGACCCGATTGAGATAGTCGAGGTGTTTGCCCGGCACTTTCGGGTTGTATACGCGCCGGTCTCGAATATGCCAGAAGAGGACTCACACTTGTTGCTTCGTGATCTCGTGCTGCCTAGTCTCTCGGAGTCGGACAGGGTGCTTATGGAGGCGGACTTTTCCACTGATGAGGTTGCACTTGCTATACGCTCCCTTCGCTCGGGGAAGGCCTCGGGTCTGAACGGTATACCAGTTGAATTATACAAGCTATGCCCGGACAAAATGGCACCGTATCTTAGTCGGATGTTTGCGGCATCGCGATACCTTGGGTCCCTTCCTAGGGACCAGAGGCTGGCGTCCATTGTGGTTATCCATAAAGATGGCAAGCCCCGCGAGCGCTGCTCATCGTATCGACCGATATCACTTTTGAATGCGGAACCCAAGATATTGGCGAAGCTTTTGGCAAATCGATTGGTCACGGTGATTAGCGATTTGATACACCCGGACCAGTCTGGTTTTATTCCTCGTCGGAATACTGCGCTCAATCTCCGCCGTCTTCACGGTGTCCTTGCGAGGGTGGGGTCTCTCAATGAACCGGCCATCTTGGTTTCCCTTGATGCCTCGATGGCCTTTGACACGGTCGAGTGGCCGTATTTGTGGGCTGCTCTTGCTAAATTTGGTTTCGGCCCGAAGTTCATCGCGTGGGTCAAGCTTCTGTATGAGCAGCCGTTGGCTCAGGCTGTGGTTAACGGCAGAGCCTCAGAGCCTTTTGTTCTCGGACGAGGCACGCGGCAGGGATGTCCTCTGTCGCCGCTTCTATTTGCGCTCGCGCTTGAGCCCCTTGCCGCGTGGCTCCGCTGGGAGCCCTCACTCAAGGGTATTCGATGGTCCCCTGACTTCGAAGATCGCATATCACTATATGCCGACGACATATTACTGTACCTGACCTCCCCCCGTAAGTCACTAGGAGTCCTCTTCGACGTTTTGAATTCCTTCGGACGAAACTCCGGTTTAGTCATCAATTGGGCCAAGTCTTGTATTTTCCCACTGACTGGAGACTCGCCCTCTCTGCCCCGCACTTGCCCGATACCGGTTTCTAGAGGGGGCTTTAAGTATTTGGGGATCTATATTTCACTGGACCCCATGGTGCGCTACGAGCGGAATTTGTTACCTCCCCTTGTCCGGCTTCGGTCGGACGTTGCGGCATGGTGTAGTTTACCCTTGTCCCCATTGGGAAGAGCTGCCCTGTTTAAGATGATGTCTCTTCCCCGTTTTCTGTATGCCGTCCAAAACACGCTTGATCTGGTGCCAGCCAGTTACTTTCGTGAAATCGAGGGCCTCCAGAGGAGACTAGTGTGGGCTGGACGGCCCCGCATTGCGTTGGCGAAGTTGACGTTGCCCTGGTACGATCGTGGTATAGCATTGCCTGATATTAAAAGATACTACTGGGCATCTCAGCTGAGCGCTGTGAACCATGCCATGTACGGTCCAGCTCTGAATCCTGCATTTGAGATGGATCGGTGGCTGTTGCCCGGGGGTGATTATTATAGGGCGCTCTATTCTCGAGGCGCCAGGAGGAACCTGACGGGTCCCACTGGAGTGGCAGTGCGAGTGTGGGGTAGTGCGACCACGGCTACGGGGTGGGCGGATAAACTGACCAGAGCGACCCCATTGTTTGCCGCTGAGAGACTGGGGGAGCTATGGACGTCGAAGGGTTTTGATAGATGGGACCTCATTGGCATTAGTAAAGTGGGCGATCTCTGGGCTAAAAATAGAGTTAAGACCTTTGCTGAATTGAAGCAGGAATATAATTTGAATGAAACGGAGTATTTTCGCTACTTCCAGGTTCAACATGCCATTGAATCGGTTTTTCCAGCCGGATCTACTATCCCGGAGTGTTCTCCCCTGGAGGACAGGGTGTTGGACGGGCATGTTCCGGACAGCACTATCTCCCTTATCTATAAAAAACTCATCAATGATCGTTCGGACCTGCTTGTTCAGCTTCGGAGTGCTTGGACTAACGATGGGCTGGAGTTGGATGATGAAGACTGGCAGGCTGCGATATCCTCTCCTAAAGAGGTCGCGATCCCGGCGCGTCTGCGACTCGTACAGCTGAAGATTCTGCACCGAGTCTATGTGACAGGTCCACGATTGATGCATATGGGTTTTTCTGCGGATGGGCTGTGTAGGCGTGGCTGTGGTGTGCTTGCTACTTTCCTCCACATCATATGGGAATGTCCGGAAGTGGTGTCTTTTTGGACTAGAGTGCATGCGGTGATGGGTGAGGTGACGGGCGTTGAGTTGTTGCCTGAGGCCAGGCGCTGTTTGTTGAACATCTGGGAGCCGAATGACTGCACTGCTGCTCAGACTCAATGGGTCACGCTAGGGAACATGGTTGCGAAAAGAGACATTGCTCAATTGTGGGGATCTCAGAGGGCACCATCAGTTCGCAACTGGGAAGAGCACATGGACTGGTGCATGTTCAGAGAAAAAATTGTGTATGTCTCCCGTGGCAGGCCCAAGAAGTGGGGCAGGATTTGGGACCAATGGCACTCATATCGAGGGGGGATATGTGATCCCCCCCTTACTGAACCTCCCGACACTCCTTGTTCTCCTTGACTGTACGCTTCGGTTTCCTAATTTCCCGTGTTCTACGATTTGTTTCTTGCTCTGTGTCCCCCCCTTCTCCTGGTATCTCTTCTGTTTCTTAACACTGTTCTTTGTTCGCCTCTCCCCGCGCCATATGGAACTGGTACTATATTGCAGGGTACAGCCTCGACTCTTTTTTCGATTACGTTTTCTTGTTTATTTGTATAAAATGTGAAACCTTTTCAACATCCTTTCATCCGTAGCATTTTGAGTAATGTCATGCAATATCGCTGCCGGACCTTCGGTTGTCGGCTGATGAGCTGTGTTCTAATGCGCTACTGTTATTTTGTGTGACTGGCCGGCCCTGGCGGTTGTAGGCCTGTAATTGTATTCCTTTCTTGCTAATAAAGGTTTAAAAAAAAAAAATAGCGGGCCTAAGTTGTAAGTTATAGGGTGGCTCTAAAAAGAGCCTTTGTGTTCATTAGTTGGAGCTAAATATAAGTGCGGATGCACAGCTTCAAGTTATTCAGGAAAACTCGATTTCCCTGATCTGTGAAGTGTACTCCATCACTTCTGTAGATCTCAGCCATATCAAAACGTCTCTTGTTGTTGTAGATAGACCCCATTTTATGGTCTCTGAGGTATGCAGACACAGCTTTGTTGACTTTCTTCCTAGATTTTTCAATCTGAGGACAAAATTGTTTTGACCATTTCCACTTCTGTCTTTGGCATATATTGGAATATACAAAGAGAGTTTGAGGCAAAAGTAACTTCAATTGTCCAAAGGTATCCTTCATAAGCATTTTCAAACCTACCCCAGTCAATGTCCCTAGGTTGTTTCCACCACAGTGCACAATCATGAGGTCAGGGTGTTGGAGATGCAAACAGGTTTTAACCAAAGGCAACAATTGGCCACTTCAATCCTCTCTTTGCAAACCATTTAATGTCCACATTTTGTAAACCAAGGTCTAAGTCAATATGTCTCTGTTCTGCATACCTCTTTCACCTGAAAACATACCTATGTCCTACAATCCACACTAGCATTTTGAAGGTATGGCTGGAAGGTATGGAAAGATGTCTGTAGCTCATGCAGTTCCTTCGTAGAATAGGAGATATGTTTAAAGATGGAGAACTAGTTTTTTTCACATACAAAACAATACCTGATTGGGAGATGAAAAGCATTGGTTTTTAAAAGTAGATTGCACATTCATTTTGTGGAAAAGCATCTTTGTGATTGGTTAAGAAAAAGCAGTTCGAACATGGAGTACATATTATAGGATAAAATTTGCTCAACTCAACCACACCTGCTACTTGCAGTTGGAAGGCACTGTGAACTTTTAAACTGTACGTGCCATTAAATGTTAGAGAAAATGTTGCAAAAAAATATCGTTAGGTTTAAAAAAATTGATGAACCTTTAACCTGCACGTGTTGTAGAATGTTCTAGAAAGTGTGTTGATAGAATATGTTGCACTGCTGACTTCGATGTGTCATTGATTATAAAAAAAACGGTTTATATGGAAAATTAAAAAGAAATTAATATAGAGAAGTTTTGAAATGTAACAGAATCAAGAAAGTATTTTAATTTGTTCTTTACATGTATTTATGTGTGGAGGAACAAAATTATAGAAACAACACCTGGAAGAAGAAGAAGTAGGGAGTGGGGGCACGGGGGAGATGGGCACAATGGCACACATGTACAATGAAGTACAGCACAAGTATAGACAAACAATGGCCAAAATGAAACACACCAACAAGGAGCATAAGTCACACAACCCGGCAACATCACCCCACTGAACGAGCATAGAAGTGAAAACCACGCTGCATTCATATAGGATGTGTACAAAGGCCGGTCGTGGGTGTTGTGGGATGTCTACGACCATGGTCATCATGGATGAGATGCCCAGCACATGGCATATGGGCGGGTTCAATGTGTGTTACGTTGCCAAACAGCTGCTTCGCCCTCCCACGAGCCCCCACACTTGTGTACAGTGCGCTGTTGTAATCCGTGCACTCGTACGGCACAGCATTGTAATGCCTATTCCGGCATGTCCTGCGGCATTCAAACTACACCATGAGAGTGCCCTTTGGTGGTGGTGGTGTATGCCACTTTACAACATCGTCTGCTGCAGTTCTTGTGGCAGGCCACACCAGAACACAGAGATACACTTATCACACTTCCTGCACACACACATGCCCGAGACAGCCCGTTTCCCTTGCTGGGTAGGCATACCCCTACGCTGACCTGTGTACGCCGGACCAGCACACGCCTGTTGTGCATGCAGGAGAATGTGTGCATAGCTACATGTCCAGGGTCACTGACAGCGCTGAGGTGACATAGTAATGTCTGCAGAAGACAGCACACTGTGATGTTGCAGGGCCCGTGCCTATCATGTTAACACAATGACCACACGGACACATTTGCTCAGATGCAGGTTTGGGGGTGTTGGTGGTCCTGGGGTTGTTGCGATGAGTCTTGTGGCCCTCGTGGGTATCCCTGTATCATGCTCATTGACTCTATGGCACTGGTCTGGTGTGGCTCTTGGCTGTGTTTCCTTTCATACTGCAGGTAGTCATCCTGCTTATCACCAGCAGAAAACAGGTGTAAAATTCCTGGTGGTAACGTGGGTTATTTATTTTATATATTTATTTATTAGCAGTTTTCTATAGCACGAACATGACCCTTGGGTATCAGAGCGCTTAACATCACATGGCATGGTTAAAACAACAATGTATAAAAGCAATAATATCTTAAAAAACTCAATTAGTATTACTTTAGACCAATTCTATAATTAGCTAATATAAAGAAAACAATAAAGGGCCAGTACCGATTAAACACGAGTAAATAATGCTCTGAGGTAGTAATTGAAAAGTTTTAAACTACTTTTCTTTAAGGCTCTATCAGCTCCATTCCCATGATAAGTATCTAGTAATCACTTCAGTGATAAGTCTTAGGTGGCGATTTGTCGTACCTATGGGAGGAACTTTCTCAAAAGAAAGATCTTAGTTTCCCTCTTAAATGTTACAGAGTTTGTAATTTTTCTGATGTTTGCGGGAAGGGAGTTCCAAATTCTGGGAGCCACACCTGAGAAGGTCCTCTCATAGGTTTTTTTCTTCTTGAAGATAGGTGGTCTCAGGAGCAGATAATTGGCACTCCTGGCCGGTCTGTTTCCTCTTGAAGGTTCTATTTTGTGGGCGAGATATCTAGGCGTGTTGTGATGAATCGCTTTATGGGTGATACATGCCATTTTCAGCTGTACTCTAGCTTCGTAGGGTAACCAGTTTAAAGCTCTTAAGTGAGGGGAGATATGGTCAAATTTCCTCGAACCTGTAATAAGCCTTGCCACTGCATTGAGGCAAGCTTTTAGGGGTGCTCTGAACATTTTTGGTAGTCCTGCTAGCGATGTACACCCATATTCAATCCTAGAAATAACCAGTGATTGCACAGCTAGTTTTAAGTCGGTCTCCGTTAAAAAAGATTTAGTTTTTCTCAAATAGTTCAAATGAAAACGGGCGTTTTTTGCCATTATTTTAATGTGGGTTTTCATATCAAGGTTCTTATCCAGTGTGATTCCGAGTGATTTTGCCGAATCAACTAGAGTAGGGATGCAATTTAACGCAGTGATCATTTTGGACCATTCCTTCACTACAGATTGATTCTTGTGTGGTGTGATAAGTAAGAATTCTGTTTTATTTGCGTTTAGCTTGAGATGATTGTTAGTTAGCTTTTTTAGCGATATTTTGAGGGCCTCATTCATTGTGGTTATGTCTTCCAGGCTTGCAATCTTGATGTAAAGTTGCGTGTCATCCGCATACATGAGGTAAGATATTTTTGATTTCTGCAGAATTTCTGTAAGAGGTTCGATGTATAAGTTAAACAATGATGGAGATAAAGTGGATCCTTGAGGTACTCTGATTGTGTTTGGGCATGAAGGAGAAAGTGATTAGTTTACTAGGAATCTCTGAGTTCTGTTCTGTAAAAATGATTCGAACCATTTCAGTACAGTGCCAGGCATTCCCATCTGGTCGTGAAGTCTGTTCAGTAATTTTTCGTGGTTAACTGTGTCAAATGCTGATGACAGGTCTAGAAGGATGTGTAGACAAGATTGATTGTGATCTAGTGCTTGAAGGGCATCATCGACAATGTGTAGGATTGCTGTTTCCATGCTGTGATCTGCTCTGAATCCCGATTGACAGTCATCTAACAATGAGAAGTTGTAGATATGCCTCCTCAGCTGATTCTGTACACATTTCTCTATCAATTTGGCAAGAAAAGGGATGTTGGTCACTGGGCGATAGTTATTTGGATCTGCTGGGTCCACTGTGGGTTTTTTGATGATCGGGATTACTTGTCCTGTCTTCAAGCTTTCTGGGAGGACCCCCTGGGAGAGTGAGGCGTTTATAATTTCTGTCCATATTGGAATCAAAGTATGGCTGATTTCTTTTAGGCATTTTGGTGGTAATCAATCAATCAAGAAATTTATATAGCGCGCTACTCACCCGGAGGGTCTCAAGGTGCTTGGGAGAGGGGGGGTCTGCTACTGCTCGAACAGCCAGGTCTTGAGTTTCTTCCTGAAGGAGAGGTGGTCTTGGGTCTGACGGAGGTGGATGGGGAGGGAGTTCCATGTCTTGGCTGCCAGGTAGGAGAAGGATCTTCCTCCCATGGTGGCTCTTCGGATGCGTGGAACGGCGGCGAGGGCGTGGCTGGTCGAACGAAGCTGGTGGGTGGGAGTGTAGAAGGTCAGGCGGTTGTTGAGGTACCTGGGGCCCAGGTCGTGAAGGGCCTTGTGTGCGTGGGTGAGGAGTCGGAACGTGATTCTCTTGTTGACGGGGAGACAGTGCAGGTCTCTCAGGTGTCCGGAGATGTGGCTGTGACGGGAGATGTCCAGGATGAGTCGTGCGGAGGTGTTCTGGATGCGTTGGAGTCTCTTCTGTAGTTTGGCTGTGGTTCCGGTGTAGAGGGTGTTTCAGTAGTACAGTCGGCTGGTGACGAGTGCCTGGGTGACCGTCTTCCTGGTTTCGGTGGGGATCCATCGGAAGATCTTTCGGAGCATGCGTAGGATGTTGAAGCACGAGGTACAATACAATATACCATATATATGCCATGGGGTATCCCGAAGAAGCTACTGGAGGCTATTATAGACTTGTATAGTAACACCTGGGCTCGAGTAAAATTGGGAGACGGTAGCAGCGTAACGGCCGAAATTAGAACACAACAAGGCTTAAAACAAGGCTGTGTACTGGCCCCAAGTTTATTCAACCTTTACATGGCAGACATCGTTAGTCACATGGAGGTCGGGGAATGCCACCCACCTTATTTGTCAAAAATTCCTATCCCCTTCCTGCAGTATGCGGATGACATTGTCGTTCTGAGTCAAACGCCAATAGGCTTGCAAAGGTCGATCAACAACTGTGTAACCTATCTGGAACACGAATGTTTGGAACTGAATAAAGACAAAACCAAAGTGGTCCGCATCGTGGATCCAAAAAAGCCAACATTCAAATGGTACGCAAATAGCACCCCAATAAAGGAGGAAACATCTTACAAGTACCTAGGTCTGAAGTTGGGGCGAGGACAAACGAACAAAGAACACAAAATCGATCTAAAAGCTAAAGCACAGTCCCTGATCTACGCATATCAGCAACTACAAAAAAAACTAAGTTGTCCAAATTATACACACCTGCTGAAAGTGCTAAAAGCACAAACCCTACCCACCTTGTCATACGCATTGGCCACCTGGTGTGGCAAAGAAGCAGGGCTGTTAAACAGCTTACAAACAAAGGTATACAAGGCAGTCCTAAACCTCCCAAAATCGTCAGCACCGGCGCAGGTTCGTCTAGAATTTGGTCTTCTGAATCAGAAGTTTCGCAGTATGGGAACCTTTGTGAAACTCTGTCACAAAATATGAATGTCAGAAGACGGCTCATTGGACAACCTGTGCTGGAAAGAAATCGATACCCAGCAGAAACTGCACGTGCCGAACAGTTGGGGAGGTTTCCTGTCCCAATCCCTGAACTGTATAGGAATTGAAGAAATTTGGGACACAAGGCCAGATAGATATACTTTTGACAAAATAGTAAACAAAGCGGTCAAATGGGAATCCTATCTGGAAGACAAAACAAGTACCGCGAAACGACGACATGGGTGGACTGTGATAAACTCATATTCCGGGATAAAGCCACAGACCTATCTGGAAAGCCACTTCAATAGTTCCCTAAAACAAAGATATATAAAACATCGACTAGGCTTACAGTTTTCAAAGGATTTGTTACCATCCTGGAAAAATTGTCACACTGACCCTCATTGTCGTCTATCAGAATGAAACATTAACTCACTTACTATGTGTTTGCCCGGTGCTTAAGGATTTGAGGAGACGGCTTTTAAAGAACATT
This sequence comes from Lissotriton helveticus, assembly GCF_964261635.1. Lineage (NCBI taxonomy): Eukaryota > Metazoa > Chordata > Amphibia > Caudata > Salamandridae > Lissotriton > Lissotriton helveticus. The sequence goes on along the minus strand of NC_136069.1, from coordinate 1,053,120,258 downwards.
TTTAACAAATTGAACATTCGAACATGTAGGCAAGCTGTAATTCGATGGCTAGATGGATCATCTCCTATGTTGGCCTGCAGGGGGGTTAAATACATGATGAAAGCCCAATCCCTCTTACAGCAAGCTGAACAGGGAATCATAGTATCAAATTGAAATACATTATATTTATTTTTCATATGGCTAACAGTCCCTAATGGTTGACATTATACATGTGTTTTATGTTCTATGATGATCAAAATGTATTTTGTAATAATTTTTAATAATTTTATACAATAAAAAAAAAAATAAAAAAAAAATTGAAGCACGAGGACGAGACGGCGTTGACTTGTCTGGTCATCGAGAGGGAGGAGTCCAGGATGAAGCCCAGGATGCGTGCGTGGTTCGTTGGTTTGGGTGCGCTGCCCAGGGCAGGGGGCCACCAGGAGTCGTCCCAGGCGGAGGAAGATGGTCCCAGGATGAGGACTTCCGTCTTGTCTGAGTTGAGTTTCAGGCGGCTGTTTTTCATCCACTCGGCTACTTCTATCATCCCTTCGTGTAGGTTGGTTCTGGTGGTGGCTGGGTCGTTGGTGAGGGAGAGGATCAGCTGAGTGTCGTCGGCGTAGGAGATGATGTTGAGGTTGTGTTGGCGTGCGATGGCCGCGAGGTGGCTCATGTAGATGTTGAAGAGGGTGGGGCTGAGTGATGATCCTTGTGGTACGCCACAGATGACTTCAGTGGCCTCGGATCTGAACGGGGGAGGCGGACTCTCTGGGTTCTTCCGGCAAGGAACGAGATGATCCACTCCAGAGCCTTCTCTTGGATTCCGATGTTGCTGAGGCGTTGTACTAGGGTGCGGTGGCAGACAGTGTCGAACGCTGCGGAGAGGTCCAGGAGGATGAGGGCCGCTGTTTCCCCATTGTCGAGCAGGGTTCGGATGTCGTCAGTGGCTGCGATGAGGGCGGTCTCGGTGCTGTGGTTGGCTCGGAAGCCGGACTGCGAGGGGTCGAGGGATCCGTACGTCTCGAGGAAGGCGGCAAGCTGTCGGTTGATGGTCTTCTCGATGACTTTAGCAGGAAACGGGAGGAGCGAGATGGGGCGGTAGTTCTTGAGGTCGGTGGGGTCTGCTGATGGTTTCTTCAGGAGGGCGCTGAGTTTGGCATGCTTCCAGCTCTCCGGGAAGGTGGCGGTGTTGAAGGAGCAGTTGATGACGTCTCGGAGTTGGGGTGCGATGACGGAGGTGGCCTTGTTGAAGACGTGGTGGGGGCATGGGTTGGTTGGTGATCCGGAGTGGATGGTGTTCATTGTGTGGATGGTGTCTTCGGTGCGGACCGGGGTCCAGGCGCGGAGGGTGATGGTGGTGGGCGTCGGTTCAGTGGTCGGGTGCGTGGGCTGTGTGCCGAAGCTGTTGTGTATGTCGGCGATCTTGCTGTGGAAGAACGAGGCAAGTGAGTCGCAGAGTTCTTGCGAGGGGGTGATGTTGTTGGTTCCGGCGCTGGGGTTCGAGAGCTCTTTGACGATGTTGAAGAGTTCTTTGTTGTTGTGTGCATTGTTGTCTAGTCGTTCCTTGAATGCTGTCTTCTTGGTGTCGTGGATCAGCTGGTGGTGTTTGCGGGTGGTGTGCTTGAGGGCAGTCATGTTGTCTGTAGTCAGGTCTTTGCGCCAGGCTTTCTCGAGGGTGCGCAGTTCTTCTTGGAGTTCATGAGATCGTTGGTGAACCAGGAAGCCTTCTTGCTGCCCGGTCTGCTGGGGTGGTTTTTCAGGGGTGCGAGGTCGTCAGCGCAGTTGGTGATCCACTGTGTGAGGTCGTTGGCTGCCTGGTTGGGGTCCGTTGAGCTGGCGGGAGGGTTCAGGTTCAGGGATGTGGAGAGTTGGTCGGAGGTGATCTTGTTTCAGCTCCTGCGGGGAACCAGTTGCGGGTGGTGGTGGGTCGTGGTCCTTCTGAAGCTGAAGTGGACGCAGCTGTGGTCTGTCCAGTGGAGTCCGGTGGAGTGGCTGAAGGAGTTGTCCTTGCTGGAGGAGAAGACGGGGTCGAGCGTGTGTCCGGCGTAGTGGGTGGGGGTGTTCACCAGTTGCGTGAGTCCGAGGTTGGCGAGGTTGTCCAGCAGGTGGTGTTGCTGTCCTTGTTGTTCTCCAGGTGGAAGTTGAGGTCCCCTAGGAGGATGGAGTCAGCGGAGGAGAGGGCGTGCGGGCTGATGAAGTCTGCGATGTCTTCGCTGAATTGTGTGCGGGGTCCTGGGGGTCTGTAGATGAGGGTGCCTCTGAGTGTGGTCTTGGGGTCGGTGTGTATCTGGAAGTGGAGATGTTCGGCGGCTGTGAGGGTACCGTCGGAGTTGGTCGTGATGCGGATGGTGTTCTTGTGGACGATGGCGATGCCTCCTCCTGTGTGGTTGACGCGGTTCCTCCGGGTGATCTTGTATCCGTCCGGGATGGCGATGGCGATGTCGGGCGCTGAGGAGGCGTTCATCCATGTTTCCGTGGTGTGTCCGTGGATGGAGCGGATGTTGAGCAGGATGCACTTCAGGTGGTTGCTGCTGGTGCTCGGCTTGGCGGGTGCGGTGCAGGTCCGGATGCAGGAGAAGTTGCAGGATTGGCTGCAGAAGGGTCCATGGGTGCGTCGCGGGGTGGCTCGGTAGCATCCGGGGATCCGGCCGGTGTTGAGTGCGTTAAGTGTGGCGGCATCGTAAGTCCGGCGGGTGGGCTGGCATCTGCGGGGGCCAGGGGTTCTGGCGCTGGACGCGGTCCAGGCGCGGACGGGCGCAGATGGGCTTGCCTTTGGCATGCCTTCGGCGCACAATCGGCACGCCCGCTGCGCGTGAATGCTGCGCGTGCGAGGGGGCGTCATAAGAAAGGAGCCGGGAGGGAGGGTCCGCTGGGTGGCGGGAGCGGGGGTCCTATCGGCTGGCGTGGGGCGAGGTCGCAGGGAGGCAGCAGCGGGAAAGTCGGGTGCGGGCGGGCGGGCGGCTCAGCGGTGGCTGGGTCGCCTGCAGCAAAGTAGGAACAGGTAGCAGGAGGAGCGTGGGGGCGACCAGGCCTAGGCGAGGCACAGTGGTTGCTCCCGAGGTGGGTGCAGTGGTCCCCTTAAGAAGGGAGCCGGGAGGGAGGGTCCTCTGGGTGGCGGGAGCGGGGGTCCTATCGGCTGGCGGGGGGCGGGGCCGCAGGGAGGCAGCGGCGGGAAAGTCGGGAGCGGGCGGCTCACCGGCGGCTGTGTCGCCTGCAGCGAAGTAGGAGCAGGTAGCAGGAGGAGCGTGGGGGTGACCAGGCCTAGGTGAGGCACAGTGGTTGCTCCCGAGGTGGGTGCAGTGGTCCCCTTAAGAAGGGAGCCGGGAGGGAGGGTCCGCTGGGTGGCGGGAGCGGGGGTCCTATTGGCTGGCGGGGGCGGGGCCGCAGGGAGGCAGCGGCGGGAAAGTCGGGTGCAGGCGGGCGGGCGGCTCAGCGGCGGCTGGGTCGCCTGCAGCGAAGTAGGAGCAGGAAGAGCGTGGGGGCGACCAGGCCTAGGCGAGGCACAGTGGTTGCTGTGGGTCGTTATAATGGTTGTTGGGTTTCGTGATTGCTAGCGTTTTAACAATCTCATTCTGGTCCAATAATTTGAAAGTGTCCCAGTGTGCTTTGTTTTTAGTCGTCTTGTTCGCAAAATTCGGGGAAGATTGTGATGGTGGTGTATTGTCGTCGATGTTATCTGCAGTGATCCTAAGTTCTTCTTCGAGCTTATTGGCTTTGTTAGTGAAAAATGTGGAGAATTCTTTGCAACTTAGTTGCGTTTTAGTAACCTCTTGGACAGATTTTGCAATCTTTTTTGATTGTTGTTTTATGATTTCAAACAATTTCCGTGGTCTGTTTTTGGCATTATCCAATTCTGTTCTGATAAATTCCTTTTTTAAGTTGATGATTTTCTTGTTATATTCATTTCTGATTTTTCTGAGTGATTTCAGTTCCGGGGAAGATGGGTGTGTTCTCCATTTTCTTTCTGCGCGTCTCAAATTACGCCTTTCTTCATTCAATATTCCATTAAACCATGGGTTTTTAATCTTTTCCGTAACTCTTTTCAATTTGAGTGGTATGGAGGCATTGACTATTTCCGTTACTGAGGTAGTGTAATAGTTCATTAGATCATTCACATTATTCATGTTGGCAGGTCGGTTTAAGTCTCTCTTGCAACTTTCAATTAGAAGATCCATATTTGAGTCTCTGGTATCTCGGATCCATCTTTTCATTTTGTTAGTTTGAATGGTTTTTATCTTCTCCCGTGATGGTATTAGGAAGGTTATGGCGTGGTGATCTGACCAGTCGCAAGGTTCTATGGAGAGGATTGAGATGTCATTATTCTTCGAGATAATCCAGTCCAATGTTGCTCCTTTCGAGTGTGTTGGTTGAAGAAATGCTTGGGATAGTTTTAGTTCAATTAAAAAGTCTTTAAAGGCGTTGACCTGTTTGTCGTTGTTGTCGTTCCAGCGTAGATTGAAATCACCTAAAAATATATTATTAATGTCGGTGTTGGCGTTAGCAGTGATGATCTCCATCAGTTGGTCAATGAAGTTCAAATTGTTTCCTGGTGGGTGATATAGGGCATGTAAGTTGCAAATCTGTTTGTTTGCCGATCTTATATTGAGCCCTAGGTATTCGCATGATTCGAGGGGGTCGGATTGAAATTGGCCAACTTCTAAGTTCGATCTGTGGATACAGGCAATACCACCCCCTGTCTTTTTCTGTCTGTCCAGTCTCAATATGTTATAGTGCGGTGGCACCAGAAGGTCCAAGACTGGGGACGAGGATTCAGATAACCATGTTTCGGTAAGGATTGTTATGTCTATTTCCTGATTGATGATGATGTCAGCTATGTCAGAAGCATGATTCGCTGCAGATCGACAGTTGAGCAGTAGACATTTTAAAGATTTCTTTGTTCTGGTTGTGATCATGTTTAATGGATCAGTGGTTAGTTGGATTTGTTGTACGTTGTTGAGATTTAGTTTCCTCTCATTCCTCGTGGATGTTCTGTTGGCGTCTATCGGTACTCTTTTGATTTCCTGTGCCTTCATGAGGTCTGATGTTTCATATTCCCGGAGTAGTGATAGTATGTCTTCTTCAGTTAAATAATTTTGATTCCTATCCGGTCTGTTTTGTCTGTTTGACAATGGCATCGATCTCTTATTGTTTATATCTATGGTTGTGTTTACTAGCTCTCTGATGTGTTCTACTTCATTGTGAGTATTTTCTGTGATATCACATAGTTTTTCTATCCCTTTCAGGGTGTTTTGTATTTCCTGTGATAGGTTGCTGATTTGTGTTTGGATCTCAAAGATTTTTCTCATGACCTTGGGTGCCGTAGTGGGAGTACTCTTCCGTATGTTTTAATCTTCACATTTTTTGTTCCCGAATTTCCGTTCTGAGTCATGTATAAATGACTTCTTGATACTTTCCTTTGGTCGATTTTCTCCTCTGTCATTGATTGCGGAGTTAGCCGTTCTATCAAAGCTTGGTGAACCAAGTCTGTTGTTGTTATTATTTGTGTTTTGTGTTCTCTCTGCTTAATTCCTGACTAACGTATTTTCTGTTCTGCATATGGCTCCTGGTTGAGTGACTTGTTCCTGTGGGTCTCTAGATGGAGTGTTGTTTTGTTCAGGTTCCTGTCGGTCTCTGGTTGGGGTAATACTTATAAGGTTGGTGTTGGATGAGACTAGGTTGTCTGTTGGCGTATTCTGGAGTTGTAAAGGCCTAGTATCTCTTATTTGCGTAACTTGTTCAGGTTCCTGTCGGTCTCTGGTTGGGGTAATACTTATAAGGTTAGTGTTGGATGAGACTAGGTCGTCTGTTGACGGATTCTGGAGTTTTAACGGCCTAGTGTCTCTTAATTGCGTAACTTGATCCGGTTCCTGGTGGTCTCTAATTGTTGTGCTTCTTATAGTGGGGTTGTTGGGTGGGACAAGGTTGTCTTCTATATGAATCTGGTGTAGTAGTGGGTTCGTGTTCTCCACATTTCTTTTTAAGGATGAGAAGATGTTGTCGAATTTTTCCAGTTCGTCGTTAGAGGCTTGGATCAACACTATTCCATTCTTGAAGATAGTTATGCAAATGTCCGCTCTGAGGTTAGGTGATGCTCTGGTCATGAATTTTGTGCCATGCGGGATGTTGGTTGTGGATTTAATATATAGCATGTTTGTAAAGGCATTGCGCCATTTCGCCCTTCTTCTGGTGAAGAATATCATATCTTTCATGATGATTCCTTTATCCATGCAAAAGGAAGTGTCAGAGATCAATGTGTCAGGGTTTTTCTTCATGAGGTTATGCTTAAATTTTTTGGCTGCATTTTTAGAGAGATAGGTAGGGTATTTTATGATATAGGCGTTCCTACTTATTTGTTCCAGGTAGTTGTCCCACATTTTGTGATGTGTGTTAGCGTACTAAAAATTAGTTGTCTTTTTCCTGGTGGTGTGAGTATTCTCTTAGCATAATTTACTGAATAATAATTATAATTATACCTGGTAGTATAATAATAATAATAATATTCTCTTTAGTATAAGTAATTAAATAGTAGAAACTGATTTTAGTTTCCTCTTCCAGGTAGTTTTTTCTGTATTCCTCTGGTAAATACCCTCTCCAATACAAGTGATTATATAATAATTACTATGTTCTTATGATGTTTGAGTGGACTTTCCAAGATGTCTGCCGTTTTCATTATCTTTCTTTAGGCTGATGTCTTTCTCTCTTTCTACAATTTATATTTGTCCTCTTTCCCTTGCCATAGTCTGTTTAAGTCCTAGAGTTGGCTCCTTTCTCCTTGTCCATTGATTTATCAGTCCTCTTTCAATTGTTCCTCTATCCTGCCGCCATTTTTGAATCGCCGGAATGAATTTCGCATTACAGTGGTGAAAGTTGTGATGGTATTTTTTTGTGTGCAGAACAATATACGAACTGGGCAGTGTATCCCCTCAAGATCCAGCACCTGACACACTATTCCTAATTAATATGAATACAATGAGATTTCTTCATTGGTTTTGTGTGTACACTGTAAGTGCAGGCACTACCTCAGTGCAATTAAATACAGGATTTTAGTATTTAGAATTCATCGCAAATGTGCACCTTGTGTCTTTTTTCACGGGCACGGCTATTCTGCATTTCGTTATGAGCACTTTAATGCAACTAATGTTGAGATAAATCTAACATAGTATTCAGAAGTTTGTGCAAACTGCAGAGATCATCAGTATTCCCGCGATAAGTACTCCAGAATTTAACAGCCTGGTGGGTACCAGCAAATACCACTAATAAGAACAAGAAAGAGTCACACAGCAGTTAAGAAAACAACCAAAAAGGTTAATCATTTTTTTCTGTCAAACTCTATTTTTTTATAAACATAAATAAACCATAAACTATTTTCAATTTTTTAAAATTAATATATACATATAAAATAAACTAAGAAACACAATTTAACAAACATAATAGAAAACAACAAGGTGGAAGACTCCTGTGGGGACCATGGATGTCGACGACAGAGTCTAAAAAATAAAGCACAAAATGAGGACATGTGTAACGCGCATATCAATGGACTGAGAGAGAGAAACAGAGAAGGAAAAACAAGCCAGAGAGAAAAAGAGAGGGTAGGAAAGAAAGGGAGTGAGAAAGGGAGAAGGGAGAGAGAGATAGAAATAAAGCAATGAAGAGAGTGAGAGAGAGAGAAGAGAGGGAAATGAGAGAGAGAGAGAGAGAGAGAGAGGGGAAGAGAGAGAGAGAGAGAGAGAGAGAGACAGAGACAGAGACAGAGACTGTCGCCTCTGCGCATCCATGAGCAAATAATTACCTGGTGCCAGCCGAGTGTGCAACAGTGGGCGGACTCCATGTGCCCATTAAAACCACGCCGATCTCAGATGTGTTGCTGAGTACTGAGTCATGAATGACAGAGACCACATCAGATACTCCGCCGATCTCAGATGTGTTGCTGAGTCCTGAGTCATGAATGGTGGAGACCACATCAGATTCTGCGCATATCTTACAGATGTCGCTGAGTCCTGAGTCCTCAATGGCGGAGATCACATCAGCTTCTTTGCGGACCTCACAGATGTCGCTGAGTCCTGAATGGTGGAGACCACTTCAGCTACTCCACGGCCTGGCAGATCTCACACATGTCGGTGAGTCATCAATAGCGGAGACCACCTCAGGGTCTGGTGCCGCTAAGCCTGTGGAACTCAAGTTTGTGCCATGTGGTGGTAGGCTCCTGATGGCCACATGAGTTTGGAGTGGTACCAACACTATGCATATGAAGTCTGCACCAAGGGGATGGTAGGCCACTGATGGACATACAGCTGAGGGTGCAACTAACCTTCTGTGAACTTTTCATGGACTCTTTATGTTTGCGACCCGTGGAGCGTTCTTCAGCTAGTCAGCACCGGCAATAAAGGATGTGGCGTTGTCGATCAATTATATTTGCGTGGTCAGTTGGCCTGTGTCGCATGTGCCGGATGGGTGTGGTGTGTGTGCAAACCTGCCCTCAGGGAGTGGCCGTTAGATGTTGAGAACTAGATCACTGACCTGCATACCAACAGCGAGTACGCCTGCGACAGGTAGTTATGTGGGGCCAACGTTGGAACGTAATTGGAGTGGCGTGGCGTATGATGGAAAAGGGCAGGGATAGACACAATGACGCGGACAGCTCATAGTACTGCTTCTGGGAGTCGAGCGGGCGGGCTGCAGCTGTTCATAACTCACACTACATAGGTATTGAAAAAACATTTTGTGATTCAGTCCACCAGCTGGCATCTGTCCGAGGCATTTGTGAAAACATATCGGAGTTCTTTCTGTGAGTGATACTCTTTTGATGCTCCCTCTCCACACATTAGCAGGTAACGTACCCTCTTACCCCATTACCAACATACCCCCAACAACCTTCGTGGGCACGGAAGTGTCCCTGTGCGGTTGGAAAAGAAGAATCTTAGTCATGTACAGATTTACATATTAAAAAATGTATTTAAAGAAAAGAACAACAAATAAGACTGAAGGGAGTCTGGTGCTGTGGTCACTGCCACGAAGTTGGGGTTACTGCTATTCTTGATTAGTTTGTGTTAAATAGGGTTAGTGGCACCAGAAGCATTGAGACTGTATGAGCCTGTGATGATGCTTGTTATGGACGGGTCGCACTGGGAGCAATGTGTCTTGCCTACTAGACTGCGTCATGTGGAATCCGGACTGTATCTGAATTGTGAGGCCTGCTGACCGTAGTGTAGGCCAGAGATAGCGATGAGGAAGAGCCCACAGCCATGTGCATATGTTGGTGGCCACACCGGCCTGCGTAGTGCTGGTTCAGTGGCACCACTTGTCGGCAGACTTCAATCTGTAAATACTCCTCACTAATCGAAGGGAGTGAGGTGCTGTGGTCACTGCCACGAAGTTCTCCCCCAGCTATGCGGGGGTCCACGTTGGCTGGTGGGAGGAGCATGTCCTCAAGGTACTACATGCTAAGGATTGGTCTGAACATATCATCAAGTATTGGCGCTATATAGATGATATATTCATTGTAATGCGAGGCACAAAGGCCCAAGCAGAGGATTTTGTTAAAAACATCAGTGTGAATGAATTAAATCTAAATTCACAGCCCACATAGACTGCCAAACTACCAATTTTCTTGACATTCAAGTGCAGATAAAAAATGATAAAATTGAAACCTGCTTGTATAGAAAGCCCACGTCAGGGAACACTATTCTACATTCAGGCAGTTTCCATCCTAGCCACAACATCGCTAGTATTCCCTATGGTGAATTCTTAAAAATTCATAGAGCATGCAGCACTGTAGACTCCAGACAACACCATCAGTTAGAGGCTTTCAAAAGATTAGAAAGCAGGTGCTATGCACCTAGGAAATTGGATGCAGCTACGAACAGAGCTAATACCCTGGACCTGAAAGATCTTTTAGACCCCAATAGAAAAACAAAAAAGGAGATGACACTGATGAACATAAAGATAAGGAAAGTAAGAAAACAATCAGGTTAATCACAGGATATAGCAAGCAGGCCAACCTGATCAAAAACATTATCAAAAAAGAATGGCCCATTATCCTTACAGACACTATTTTAAGAGAGGTTATCCCGGTCACCCCTACTGTCACCTTTAGGCACGCATATTCTATGCGCAATGAGTTGGTCAAAAATAGCCCGGAGACTGCTAAAACCGAGAACTGGCTAGCACCACACAAAGGTTTTTTTAAGTGCAGCTCCTGCCAGGCTTGTAAGTTCGGTGTTAACACCACTACATATACTACCCCGTTTTCTGACAAAACCATTGCCTTTAAAGCTCACTATACCTGCCGCACTGACTTTGCAATATACGTTCTTAGATGCAGTTGCAATCTTTACTACGTGGGTCGTACCAAACTACAAGCCCACGTACGGGTACTGCAACACCTTAGAGCGATTGTAAATTCTGACCAAGCCTACCATGTGGCACGCCACTTTAAAGCATTCCATGACAACAATCTTAATTGTTTACAATACTTTGTCATTGACTCTTTGGCACCCAACAGTAGGGGAGGTAACAGAGAAAAGACCCTTAGGCAATTAGAGTCAAAATACATAATTTAGCTGGACAGTAGGTCCCCTATGGGGCTTAACCTCGGGGAAGATATGTACAACTTTTTATAGACATAACCATGTATGTTTTAGCACTTTGCTGTTTGTTGTAAATCTGCTCTGACATGCACTAAACTCTATGTATCATTATCAACATTCTTCCATGGTTTTACAGTTTGTGATCTTTGTATTCGTACACGACAATTAGGGGAGCCACTCGGCACTTTCCCCAGTAGACATAGTATTTTTTACTAGACCATTAGCTCCCTTATGACACACAGGCGGCATCGGACGATGCCCTGTTGATTTTTTGACCATTTGCCTCACAGTTTTTGTTGGTTTTTTGCACTTTATTGTTGAGTACAACATATGGATTGATCCAGTAATAATCGATTTACCCTCCTCCCTTTATTCTTTTGAAAATATAATATTTACTAGCTAGCCGTCTTAATATATATTTTTTATGGCTTATAGAAATTGCTGCTATACCAATATGGTATTCTATATTCCCGTAGCAGCGAAGGTTTTTTAACTTTTTCATTTCCTTTTTTCGTGTATTAATTTAACACTTGTTAAGCACTTTTTTTCACATTGTAGAGGAACACAGTAGGGGCACCTTTTCCTATACAGACATGGATACTCTAAGATGCCTTCCCTAATTAACAGTTGTTTGCACATTGATAAATATTTGGACCCTCTAGTTCAGGGGTCTTCAAACTGTGGGGCGCGACCCCCAGGGGAGCCGTGGAGCGATGCAAAGGGGGTCATGAATTCCCACTGACACTTCTGCTCAGGCCCAAGGGCTTCAGCCCCTCTCTTCCCCCGTCCTGTGTCTCAGCCCGGGCTCCTGCAGTGTAACTCGAGCTGCTGGGACCTCAGCTGGGCAGTGTCTGAAGTCTTATCCCAGCACACCCGTCAGAGTTTTTCACAGGTCTTTAAAGGCTATTTACATATTTACATGCCTTTGTAAACTGGTTACAGAGGCTTAGTGTTTTTTCCTGATTCCAGTACCCCCTGGGTCCTACTCTGCCTATTCCTTATATTTGTATTTCACATTTACTGCTGTATTGTGAGAATGCATTTCATGAAAAGGAATATAAAGTAGGGTTGCCAAAAGTAAAATGCTTGTGTGTGTTGTTTAAAGAGCCTGCAGAGACCTCCTCTCTTATAAATAAAAAAGTATGTATTCATTCATTATGTGACTTTTCTGTCTTTGTTCTCTTTAATTATCAGTCATGGACCATTCAGGCCGCCGTAGAACACAATTAAAAGTGTTTTCTATTTCTAAGTGCTTAAAATACAGCTTTAGGTGTCTGCTTATTTTTGTTCCAACTGGGCCATCGAAATAATCTGCTGGCAACCCTAACCATAGGACTGGAAGTTTATTGCAGCATCAGCACATTATTTATTTCCTCCACCCTCGTGCCCAGATTAATGCCATATAAGCAATAGTTTAACTTAGATCTTAAACCCTACGCCACTGTCAATAACATGCTGAGTTACTTCAAGTGTCTGGGAATGCACCCTGCATTCAGACAACTCACTCCTCATTCTCGCCCTTCACTTTCACGCTCACCCTGCACTCATAGTGATCACAATGCACTCATACTGATCACCATGCACTCACACCATTCACCTGCTCACCCCGCACTCACAGTGATTACTCGGCACTCACAATGCACTTGCGCTGTTCATCCTATACCTCACCCTGCAGTCACACCAGCACACTACTCATTCTGCACTCAAGTGACACTTCACTCACCTGTCCCCCTCACTGCTGAATATATAACTCACTCAAACAAGCCCAACAGTAATCATACATTCATTCATCCTATTCTGAACTTGCACCCGCACCCAAATTCGTACAGCCACCTTACTCACCCTGCAGTCACTCCTCTCACCCTACTCTCACGCTGTTGCATCGCTCACCGTGCACTGACATGGGCACTCTTGTCACCCACACAGTGCAGAGGTTTAATGTGTCTGCTATACAGAATATATACCATGCAGATCACAGAAATGAGTGTGAGTAGCACTATAAAAAAAATGGAATGTTTGTCAGAAAGGTGCTATAGAGAGATGAGGTGCATTGTTGGTGAGTGGTAGTGAGGGAATTCATGGAGAAGAAGGAAACGGGGGTAGGGCACCAAAAAATACTTTTGCACCGTGTGCAACCAGTGTTAGGGCCAGCCCTGGCTGGGAGTGTTAGCAACCCCCCCCACCCCCAGCCCCCCAGAAGGTCTGGCCTAGTGGCTTCCCTGCTTCTGCCGATTATTATTATTTACATTTGTACTGCGCTACTGTTACCAAAAGATGTCCTTGGGCTAATAACCATTTGCTGCCTGAAGGCAAATGAGAAACACACAGAAGGAGAAGGAGAACCAGCCAAATGGGGTAACCTACAGAGCATAGAGAAAGGTTTTTATATCTTCCTAAAGGACAATAGATTCTTGGTGGAGTGAAGCAAAGGAGGGTGCAAGTCCCATAACTGCGCGGCCTGCACCAAAACAGCGAAACAGACAACTCATGCCTTCTTGAATTAGGGAACAATGAGCAGAGGCTGAGAGGAGCATACAGGCCTGACCCTTATGCTTGGTGATGAGATGATGAGAGAGGACAGCAAGGGAGTGAGAGAATTTGATTGAAGAGGTCAGGGATGAGGAGAAATGTAAATTGCAGAAGAGAACTGTAGACACGCAAGAAGTGAGTATGAGCCAAAGGTGAGGGCTTCTATTAGAACAAAGGGGAGATGTGAAAGATGAATGGGGGGACTGGAGAGCTGTAAGATACAAATAGACAAAAACGTATAATCAATGAGATGAGGTGAATGAGAAGTACTGAAGGGCACGGACAGTGGCGGGGCCAGAGAGGCCATGGGATAAATGCGAGAGACTGTTAGAGATGAGGGCAGTGAAAAGACAGAATGGCAAGAGGTTATTAAAGGTGAAGTGAGAGGTTGAATGGGGAGAGTTCACAAGTTGTAAAAAGGGGTAAAAGAAAATGGCCTACAAATTGAGAGAGGGATACGGGGTTGGGAGAGGAGAGAGGGATGGAAGGGAGGGGGTGAGAGGAAAGCGGCATGGTTAATTGCTTAACTCTGCACAAGACCGCCAGGGTTTTAAGGGACCCCTGCTGCTCCCGACCAGGGCCAGGTGAGCAACTAATGTGGCAGCACGGATTCCTGCGGAGTGGAAGGCCCTTCACCAAGGTTGACTAGAAATCTTTCTGACGTTAATTGTTGTATTTTGGATATAAACAAGTACTGATGTGGTGAAACTTTCCTCAGTGTTACTGTGTGTAATAAATTATAATGAAGCAATGCTAATCCAAAAAACGCGGCATCACATAACATCATTTACATTTTCTTTCCACACAATTTAGTCAAGCCATTACTTAATTTGGTCCTCAACTCACTCATAATTCCAGTAGCCCTGCCTACAGGTTTAGAAATGTTTGTCAGGAGGGGGTCCTTACACCTCAACATGTTGACAGGGGGGTCTCGACATCCAAAAGTTTGAAGACCTCTGCTCTAGTTCCATATCGAGGTGCATTCTACAAACCATCCGTAGCACTTTGCCCACTCTGTTTTGGGTACGCTTTAATAATACATCATGTATACAGCAACAATCTATACCTGTCCCATGCTGCATTTTAAGCTGGGAACACTGACATGGGGATTATTTATTTACCCTTTGTATTGGAACTATAGATAGACTGCCACGAAGTTGGGGTTACTGCCATTCAGGACTCAGGACACAGTTGCACAAGTGGGATTAGTTTGTGTTAAATAGGGTTAGTGGTACCAGAAGCATTGAGACTGTATGAACCTGTGATGATGCGTGATGTGGATGGGTCGCACTGGGAGCAATGTGTCTTCCCTACTGCACTGAGTCATGTGGAATCAGATCTGTATCTGAATTGTGAGGCCTGTTGACCGTAGTGTAGGCCAGAGGTAGCAATGAGGAAGGGCCCACAGCCATGTGCATACGTTGGTGGCCCTACCGGCCTGCGTAGTGCTGGTTCAGTGGCACCCTTTGTTGGCAGACTTCAATCTGTAAATACTCCACACTAATCAAAGGGAGTGAGGTGCTTTGGTCACTGCCACAAAGTTGGGGTCACTGCCATTCAGGACTCAGGACACAGTTACACATGTGGGATCGGCTTGTGTTAAAGAGGGTTAGTGGGACTACTTGTCGCCAGCCTTGCATATCGAAATATGCCTCACTTATCGAAGGGAGTGTGGTGCTGTCTTCGGTGCGGACCGGGGTCCAGGCGCGGAGGGTGATGGTGGTGGGCGTCGGTTCAGTGGTCGGGTGCGTGGGCTGTGTGCCGAAGCTGTTGTGTATGTCGGCGATCTTGCTGTGGAAGAACGAGACAAGTGAGTCGCAGAGTTCTTGCGAGGGGGTGATGTTGTTGGTTCCGGCGCTGGGGTTCGAGAGCTCTTTGACGATGTTGAAGAGTTCTTTGTTGTTGTGTGCATTGTTGTCTAGTCGTTCCTTGAATGCTGTCTTCTTGGTGTCGTGGATCAGCTGGTGGTGTTTGCGGGTGGCGTGCTTGAGGGCAGTCATGTTGTCTGTAGTCAGGTCTTTGCGCCAGGCTTTCTCGAGGGTGCGGCAGTTCTTCTTGGAGTTCATGAGATCGTTGGTGAACCAGGAAGCCTTCTTGCTGCCCGGTCTGCTGGGGTGGTTTTTCAGGGGTGCGAGGTCGTCAGCGCAGTTGGTGATCCACTGTGTGAGGTCGTTGGCTGCCTGGTTGGGGTCCGTTGAGCTGGCGGGAGGGTTCAGGTTCAGGGATGTGGAGAGTTGGTCGGAGGTGATCTTGTTTCAGCTCCTGCGGGGAACCAGTTGCGGGTGGTGGTGGGTCGTGGTCCTTCTGAAGCTGAAGTGGACGCAGCTGTGGTCTGTCCAGTGGAGTCCGGTGGAGTGGCTGAAGGAGTTGTCCTTGCTGGAGGAGAAGACGGGGTCGAGCGTGTGTCCGGCGTAGTGGGTGGGGGTGTTCACCAGTTGCGTGAGTCCGAGGTTGGCGAGGTTGTCCAGCAGGTGGTGTTGCTGTCCTTGTTGTTCTCCAGGTGGAAGTTGAGGTCCCCTAGGAGGATGGAGTCAGCGGAGGAGAGGGCGTGCGGGCTGATGAAGTCTGCGATGTCTTCGCTGAATTGTGTGCGGGGTCCTGGGGGTCTGTAGATGAGGGTGCCTCTGAGTGTGGTCTTGGGGTCGGTGTGTATCTGGAAGTGGAGATGTTCGGCGGCTGTGAGGGTACCGTCGGAGTTGGTCGTGATGCGGATGGTGTTCTTGTGGACGATGGCGATGCCTCCTCCTGTCTGGTTGACGCGGTCCCTCCGGGTGATCTTGTATCCGTCCGGGATGGCGATGGCGATGTCGGGCGCTGAGGAGGCGTTCATCCATGTTTTCGTGGTGTGTCCGTGGATGGAGCGGATGTTGAGCAGGATGCACTTCAGGTGGTTGCTGCTGGTGCTCGGCTTGGCGGGTGCGGTGCAGGTCCGGATGCAGGAGAAGTTGCAGGATTGGCTGCAGAAGGGTCCATGGGTGCGTCGCGGGGTGGCTCGGTAGCATCCGGGGATCCGGCCGGTGTTGAGTGCGTTGAGTGTGGCGGCGTCGTAAGTCCGGCGGGTGGGCCGGCATCTGCGGGGGCCAGGGGTTCTGGCGCTGGACGCGGTCCAGGCGCGGATGGGCGCAGATGGGCTTGCCTTTGGCACGCCTTCGGCGCACAATCGGCACGCCCGCTGCGCGTGAATGCTGCGCGTGAATGCTGCGCGTGCGAGGGGGCGTCATAAGAAAGGAGCCGGGAGGGAGGGTCCGCTGGGTGGCGGGAGCGGGGGTCCTATCGGCTGGCGTGGGGCGAGGTCGCAGGGAGGCAGCAGCGGGAAAGTCGGGTGCGGGCGGGCGGGCGGCTCAGCGGTGGCTGGGTCGCCTGTAGCAAAGTAGGAACAGGTAGCAGGAGGAGCGTGGGGGCCACCAGGCCTAGGCGAGGCACAGTGGTTGCTCCCGAGGTGGGTGCAGTGGTCCCCTTAAGAAGGGAGCCGGGAGGGAGGGTCCTCTGGGTGGCGGGAGCGGGGGTCCTATCGGCTGGCGGGGGGCGGGGCCGCAGGGAGGCAGCGGCGGGAAAGTCGGGAGCGGGCGGGTGGGCGGGCGGCTCAGCGGCGGCTGTGTCGCCTGCAGCGAAGTAGGAGCAGGTAGCAGGAGGAGCGTGGGGGTGACCAGGCCTAGGTGAGGCACAGTGGTTGCTCCCGAGGTGGGTGCAGTGGTCCCCTTAAGAAGGGAGCCGGGAGGGAGGGTCCGCTGGGTGGCGGGAGCGGGGGTCCTATCGGCTGGCGGGGGGCGGGGCCACAGGGAGGCAGCGGCGGGAAAGTCGGGTGCGGGCGGGCGGGCGGCTCAGCGGCGGCTGGGTCACCTGCAGCGAAGTAGGAGCAGGAAGAGCGTGGGGGCGACCAGGCCTAGGCGAGGCACAGTGGTTGCTGTGGGTCGTTATAATGGTTGTTGGGTTTCGTGATTGCTAGCGTTTTAACAATCTCATTCTGGTCCAATAATTTGAAAGTGTCCCAGTGTGCTTTGTTTTTAGTCGTCTTGTTCGCAAAATTCGGGGAAGATTGTGATGGTGGTGTATTGTCGTCGATGTTATCTGCAGCGATCCTAAGTTCTTCTTCGAGCTTATTGGCTTTGTTAGTGAAAAAGGTGGAGAATTCTTTGCAACTTAGTTGCGTTTTAGTAACCTCTTGGACAG
The DNA here is from genome assembly GCF_964261635.1 of Lissotriton helveticus. Lineage (NCBI taxonomy): Eukaryota > Metazoa > Chordata > Amphibia > Caudata > Salamandridae > Lissotriton > Lissotriton helveticus. The sequence goes on along the minus strand of NC_136069.1, from coordinate 1,053,102,994 downwards.
ATTTTGCAATCTTGTTTGATTGTTGTTTTATGATTTCAAACAATTTCCGTGGTCTGTTTTTGGCATTATCCAATTCTGTTCTGATAAATTCCTTTTTTAAGTTGATGATTTTCTTGTTATATTCATTTCTGATTTTTCTGAGTGATTTCAGTTCCGGGGAAGATGGGTGTGTTCTCCATTTTCTTTCTGCGCGTCTCAAATTACGCCTTTCTTCATTCAATATTCCATTAAACCATGGGTTTTTAATCTTTTCCGTAACTCTTTTCAATTTGAGTGGTATGGTGGCATTGACTATTTCCGTTACTGAGGTAGTGTAATAGTTCATTAGATCATTCACAATATTCATGTTGGCAGGTCGGTTTAAGTCTCTCTTGCAGCTTTCAATTAGAAGATCCATATTTGAGTCTCTGGTATCTCGGATCCATCTTTTCATTTTGTTAGTTTGAATGGTTTTTATCTTCTCCCGTGATGGTATTAGGAAGGTTATGGCGTGGTGATCTGACCAGTCGCAAGGTTCTATGGAGAGGATTGAGATGTCATTATTCTTCGAGATAATCCAGTCCAATGTTGCTCCTTTCGAGTGTGTTGGTTGAAGACATGCTTGGGATAGTTTTAGTTCAATTAAAAAGTCTTTAAAGGCGTTGACCTGTTTGTCGTTGTTGTCGTTACAGCGTAGATTGAAATCACCTAAAAATATATTATTAATGTCGGTGTTGGCGTTAGCAGTGATGATCTCCATCAGTTGGTCAATGAAGTTCAAATTGTTTCCTGGTGGGTGATATAGGGCATGTAAGTTGCAAATCTGTTTGTTTGCCGATCTTATATTGAGCCCTAGGTATTCGCATGATTCGAGGGGGTCGGATTGAAATTGGCCAACTTCTAAGTTCGATCTGTGGATACAGGCAATACCACCCCCTGTCTTTTTCTGTCTGTCCAGTCTCAATATGTTATAGTGCAGTGGCACCAGAAGGTCCAAGACTGGGGACGAGGATTCAGATAACCATGTTTCGGTAAGGATTGTTATGTCTATTTCCTGATTGATGATGATGTCAGCTATGTCAGAAGCATGATTCGCTGCAGATCGACAGTTGAGCAGTAGACATTTTAAAGATTTCTCCGTTCTGGTTGTGATCATGTTTAATGGATCAGTGGTTAGTTGGATTTGTTGTACGTTGTTGAGATTTAGTTTCCTCTCATTCCTCGTGGATGTTCTGTTGGCGTCTATCGGTACTCTTTTGATTTCCTGTGCCTTCATGAGGTCTGATGTTTCATATTCCCGGAGTAGTGATAGTATGTCTTCTTCAGTTAAATAATTTTGATTCCTATCCGGTCTGTTTTGTCTGTTTGACAATGGCATCGATCTCTTATTGTTTATATCTATGGTTGTGTTTACTAGCTCTCTGATGTGTTCTACTTCATTGTGAGTATTTTCTGTGATATCACATAGTTTTTCTATCCCTTTCAGGGTGTTTTGTATTTGCTGTGATAGGTTGCTGATTTGTGTTTGGATCTCGAAGATTTTTCTCATGACCTTGGGTGCCGTAGTGGGAGTACTCTTCCGTATGTTTTAATCTTCACATTTTTTGTTCCCGAATTTCCGTTCTGAGTCATGTATCAATGACTTCTTGATACTTTCCTTTGGTCGATTTTCTCCTCTGTCATTGATTGCGGAGTTAGCCGTTCTATCAAAGCTTGGTGAACCAAGTCTGTTGTTGTTATTATTTGTGTTTTGTGTTCTCTCTGCTTAATTCCTGACTAACGTATTTTCTGTTCTGCATATGGCTCCTGGTCGAGTGACTTGTTCCTGTGGGTCTCTAGATGGAGTGTTGTTTTGTTCAGGTTCCTGTCGGTCTCTGGTTGGGGTAATACTTATAAGGTTGGTGTCGGATGAGACTAGGTTGTCTGTTGGCGTATTCTGGAGTTGTAAAGGCCTAGTATCTCTTATTTGCGTAACTTGTTCAGGTTCCTGTCGGTCTCTGGTTGGGGTAATACTTATAAGGTTAGTGTTGGATGAGACTAGGTCGTCTGTTGACGGATTCTGGAGTTTTAACGGCCTAGTGTCTCTTAATTGCGTAACTTGATCCGGTTCCTGGTGGTCTCTAATTGTTGTGCTACTTATAGTGGGGTTGTTGGGTGGGACAAGGTTGTCTTCTATATGAATCTGGTGTAGTAGTGGGTTCGTGTTCTCCACATTTCTTTTTAAGGATGAGAAGATGTTGTCGAATTTTTCCAGTTCGTCGTTAGAGGCTTGGATCAACACTATTCCATTCTTGAAGATAGTTATGCAAATGTCCGCTCTGAGGTTAGGTGATGCTCTGGTCATGAATTTTGTGCCATGCGGGATGTTGGTTGTGGATTTAATATATAGCATGTTTGTAAAGGCATTGCGCCATTTCGCCCTTCTTCTGGTGAAGAATATCATATCTTTCATGATGATTCCTTTATCCATGCAAAAGGAAGTGTCAGAGATCAATGTGTCAGGGTTTTTCTTCATGAGGTTATGCTTACATTTTTTGGCTGCATTTTTAGAGAGATAGGTAGGGTATTTTATGATATAGGCGTTCCTACTTACTTGTTCCAGGTAGTTGTCCCACATTTTGTGATGTGTGTTAGCGTACTAAAAATTAGTTGTCTTTTTCCTGGTGGTGTGAGTATTCTCTTAGCATAATTTACTGAATAATAATCATAATTATACCTGGTAGTATAATAATAATAATAATATTCTCTTTAGTATAAGTAATTAAATAGTAGAAACTGATTTTAGATTCCTCTTCCAGGTAGTTTTTTCTGGATTCCTCTGGTAAATACCCTCTCCAATACAAGTGATTATATAATAATTACTATGTTCTTATGATGTTTGAGTGGACTTTCCAAGATGTCTGCCGTTTTCATTATCTTTCTTTAGGCTGATGTCTTTCTCTCTTTCTACAATTTATATTTGTCCTCTTTCCCTTGCCATAGTCTGTTTAAGTCCTAGAGTTGGCTCCTTTCTCCTTGTCCATTGATTTATCAGTCCTCTTTCAATTGTTCCTCTATCCTGCCGCCATTTTTGAATCGCCGGAATGAATTTCGCATTACAGTTGTGAAAGTTGTGATGGTATTTTTTTGTGTGCAGAACAATATACGAACTGGGCAGTGTATCCCCTCAAGATCCAGCACCTGACACACTATTCCTAATTAATATGAATACAATGAGATTTCTTCATTGGTTTTGTGTGTACACTGTAAGTGCAGGCACTACCTCAGTGCAATTAAATACAGGATTTTAGTATTTAGAATTCATCGCAAATGTGCACCTTGTGTCTTTTTTCACGGGCACGGCTATTCTGCATTTCGTTATGAGCACTTTAATGCAACTAATGTTGAGATAAATCTAACATAGTATTCAGAAGTTTGTGCAAACTGCAGAGATCATCAGTATTCCCGCGATAAGTACTCCAGAATTTAACAGCCTGGTGGGTACCAGCAAATACCACTAATAAGAACAAGAAAGAGTCACACAGCAGTTAAGAAAACAACCAAAAAGGTTAATCATTTTTTTCTGTCAAACTCTATTTTTTTATAAACATAAATAAACCATAAACTATTTTCAATTTTTTTAAATTAATATATACATATAAAATAAACTAAGAAACACAATTTAACAAACATAATAGAAAACAACAAGGTGGAAGACTCCTGTGGGGACCATGGATGTCGACGACAGAGTCTAAAAAATAAAGCACAAAATGAGGACATGTGTAACGCGCATATCAATGGACTGAGAGAGAGAAACAGAGAAGGAAAAACAAGCCAGAGAGAAAAAGAGAGGGTAGGAAAGAAAGGGAGTGAGAAAGGGAGAAGGGAGAGAGAGATAGAAATAAAGCAATGAAGAGAGTGAGAGAGAGAGAAGAGAGGGAAAAGAGAGAGAGAGAGAGAGAGAGAGAGAGAGAGGGGAAGAGAGAGAGAGAGAGAGAGAGAGAGAGAGAGAGACAGAGACAGAGACTGTCGCCTCTGCGCATCCACGAGCAAATAATTACCTGGTGCCAGCCGAGTGTGCAACAGTGGGCGGACTCCATGTGCCCATTAAAACCACGCCGATCTCAGATGTGTTGCTGAGTCCTGAGTCATGAATGACAGAGACCACATCAGATACTCCGCCGATCTCAGATGTGTTGCTGAGTCCTGAGTCATGAATGGTGGAGACCACATCAGATTCTGCGCATATCTTACAGATGTCGCTGAGTCCTGAGTCCTCAATGGCGGAGATCACATCAGCTTCTTTGCGGATCTCACAGATGTCGCTGAGTCCTGAATGGTGGAGACCACTTCAGCTACTCCACGGCCTGGCAGATCTCACACATGTCGGTGAATCCTGAGTCATCAATAGCGGAGACCACCTCAGGGTCTGGTGCCGCTAAGCCTGTGGAACTCAAGTTTGTGCCATGTGGTGGTAGGCTCCTGATGGCCACATGAGTTTGGAGTGGTACCAACACTATGCATATGAAGTCTGCACCAAGGGGATGGTAGGCCACTGATGGACATACAGCTGAGGGTGCAACTAACCTTCTGTGAACTTTTCATGGACTCTTTATGTTTGCGACCCGTGGAGCGTTCTTCAGCTAGTCAGCACCGGCAATAAAGGATGTGGCGTTGTCGATCAATTATATTTGCGTGGTCAGTTGGCCTGTGTCGCATGTGCCGGATGGGTGTGGTGTGTGTGCAAACCTGCCCTCAGGGAGTGGCCGTTAGATGTTGAGAACTAGATCACTGACCTGCATACCAACAGCGAGTACGCCTGCGACAGGTAGTTATGTGGGGCCAATGTTGGAACGCAATTGGAGTGGCGTGGCGTGGCGTATGATGGAACAGGGCAGGGATAGACATAATGACGCGGACAGCTCATAGTACTGCTTCTGGGAGTCGAGCGGGCGGGCTGCAGCTGTTCATAACTCACACTACATAGGTATTGAAAAAACATTTTGTGATTCAGTCCACCAGCTGGCATCTGTCCGAGGCATTTGTGAAAACATATCGGAGTTCTTTCTGTGAGTGATACTCTTTTGATGCTCCCTCTCCACACATTAGCAGGTAACGTACCCTCTTACCCCATTACCAACATACCCCCAACAACCTTCGTGGGCACGGAAGTGTCCCTGTGCGGTTGGAAAAGAAGAATCTTAGTCATGTACAGATTTACATATTAAAAAATGTATTTAAAGAAAAGAACAACAAATAAGACTGAAGGGAGTCTGGTCACTGCCACGAAGTTGGGGTTACTGCTATTCTTGATTAGTTTGTGTTAAATAGGGTTAGTGGCACCAGAAGCATTGATACTGTATGAGCCTGTGATGATGCTTATTATGGACGGGTCGCACTGGGAGCAATGTGTCTTGCCTACTGGACTGCGTCATGTGGAATCCGGACTGTATCTGAATTGTGAGGCCTGCTGACCGTAGTGTAGGCCAGAGATAGCGATGAGGAAGAGCCCACAGCCATGTGCATATGTTGGTGGCCACACCGGCCTGCGTAGTGCTGGTTCAGTGGCACCACTTGTCGGCAGACTTCAATCTGTAAATACTCCTCACTAATCGAAGGGAGTGAGGTGCTGTGGTCACTGCCACGAAGTTCTCCCCCAGCTGTGCGGGGGTCCACGTTGGCTGGTGGGAGGAGCATGTCCTCAAGGTACTACATGCTAAGGATTGGTCTGAACATATCATCAAGTATTGGCGCTATATAGATGATATATTCATTGTAATGCGAGGCACAAAGGCCCAAGCAGAGGATTTTGTTAAAAACATCAGTGTGAATGAATTAAATCTGAAATTCACAGCCCACATAGACTGCCAAACTACCAATTTTCTTGACATTCAAGTGCAGATAAAAAATGATAAAATTGAAACCTGCTTGTATAGAAAGCCCACGTCAGGGAACACTATTCTACATTCAGGCAGTTTCCATCCTAGCCACAACATCGCTAGTATTCCCTATGGTGAATTCTTAAAAATTCATAGAGCATGCAGCACTGTAGACTCCAGACAACACCATCAGTTAGAGGCTTTCAAAAGATTAGAAAGCAGGGGCTATGCACCTAGGAAATTGGATGCAGCTACGAACAGAGCTAATACCCTGGACCTGAAAGATCTTTTAGACCCCAATAGAAAAACAAAAAAGGAGATGACACTGATGAACATAAAGATAAGGAAAGTAAGAAAACAATCAGGTTAATCACAGGATATAGCAAGCAGGCCAACCTGATCAAAAACATTATCAAAAAAGAATGGCCCATTATCCTTACAGACACTATTTTAAGAGAGGTTATCCCGGTCACCCCTACTGTCACCTTTAGGCACGCATATTCTATGCGCAATGAGTTGGTCAAAAATAGCCCGGAGACTGCTAAAACCGAGAACTGGCTAGCACCACACAAAGGTTTTTTTAAGTGCAGCTCCTGCCGGGCTTGTAAGTTCGGTGTTAACACCACTACATATACTACCCCGTTTTCTGACAAAACCATTGCCTTTAAAGCTCACTATACCTGCCGCACTGACTTTGCAATTTACGTTCTTAGATGCAGTTGCAATCTTTACTACGTGGGTCGTACCAAACTACAAGCCCACGTACGGGTACTGCAACACCTTAGAGCGATTGTAAATTCTGACCAAGCCTACCATGTGGCACGCCACTTTAAAGCATTCCATGACAACAATCTTAATTGTTTACAATACTTTGTCATTGACTCTGTGGCACCCAACAGTAGGGGAGGTAACAGAGAAAAGACCCTTAGGCAATTAGAGTCAAAATACATAATTTAGCTGGACAGTAGGTCCCCTATGGGGCTTAACCTCGGGGAAGATATGTACAACTTTTTATAGACATAACCATGTATGTTTTAGCACTTTGCTGTTTGTTGTAAATCTGCTCTGACATGCACTAAACTCTATGTATCATTATCAACATTCTTCCATGGTTTTACAGTTTGTGATCTTTGTATTCGTACACGACAATTAGGGGAGCCACTCGGCACTTTCCCGAGTAGACATAGTATTTTTTACTAGACCATTAGCTCCCTTATGACACACAGGCGGCATCGGACGATGCCCTGTTGATTTTTTGACCATTTGCCTCACAGTTTTTGTTGGTTTTTTGCACTTTATTGTTGAGTACAACATATGGATTGATCCAGTAATAATCGATTTACCCTCCTCCCTTTATTCTTTTGAAAATATAATATTTACTAGCTAGCCGTCTTAATATATATTTTTTATGGCTTATAGAAATTGCTGCTATACCAATATGGTATTCTATATTCCCGTAGCAGCGAAGGTTTTTTAACTTTTTCATTTCCTTTTTTCGTGTATTAATTTAACACTTGTTAAGCACTTTTTTTCACATTGTAGATGAACACAGTAGGGGCACCTTTTCCTATACAGACATGGATACTCTAAGATGCCTTCCCTAATTAACAGTTGTTTGCACATTGATAAATATTTGGACCCTCTAGTTCAGGGGTCTTCAAACTGTGGGGCGCGACCCCCAGGGGAGCCGTGGAGCGATGCAAAGGGGGTCATGAATTCCCACTGACACTTCTGCTCAGGCCCAAGGGCTTCAGCCCCTTTCTTCCCCCGTCCTGTGTCTCAGTCCGGGCTGCTGCAGTGTACCTCGAGCTGCTGGGGCCTCAGCTGGGCAGTGTCTGAAGTCTTATCCCAGCACACCCGTCAGAGTTTTTCACAGGTCTTTAAAGGCTATTTACATATTTACATGCCTTTGTAAACTGGTTACAGAGGCTAAGTGTTTTTTCCTGATTCCAGTACCCCCTGGGTCCTACTCTGCCTATTCCTTATATTTGTATTTCACATTTACTGCTGTATTGTGAGAATGCATTTCATGAAAAGGAATATAAAGTAGGGTTGCCAAAAGTAAAATGCTTGTGTGTGTTGTTTAAAGAGCCTGCAGAGACCTCCTCTCTTATAAATAAAAAAGTATGTATTCATTCATTATGTGACTTTTCTGTCTTTGTTCTCTTTAATTATCAGTCATGGACCATTCAGGCCGCCGTAGAACACAATTAAAAGTGTTTTCTATTTCTAAGTGCTTAAAATACAGCTTTAGGTGTCTGCTTATTTTTGTTCCAACTGGGCCATCGAAATAATCTGCTGGCAACCCTAACCATAGGACTGGATAATTTATTGCAGCATCAGCACATTATTTATTTCCTCCACCCTCGAGCCCAGATTAATGCCATATAAGCAATAGTTTAACTTAGATCTTAAACCCTACGCCACTGTCAATAACATGCTGAGTTACTTCAAGTGTCTGGGAATGCACCCTGCATTCAGACAACTCACTCCTCATTCTCGCCCTTCACTTTCACGCTCACCCTGCACTCATAGTGATCACAATGCACTCATACTGATCACCATGCACTCACACCATTCACCTGCTCACCCCGCACTCACAGTGATTACTCGGCACTCACAATGCACTTGCGCTGTTCATCCTATACCTCACCCTGCAGTCACACCAGCACACTACTCATTCTGCACTCAAGTGACACTTCACTCACCTGTCCCCCTCACTGCTGAATATATAACTCACTCAAACAAGCCCAACAGTAATCATACATTCATTCATCCTATTCTGAACTTGCACCGGCACCCAAATTCGTACAGCCACCTTACTCACCCTGCAGTCACTCCTCTCACCCTACTCTCACGCTGTTGCATCGCTCACCGTGCACTGACATGGGCACTCTTGTCGCCCACACAGTGCAGAGGTTTAATGTGTCTGCTATACAGAATATGTACCATGCAGATCACAGAAATGAGTGTGAGTAGCGCTATAAAAAAATGGAATGTTTGTCAGAAAGGTGCTATAGAGAGATGAGGTGCATTGTTGGTGAGTGGTAGTGAGGGAATTCATGGAGAAGAAGGAAACGGGGGTAGGGCACCAAAAAATACTTTTGCACCGTGTGCAACCAGTGTTAGGGCCAGCCCTGGCTGGGAGTGTTAGCAACCCCCCCCACCCCCAGCCCCCCAGAAGGTCTGGCCTAGTGGCTTCCCTGCTTCTGCCGATTATTATTATTTACATTTGTACTGCGCTACTGTTACCAAAAGATGTCCTTGGGCTAATAACCATTTGCTGCCTGAAGGCAAATGAGAAACACACAGAAGGAGAAGGAGAACCAGCCAAATGGGGTAACCTACAGAGCATAGAGAAAGGTTTTTATATCTTCCTAAAGGACAATAGATTCTTGGTGGAGTGAAGCAAAGGAGGGTGCAAGTCCCATAACTGCGCGGCCTGCACCAAAACAGCGAAACAGACAACTCATGCCTTCTTGAATTAGGGAACAATGAGCAGAGGCTGAGAGGAGCATACAGGCCTGACCCTTATGCTTGGTGATGAGATGATGAGAGAGGACAGCAAGGGAGTGAGAGAATTTGATTGAAGAGGTCAGGGATGAGGAGAAATGTAAATTGCAGAAGAGAACTGTAGACACGCAAGAAGTGAGTATGAGCCAAAGGTGAGGGCTTCTATTAGAACAAAGGGGAGATGTGAAAGATGAATGGGGGGACTGGAGAGCTGTAAGATACAAATAGACAAAAACGTATAATCAATGAGATGAGGTGAATGAGAAGTACTGAAGGGCACAGACAGTGGCGGGGCCAGAGAGGCCATGGGATAAATGCGAGAGACTGTTAGAGATGAGGGCAGTGAAAAGACAGAATGGCAAGAGGTTATTAAAGGTGAAGTGAGAGGTTGAATGGGGAGAGTTCACAAGTTGTAAAAAGGGGTAAAAGAAAATGGCCTGCAAATTGAGAGAGGGATACGGGGTTGGAAGAGGAGAGAGGGATGGAAGGGAGGGGGTGAGAGGAAAGCGGCATGGTTAATTGCTTAACTCTGCACAAGACCGCCAGGGTTTTAAGGGACCCCTGCTGCTCCCGGCCAGGGCCAGGTGAGCTTCTAATGTGGCAGCACGGATTCCTGCGGAGTGGAAGGCCCTTCACCAAGGTTGACTAGAAATCTTTCTGACGTTAATTGTTGTATTTTGGATATAAACAAGTACTGATGTGGTGAAACTTTCCTCAGTGTTACTGTGTGTAATAAATTATAATGAAGCAATGCTATCCGAAAAACGCGGCATCACATAACATCATTTACATTTTCTTTCCACACAATTTAGTCAAGCCATTACTTAATTTGGTCCTCAACTCACTCATAATTCCAGTAGCCCTGCCTACAGGTTTAGAAATGTTTGTCAGGAGGGGGTCCTTACACCTCAACATGTTGACAGGGGGGTCTCGACATCCAAAAGTTTGAAGACCTCTGCTCTAGTTCCATATCGAGGTGCATTCTACAAACCATCCGTAGCACTTTGCCCACTCTGTTTTGGGTACGTTTTAATAATACATCATGTATACAGCAACAATCTATACCTGTCCCATGCTGCATTTTAAGCTGGGAACACTGACATGGGGATTATTTATTTACCCTTTGTATTGGAACTATAGATAGACTGCCACAAAGTTGGGGTTACTGCCATTCAGGACTCAGGACACAGTTGCACAAGTGGGATTAGTTTGTGTTAAATAGGGTTAGTGGTACCAGAAGCATTGAGACTGTATGAACCTGTGATGATGCGTGATGTGGATGGGTCGCACTGGGAGCAATGTGTCTTCCCTACTGCACTGAGTCATGTGGAATCAGATCTGTATCTGAATTGTGAGGCCTGTTGACCGTAGTGTAGGCCAGAGGTAGCAATGAGGAAGGGCCCACAGCCATGTGCATACGTTGGTGGCCCTACCGGCCTGCGTAGTGCTGGTTCAGTGGCACCCTTTGTCGGCAGACTTCAATCTGTAAATACTCCACACTAATCAAAGGGAGTGAGGTGCTTTGGTCACTGCCACAAAGTTGGGGTCACTGCCATTCAGGACTCAGGACACAGTTACACATGTGGGATCGGCTTGTGTTAAAGAGGGTTAGTGGGACTACTTGTCGCCAGCCTTGCATATCGAAATATGCCTCACTTATCGAAGGGAGTGTGGTGCTGTGGTCACTGCCACAGGCTTGGGGTCAGTGCAATTCAGGACTCAGGACACAGTTACACATGTGGGATCGGCTTGTGTTAAAGAGAGTTAGTGGCACCATGTGTCGCTGCCGTTGCATATGGAAATATGCCTCACTAATCAAAGGGAGTCTGGTGCGGTGGTTGCTGCCACAGACTTGGGGTCACTGCCATTCAGGACACAGTTACACATGTGGGATCGGCTTGTGTTGAATAGAGTTAGTGGCAGTATGTGTCGCCAGCCTTCCATATGGCAATATGCCTCACTGATCGAAGGGAGTCGGGTGCTGTGGTTGACTCACGGAGTTGGGGTGACTGCCATTCTGGACTCAGGACACAGTTACACATGTGGGATCGGCTTGTGTTGAAGACGGTTAGTGGCACTATGTGTCGACGGTCTTCCACAGTGTAGGTCAGAGGTAGCGGTGAACAAGGGCCCACAGCCATGTGCACAAATTAGTTGCCCCACCGGCCTGCGTAGTACTAGTTCAGTGGCACCACGTGTCGCTGGCCTCCCATATGCAAATATTCTTCACTGATTGAAGGGAGTCTAGTGCCGTTGTCCCTGCCACGAAGTTGGGGTCACTGCCATTCAGGACTCAGGAACCATTTACACATGTGGGATCGTCTTGTGTTAAACAGGGTTAGTTGGCACCACGTGTCGCATGTCTACCACAGTGTAGGCCGGAGGCAGCGGTCAGCAAAGACTCACAGGCAAGTGACATTGACTTGAGCTGCACAGATTGGGAGCATTTGGTCTTCTTAACCCATTATAGTCTCTTACACAATTTGGGTCGCAACTAATCGTGAATTGTGAACCGTGTAACCCAGTGTAGGGCGCAGGTAGCGGTTAGTATGGGCGCACAGCCACGTGGCATTGAGTTGTGCTGCACAATTAGTGGCACTGGAGTGCTAGGTGTGTGTGCACCCTGCGATGATACGTGGTCCCGGCGGGCTGCACTGGGAGCAATGTCTTGCCTTGATAAGGACACCTGGAGATGACTTATGATACAGTGAGTTAGTAGCACCTGAAGCACACAGTATGTGCGCATCCCGCGATGATGCGTGGTCCCAGTGGGCCGCACTGGGAGTAACATGTCTTGCGAACTAGACTGCGTCATCTGCAATCGCCACTGTATCTGAATTGTGAGCCCTGCTGGCCGCAGTGTAGATCGAAGGCAGTAGTTAGCATAGACATCGAGGAATGCTTTTTGTCACTTCTTCTTGACAAAATCCGAGGACATAGAGTACAATTCTCTGTGCAATTAATACATCAAGGCTGAATTCAAATTGTAAACCCTGCTATCCGCAGTGTAGATTGAAGGCAGTAGTCGGTACAGACATAAGTCTGTGGTGCTGTGCCGCTGGCTTCGCAGGGGGCCTGTGTTTAGGAGGCCTGTGGTCATGGCGGCAGCCACGTGCCAGGGTGAGGGCCGCCACTGTGCAGACTCGTTGGTCTTCCCACAAGTTAACTACACCCAGGGCCTGGCCTATTTATTCATACTCCTACGATGGAGTGGCGTACATTGGACCAGCCCACTCTGCTTCCGTGTCCGGGGGGGACAACAAAGCTACATGACCAAGATCTTCCCGACTGCCTGAGGTATTATGGTTGCATCCACTGTGCACTACACTACAAGTATCAATAGTATATCTCCACATGGAGAGGTTTGTGCTTTGCATAGTGAGGTCTGTGCAGCACATCAGTGTTACACTTGGCATTGTGTGCAATATTATTGATGGGTGACTTGCCTTCTTCATATATAGTTGGTTGCCACATCTCCCAACATTCAGCAATTGTGCGGCTGAAGGGACATAGTATTTTGGTAATGTCCGTTGTCCTGTTTTGCGCTGCCTCGTGGTAGTAGCGGGGGGTGGTACGGGGGATGTTCTAGTGGTGGTGGCGCTGGGTGTTGTGGCCTTGTTGGGTGTCAGAGCTGCATGATCAGTAGCTCTATCACCTGTTGGTCTTTAGATGTGGCTGTGAGTTGGGTCTAATTCACGCAGTAGATAGTCAACCTCCTTACACCAGTTAAAGGTTGATGTTAATTTGTTACTGGTAAGTCGGCTTATCGTCTGTTTTTGGATCGCATTGCAGATTTGGCTGGTTGTTGAAAATATGGGGAAGTGGTGTTTTTGTGTTCTTTTTGCACGGGAACGCCTACTTTGCATATCATTAGCGTTAGTTGAGGCTCTCATTTGTGGCGATTTTGTTTGCGGAAGGAATCGATGGAAGAGTGGTGAGATTTGCAGTTTTCACCAGGTTGAGAATGGGATGATAATTAAAAAACACTGAAAAAAGATATGCTTAATGAACATTATAATTAGAAATTAGCATTTAAAAAACGTTGAAATTCACTGAAAAAACCATAGGTTCCAGATACGGTATAGTTAGAAATTAGCACTTAAAAAAACCTTTGAAATTCACTGCAAAAACCATAGGTTTTACAGACATTATAGGGGTCGATTACGATAGCGGTGAATCCGCATCCTCCGGGCCCGTGGAAGCCACCGCTGGCCCGGAGGATGCGGATTCACCGCCGCGGCGTAGAAAACACCTACCGCCAGATTATGATGGCGGTGGGATCAGCGGCGGACAGCAGGTCCGTCCGCCGCTGATCCGCGGGGTATGGACCGCAATATGGTGGCGGTGTCTGCAAGACACCGTCAGCCACATTAGGATGTGTGCAGAAACATGCTTTTCCGCTGCGGCTTTTCCGCCGTGGAAAAGCATGTGGACCTTTGCTTCTGGGGGCCCCCTGCGGGCCCCCAGGGTGTTGGGGGGTGGGGGGTGCACATGGGGGGTACCTTGCACAAGGTGGCAGGCACCACGCGGTGCCCGCCACGTTGTGCATGTCAAAGGAAAACATGCATTTTTCACTTTGAGGCGGGTGCTCCTTAAAGCAGCACCCGCCATAATGTTACATATAGAGGATGTGACCGCCAGGGTGATGGTCACATCCTAATTCCAATAGAGGAACCGCTGCTGCCCCTGCAGACGGTCCCTCCACCTCGGGGGTGGCGGACGGAAGCAGGTCCGTCCGCCATCATAATCGACCCAGTAGTTAGGAATCAGCATTAAGCATGGGCGTAAAATCCGCTCCGCTCGCGGATTTTTCGGATTTTCGGCAAATTCGCAATCCGCGAACTCTCGCGAATTTGTCGAAAATCCGTGAATCCGCTCGCGGCGGATTTTTTGCTTGGTTGCGGCGCGCGGCGTGGTGCACGGCGTTCACATTCCGTCATTTAGCGTTTGCCGAGTTCTTTTTCTTTGCGAGTGCCGCGCCATTTTGGATCTTGCTGCGTGATCCCGCGGGAGTTTGGCGCCCGCGAATACGTAATCGCGGCTTGCCACCTTGCACAGCACACCTCGCGAGAGTTCGCAATTGCGAACACGTAGTTGCGGCGGAAAGGAACAATCTCGCACTCGCGAAATAGAGATTTTGCAATTCTGCACAAGAAAATCACCAGCAAACAGGATAAACCTTCAGAAAATTATGATTTTTATCAGAATCACTCCTCAGGTTGACATTTGCATGGCCTTTTTTTTTGCAAGGAGTCCATTTTTGGGGGGGGGGAGGAAGGAAGTGCCCCACAGTCTCCAACTTCCTGTTCCTGTCCAGCAGGCTCCTCCCAGTGCTTTGTCCATCTCCTGGTCACTTTCATTTGGATCTGGAGCTGGAAGGATTACTTTTTGTGGGTGCTGCTGGATATTTGGATTTGAGGCCTTTTTGACTGTCTTTGGATCACTTTTGGATTAGAAATCAACTTTCACAAGTAAGTTTGTTTGGGGCATTACAGTTGCTGCAAGTACAATTTTGGAACTTTTTCAGAACATTAAATAAATTATATTGTGGGTAGCCACAGTATCCAGTAGGACCAGGGTTGGTTAGGGGTGCATGATACAACTGTTTTGTTGAATTTAAACACCATTGAGGCCATGGATGGGCTGGGATTGTGCTGATTTTTGTCGTTTTTTTGGGCCTGCTGGTGTGGCCCTTTGCCCAGGGGTGGTGAGTGTTGCATGGGCCTAGTCTTTCTGTGGGGTGTCTTCTTGAATTTAAACATCATTGAGGCCATGGATGGGCTGGGATTGTGCTTATTTTATTGTTTTTTGTCGTTTTTTTGGGGCTGCTGGTGTGGCCTTTTGCCCATGGGTTAGTGGTGCATGGACTGAGTGTGCCTGTGGTGTGGTCTCACTCTCTTTAATGTAAACATCATGGATGGCATTGGATTGTGGTGATTTCTGGCTGTTTTTCTGTTTTTGGGGGGTGTACTGTTGATGTGGACTGGCCATGTGGGTGGTGGTGGTGGCCATCTTGAGTGCTGGCTGGTACAGGCAACATGTGCTTGGGGTGTAAGGGGCCATTTTGAGGAGAGGCAGTGTCTGAGGCCTGCACTTATTTTGCCTACTTTTCATCCATTATGCCCAGGGGTAGTGAGTGTTGCATGGGCCTAGTGTTTCTGAGGGGTGTCTTCTTGAATTTAAAAACCATTGAGGCCATGGATGGGCTGGGATTGTGCTTATTTTATTGTTTTTTGTCGTTTTTTTGTGGCTGCTGGTGGGGCCCTTTGCCCAGGGGTAGTGGTGCATGGACTGAGTGTGCCTGTAGTGTGGTCTCACTCTCTTTAATGTAAACATCATGGATGGCATTGGATTGTGGTGATTTCTGGCTGTTTTTCTGTTTTTTGGGGGTGTACTGTTGATGTGGACTGGCCATGTGGGTGGTGGTGGTGGCCATCTTGAGTGCTGGCTGGTACAGGCAACATGTGCTTGGGGTGTAAGGGGCCATTTTGAGGAGAGGCAGTGTCTGAGGCCTGCACTTATTTTGCCTACTTTTCATCCATTATGCCCAGGGGTAGTGAGTGTTGCATGGGCCTAGTGTTTCTGAGGGGGGTCTTCTTGAATTTAAACACCATTGAGGCCATGGATGGGCTGGGGTTGTGCTGATTTTATTGTTTTTTGTCTTTTTTTGGGGGCTGCTGGTGGGGCCTTTTGCCAAGGGGTAGTAGTGGTGCATGGACTGAGTGTGCCTGTAGTGTGGTCTCACTCTCTTTAATGTAAACATCCTGGATGGCATTGGTTTGTGGTGATTTTTGGCAGTTTTTCTGTGTTTTTTGGGGTGTACTGTTGATGTGGACTGGCCATGTGGGTGGTGGTGGTGGCCATCTTGAGTGCTGGCTGGTACAGGCAACATGTGCTTGGGGTGTAAGGGGCCATTTTGAAGAGAGGCAGTGTCTGAGGCCTGCACTTATTTTGCCTACTTTTCATCCATTATGCCCAGGGGTAGTGAGTGTTGCATGGGCCTAGTGTTTCTGAGGGGTGTCTTTTGAATTTAAACACCATTGAGGCCATGGATGGGCTGGGATTGTGCTGCTTTTATTGTTTTTTGTCGTTTTTTTGGGGCTGCTGGTGGGGCCTTTTGCCAAGGGGTAGTAGTGGTGCATGGACTGAGTGTGCCTGTAGTGTGGTCTCACTCTCTTTAATGTAAACATCCTGGATGGCATTGGTTTGTGGTGATTTTTGGCTGTTTTTCTGTGTTTTTTGGGGTGTACTGTTGATGTGGACTGGCCATGTGGGTGGTGGTGGTGGCCATCTTGAGTGCTGCTGGCTGGTACAGGCAACATGTGCTTGGGGTGTAAGGGGCCATTTTGAAGAGAGGCAGTGTCTGAGGCCTGCACTTATTTTGCCTACTTTTCATCCATTATGCCCAGGGGTAGTGAGTGTTGCATACTTGCATGTCCCTAGTCTTTCTGTGGGGTGTCTTCAATGTAAACATCATGGATGGCATGGGATTGTGCTAATTTTTCTGTGTTTTGTCGATTTTTTGGGGTGTATAACTGAACTGATGTTCCTCTGTCTTCCATTGCTTTTAGGTGCACAAGACTCAAGAGAACCACCAGTGCCAGGAAGAAGTCCTGCAGCGGTGTGTGTGTGCAGCATAACGTCACGCGACGTCACGTCTGGACACAGACAACTCTGCAACTCGTGCAACTGCTGCCTGCTTTTCTGACCTGCTCTGAAGAAGATGGCCCCAAAAAAAGTAACCCGTAGCTCCTCTAGCAAGAAAGGTGCCTGTAAGGAGCAGAAGAAGCAAGTTACCAAGGAGACTGGTGTGCCGCCCGCCCCTTTTTTTGGGAGTAAAAAAAAAAGTATGCCTGCAGCAGCAGCGGGATCTGCTGGGGACCAAGCTGGCAGCAGCACCCCCGCTCCATTGGGCTCAGTGCCGCCACCACCACCACCACGCCAACCTATGTCCAAGCCCTTGAGTGCTGCAGAGGCAGCCAGTATAGTTCTTGAATCACCATCGACCAGTGATGTTGGCTCATCGCAAGAAAGCAGCAGCAATGTCCCTCAATCAACACAGGTTGTTGTAGCTCATCTGACGAGTGTTGAACAACCACAGCCGCAACAACAATCACATGTGCAAGTACAAGCCCAAGTACATGTGGAAGGAGAGGCAGCGCAAGGAGATGCGCAAGCAGAGGTGCATGGAGGGTCACAACAAGCGCCCACAATAGTTGTTCCTCCCGAAGTAGGGGCACATCAGGAAATCGACAATCAAGGCGAGGTATCATTTGAGGAAGCCACTCCTCCTGATGATCCTTCATTGTCTTCCACACCCCTAGCAAGGAAGAGATCAAGGGTGGTGTCTACATCTTCTTCAAGCACACCTCCTTCTGATGATACGGATCAAACTTGGGAACCAGCACCACTGCCGTCTGACAGTGAGGCACACCATGATCCGACAAAGGTAGTTAAGCGTAAAAGGAAGCTCGTCCAAAGTCTCAGAGTTATGGAGTGTGATGAGGCTCAACAAGAAGTGGCGGATACTGCTGCTGATGAAGACTCTGCCAACGACGACCCAGTCATCATAAAGGTCACTGCAGCCCCAGCGGGCATGCAGCAAACAGACATTTTGACCCTAGCCCGAAGAGCTGCTGAGCGTGATGATGATGATGTTGTCGATGAGGAGGCAGTGGAAACACCACAATCATTGGAGTTAAGTAGTACACCAACTCGTCCCGCTTCCATATTTCTTTCTGGCAAGAAGAGACCTCCATCCACCTCGACCTTAATTAGTGGCGGTGAAAGTGCACAACGTACAAAAGTTGGGCAATCCAGATCCTCCACTTCATCTGGCATTAGCTTCATGACCACCACCACCAGTATCGCCGCCTCCTCCAGGTCCCACAGACACTTCAAGTCCCCAGTTTGGGACTTCTTTACTGTTTGTCAAAAAAATCCAAAGTTTGCCATTTGTACCCTTTGTAAGCTTGCAGTTAGTCGTGGTAAGCCAGGTACCAACTATGGTACCGGAGGCCAGAGAGGTCATCTTAGGAGACAGCACACTGTCCAATGGTTTGCGCACCTAGATGCGATCAAGAAAGGCCGAATTCAAGGAAACGTTGATGTTGCATCTGATGATGACGAGGAGGAAGAAGACGTGTCAAACACTTCCCTTACACCCAGTACCCCTGTCAGCAGCACACCCAATGTGAGGCACACTAAGAGTGTTGGAGCGAGTGAGACACCAATGCACAAAAGTTCACCAGCGAGCAAAATTGGGTCAACGAAGTCATTATCAGCCCGTAAATGCTTGGTCCAGGGCAACATTAGAACAATGCTTACTTCAGACGTGCCATATGAACGCAACCACCCACTGACGCATCTGTATAACACTAAGCTGGCTAAAATGCTAGCTGTGGACCTTCTCCCTTTTTCTTTTGTAGAAGCGGTAGGTTTTCTAGAATTAGTGGCAACGCTCTGCCCTAAATGGAAGGTTCCTAGCCGGTTCTATTTTGCCAGAGTTGCGGTTCCAGCACTACATGAAGATGTGCTGGAGGCAATTGGGGCAGCTTTGCAGAAGAGTGCTGTTCACACAATACATCTGACAACAGACATGTGGACCAGTGGCGCAGGCGCTGATTACATGTGCATCACTGCACACTGGGTCTCTTTTTCAGGTGTTAAAGCAAAGCTAAACGCAGGTGTTGACCCGGACAAAGTTTTCAAAGCTGCTCGGAAACATGCAACACTAGCCATGTTTGGCTTGGAGAAAAGTCACACAGCAGAAAACATTTTGGAAGAGTTTGACAAAAAGGTCTTGAAAATGCTATCCCCAAAAAAACGCAAGATTGGTTATGTTTCCACGGATAATGGCGCCAATGTAGTTAAGGCCATGTCGCTGGGTGGCTATTTCAGAGTGCCGTGTTTGGCGCACTGTATCAACCTGGGAGTTCAAAAATTCTTGAGTGATAGAGACAGTGCAGCGTTCGCGGTAATGGCCACCTGCCGCAAAATGTGCAACCATTTCAGCCATTCTTTTAAGGCCCGGAAGCATCTGAGGAGGCTGCTACTTCAAAGTCGGATACCAGTGAAAGCACTCATCCAGGAGGTGGCAACACGTTGGAACTCAACCTTCTACATGCTTGAGCGTCTGTATGAGCAGTATACGGTACTCGATCACTATTTCTTAACAGAGGGTACAACTCAGAAGGAGGACCTGCGGATGGGTGCGGCGCAATGGGACATAGTTAAAAGCCTGACAGACATGCTTCGTCCTTTTGAGTTCTTCACGCGTGCAGTCAGCCAGGAGGACTGTAATTTGGGAAAAGCTATCCCATTGTTGTGCATGCTGGAGCACCAACTGATGGCGGTGTCTTCTGAGTTTGAAAAAGATGTACAAAAAAAAAGACCATTTTATTTTGTCTGAGAAATTATTAGAGCGCCTACGTGGTGATGAACGTCTTCAAAAGATCAAGTCAGATCAGCATTACATTTGTGCTACTATTCTGGATCCACGCTACAAAAAGGCGCTGGCAGGCAAAGCATTCTTTCCTTTTGCTGATGCAGATGTTCAAAAGTACAAACATTGGTTAGCCTGGTCAGCCAAGAGGTTTGAAAAAGAACGGCAGGTTATTGAAGGAGAAGACAGTACATCAGCATCAGCATCAGCAGGCCATCCCCAGTCACAAGAATCCACTTCTGCACCTGTGGCTGGGGCACAAGTGACCTCTCAGCCGTTAAAGACACCGGCAACTGGATCATCTGCACCACGCACAACACTAACAGTGGCTGCTGAGGAGGATTGGCTAAGTTTGCTTGGGTATGGTTCTCGAAAAAATGTCAAAGGCACAGCAAAAAGTAAGCAAAGTGGAGGAACCGTTGATGACCTTGAGTCGATGGTGCAGGACTATATGAATGACTCAACAGAGGTCTTTCTTAATGATGAGCCATTGCAGTATTGGCATGGCAAAAAACAATTGTGGCCACAGCTCTACAACCTGGCTATAAACTTTTTGTCTTGCCCACTCGCAAGTGTGTCTTCTGAACGTGTTTTCAGTGCTGCTGGTGGCATTGTAACTCCCAAACGGAGCCGCCTCTCGCCCAAAAATGTGGAGCGGCTGACAATGATCAAGATGAATCAGCACCTCATACCACCAGAT
Source organism: Lissotriton helveticus (assembly GCF_964261635.1). Lineage (NCBI taxonomy): Eukaryota > Metazoa > Chordata > Amphibia > Caudata > Salamandridae > Lissotriton > Lissotriton helveticus. The sequence goes on along the minus strand of NC_136069.1, from coordinate 1,053,082,500 downwards.
TACAAAGTACGAGAAAGCACGCCGCATGAAGACGAGGAGGACGGCAACGTAGATGAGGGGATTTGTTCTCTGTTCGGTGGCACTGACCTCATCCTGCCTGAATTCGCAGAGTATGATGACGAAATCTTCTTCTAATTCCCTGACACCGAGCCCTGAAAATGAGACAATGAATCAAGAACTTTCTTTTTTGTCCTTATTCACTTTTATTCCTGTGTGTCTCTCTTTCTTTGTTTTGCACAGTTAATTTAATTCAAACTTTAATCACCTAATCCCAAAAACAAGACCATCAGCAGAACTGTCTTCACTTGTTTGCTTATTGATTTGAAGGTGCCGCAGTCTACATTCCTCAGGTTCACAAGTTCTGAAGAACATGCTCCTCTATCCTCCCCCTCCAGACTGCGATTTCCCTCAAAGCAGAGTGCTGGATTACGCCAAATGAAGAAAGACTCAGCACTTGTGGGGGTGTTGTACTTCTTTGCGGGTGAGTTGACGGATTTGGGCCCATTGCTGTGAAGCTCTAATAATGGACAAAAGTGTTTTGGACCAAATATGAGGTGGAAATTTCTTGCCGTTTTTGCTGACTTGCTTGCCTTTCAGGTGCTCTTTGGCGGGGTTCCGGGTGTTTGTGGGTGATTTTTGGTGTCTGGGAGCACTGCTGCGACAGTCTAATCTTGATTGCATTTGCTTTTCAGGAAATCCGTGGTGGAAAACAGGAGTTATGATGATTGATGATGATGACCTAGCTGCACAGCGCCGCGTTTGGACCGAAGGCCGAGAGATATTGTAAGTATGAGATTTAGCTTTTTCGCTATTTGGGGGTGTTGTCGGGTGGTTTTTTGCGGGTGGGTTGGCGGGTCTTGCCTGGGGCATTCCTGGGAAGGTCTAATACCGGATAGAAGTGTTTTGGACAAAATCCTTAAGGAACAGCCTTTTTTTTGCTATTTCTTCTGACATCTTGCTCAATGTAGCGTTTTGGGGGGCTTCCTGCTGTTCGTGGGTGGGTTGCGGACGGGGTCTCTGTCGAAGCACTGCTGCGACAGTCTAATCTTGATTGCATTTGCTTTTCAGGAAATCCGTGGTGGAAAACAGGAGTTATGATGATTGATGATGATGACCTAGCTGCACAGCGCCGCGTTTGGACCGAAGGCCGAGAGATATTGTAAGTATGAGATTTACCTTTTTCGCTATTTGGGGGTGTTGTCGGGTGGTTTTTTGCGGGTGGGTTGGTGGGTCTTGCCTGGGGCATTCCTGGGAAGGTCTAATACCGGATAGAAGTGTTTTGGACAAAATCCTTAAGGAACAGCCTTTTTTTGCTATTTCTTCTGACATCTTGCTCAATGTAGCGTTTTGGGGGGCTTCCTGCTGTTCGTGGGTGGGTTGCGGACGGGGTCTCTGTCGAAGCACTGCTGCGACAGTCTAATCTTGATTGCATTTGCTTTTCAGGAAATCCGTGGTGGAAAACAGGAGTTATGATGATTGATGATGATGACCTAGCTGCACAGCGCCGTGTTTGGACCGAAGGCCGAGAGATATTGTAAGTATGAGATTTAGCTTTTTCGCTATTTGGGGGTGTTGTCGGGTGGTTTTTTGCGGGTGGGTTGGCGGGTCTTGCCTGGGGCATTCCTGGGAAGGTCTAATACCGGATAGAAGTGTTTTGGACAAAATCCTTAAGGAACAGCCTTTTTTTTGCTATTTCTTCTGACATCTTGCTCAATGTAGCGTTTTGGGGGGCTTCCTGCTGTTCGTGGGTGGGTTGCGGACGGGGTCTCTGTTGAAGCACTGCTGCGACAGTCTAATCTTGATTGCATTTGCTTTTCAGGAAATCCGTGGTGGAAAACAGGAGTTATGATGATTGATGATGATGACCTAGCTGCACAGCGCCGCGTTTGGACCGAAGGCCGAGAGATATTGTAAGCATGAGATTTAGCTTTTTCGCTGTTTGGGGGTGTTGTCGGGTGGTTTTTTGCAGGTGGGTTGGCGGGTCTTGCCTGGGGCATTCCTGGGAAGGTCTAATACCGGATAGAAGTGTTTTGGACAAAATCCATAAGGAAACACCAGTTTTGGCACTTTTTGTAAGTTAGGGTTCGTTAGGGTTAGCCCTAGCAGCAGGATTGCATGTGTTTCGGGGGGTTCTATTGCAACGCAGTTCTGGGGTTTTAGAGCACTGTTGGAGCGATGCTGGCTATGGATACTTTTGCTTGCTTGCAAGTGGTTTGAATACAATCCACGGTCTGTATTTGGGCCTACTGTTACTTTCAAAGTACGTTTTGTCACCATTTTTCTGCTAGGCATCGTTTTTGGAGATCTGATTGGGGGTCTTCTACATTTTTGCGACTGGCTTTAGTAAGGGTCTTGGTGGGAGCATTGCTGGGAAGGTCAAATTTTGTTCTAAAACACAGTTTACAGTACACCTACCTTGAGGGGAAAGATCCGCTATAATATTTTGGCCATACTTATTTATCCTTAAAAAGGTGACTCAGACAGAGCACGCAATTTCAAAAATATTGTACTGTCTATTAGGGAAATCAAAGTGTCACTTTTTGCACCACACAGCGTACATACCTTTTATTTATTTATCAGTGGTATTGTAATAGCACTTCCTGTTTTCCGTTCAATAATTACAGGCCGGGTTTCAGTCAACATCCGCCAGGCAGGCAGTGGACAGGGTGTCTTCTGTCAGTGGTCACCAACATTGATGGACGAAGCGTCAGCTGGAATGGAGGAGTGCCGCCAATAAGAGGAATTGTTTGCTGCATGCAACTTACTTACCAAATTTAACAGGACAACTCCAACAACATACGCAATACAGATACAGTATCCATTGTTTTATTCTATGAGTGTGACTGCATGTGCTTAGCTTTAGTTTGTACCCAAAGATTCTCTTTATCTTCAATTATTGTTTGTCCATGCTGTGCTTTTTTTTTCTTCTCTCAACAAAACCTACCCAAAAAGAAACCCCCATTCCCATCCATTTTCCAAACCCTAACCCTCTTCCCCCGGGCTGTGTTGTTTTGCTTGATGTCTGACTAAAATGACATCAATAATTCCACACACTTGCTGGGGAGGATAAGGTCATAGCAACAGGCTGGTGAAGGAATACGAGGATATCTTCTAGACTTACTCAGCTTCAGTACTATATATCTTCTAGTAGTAGCAGCCAATGTCAAATAAATTCAACGCAAGTACTAGTTATACTTGCAAGCAAATACTTTACCATTTGTTAGGCTACATTATGGCACTGTTCTAGTGTACTGTCACCTGCTATATTCTCGATCGTACCGTAACCGTTGTAATGCTACAGTAAGGACAAACCAGGTTTCGTTTTCTTTTTTTCCATAGGCATGCAACTGCCACTGTGTCACACCACTAGTACCACCGCAATGAGGAAATTTCACCCGCCCAGGATTGCCAACGTTAATCCCCATTTCACGTGGAGCCAGCCCTGGGCCTAGCCCTAATTTCTAACACAAATTACAGGTAAGATAAGCGTTTGGTGGGAGGTAGTATAATGGAGTATTATTTAGGACTAGACGAGAGATTGACGGTAGTACTACTAAAGTCCTATGACTGTTCAGGAAAACAAACTTACTGTTACACCCCCGTCCCCCACCCACCAGACTAAAAAGCAGTAAAAAACAGGTATGGTCAGATAAAGTTAAAAAATGTATATTTATGTAGCCGTAACAAAATAATCTCCCTCAAGACCCACCCTAACCCCAACGATTGTCTTTGAAAAGTCCCAAAACGATCCCAACTCCCAAATCCCACCCCGCAAAAGTCTATAAAAAAAGGGCAAGGGACACTCCACTACTGGAGGGTGCTGGTGCATTTTGCGGCATGGGCATCATACTCCTTGCGGAGGGTGGCAAGCTCGAAGCGGAGGCCCTCCACTAAGTTCTTATAGTTCTGGACCTCCTGCTCCAGGTAGGACATTCGGACTCCTAGGCGGCGTTGGCGTGCCTTGCAGCTCCTGTGGGGGGCAGCTGGTCTTTCTGTTGCTTGGCGGTGGCGGTTGGCTTTGTTAGCCCGGCTCGGTCCCGCTGGAGCACTGCGCATGCTGGCGTCCCGTGGGGTCACGGAGGAGGATGCAGCGGTCCCAGTCGAGGATGTTGTTGTTGCACCGGTCGACTGCGTGTCCTCCTCCTCCTCCAGGGCCACCAGCCGCCGATATTCGGCGACAGTGGCATCCAGCCTCCGTTGCCGGGCCATTCGAGCCTGCTCCCTCCGTGATGTTGATTTGGAAGGAGCAACTATATGAAGAAAAAAAGACATAGTCTGTAACCAATGCTCCTTAGCATTAATAACACAAAGTGATTGAGCCGAGAGTTGGGTCACAGTACAAGTAGCAAATTGAAAGCACAGTACATAACTATTGAGGACAGTATCTATGTAACCTCCCACTTCTGCATCCTTGCTCTAACATTAGTGGTAGTTTAATGAACAAATTCTACGACCACTATGGACTTCCATTACAGTCGACTATGACAGTACACCAGTCTTCTTCTTCTTCTTCTCTCTTGTTTAGGAAAATTGGTACGTTATCTTATGCAAGCCGGCAGAATGACAGCACAGTGAACTTGCACCCAAGAAAAACAGTTGCACACCATGATGAGTGAGACAGACTTGCGTTACTGTACCGGTCCAGTAAATGCAGGTGGTGAAGCTATTACTTTTCTATTACGGGTGGCACTGAGAATACTCTGTTACAAGGGCTACTGCTTAATTAATTTACCTTTCACCCTACAGTGCAAATGAGTACTAGAAAAGGAAAATGAAGAAGCTAACTAATTTGATTATCTATCACTTCACATGGGACGTATTTGATGACATATGGGATGACTTTAGGTGCTTTGCTTAATATTGAGTGAACAGTGATACACCCACACATGAATGACGTACTACAACTAAACTAAAGTTATTAAGAGAGGTACGGAGTGTCCACCGTAATAACCAGATATATGCTGTGCTTGCAGTTGCAATACAAAGTACTGCTACTATTCATGGTAGTATTGGACACATTTACAATTTCTTTTCCTTGCCTTCCCTGCACTGGAACGGACGTGCGGGTGCGGTGGTACATGCTCTTCAAGGTAAGACTTAGTTCATCCAGCGACCATCTACTCTCTCTAGATACACATGTGCTATCTAAGAGTCAGAGAATACCATGCTCCAGGCATCCATTCATTCAAAGTATACGCACACATACAGTTTCTGTTTCACCCACCCAGGCTGCTGTCCTTCCACCCATCCTTGCTTCATCATTGACCCAGCCATGCACCATACCATATTCTTTCCTTCCCAGCCACCTCGGGGGCCAAGCAAACACATATCGTTCTTCTTTGCCAGCCATCATACAATTTCGCGTCCCACTTACTTATACCCTTCTTTCGCTTTTCGTTCATCCCATCCATCACGTTCATCTAAGAACTTATTGGGATTCTTCTCACCAAAAACTTCACAGCTAAGTCGAAGTACATTTCGAGGAGGCTACTACCTGGTTGATTTGTAATACACCCGTGCAGAAAGCACACTATGCAGTCTTCAATCTCAATAAGTAAGGAATATATAGCTTACCTGTTTCCGCCACCACCGTGCGAACCCCCACAGGACCGTCCGCCGGCTCTTGCACCGCCTCCTCCCCAGAGTCCTCCGAGTCCTCGCCCATCACCGCCACCTCCGCGCTGGCCCCGTCACCAGATGTTCCACCTACAAAGTACATTTAAGAATGTTATAATACACCACTCACTACTATATAATATTTGGTCTAGGAGTAATAAAGAAATGTTAAAAAAACAGACTACAATGTAATAATTTGTGACTGTCTACTCTAAAGTAAAAATGTCACTTTTTCAAGGGAAGGCTGTTGTCTTGCAGCACTTTTATGCACAACTGATGAATGCTTGCTTTTTATTTTTAACACGCACCACTTTTTCTCCTAACAGACAGAAGCTTGACTTCTAAGAACACGACCAGGATCAAGTTCAAACCAGGTGAGAGCTCGGCTCGACCACAAGAAATGTGTCCAATTAATCGTCAACACTAAGCACTTTTCCGTTTTCAGTTAAATAGTTTTATGACAAAGTAGATTTTAATAAATGTGTTTACTTTTAATAAAGCTTTTACACTTAAATAGACTCTGTGGTTTTTGGTCCTCAAGACTAGAGTGGATGAGGTAAAGGTTTTGGAATTTTTGCAAGCATGAGTGCCTCTGACACTTCTTGACTGTGACTCCGTACTCTTGTCCTGCGTACGATAATCTAGAGATCATTGGGGATCAATCATCGGTGACTTCGGGAGATAAATGACTCTGCCACACTATCTAGTCAGTAAGGAGACAGTGCATAGAGCTATTGCTGAATAGAATGGGAGTCCAATGGAATTGCCAAATGTCCAATCTTAGTTAGGTACACAGACAGACTAATAAGAATAATCTAGTAATACCACAGGGAGTCATTGTATTGTATTGTATTGTAAGGGGTGCTTATAGAGCGCACTGACACCATGGGTTTCCTGGCGCTGGATGGACGTAGAGGGTACAGAGGGACTAACCAGATTGAGGAAAGAGCCAGGTTTTTAAGGACTTACGAAAAAGCGTGAGAGAATTAGAGACTTTAAGAGAAGAAGGAAAAGAGTTCCAAAGCTTGGGGGCCAGGTATGCGAATCTCCGGCCTCCGGATCTACAGAGCTTGTAAGAGGGGACAGTCAGAAGGTGAAGATGGGAGGATCTCAGATTCCGGGACGGGCAGTAAGGTCTAATCAGGGATTTCACAAAGGCGGGACAAGACCCGGTTAGCGATTTGAAAATAAGGCAGCCGATCTTAAAGGCCGACCTTGCGGTGACGGGGAGCCAGTGGAGTTTGACAAGGAGGGGCCTGGCGGATTGCCACTTCGGGATCCCTAGGGCCAATCTCGCCGCTTGATTTTGCACCACTTGCAGTCTGGCCACCGATGTTTTAGGCAGGCCGTGGTAGATCGCGTTAGAAAAGTCTAAGCGGGAGAAGACGAGAGCCATGATGACCTGCAGGAGGGCGTCAGGTGTAAAGAGGGATGCCACTTTCCTGATCCTGCGCAGCTGGTAGATACAGGACGAGACCACCGTCCCCACCTGTGGCCCAAGGGATAAACCGGAGTCGATTGTGACCCCTAGGCTCTTCACCGAGGCCACGGGGATGGGAGGGGGACCGAGGTCCGCCGGCCAAAATTGTGGCCCCCAGGAGGTGGCGCTCCTACCGGGGAGGAGGAGCTCCGTCTTACCGGGGTTCAATTTCAGCTGGTTGTGGCCCATCCACTGGAGGATGTGGGACATGACTGCCTGAAAATTGGGAATAGCAGAAGGGGAGTTAAGAGAGAAAATTAGTTGCAGGTCGTCCGCGTAATTAAATACGGTGACGTCCCACTGCCTCAAGGAAAGAAGAAGGGGGCGAAGATAAAGATTGAAAAGAAGAGGGGATAGAGAAGAACCCTGGGGGACCCCGCAGGGCGAGTGCTCCCTGGGAGCCCTGAAGGTGCCCAGGCTGAGGGTCTGAGACCTGCCGGTCAGAAAAGATTTGACCCAGGCCAGCGCCAGGCCCTGGATGCCAGCCTGCTTGACACGGTGGAAAAGGATGTTATGATCCACCGGGTCGAAGGCGGCAGACAGATCTAATAATACCAGGGCCTGGGGGGTCATATTCGAGGCAGGATAAGAATTTATATCCAGTCTACAAGAAGATCAAAGACGATTTAGAAAAATCGAATGAGGAACGCTAGGAAAAAATAGGTACTCTTTATTAAAATTAAAACTTACTGGGGCCAGCAAAGGAGCCCTCGCCTGCCCGATCCTGGCCTGCATCCTCCTGAACAGCACCCTCCTCCTCCTGTGTCCTCTTGCCCTTGGGGGGAGCTGATGTACAACATGAAAGAAAGAAAGACCAGAAAACATGGATGAGATTTGTCAACCAAATCAACCATTTCAAAAGAACAATAACAAAATATTTCGGAGAAATAGCAAATAGATAGACAACTATTCCACGGGATCTATCTCATGTGGTATACTACGTTATTCGTATTGCCTGATTTGCGGACCGTTGACTTCCAAAGTTCCTATGTAACTCAATAAACAGACTACTAAAGAGGTTTGCCTAGGCCTGGCAGGCAGCAGTCCGCAGCACGCGAAGTGACAGACAAAGTCCATCCTGCTTGCAGATCAGTGAATATTCAAACTATCAATCCACCCACCACCACCACTATTTCTTCTTATAGCCATGTGTCTAAAGGAAGGACTGGACTTCAGTCTGTTGGCGCTGATTTAGAAGTCCCTTGCGGCTCATTTTCCTCCATTGTTGCGTGCCTTTGTGACGCAGCGGCAGAACAAAAGACTCGCCATGGTGTTGGTGCGGCATATATATTAAAAAAACAAACATATGGGCATATGGGCGATGCATCACGTTGTAAAGCCCTGCGCCATCAGGGGGCGTTCCGGCGCAAGGGAGGGCGTACCTGCGCAGGAACGAATCCTAAAAGTGGCTGAGGGAAATCTACAAGATGTCAATCAGTCACTTTTAGGACAATGATGCATGACTCAAACCCTGCGCGCTTGAAGCCGACGTACGGCTTGATGCAGCATTGGGGAGATAGGGTACCCCAGAGCATTGCTGGAGCTGCGCCATCGTTGGCACGCAACTCCAGCAATGCGCCGCCTTTACGGCACAGATGCGTAAGGCTTCTGTGACGTTTTGGGCCAATGGGTGGTGGTGGCATGGCACACAATTACTGCCGCATCCCTGCTACTTTGCAGGGATGCGCCGGTAATTGAAAATATGACCCTTAGTGTCTAGCATTACGCAGTTCTTATCTTTACACTACACTCATACATAATTTCTCAGGCCAATGAAATGAACACAAAATACAAAACAAATAAGCATAGTAGCAAGCAAGGCTACTGAGAAGGAGAGCAGTGCACCTGAAATGCATAGAAGATTTTGAAATATAATTTACCTCAATGTAATCGGCAGCATTATTGCTCTTGGTAAAGAACAAAGATTTGCAAATAACAGAGCCGGATAAAACAGAGTAGTAAATGAATAGCTACTACTACTCACCAAGCCCGGGGACCTCTACGCCGAGCGCGTCCAGCAAGTCCCGCTCCCGGTCCATGACATCTGTCCAGCGGTGGGTGGCCTGGTTATATGTGCGCCGGACCCCAGAGAGCTGAAACATGGCCCGGCACACCTTCTCCCACCGCTTCTGGCGCTCCCGGATGCCATAGCCGGTTGCGATCTTGCCGCCTCCCAGGATCGTCTTGGGGAGGCGGCGCTGGACGTGGAAGATGAGTGCGGCCACCTCCTCCGCGCTAAAGATCTCCCGTGGCACCACTTGCTCCCCCCTCAAACGCCCGCACGGGAGCCGGGCACGGGGTGCGGGACCCTTCCCCTTCTCAGGGTGCTTCCCGACTCCCTTTACCATGGTCTGGGCAGAAATAAAGTTAAATGATAAAGAAGAAATAGAATAGTGAAGAAGAAAAGAAAAGAGTTTAAAAAAGTAGTTTAAAAGTAACTAAAAGCAGCAGAAAACAAAAAAATATAGAGCTAGAAAAATAGAGGGATAGATTAATAAGTAAAATAGATCAAATAAACTTCAAACAAGCAAAGGATGGCAGAGATTCAAAGAGGATACAGAAAGCATGCCCAGAACCATAGCAATGAATGAGAAACAAGATGGCCGCGCCCGTTCACGACCGCGTGGGTAAGTTCGCGCGAGATTTTCCTCGCGAGCACGCGCGAAATTGTACTAGCGAGCAGCACAGTTTGCGAGATTACACATAGCGGCCGGAAACGGAATTACGTCACGCAAACAAGATGGCCGCGCCCGTGTACGACCGCTAGGGTAACTTGGCAAACGTATAGCTACAAGCGCCTCGCGAACACGCACAAAATCACGCGAACATACACGTCGCAAAGAAAAACTTAGTGTATTCGCAAGCATTCGCGGCTTCCGAAATCGATCTCGCACGGATTTGCGCACCAAAAAACGCGCGAAATTGCAGAAAAAACGATTTTTGCTAAACTGAAAGCAATGAGCAGGTGCAAAAGTTCAAACTTAACATTAGTAACATTCACTGTAGTGCTTCCTGAGGGGCCCCTCCAGAGTTTGCAACTATTCTATGACCCTGCTATGACCCAAACAGCAGGCTCATAGAATAGCTACAAGTAGACCATAAAGGTCCTGTGAAAAAAAATTGCACTGCAACAGAAAGCAAATTACAGATAAGGAAGGAAGCAGGTGCCAGCCAGACTGGAACTTTCAAAATAACTGACACATTAATCAACCCCAAATTAATTCATGGCAGTTGAAGTAGGGGAGGTGTGCTTGCTTTTTTCAACCCCCATAAACTACAGTGATAAACAAACCTAATGGGTGGCAGTGAGGATGTACCAGAGGGTGGCATGGGTGTCCCAGAGGGTGGCAGTGGTGAAACAGAGGGTGCTGTGAACCTGTGATGATAAACCAGACGTAGAAACAACATAGTCGCGGCCGTTGCGAGCCAAAAAGTAAGTTCGCAATTGCGAAATTGTCCCAGAATCCGCGCGAACGCTCGCCAACACAAAAAACGGGAAAATCCGCAAGTCCGCGAGAGTTCGCGTATTCTCGCGGATTGCGAATCCGTAAATACGCAAATTCGCGTACGCGAGATCCGCTAGATCCACCCATGCTTATTTAAAAAACCTTAGAAATTCACAGAAAAAAACATAGGTTTCAGGGACGTTATAGTTAGTTGGACATTTTACTCATACAAAATGATAGAAATTCCACTGTTATAATTAGTTGAGCTAACTATAACTCACGCCCCCACAATGCACTGCTGATGATGTCACATATTACATCATTCATGACATGGTCAGTGACATCACTGATGACATCTCAAATGACATCACTGATGACATCATCCACGTGACAATCTGATGCACCTCATCCGACCCTAATATAACACTTGATACACCCACTCTAAAATACAGACTATATTTTTCAAAACCATGAACACACCAATACCAGTTAGTACATATCCACTGACTAATTCCTAGACACACACATATCAATTCATTTAACCATACAGTCACTCATACATAAAGTCAGCCATCAAGACAGCATTATCATATTCAGTCACATATCTCTTCAGACACTCAGACACCGTCACTCATTCATAGAGTTATTCACACACCTAGTCAGTATTGGAAATAATGAATCACACTTTTAGTTACTCACCTGTACAGTTATACACATACCACCTCACTTATGTAATCATATACTAACACATACTTTCACTCTAATACAATAACTAATATAGGCACACATTGTTCCATACAGGTACTCTCACAATCACTCACTCTCAAATATATAGTCATTTATACAGTCCAACACTCACATATACTGCCTTTAAAATATGCAATTTCTCACACATGTACCACTGAGACATCCATTCACTCACCAAGACACTCATACACAAACTCACCCAGCCATATAGCCCTTCACAGATACAGACTTGAACACATATATGCAGTGAATTATCAACTCACACATTTATGCACAGAGTCACACCACCCACCCACACAGACACACAGGCACCCATACAAATACTCAGCCAAGCAATCAATAGCCCAAATAGATCCTCATTTAGCTGGTAACCAAACAATGCAACCGCTTACACACCATCTGACAACCTAAACTGTTTGAATGTCTGTATCAGTCGCTAACACATGCATTAAGTAAGACACAATTAATCACTCACTTATACAGTCAGTCACACACCTACTTAATCATGCATCATGCATCCTGACTCTTATACACCCATTCATTCTTCAAAACACCTTGGCAGATATATATATATATATATATATATATATATATATATATACATATATAAAACATATTTACATTTAATAGAAACACATAGTCACTGGATGATGTCATCAGTGATGTCATTTGAGATGTCATTAGTGATCTCACTGACCATGTCATGAATGATGTAATATGTGATGTCATCAGCAGTGCATTGCAGGGGCGCGAGTTATAGTAATCTCAACTTCTATAACAGCAGAATTTCTATCGTTTTGTATGAGTGAAATGTCCAACTAACTATAACGTCCCTGAAACCTATGCTTTTTTCTGTGAATTTCTAAGGTTTTTTTAATGCAGTGAATATATATATCATCAAAGGTTTCTCTTGATCATAAGGACGCCACTCCAACACTAGAAGGTTAGCAAATCAATTGATGCAAGGCTAGTTATTCACAAAGTCCCAACATGTTTAAAAGCAGACATGGTTCTTCTTCAGGGGCAGGCAGCAAGTGACGAAAGAACTGCTACCGTTACTTTCCATTATGTATGCTCTCTCCGGTGAGGCATACTGGTAGTTGCAGTTCGAATCAGCCACCTCAATGGGGTCCGTACACGTGCCATAATTAATTTACTGCTCTTTACCATTTTTAAACAGCCCTCCACTCCAATGGGCCCCGAGTCCTGCATGCAGCTGACAATTTCAGACTTCTTGTGCGCTGTTTTCCGGCTGAACATTCAAAGCCAAGCAGACCCGATTTCATTGACTCGGGTCATCAGTGATGTCATTTGAGATGTCATCAGTGATTTCATGAGTGATGTCATTGACCATGTTATGAGACATGTAACACGTGACGTCATCAGCAGTGGATTGTGGGCGCAAGATTTATAGTTAGTACAACTAACTATAACAGAAGAATTTCAATGGTTTTGTACGACTAAAATGTCCAGCTAACTATAACACCCTTAAATCCTGTTTTTTTCAGTGAATTTCTAAGGTTTTTTAAATGCTAATTCCTAACTATAACAATTCTGAAACCTATGTTTTTTTCAGTGAATTTCAAAGGTTTTGTAAATGACAATCTTTTAACATATTAATTGTTATATTTATTTTTTTATACTGATTTACTACATTTTTTTAAACTATTTATTTTGAGATATTTTATTTTTTAAATTACATTATAATTACATTATACATCACATTACAAAATGTACTTTCTCAGAATGAATTACTTTAGTTTAAATACTTTGCAAATAGGCAATAGACTTTTAAGTACGGTAGTTACAGTTGTTGCAATGGGCAACACAATTTCAAACACAATGCAACATTGAACTCAATAGGAATTTCTAGTTAAATGCAATTAGTTACTTTATGGATTACTTTTCTAATCACAGGACTGGATCCTAGATTCAGTCCTGGGACATCTCCTGTAAACAGTTGAGTAAAAGCGTTTTGGTTACACTAGTGATTTTTAGGGAATATTATTGTATTTTAAAAGTTGACACAAAAACTTTTTCACACGGAATCACCAATGTTATCGTAAGGGAGGAAATTCACTTAGCAGGTAAGAACTGTTATCGTTACTTTTTCTTACTCAGTGGTGGATCTTGGATCCAGCACTGGTGCATCTCCTGTAAACAGTTGAAAGAATGCGTTTCAGTCATACAGGCATTTTTTAAGGAATATTTGTAGTTTGTGAAAATAGACACGTAAAAACTTTTCTGGTGAAAACCAGACAATGGATTCCTATGGAAGGAAATACAAGTTACTAGTAAGTACAGTTATAATTATTTTTCAGGGTTAGTGCTGGGCTAAAAGATGCAGCACTGAGTTCTCTCTTGATAACAGGTGAGTAAATCAGAATTCGTTGTTCGGATGATTTTAGGTGAATATTTTAAAGTTCCAAAACTCCACACTTGGAAGAATTTCCAAGTGAAACCAGTCAATGTTAGCCTATAGAAGGAAATTCAAGTTACTGGTAAGTATGGTAACAAACACTTTTCAGGAACAGTACTGGGCTCAAAGATGCAGCACTGAGATCTCTCCTGATAACAGGTGAGTAAATCGGAATTCGTAGTTCAGCTGATTTTAGAGGAATATTTTAAGTTCCAAAACTCCACACTTAGAGGAATTTCCAAGTGAAACCAGTCAATGTTAGCCTATGGAAGGAAATTCAAATTACTGGTAAGTACGGTTAGAATTACTTTTCAGGATCAGTACTGGGCTCAAAGATGCAGCACTGAGGTCTCTCCTGATAAAAGTTTAGTAAATCGGAATTCGTAGTTCGGCTGATTTTACTTCAGTCCAGTATATATAGCCACTTTCCTACACCATCCCCTCCCTTTACCACTGTGCAAACACGCCCTGTGGTGTGTTTTAGGTTGGGGAAATAATTCCCCTTCAATCCTGAGGGTCCCTAGAGTCCAAGTAGCCCACTAGGTACATCCAGTAAACGCCGCAGAGCTGCGTAGCAGAGAGATGTAAAAAGGGGCACGGCCTGTACCACCTATCTGCAACACAGCGCAGTGGCGCTTCCTGGAAGCACCTGGTGGGCCACTTGGCCCCCAGGGTCCCTCAGGATTGAAGGGGTATTTTTTTGCCAACTTAAAATGCGCCACAGTGCGTGTTTGCACACTTCACCTCAAGCCTAGTCCCCTCTCTTCACCACTGTGTAAATGCGCCCTGTGGTCATTCTAAGTTGAGAGATTAAGTTCCCTTCAATCCTAATGGTCCCTAGTATCAATCTAGCCCACTAGGCACCTCCAATAAGAGCCACAGAGCTGCGTTGAAGAGAGGTGTAAAAAGGGGTGTGGGGGATTTTGCCCCCCTGGAGGCTAATTATCACCCAAGATCCCTGCGCAGATTTTGCCGATTTGTAAAAAGAAAAAAATATAGGGGCCCCCCTGAGCAGGCCTAGGGGGTCAAGGTGTTTCTACCCTGCCCCCTTTTCGCGTTTTGCATGTTTTTTATTATAAAGCTCGTGCTCGGCAGGGTGTGCGGATCCTGTGTTGCCATAGATATTTATGTACATTTAATTGTGATTTTCTTAGGAACGACCAAACGGATTTACACCGTTTTAGCAAAAGGCACGAGTCTGAACTAAGGACTACCTCTTTGCCAAATTTGGTGTAATTCCGTTCAGCAGTTCGGGCTGTAGCTGCGATGAACGGTTCCTATGGAAAATTGCATGGGGAAAACACGTTTTGGGACCTCCCTTTTTTCTCAGCCAGCGCTTGACGAATCACCTCGAGATTTACAGGATAGGAGCGTAACGGAGCTGGCCATTACTTTTGAACATTTCGTGAAGATTCATCAACCGGCGCCAAAGTTATTCCAAATAGAATGTTGTGGATTTCCTATGGAAAATAGGTCCTAACTGTAACTCGCCAGTAGATAATATATACACATATACTCAGGCGGAACATAAATCTTCAAGGTATGTAGATGTGGAGTGAATCTATACTTCCCTATATGCTATTATGTTTCGATATTCTGTCCTCGATATAATATTGCGCCACAATATTCTAGGGGCCAGTATTCAGTAGTACAACCAGCATTAGGGAAGGAATGTACATAAAGGCCACAGCTTTAATGTTTGGCCATAGCTGAGGGCCATGCCCCCCTAAAAATATACTTCTGACTACAGGCCTGTTATCAAGAAATGTTGGTGAGCGGAGAAGACCAGAAAAGCGAAGCTGTAGGAAAGTAAATAAAATGTCTACTTTAACCCCTTCGCTGCTAGGCCTTTTCCCCTCCTGTGCTAAGCCTTTTTTTGGCGTTTTGGAGTATTGCGCGCTTAGGCCCTTGTAACTTTTTGACCACATAAGGTATCCGCGCCAAATTTGCGTCCTTTTCTTCCAACATCATGGGGATTCTAAAGGCGCCCAGGGTTTGTGGATTCCCTTGGAGGGGTCCCAGAAATTAACCAAAATATAGTGATTTTTTTGTTTTTTTCAGAAAAATAGGAAAAACGGGCTGCAAATGAAAGCCTCTGGGTTTTTCCCTGAAAATGGTATCACAAAAGGGTTTGTGGGGCCGAAATCTCCATTTTCTCAGCTTTCAGGGAATGACAGTCTTTTGTCAGAGAACCGAAATTGTTCACTCAGTTTTGGCATTTTTCTGGGACATAGCCTATTTTTGCTATTTTTAGAGCTTTCCACCTCCTTCCAGTTAATGGTAAAAATGAGTTTGAAAGCAATAATGTATCCTGGAGAGCTTTACATTTCCGAAAAGTAGACAAAAGTCTGAATTCAGAAAGGGGTCATTTGTCTACATCCATGAAGTTTTCGTTATAGAAACTAACAGTTAGATATTGGAATATTTGAAATTTTGTTGAAAAAAACAGCCTTTTGTCTCAACGTTTTCACCTATAACTTTTTCTAATTTTGACATCTCTTGGAAAGCAATATACCGTTACATTTATTAGACCTTCCTGGTTGTGGGGATATATAGGACTTGTAGTTTCACCAAGAACCCGACGAACCCAGAACCAAAAACTGAGAAGCAACTTGCAATGGTATTTTTTCATTTACTGGGTATAGTGCACTTTGTCTTGGAAAATGTATACATGGAATAATCTGTATGAAAGACACCTATGTATTTCTGAATTGGGTACAAATTATAGAGTTCAGAAACAGTATATAATTGCACATTTTCAAAGTTGGGAATACTCATACTAGCATGAGAATTATTGGTCATTTTTCATAAAGTATTTTTTTTACACAATGTCTTTCATTGAAAGGGAGAAATGCATGAAAGCTCAATTGGTAATAACAGATGATTTACAAATCTGAATTACCCCAAGTGTCCCGATAAAAACGGTACCTCACTTGTGTGGGTCGGCCTTGTGCCTGCGACAGGAAACGGCGCAAAATGCAACGTGGTCACACCTAAATTTTGCAGTTACAAATTGACCCTTTTTTGGCAAAGTGCCTACCTGTAGTTTTTGCACCCTAGCTCTGCCGGCACCTAGGGAAACCTAGCAAACCTATACATTTTTGAAAAGTAGACACCCAGGGAAATTCAGGATGGGGTGACTCGACTGCCTACCACCAGGTTTTGTTACCCAGAATCCCTTGCAAAGCTAAGATTTTGACAAAATAAACACATTTTCCTCACATTTCTGTGGTGGAAAGTTCTGGAATCTGCGTGGATCAACAAATTTCCACCCACCCAGCGTTCCCCTAGGTCTCCCGATAAAAACAGTACCTCACTTGTGTGGGTCGGCCTTGTGCCTACGACAGGAAACGGCACAAAATGCAACGTGGTCGCACCTCAATTTCCCAGTGAAATTTAGCACGATTCGGACAAAAAGACTACCTTTTGTTTTTGCGCCGTAGCTCTGCCAGCACCTAGGGAAATCTAGCAACCCTATACATTTTAGAAAACTAGACACCCAGGGCAATTCAGGATGGGGTGACTCGTCTGCCTACCCCCAGGTTTTGTTACCCAGAATCCCCTGCAAACATAAAAATTTGACCAAAAAAACACATTTTCCTCACATTTCTGTGGTGGAAAGTTCTGGAATCTGCGTGGATCAACAAATTTCCACCCACCCAGTGTGCCCCAAGGTCTCCCAAAAAAAATGGTACCTCACTTGCGTGGGTAGGCATAGTGGCTGCGACATGAAACAGCGCAAAACGCAGCATGGTCACACCTCAATTTCCCAGTGAAATTTAGCACGTTTTGGACAAAAAGACTACCTTTTGTTTTTGTGCCGTAGCTCTGCCAGCACCTAGGGAAACCTAGCAAACCTATACATTTGTGAAAACTAGACACCCAGGGCAATTCAGGATGGGGTGACTCGTCTGCCTACCCCCAGGTTTTGTTACCCAGAATCCCTTGCAAACATAAAAATTTGACCAAAAAAACACATTTTCCTCACATTTCTGTGGTGGAAATTTCTGGAATCTGCGTGGATCAACAAATTTCTACCCACCCAGCGTGCCCCCAGGTCTCCCGAAAAAAATGGTACCTCACTTGCGTGGGTAGGCATAGTGGCTGCGACATGAAACAGCGCAAAACGCAGCATGGTCGCACCTCAATTTCCCAGTGAAATTTAGCACGATTCGGACAAAAAGACTACCTTTTGTTTTTGCGCCGTAGCTCTGCCAGCACCTAGGGAAACCTAGTAAACCTATACATTTTTGAAAACTAAACATCCAGGGCAATTCAGGATGGGGTGACTCGTCTGCCTACCCCCAGGTTTTGTTACCCAGAATCCCTTGCAAACATAAACATTTGACCAAAAAAACAAATTTTCCTCACATTTCTGTGGTGGAAAGTTCTGGAATCTGCGTGGATCAACAAATTTCCACCCACCCAGCGTGCCCCTAGGTCTCCCGAAAAAAATGGTACCTCACTTGCGTGGGTAGGCATAGTGGCTGCGACATGAAACAGCGCAAAACGCAGCATGGTCGCACCTCAATTTCCCAGTGAAATTAAGCACGATTCGGACAAAAAGACTACGTTTTGTTTTTGCGCCGTAGCTCTGCCAGAACCTAGGGAAACCTAGCAAACCTATACATTTTTAAAAACTAGACACCCAGGGCAATTCAGGATGGGGTGACTCGTCTGCCTACCCCCAGGTTTTGTTACCCAGAATCCCTTGCAAACATAAAAATTTGACCAAAAAAACACATTTTCCTCACATTTCTGTGGTGGAAAGGTCTGGAATCTGCGTGGATCAACAAATTTCCACCCACCCAGCGTGCCCCCAGGTCTCCTGAAAAAAATGGTACCTCACTTGCGTGGGTAGGCATAGTGGCTGCGACATGAAACAGCGCAAAACACAGCATGGTCGCACCTCAATTTCCCAGTGAAATTTAGCACGATTCGGACAAAAAGACTACCTTTTGTTTTTGCGCCGTAGCTCTGCCAGCACCTAGGGAAACCTAGCAAACCTATACATTTTTGAAAACTAGACACCCAGGGCAAATTAGGATGGGGTGACTCGTCTGCCTACCCCCAGGTTTTGTTACCCAGAATCCCTTGCAAACATAACAATTTGACCAAAAAAACACATTTTCCTCACATTTCTGTGGTGGAAAGTTCTGGAATCTGCGTGGATCAACAAATTTCCACCTACCCAGCGTGCCCCTAGGTCTCCCGAAAAAAATGGTACCTCACTTGCGTGGGTAGGCATAGTGGCTGCGACATGAAACAGCGCAAAACGCAGCATGGTCACACCTCAATTTCCCAGTGAAATTTAGCACGATTCGGACAAAAAGACTACCTTTTGTTTTTGCGCCGTACCTCTGCCAGCATCTAGGGAAACCTAGCAAACCTATACATTTCTGAAAACTAGACACCCAGGGCAATTCAGGAAGGGGTGACTCGTCTGCCTACCGCCAGGTTTTGCTACCCAGAATCCCTTGCAAACATAAAAATTTGACCAAAAAAACACATTTTCCTCACATTTCTGTGGTGGAAAGTTCTGGAATCAGCGTGGATCAACAAATTTCCAGCCACCCAGCGTGCCCCCAGGTCTCCTGAAAAAAATGGTACCTCACTTGCGTGGGTAGGCATAGTGGTTGCGACATGAAACAGCGCAAAACGCAGCATGGTCGCACCTCAATTTCCCAGTGAAATTTAGCACGATTCGGACAAAAAGACTACCTTTTGTTTTTGCGCCGTAGCTCTGCCAGCACCTAGGGAAACCTAGTAAACCTATACATTTTTGAAAACTAAACACCCAGGGCAATTCAGGATGGGGTGACTCGTCTGCCTACCCCCAGGTTTTGTTACCCAGAATCCCTTGCAAACATAAAAATTTGACCAAAAAAACACATTTTCCTCACATTTCTGTGGTGGAAAGGTCTGGAATCTGCGTGGATCAACAAATTTCCACCCACCCAGCGTGCCCCCAGGTCTCCTGAAAAAAATGGTACCTCACTTGCGTGGGTAGGCATAGTGGCTGCGACATGAAACAGCGCAAAACGCAGCATGGTCGCACCTCAATTTCCCAGTGAAATTTAGCACGATTCGGACAAAAAGACTACCTTTTGTTTTTGCGCCGTAGCTCTGCCAGCACCTAGGGAAACCTAGCAAACCTATACATTTTTGAAAACTAGACACCCAGGGCAAATTAGGATGGGGTGACTTGTCTGCCTACCCCCAGGTTTTGTTACCCTGAATCCCTTGCAAACATAACAATTTGACCAAAAAACACATTTTCCTCACATTTCTGTGGTGGAAAGTTCTGGAATCTGCGTGGATCAACAAATTTCCACCTACCCAGCGTGCCCCTAGGTCTCCCAAAAAAAAGGTACCTCACTTGCGTGGGTAGGCATAGTGGCTGCGACATGAAACAGCGCAAAACGCAGCATGGTCGCACCTCAATTTCCCAGTGAAATTTAGCACGATTCGGACAAAAAGACAACCTTTTGTTTTTGCGCCGTAGCTCTGCCAGCACCTAGGGAAACCTAGCAAACCTATACATTTTTGAAAACTAGACACCCAGGGCAAATTAGGATGGGGTGACTTGTCTGCCTACCCCCAGGTTTTGTTACCCAGAATCCCTTGCAAACATAACAATTTGACCAAAAAACACATTTTCCTCACATTTCTGTGGTGGAAAGTTCTGGAATCAGCGTGGATCAACAAATTTCCAGCCACCCAGCGTGCCCCCAGGTCTCCTGAAAAAAATGGTACCTCACTTGCGTGGGTAGGCATAGTGGTTGCGACATGAAACAGCGCAAAACGCAGCATGGTCGCACCTCAATTTCCCAGTGAAATTTAGCACGAATCGGACAAAAAGACTACCTTTTGTTTTTGCGCCGTAGCTCTGCCAGCACCTAGGGAAACCTAGCAAACCTATACATTTTTGAAAACTAGACACCCAGGGCAATTAAGGATGGGGTGACTCGTCTGCCTACCCCCAGGTGTTGTTACCCAGAATCCCTTGCAAACATAAAAATTTGACCAATAAAACACATTTTCCTCACATTTCTGTGGTGGAAAGTTCTGGAATCTGCGTGGATCAACAAATTTCCACCCACCCAGCGTGCCCCCAGGTCTCCTGAAAAAAATGGTACCTCACTTGCGTGGGTAGGCATAGTGGTTACGACATGAAACAGCGCAAAACGCAGCATGGTCGCACCTCAATATACCAGTGAAATTTAGCACGATTCGGACAAAAAGACTACCTTTTGTTTTTGCGCCGTAGCTCTGCCAGCACCTAGGGAAACCTAGCAAACCTATACATTTTTGAAAACTAGACACCCAGGGCAATTCAGGATGGGGTGACTCGTCTGCCTACCCCCAGGTGTTGTTACCCAGAATCCCTTGCAAACATAAAAATGTGACCAAAAAACACATTTTCCTCACATTTCTGTGGTGGAAAGTTCTGGAATCTGCGTGGATCAACAAATTTCCACCCACCCAGCGTGCCCCTAGGTCTCCCGAAAACAATGGTACCTCACTTGCGTGGGTAGGCATAGTGGCTGCGACATGAAACAGCGCAAAACGCAGCATGGTTGCACCTCAATTTCCCAGTGAAATTTAGCACGATTCGGACAAAAAGACTACCTTTTGTTTTTGCGCCGTAGCTCTGCCAGCACCTAGGGAAACCTAGCAAACCTATACATTTTTGAAAACTAGACACTCTGGGAATTCAGGATGGGGTGACTCGTCTGCCTACCCCCAGGTGTGGTTACCCAGAATCCCTTGCAAACATAAAAATTTGACCAAATAAACACATTTTCCTCACTTTTCTGTGGTGGAAAGTTCTGGAATCTGCGTGGATCAACAAATTTCCACCCACCCAGCGTGCCCCCAGGTCTCCCAAAAAAAATGGTACCTCACTTGCGTGGATAGACATAGTGGCTGCAACAGGAAATGGTTCAAATCGTACGGTGGTGAATTTACATTACCTTATTGCAAAACTACCTTGATTTTTGGTGGGGGGGGCATCTGAGTTTGTGGCCCGGGGCTCGGTGGTATTCTTTGCAAAGTAGCACACCCAAACAGTTCTGAAAACTAGACACCCGGGGGAGTCCAGGGAGGTATGGCATGCGTGGGTCCCCCAATGTTTTCCTACCCAGAACTCCTTGCAAACCTTAAAAATAGGTAAAAATAGCACTTTTCCAAACATTTTGGCGTGGGATCGCCGTGCCGGCAAAAAAGTCCTACCACCCTGCATTCCCCTTGTTCTCCCGAGTAAAAGGATACCTCACTTGTGTGGGTGCCCCAAAGCAGAACACGCCAAAAATGAATTTTGAAAAAAGTAGTTTTTAGTCATATTTAAGTTTTACAAATTAAGCACCCCAGCCTGAGTCACATGCCTTTGGCCCACCCAAACAAGTGAGGTATAATTTTACTCGGGAGAACAAGGGAAACGCTGGGTGGTAGGACATTTGTTCCGGCAGCGACATCCCACCCAAAAAAGTATGGAAAAGTGGGTTTTTTGACCAAGATTTCAGGTTTGCAGGGGTTTTTGGGTAGGAAAACATTGGGGGACCCACGCATGCCATACCTCCCTGGACTCCCCCGGGTGTCTAGTTCTCAGAACTGTTTGGGTTTGGTAGTTTCCAAAGATGCCTGCCAAGCCCCGGGCCAAAAGCTCAGGTGACCCCCTCAAAAAATAAGATTATTTGGCTAAAGGTAATGTTTTGGTCTCCACAGTATGAATTGGGCCTTTTCCTAAAGCAGCCGCTATGCCTACCCACGCAAGTGAGGTACCATTTTTATCGGGAGACCTTGGGGAACGCTGGTTGGGAGGTAATTTGTGTGAGCCCAGTGATGCCACGCTTTCCCACACTAAAACGTGTGAAAAAACTGATTTTTTCCATGCAAAAAATGAGGTTTGCAAGGGATTCTGGGTAAAGGAACGTTGGAGGATCCACGCAAGCCATACCTCCTTGGAAGCCCCCGGGTATCTACTTTTCAGGTTTGTGTGGGATTGGTAGGTTTCCCTAGATGGCTGTCTCGCACGGGGCCAAAAACCCAGGTAACCCCTCTTGCAAAAGCTGGTGGACTTAACATTTTCACCATTGTTAAATTCACCAGCTTTTGCAAGAGCGGTTACCTGGGTTTCTGGCCCCGTGCGAGACAGCCATCTATGGAAACCTACCAAACCCACACATTTCTGAAAAGTAGACACCCGGGGGCTTTCAAGGAGGTATGGCTTGCGTGGATCCTCCAACGTTCCTTTACCCAGAATCCCTTGCAAACCTTAAAAATAGGTAAAAATAGCAGTTTACCAAACTTTTTGGCGTGGGATCGCCGTGCCGGCAAAAAAGTCCTACCACCCTGCGTTCCCCTTGTTCTCCCGAGTAAAAAGATACCACACCTTAACAGAGTTACTCAAAAGTCAAACATTCAAGCACGGCTATCTATTCCTCAAAGACACACACATACAGGTTGGATTTGGCACGAGGGCGAGTGATGGTTCAGTACATAAAATTTTATTAACAAGATATTTCAAAAAAATGAAATGCTCTGTCAATAAATAAATGCATAAAAACTGAACCAGTGACTCGCAACTCGTGAGCTGTAAAGCCACGACAAGGCACCAACCGTTTTACAGGCCATTCACGCACCTTTCATACCTGATACAAACCAGACCATTGACACCATCCGAATGGAAAAGCAACACATAACAACAATCACAATAAGGGGCAAGGTACACCCTACTGCAGAAAGAGAAAAAAAACAATTATTACTGCACACCCATCTAATCCGCAAGCACACACACATACTGGTTGGATTTGGCACGAGGGTGAGTGATGATTCAGTACATACAATTGTATACGCAAGTAATTTCACAAAAATGAAATACACTGTGTATAATTGAAAGTATGATAAACTGAACCACTGACTCTCAGCTCATGAGCTGTAAAGCCACGTCAAGGCACCAACCTCTTTACAGGCCATTCATACACCTTTCGTACGCGTGACACATACAAAACATTCACACCGCCAGCCGCGGACCCATCACATTCCAACACTCACACCAGCAAACAGCGCCATTCAAGGGCCCATCACTTTCACACGCCCACATTTCAGACACTGCAACTACACAAAATGATGGACTGTGTGGAGTGTCACTCAACTAGCAGTGTGTGTAGTGATCAACAGAAAGTAACTACTCACACACCGCCTGCCGAGCGCCAGTCCACCCACACCACCATCCAAGCACCAGACCATGCACACCGCCAGCCAAACACCACTCAGCGCACACTGACAGCCAAGTACCACTCCACACACACCACCAGCCAAGCATCACTCCACGCACACCACCAGCCAAGCGCCACTCCACACACACCGCCAGCCAAGCACCACTCCGTGCACTGACAGCCAAGTACCACTCCATGCACACCACCAGCCAAGCGCCCCTCCACACACACCACCAGCCAAGCGCCACTCCACAAACACAACACCAGCCAAGCACCACTCCGTGCACAGACAGCCAAGTACCACTCCACGCACACCGTCCAGCCAAGCGCCACTCCACACACACCGCCAGCCAAGCACCACTCCACACACACCGCCAGCCAAGCACCACTCCGTGCACAGACAGCCAAGTACCACTCCACGCACACCGTCCAGCCAAGCGCCACTCCACACACACCGCCAGCCAAGCACCACTCCACACACACCGCCAGCCAAGCACCACTCCGTGCACAGACAGCCAAGTACCACTCCATGCACACCACCAGCCAAGCGACCCTCCACACACACCACCAGTCAAGCACCACTCCACGAACACCACCAGCCAAAGAAAAATCCAAACACAACACCAGGCAAGCGCAAGAGCACGCACACCGCCAACCAAACACCAGACCACGCACACCGCCAGTCAAGCACCAGTCCGCAGACACCGCCAGACAAGCACCAGTCCACAGACACCGGCAGTCAAGCGCCAAACCATGCACACAGTCAGACAATGGACACTACAAGCAAACCAACATCATACTTTAGTTTTTTTTTAAATAAAAGAGGAACAAAAACAAATTGCAAATTGATACAAATCTACTAACTCGACAACTAAATCTAAAAAGACTACACAAATACAAACTTTGAAACTCAACAATAACTATTACAGAATAAAGACCAACCAGTTCACTTTACCACTCATTGATACTCCCAAAAATTCTTTTGCGTGTGGTACAATCTAAAACAAGCAGGTACACACAGCCCGGGGTTTGAAGGGCAGTCGGGGAAGTACATGCGAACCTCCTTCCGCAAACCTCTTCGCCAACAGACTCTACATCTCCGACTGGGAAAGTCTTTTGAGGTTGTAGGAGGAGTTGTAGCAGGAAAGTGGCGATCTTTCAATCTGGCAACATCCTCCACCACTCCAACTCTAGGAACACTTGCCTGTTCCACTAAAACAAGGCTGCCTATTACAGACTCCTGAAACTTTACAAAAGTCAACTTTGACTGGGGACAAGATTTCTGGGACACAATAAAAGCATTAAAGGTTGCCAAGTGGAAAAGATGGATAGCCAACTTCTTGTACCAAATGTAAGCCTTACGAAGAGCAGCATACGATTCCAACCTCTGATCAACTCTGTCAATACCACCCATGTACTTATTGTAGTCCAGTATGCACACAGGTTTGCGCACTTCTGCAACCTGACCCCAAACATTCCGCGGTTCAGTGCTTTCATCATGTATTGTAGTCAACATGTAGACATCTCTCCTGTCTGTAAACTTCACAGCTAGAAACTCCTCACAACGCAAAGCACTGCACTGTCCCCGAGCAAGCTTTCGACAAACAAGTTCTTTTGGGAAACCTTTACGGTTTGAGCGGATTGTGCCACAAGCAACAGTGTCCACTTTGGCCAATTCCCTGAACAACCGCACACCAGTTTAGAAGTTATCGACATACAAATGATGGCCTTTGTTAAAAAATCCACGACCAAGTTCCCACACAATTTTCTCAGTCACTCCAAAAGTCGACGGACAACCAGGGGGGTTAATCCTGGATTCCTTACCAGTGTACACCCTGAAATTAGAGACATATCCAGTCTCACTGTCACACAGCATATACAGTTTGATTCCATAGCGTGCCCTCTTACTAGGAATGTATTGCCGAAATACCAAGCGGCCCTTGAACAACAGCAAAGACTCATCCACTGCAATTTCTTTCCCAGGATAAAAGATCTCAGAAAATCGATCAACCAAATGATCAATGACAGGCCGAATCTTGAAAAGACGGTCACAATCAGGGTGATCTCGTGGCAAAGCAAGACTATTGTCAACAAAATGCATCATCCGCAACAGAAGCAAATACCTATCACGAGTCATGACTGCCGGAAATATAGCTGTTGCCATCAAGGGACTAGTAGACCAATATGAAGCCATTGATGGTTTCCTAAGCAAGCCCATCAAAAGAGTTAAACCCAAAAACGTTTTAATTTCCTCCAAATTGGTGGGAGTCCACCGGGTAGCTCTAGCGTGGGGCTTAAGGCTGGCACTGTTCACCCTCAAAAAAATTTCAGCATACAAATTAGTCTGCTCTACAATCTCTGCCAAAAACACATCATCCATAAACAACTTGAAAAAATCAATAGGCAAAAAGTTTTCAGTGTTCACCCTACACCCTGGAACACCAGTAAATTCAGGCAATGCCGGCTGCACCATGCCTGGTGCAACCCAGAGGTCAGAACTTTCATCATCAAGTCTTGCAGCCGCAGGCCGCCGCCCAGCTAACTCTTGTCTCACAACACCAACTGGAAGTCTAGCAGCCCCAGGCTGCAGCCCAGATGTCTCTTGCCGCACAATTGGCAAATCACTGTCCTCCGCAACCACAGGCACAACCATGTCCTCCAAAACCGTAAACACAGCAATGTCCTCCCCAACCACAGGCACATCATCCACACCAAAAGTAGCTTCATCAGCACTCAAAGTGTCTTCATCATCAGATGAAGCCATGTGTAGAGAAAACTCACTACCTGAATCTTCACCTCCCACCTCTGGCTCAGAATCAGAGTCAGACTCTGGACCATGGTCAGAGGAAGAATCAAAAAGCATTCCAACAACTTGCTGTGCAGTAATCCGGCGGCTAGCCATTATCCTTACAAATAAAGGAGTCTGCACAAACAACTCAACAACCCCAACACTGCGCAAAGTAAGATAAAAATGTAAGACTTTTTCACCCAAAAATAGATTTAGAAAAAATATACAATTCACTTACAAGACACAACTACACTCACCAGCACCTACTCTGCAAAGACACAGCAAATAGGCAACGATATCCCACTAGAAAGAAGAAAAAAAAAAACTTACATCTACAGAAGGACACATCAAAAACAAATGCAAAACATGTTTTACAATCACAACAAACAGCAACAACACATACTCGTATTACTACACACTTTGCAAAATAAACAATTACATTACAATTGAACAAAAAAAGGTCTCTTACCAAACACATGCAACTACAGAAACAGCAGAACAACAGAACCACCAGTAACAGAACCGCACACTGCAACAATCTAAAGAGAAAAAAAAACAATACACATTAGAAGAAACAAAAACAACACACATTACAACAGGCTATGTCACAGGGTATGTCACAAATGGGGTGTCTGTCCCCAAGGGGGGAAGATTATAAATCATTATAAACGTGGGCCCCCTGGAAGCAACCCTACGGAGGGCAGAGAGGCCAAATAAAGACACGGCAGAACATACTGAAAACAAATGGGCCCAAGGAAGCAACCCTTGGCCAAGGGGTCGCTCCCTATAAAAAAAAATAACCCTGGAGTCTAGTGGGCTTTTCTATTCCCCCCCCACTGGGGCAGAAAAGTCTAAAAAAATATTAGGGCCACTAGGAAGTGACCCTTCCCCAAGGGGTCGCTTCCTTTTCAAATAAAAAACAAATCCCTGGTGACTAGTGGGCTTTTCTGCTCCCCCTGGGTGCAGATCGGCTGAAAAAACGGCCGATCTGCCCCAGGGTGGGGCAGAAAAGTCTGAAAAATATTTTATCCCCCTAAGGAAGCGACCCTTGCCCAAGGGGTTGCTTCCTTTATAAATAAAAAACAATCCCTGGTGTCTAGTGAGCTTTTCTGCTCCCCCTGGGTGCAGATCGGCCGAAAAAACGGCCGATCTGCCCCAGGGGGGGCAGAAAAGTCTGAAAAATATTTTATCCCCCTAAGGAAGCGACCCTTGCCCAAGGGGTCGCTTCCTTTATAAATAAAAAACAATCCCTGGTGTCTAGTGGGCTTTTCTGCCCCCCTGGGTGCAGATCGGCCAAACAAAACGGCCGATCTGCCCCAGGGGGGGCAGAAAATTATAAAACATTATTTGACCCCCTAAGGAAGCGACCCTTGCCCAAGGGGTCGCTTCCTGCACACAAAAAAAACAAACACAAGCAATCCCTGGTGTCTAGTGGGCTTTTCTGCCCCCCCCGGGTGCAGATCGGCCAAACAAAACGGCCGATCTGCCCCAGGGGGGGCAGAAAAGTCTAAAACATTATTAGGCCCCCTAAGGAAGCGACCCTTGCCCAAGGGGTCGCTTCCTTTACACAAAAAAACAAACACAAGCAATCCCTGGTGTCTAGTGGGCTTTTCTGCCCCCCCTGGGTGCAGATCGGCCAAACAAAACGGCCGATCTGCCCCAGGGGGGGCAGAAAAGTCTAAAAAATAATCTGGGCCAAAAAGGAAGCGACCCTTGCCCAAGGGGTCGCTTCCTGCACAACGTTATTGCCCCCAAACACATCCCTGGTGTCTAGTGGGGCACTCCTGGTGCACGATCGCGACGCTGTGCGCGATCGTGCACCAGGAATGCCGTGCATTGGGACATCAGGGGAGAGGAAACACAGTTTCCTCCCCCCCGATGCCTCAAGGCACCGAAAAACGCCCCCCCGCCCCACCGCAGCAGCAAACACCAACCTTGTTCCTGGACGCGCTGGAAGCAAATGGCTTCCAGCGCGTCCAGCGCTTCCTGATGACGTCGGCGCGCGCTGTGCGCGCTGACGTCACCAGGAAGCGTGGGGGGGCCAGGGGGTGGCAGTGGAAAGTCTTCCGCTGCCACCCCTGCAAAAAAAAGAAAGATCGCCGCACAGGGGGGGGGGGAGCGCCAGCGCTCTCCCCCAGGGCTGTACTGATGACGGAGCGGTTCCGTCATCAGCACAGCCCAACCGATGCTGATGACGGAACCGCTCCGTCATCAGCATCGAAGGGGTTAAACATGCAATCTCAGCACTATTGTTCATACTCTAGCGAGCCTGCTGAACCTGAAATGTCAAAGGCGAACAAGCTATAGACAATATGCATTTCAAACAATATGCTTGCATCTCGGTGTAGCCAATATACAATGTCACAAAGAATAATGCACTGAAAAATCATCAAGGCTGCGTGGAAAGGGCAGGAACTAGATTGATGTTTGAGGCTTATCTATTTTATAACGTGAGTAATATTTTTAAGAACTGCAAAGCTGTTTTATCTTCCTCTGTATTTGTACTGTGAATATACATTGCGTTACATTTTATGAATGTGTGTGGCACTCGTCTATTTATCTCTTTAGCACCTAATTCAAATGTTTTCCCTATCTCATTCTTTTTGTTTTGTGTATTTAAGCACATGTTTTCCTTGACCTTCCTTGTTATTTAGAATAAGCCCTTCAGAGTGTCCTCCGTTTTTAAAAGTGTTATTTGAATGGCCACTCTTAATGCTATATTGTTATGCAGTTAATACATGTTTTATTAAATATCTTTGAAAAAATATTTTTATTTGCAATTATGCATTCTTAGATTTTTTTTTACTCTAATAGCATGGCCACGACTTTTTACATGATACAAAGCTGTACTTACCTAGGGCCAGAATTATGAGATTGTCACACACTGCGTGACAGGAAAAGGGCAGGAATATGCAATATTTAAAAGGATTCAGTGATTTACTGCCATGTCCCCTGCGCTGGCACAGTTTTGGTAACTTAGCGCCAAAGCAGACATCCTTGCACCATGATACAAGGTTACCGGCATTGTAAGGTGGATTGTTTTTGTACAGGAAGGAGCACCTTCCTGAACAAACACAATCCTGTGAGGCATTTCCTCTTTCTTAGAAAGAGGAAACAACAAGGAGAAATAAAAATAGTTCTCCTTGTTATGCCTCAACTGGGGGGATTAAGGTTTTTAGTGCAGCCAAGGTCTGCCACTTCTGATGCATCTGCCACTTCTAGTAAAGCATCCAAATCCATAGATGTTGTGTGGGAACACCCTCACAACCCACATGGAATGCATCCATGGTGTAGAGTAAGGCAATGCAGCGGTTTATGCTGCGTTGCTTTACGTGAGATCTATGAAACCATTCAGGGCTTCATGAATCTCATTTTTTAGTTGCGTCGCTCTTTCACCACGTTACGTGGTGCAAGAGCGATGCACAATGGTTGTAAACATGTCCCCAAGTCTCTTTTAAACCTTAAAAAATTGGGGCGTGTAAACATAAAGAGCAGAAAAAAAGGGCCTCATGGAGACAATCAATCAATCAATCAATCAATCATGCCATTTGTATAGCGCACTACTCACCCGGGAGGGTCTCAAGGCGCTTGGGGGGAGGGGTATGCTACTGCTCGAACAGCCAGGTCTTGAGTTGTTTCCTGAAGGCGAGATGGTCCTGGGTCAGCCGAAGGTGGATGGGGAGGGAGTTCCAAGTCTTGGCAGCCAGGCAAGAGAAGGATCTTCCTCCGGCGGTGGCTCTTCGGATGCGTGGTACGGCTGCGAGGGCAAGGCTGGTGGACCGTAGCTGGCGGGTGGGCGTGTAGAAGGTCAGGTGGTCGTTGAGGTGCTTGGGGCCCAGGTCGTGGAGAGACTTGTGTGCGTGGGTGAGGAGCCGGAACGTGATCCTCTTGTCGACGCGGAGCCAGGGCAGGTTCCTCAGGTGGCTGGAGATGTGGCTGTGTCGGGGGACATCCAGGATGAGTCGGGCGGAGGCGTTCTGGATGCACTGGAGTCTTTTCTGTAGCTTGGCTGTGGTTCCGGCGTAGAGGGCGTTTCCGTAGTCCAGTCCGCTGGTGACGAGTGCCTGGGTGACAGTCTTCCTGGTCTCGGTCGGGATCCAGCGGAAGATCTTGCAAAGCATACGCAGGGTGTTGAAGCACGATGAGGAGACGGCGTTGACTTGTCTGGTCATCGAGAGGGAGGGGTCCAGGATGAAGCCCAGGTTGCGTGCGTGGTCGGTTGGCTTGGGTGCGGTGCCCAGGGCTGGGGGCCACCAGGAGACAATGACGTTCTGCTTTTTGGACTCACGCCATTAAATCACAAAATCTTAGGAAAACTGCTTACTACTTGTACTTTGTCCCCATGTTTTTAGTTTCTGGATCAGTTTGTAATTTTCATGTTCAGTGTTCATATATGACTTATGTCTCTTTCAGTATTACGTTTGCAAGGATTTGTCCTGCTTTCATCTATATAAAGAACAAAGGGCCAAATGTAGGACACCAAATTGCGATCCCAAATGTTGAAATTCGCAGAATTTCAGCATTTGCGGTCGCAATTTCGGCAGTGTGCTATGTAGCACACAAAAACCCACACGCAAAATAAGGAATCTCAAAATTTGCGATTCCTTATTTTGCAAATGCATTTAAGGAATCCCAAATTGCGATTCCTTAAATGAAATGTAGGAAGTACCCAAGTTGTGCGATTTTGGCTTAAGGAATCGCAAATTACCACCAACTTCAGGTTGTGAGTAATTTGCAAAATATTTTGCTAATCCTACCTACATTGCGTTTTGCGATTCTCTAATTGCAATTCCCTAAAAATCGCAATTTGAGAATTGCAAAACACGTTTTACCTACATGTGGCCCGATGTCTATCTGTTTCATTGTGTAGCATATTGTAAGCTTTGTGAGTAAGAAAAACCCACATGTTTGCCAAAAAGCCACTCATTCTCACATGACTTTAAAGGTTCTCTACTTAACTTTTGAAAATAATATCTGGGAACCATCCATGTGATCATTAACTTATAAAAGGAAATTTCAGTGCCTTCACGTATATTTTCTACATATGTATGCATCACTTGAAAAGTTTGCTATTAACATAATTGATTGATCTTTATTAATGCAACAAGCACCTCTAACTGTCTCCCCACTCACCCACTGCTTGAGACACACAAGCATACCAAATCAGCAAGAACAATACATTTGAAGAATGCTCACCCCTTCCCTAGACACACTTTCAGATACTTGACATAGTCAACATGATTCTGTAGGACCTACACCTATAGCTCGAATCCCTGGAAGAATCATCTACAGAAAAGGAAAATGCGACAGACAGTAAATCATGGGGGACCAAATCCTGTAAAATCTTGTAGCCGCATTCAGTAATGTTTCCAGAACCAATGTCTGCCATAAACTCCGTACCCATAGACCCACCAAAAGAGATGTTTTCTCTCCAAAACAGTGGTCTGGGGTATTTGGCCACACCGAACAAGTAGTTGCGAGTTAGCATGCTTGACCTCTTCCCCCACTCATCATAATCTCCTCTCATATTTAGTAGCACAACTGATGGGTCTCTGCATTTTTCACCTGTAATATTGTCAACATGCTAAGTATCTCTTTCCAAAATACTTTGTTCTTTTCAGATTGCCACCATATGTTCAGGTACAAGGTATGGTCACAAAGCCAGCATGTATCTGGTGTCCCTGGAAAGCTGCTCCTAAGTCTACTGGATGTTAGATACCAACAAGTGAGTAATTTATATTCTGTTTCTTCTGAAAATCTTTTTAGTGCTTTTAAAGCTTTAATAGGGAGAAACCATGTCTCTGACTGTGTTTAAATGTTTGTCTCCCTCTGTGTTAAAGCATTCTTCCTAGAGAGATCCCCTCAAGAAATATTCGCTTGTCCTATCACCTAACACTTATAATAAATCATCAATGTAGCACAACTAAAGACATCTATATTTGCTATACACTTGTCCACCCCCACACCGCCCCAGGAACAGGATTGCAAATGACGGACTAGAACTAGAACTCAAAACAGTTCCCTGTAGCTCAAAGTAGAGTTGATCTCTGGATTAGGATTCAGACTTTTCATCAATGGGGTTGTTTTCAAAAATATGAGTATTGCAAAATATATATAATAACAATAAATCAGTAACAGAAATAGAAATACATTTAAAATATTGGTAAACTTAAAATAAAAACATTGGGGTTCCACTCATTGTATAATTTGCTCATACCCAGATCAATGCGGTGCACTGAGTCACATATTCTCATACAGGATAAATAAATATTAATAAAATTGTAAATCCGTATTTATAAAGTGCGAACTACTCACCCTTACGGGTCTCAAGGCGCTGGGGGCCGTCGTGGAAATTAAGGGCCAGATGTAGGTGGCCAATTACCGGTCGGTAACGGCCGAATTCGGCCGTTACCGACCGGTAATTGGAATTTGAGATGTAGGTCACTCAATTTTACAGAATCGGTAAATTTACCGATCGGTAAATTTACCGATTCTGTAAAATACCGAGTCGGTATTTATACCGAATCGGTAAATTTGAGATGTAGGTGGGACTCTTCTGAGTCCCACAAGCCTTACCGAATCGGTATTTTACCATCAAATCCTATTTGATGGTAAAATACCGATTCCGGTGTGCATGCACATGTGTGCATGCACACCTCTGCCATATGACAGGCAGACCTGCCCTTGGGGCATGTATGCCTGCCACATGGCACCCAAGCCTGTTTTGGGGGGGCCAGAGGGTGTCAAAGTGACACCCCCTGCACCCTTGTGAAAATCGGTATTTACCGATTCTGTAATTACAGAATCGGTATTGCCCATTGATTCCTATGGGCTGCAAGGCCCATAGGAATCAATGGGCAATACCGAATCGGTATTTACAGAATCGGTAAATACCGAATCTTAACGATTCGGTATTTACCGATTCTGAAATACCTACATCTCCCCCCCTCTATTTTACCACCTCTTAAATACCGATTCGGTATGAATCGGTATTTAAGAGGTGGTAAATTAAAATTACCTACATCTGGCCCCAAGTGAGCTATTGCCCAGAGTCACATGATGCTGAGATGAGCTGCCACTGGAGCCGGGATCGAAAAGTGAACCCTGTGCTCCGAAGTCAGCCTCCCTGGCCGCTGCACCACACCTCTCCTCAAAACAAAATATTGATATTTCATAAAATGCCATTTTATCCAGTCCTTTCTAAGTAGTATCTGTTGTGCTTTTTTGTATAGTGAGCTCCACTATAACTGGCAAGGTTTCCCAATTTGTGTGGCCCTAGAAGTCACATCTATATCTACATAGAATTATTGCCCCTTGTTCTGCTTATTACTGCGTGGGTGTCAGAATATTGCACTGAATCCTATCCGTGACCAGACAATTGGGTAGTGGGACTTCATAAGACTTTTGCCATAAATAGGAGGTTTCGCATGATGGAATCCAAAATGTAAATGACTAAATGGAAATGAAGACTGTCATTAAATATCTAACCAATAAAGGCTTCAACAAAACAAGTTGTATCTGTCTCATATAAAGAAGAATATTAAAATATGGAAGCTCTGGTCAAAGTTCTGCCATACACCCAACATAAGATGATCTCTGAAAATGCCCTCTTTAAAACGGGACTTGGGAAGTTGTTTTCCTGCCTTTTGTGAACAGTCCATGGCACTTGCAACACCCTGGTGGGAATCTCGTCCCAGGGTGTAATATCCTGACTTCCACCACCCAGCAGAGCTGCAATTACCATCCCCGCAGAGCCACACTAGACCTTGGTGGGACTCCAAGTCCCAGGGTGCCCTGAGACCTAATTCAGCTGCCACAAGTGTGGAGGAGGAGCTCCACCCGCACTCAAAAGCGCTGCTATCTTTGCTGCGGCGCGGGACTCAGGAAGTTGTTTTCCTGCCTGTTGGGGACAGTCCGTGGCACTAGCAACACCCTGGTGGGAATCTCGTCCCAGGGTGTAACATCCTGACTTTCACCACCCAGCAGAGCTGCAATTACCATCTTGCAGAGCCACACTAGACCCTGGTGGGACTCCAAGTCCCAGGGTGCCCTGAGACCTAATTCAGCTGCCACAAGTGTGGAGGAGGAGATCCACCTGCACTCAAAAGCGCTTCTATCTTCCCTGCGGCGCGGGACTCAGGAAGTTGTTTTCCTGCCTGTTGGGGACAGTCCGTGGCACTAGCAACACCCTGGTGGGAATCTCGTCCCAGGGTGTAACATCCTGACTTTCACCACCCAGCAGAGCTGCAATTACCATCCTGCAGAGCCGCACTAGACCCTGGAGTGACTCCAAGTCCCAGGGTGCCATGCGACCTATTTCAGCTGCCACAGGTGTAGGGGAGGAGCTCCACACGCATTCAAAAGCACTGCTATATTTCCCACAGCTCGGGACGCGCCCGGGCGAAGCCCAGGCCAAGGGCGGGCCCGTCCTTGCCCGTCATTTCCAGGAAGAGGCAGGGCAGGGCTACCCCCCTTGATTCCAACTTTTGGCGTAGACCAAGGGTAATACTTCCTTTGTTGCACTGAGGTCTTCCAGCTTGCCCACTACTAAATATCCTGCAGTCGCTGTTCACTGGTCATCTAGCAGTGTAGTTTAAAGAACTGTGCTTGAGGAAGAACATATGTTTTGGAGTATACAGCAGCGCCGTACTCCATATTTCACCACAGGACTACTCGGACAAGCACCCCTACACGGCAAGTAGACTTGGTCCTCCATGGCGCTCCCCTTACCATCATAAACTTTAATTGTTGCATGCCTTTGGTTGCTTGATCCCACCTACTGTGATCTCAAGGGGTGTAGTCTAATGGTTACCTCCATTTACGAGACTAACAAATTCTTCCGGGCCATTTACTAATTATGGTGCATATCTACAAGGCACAGCATTAGAATTATCGGCGCTTTAGCGTCTGTTTTGGGGCGAAAAGCGGTGATAATTCTAACGCCCTATCAGCATGGACACGCTAACGCGTGAATCCATGCCGTTGTGCATGTTTTCCTAGCACCTCGCCTCGCATCGCTAATGAGATGCGAAGTTGGCGTTCCTGACTGAAACTCAGCAGGAATAATCGCTAACAGGGCTACTCTCTATTATCTAGTAAATCGCTAACACGTTTGGCGGCATTAATTGTAGCCCTAACCAGGTATTTCCATTACGCCTGATAAAATCACGACTTAGCAAGAGCGCTGCATAGAGTGACACCCGACATGTTAGAGCAGGCGCTGCTGGATCACCCTTGTCATCTTTCGGGCGATTTGGACAGCGACACGGAGACTATGCAGCGATGGCTCACCGATAGGCTTGACGATCTTGCCCCTAGGATAGCCCCCCGGTCCACGGCGGCACGGCAATCTGCACCGTGGTTCACGGAGGCGCTCCGTTTGGCTCGGAGCCAGTGCAAGGTGGCCGAGAGGGCCTGGCGCCTTCTGTATGATGGGGAGGCCAAAATCGCTTATAAGGCGGCGGTGAAGGCCTACCATCGGGACATCCTTGGTGCCAAGAGGGACTATCTGGCTAGGAGGATCGAGGCATTTGCGAACTCCTGTAAGGAGATCTTTAATATTGTGAAGGAGTTTACGACCCCCAGCTCCCATCCGCCTCCACCAGCTTCGGCGGATGCTTGGGCGTGTGATCTTGCTGGTTTCTTCACAAATAAGATCAAGGATATTCAGGCTACCTTCGTGGAGGGACCGGACGGAAGCAGCGCTGTGAGGGCAGTCCGCAGTCTTCCGCATACATCTGCGGCGGTGCTGTCCGATTTCCCTGCTGTTACCAGCGATGTCTCCCGGACTCTGCTGGCCAATCTCAAATCCGGCTCGCCACTGGACCCCTGCCCTGCCAAATTTTTGGCCGGGATGGCGGCAGTGGTGAATTCACTGGTCAACTCCATCCTCAATGCCTCCCTGAGGGAGGGTAGGGTCCCCAGTTCTTGGAAAAGAGCAATGGTGATCCCCCTCCTAAAAAAACCGGGTCTTGACACCGAGGTTTTGGTGAACTACAGGCCAATCTCGCTTCTACCAGCGCTGGCGAAGATAACGGAAAAACATGCCCACGGTGTCCTGTCGAGCTTTTTGGAAGCTAATAATCTGCTCCATCCATCTCAATCGGGTTTCCGTCCTAATTTTAGTACGGAAACGGCTCTGTTGGAGGTGACTGAGATCATCAGGGAGACCCTGGATGTCGGCGGTAGGGCCATGCTGGTCATGTTAGACCTTTCGGCGGCTTTCGACACCGTCCCCCACAAGGCGCTTTTAGCTAGGCTATATGACATCGGCCTTAGGGGGACGGTGCTCAGGTGGTTTACTTCTTTTCTTGAAGGCCGCCGCCAGACGGTCTGGGTCTCCCAGAGTTCCGCCGAGATGTCGCCATTGGGAGTTGGGGTTCCACAGGGCTCTGTGTTGAGCCCCACGTTATTTAACATCTTTATGTCCCCTTTGGAGGCCTTGGTGGAGGCATACGGGGCCCAGATCGTCTCTTATGCCGACGACACGCAACTCCTCTTCACATGCGGGAAAGACCAAGAGTTTGATGGAGAGAGAATCCGGGACTGTCTTGCATTGGTCTTCGACTGGTTCCAGCGGAACAGTCTGAGGGCCAATTCGGGCAAGTCTGAGATTTTATTTTTCGGTTGCGTTGCCGATCCGGAGTGGCAGCATTGGTGGCCGTCCGACATGAACCCTCCAGCACAGTCTTCCTTGGTGGCCAAAAATTTGGGCGTCAGGTTAGACAACCAGCTGTCGCTACGTAGTCATATTCTTGGCCTGGCCGGCACCTGCTACGGAATCCTGAAGATGCTCCGCAAATTTTTGCCCTTGCTGTCTGAGGAGCACAGGAGGATTACTGTGCAGGCTCTTGTCGGTTCAAGGCTAGACTATGCCAATGCTCTCTTTCTTGGCCTCCCTGATTACCTGGTCCAGCGCCTTCAGGTGGTGCAGAACTCTGCTGCCCGGGCGATTTTCGGCCTAGGCAGACGAGCTCGAGCTTCCGGGTTGCTTCAGACGTTGCACTGGCTCCCCATTAGGAAGCGGATCCAGTTTAAAACCCTGACCCTGATGCATAAAGCTTTGCATGGATCAGGGGCCGTATATCTGCAGCGGAGACTGACTTTCTATCATCCAGTCCGTTCTCTTCGCTCGGAATCCCTTTTTAAAGCTGTGGTCCCGCGGGTGAGGAAGGCTCGTGCTGGAGGGCGGTCTTTTAGTTGCAGAGCTCCCCAGCTTTGGAATCTGCTTCCACTCCCGCTCCGCAGCACTGCCAATTTACTCCAGTTTAGGAAGGGCCTGAAGACCTGGCTTTTTAATTCTTAGTCTGTTTTATTGTCTACTGTTTTTATTATTTTTCTCTGTTGTCTTCCGTTTTTAGCTGTGTTGTGTTATTCTGAGCTGCTGGTGGAAAGCGTCGGGACACTCTTACCGAGTAGCCGTACGCTATATAAAAACTACATAACATAACATAACATAACAATGTTTTGCATGGGAGGTGGATCATAATGCTAGATCCACCTCTCCCTATTTACAAGGTTTTCTCTAAATGTTGGTTATATCGCTGGTATTCCTGCAATATTTTATTCCTATCGCAGCTTTTGCCGGGATTTCTATCGCCTCAGCCATGTGCGTTGTAAATATTGTGCTGACCGGGGGATAGAATCCGGCGTTAGGCAGAGTTAGAATATTGCACGCTACATGCGGCCAGCGATAATTATCGCTGACGCTTGCTGGTATGCCCCTATATTGTTTATAGGCATGTGTGCTTGTTTATTGCCCATTGGACAGTTTGTCTTGAATAAACGGTGGTTATATTGTGGATTCCTCCTAAATTGAACAATGGGGAAACTTACTTGTGTTACCAAAAAGTCCCAGGCCCAAGTAAACCCTTCCTCCCCGCCCCTTCCAACCACAATTGACAGAATGCTACAAAGGGCTATAGGCGCTGTTACAACAGAAATAGAATGCACTGAAAGGCGGGGTTGGCCTAACGGCTAAGGCGCTCGACCTCGGACCTGGGGATCTGGGTTCGAGTCTCGGTAACAACGCCAAAAACCTCCTGTGATTCTGGGCAAATCACTTAATCTCCCCGTGCCTAAAATGAAAGTGTGTCCTCATGTAACGTAACTGATGCTATGTAAAGCGCTCTGATACATGATTCGGTTCGGGTCTAGTTCGCGCTATATAAAACTCTGCAAAAAAAAAAAAACAGATTTTTCCTTTCCATTAGTAGTTTCACCTACTCCTAATATTACTTCCGCAGCGCCCTCACCTCAAGTAAATGCATCGACAATTGTAACCAGAAAGGGGAATGCGGACGCAGGCATTAGCAAGAATGGGAAACATAAGCAAGCAGGTGGGGGGGCACCCAAAAGCAAGAAAGCGAAAAGGGGGCACAAGGCAATTGCAGAACACACACCCAAGCCAAATCCAATAACAGAATCCACTGTTAATACCAGTAACGACATAAAGTATCCATCCTGGGCCCAGACCCTACTGGCAGTCCTGCTGACCCAACTCAGAGCTATTGTAAAGAAAGAAGGTGCCCCTTTAGTTGATTATATAAATAACCGGACAACCATGGGGGATCCAAGGCAAATGCACGTCAATGCCATTACAATACAAACTGCACCGAGGGGGGATGATCCCAGTTGCCAGATAGATTCTATCAGTCGGGCTCCCCATGACAACCAAGTGACACCTAGGACTCAAGATCCCATCATCCAGACGATCATTAGCGAAGACACTAGTCGCACCCCTCAGTGCCATGGTGTACAAGGGGGGCAATATCGGTCAGTGAATTCAACAACGAGGAAACTTCATTGTGAGGCTGGGAATAATGCTATAACCCATACCATGCGGAGTACCCACCAAAGTACCAACAGTGCAACAGGGCCTAGCACAAGTAGAGAAGAGCCGGCCAGGGAAGAGTGCCCAGTGGGTAGGCTGGAAGCAGTCACCCAGCCAATCATAAACCTTCCACCAGCCTCATCCCCTTATGTGATCCTCTTGGCAGGGGTACCATTACTCAATAATACCCAACGGGAGTCACAACTGGACTTGAGGAATAAAAGTTTGTTTTGGCTAGCAAGGCACAGGCAGTTCCCCTATGAAAGGGCTGGGGAAACTCTAATGGTTTGGAGAGTTGCTTGGGTGGGATCCAGCAAAAAACCAATCCAAGGGGTTTGTGTGGTCATTAACTTTAAAAATCCCCAGACTGAACGCAGGCTACTAATCCAGAAATTTAGCCCCATAGAGCCCCACACAGAGGTCAGGGCCCTCCCGCTTGACCATTTTTTATTGCTACTGCTATAACTCCGGTAGGGCAGATGTAATCTCAGATTATGACAGGCAGCCTATTGACCATCAGAACGCTGGCTACAGACACCCCCTTACCGGACCTCTATTCTATAACCTGTCTATAAGCAACAGATTTGGGGCTCTGGAAGAAGTGGACTGACAACCAGGGACAATAGAACCGGGCCATGGTAAGAACATTTTGTCGCCCTCAAGTGGACGAGTGGAGCCGGGACACGGAGATCTAAGCCAGCCCTTCCATCTAGAGGCAGGGCCAGAAACGCAGTTTCGGGTTCTAGCCACCTTGCAGGGGACCAAGGGCCCCGTGGGCCCACGAGATCTCCCCGGACCCATCTCTCTCAATCCTTCTGCCTCTCCCAATAATACTACTCTTAGGGCAAATTCACCCACTGTAGCCGCACCCCTCTCCCCCCTGATGCCCCCAGAGAAATGCTATAAACAGGTAGCAAGTTGAAGATCTTGTCTTGGAACGTTGCTGGCTTCAAAAGTAGCCTGTCTTGCCCTAATTGGGGGCTTTTTGTGGACCAGTATGACATCTGCATGTTCCAAGAAACGTGGGCAAGGGACGACTGCACAAGGGTGAGATTTGCGTCATTTAATATAAGAGCTGCTATAAGAGAGAGGGGCAGACCGTCTGGGGGTTTATCCATTTGGGTCAGTTCTCACGTGGGCTGTATTGCTTATCCCTTGTACACTTCGTCCAGTGATATTCAATGTGTAATGCTTAGCTTTCCATCTAAGCTAAAGCTTGCCTTTATTAATGTCTATTCCCGACCTGTAAGTTTGAGCAAGGAATCGACAACCCTTGATGTACTAAACTCCTTTATTCCTACTGTCCCCCCCAATATGAGGTTGATCGTTGGGGGTGATTTCAACTTCCAATTTGAGCCCCTCCCTGGCATTATCGATCCAATCTCCAACAAAGAGGACTCCCAGTGGTCTACTCCTGACCCACAAATCCAGCCGATCAAGGCCTGGTCCCCCCTGGCACTTCAAATCCACGCCATTCTGCTAACGCACTCCCTGAGAGCATGCAATGGCTGCACATTCTCTGATATTCCAGGGAAATTAACATTTAATAGAATTGGGCATGCTTCTCCCCTGGCTATATCCTAGTGGAGACTAGTACATGGCCTAGGGTCCTTGACTTTGCCGTTCTACCATGGCACACTAGTGATCATAATGCCTTGCCACTGGTATTGAAGGTGCTAGACTCAGATATTGCCCCAGCTAGTAGTCCCCCCTTGAAAACAGGTCAACATTACTAATATTAGAAGAATAATAAAGTGGGGGATAATAAAGCAATCACCCGAGAAGCTGAGTGCACTCTATGAAGTTGTAGTCCCTGTCCTGCAAGAACTTAGCAGTGTTTCTGCTGAAAGGGACAAGCAAGCCCCTATCAATCAAGTCAGAGTACACCATGTAAGCTTGCCATCCAAACTGGCTGATGTATTCTACCCGAAAATGTGCCCTAAAAAACAGAAAATCAGCAATTCAGTCATGGTTTAATGATAATTGCCAAAAGGTGAAACGGGCCCTGATAGCAGCCATCAAAGCAAAAAACAAGCTATTAACAAAATGTAAGAGGGCTGTATATAAAGAGGCTGTTTGCCAAGCAAAGCAGTCCTGGGAATTGAACAAATGGGAGGACATAAAAACCGCCCTATTGAACCGGGATTTTCAGGCGCAATATGCAATGAAGCTAGACTCTGGCCCCCACAATGACAGCCACACTGCCACCCAAAGGGTCTTGTGTGTAGACACCGGCCTGGCAGCTGAGGTCATTACTTCCTCACCAGGGTATTCTGATGGAGTGGTTGTTGGGGTCATCCTTCTCGAGGTCTCAAATGCAATCAACAAACTTCCCGCAAGCAAAGCACCAAGATTAGATAGGTTCCCAGGGGATCTTTTTCGAGAAGAACCAACAATTTGGGGTCCCTATCTGTGGGTACTATTTAATGCTATAATAAACGGCATGCCGATCCCCGATACCTGGGCCGGGGCAGAAATTGTCCTAGTCTTTAAAAAGGGCTCTCCACTACTCCCTGCAACCTATAGACCGATCAGTTTGATCGATGTCACACAAAAACTGTTTGCACGGGTACTTTTAGACCGTGTCCAGGGGTGGATGCAAGATAATTAAATTCTAAGCCCCTACCAAGCCGGATTCAGGAAGAAAACTTCCACCGTTGACCATATATACAGACTCCAACTTATATTTTGGAAAACGGTGACAATAGAGGGTGGCAGCCTCTATCTAATTTTTGTGGACCTGAAAACGGCTTTTGACCTGGTGCCCAGAGATAAACTATGGGGGTACTAAGAGATTTTGGGATTCCTTCCTACCTTTTAAGCATGCTTATTAAGCTGCACAATGCCAACTGCACCAAAGTAAGATGTGGAAAAGGGGAGAACTAACCCCACAACTCCCAGTTGACAGAGGAATGAGGCAGGGCTGTGTGCTCGCACCAAACCTTTTCTGCCTCTTTGTCAAAGCACTTAGTGCCCAATTTACTGAGGTTAAGGACAACAATGCCCCAAAGTTAGCAAACTCAAAGGTTCCAGCATTGATGTTTGCGGATGACACCACCTTGATGTCTAAGTTGCCGATGGGTATACAGAGGATACTGGACAGTTTTGTCATCTTTTGTAATAACAGGGGGCTGGAGACAAATACCTTAAAGACAAAGTGTGTGGTCTTCAACCCAGCCAAGAAAACACGTCCCAATCCCCATTTAGATGTCACTGTCCTGGAAAGGGTTCCACTATTTGACTACTTGGGTGTCACCCTTACTGAAAATATAGACTGGGTGCCACAAATGGCCAAAGCTAAACTTAAGCTAGCACAGACTACTGGTGGGATTGCTGAATTACTGAGGGATTCCTCCTATAAACCTACTGAGCCTATCATTGAAATTTATAAGGCACAAGCTAGGGGTACCACAATGTATGGGGCTGAACTCTGGGGATATTGTTCCTGCAGTTATGTAAGCAAAGTCAAGTACAGCTTTTTAAGACAGATTTTGGGTCTCCTTTCCAGCACTCCGTTAAAACTCTTGGTGCTAGATTTAGGCATAAGGCCGATTGGAGATGAGATTGCTCTTAGACCCCTAACTTTCTGGCGTAGGTTGTGGGTGACTCCGGAACTGGCAGAATATCAGATAGAAACCAAAGAGTTACTGGGTCTTCCAGGGGTAGAAAACATTGCTTGGTTCGCACATATAAGGGAAGAGTGCAGTAGGATAGGCAAACCAACCCTTGGAGTAACCCTGAAGAAACGTGTTCTGCAGTCTCAGGTGCTGAACTGGTGAGAATTTATGGAACATATAAATTGGCAAACATATATCGGAATCTAGATCAAGGTGGTCTGACAGCTGCATTCCTTACAGTAAAAGATGAGTATAAATTAGAACCCTTCCTGGATGATATTCTACCCTTCCCAGCAAGAAAATTATATCTTCAGTTTAGATTTAGTACCCTTCCTCTGCGGGCCTTTACTTGCAAATTGTCTGGAACTGCCCAACGTGGGTGCCCAGCCTGTAACCATCAGGAGCAGTCAGAGCTGCATGTTTATATTTCTGTCCAGGCTAAAAATCTGCAAGACAGTGTTGGCTTATACAGTTGTGCAGGAACTTGGGGTTTATGCACTGGCAGGAGGCACTTAGAATTCTAAAGTATGACCCCTCTAAGCCCATTGTCTTTGCTGTCTCCCGTTTTTTAAAACTCAATGTGGCGCAGGCGCTGGGCTTTCCTAGAAAAAAAAAGGATAATAATAACCTGACCAGTTGCTAATGCATAGACTGTTTTTAATCCTTAAACTAAGGGGAGAGAAAATGTGTTTTAATCTTTTTATTGTTCTAGATATTCAC
Organism: Lissotriton helveticus; assembly: GCF_964261635.1. Taxonomy (NCBI): domain Eukaryota; kingdom Metazoa; phylum Chordata; class Amphibia; order Caudata; family Salamandridae; genus Lissotriton; species Lissotriton helveticus. The sequence continues at coordinate 1,053,038,615 of NC_136069.1, read as the reverse complement.
TCATGAAGACAATTATTTTTAACTTGGACCCTATACGAGTAATCCCCTGTATGTATACTTTCATCTGTACTGATCTTATCGAATTCACTGTGTACTGTTTGGTCGCTGTAATCAAACTGTTCTCTATTGGACCCACGTTGTGCTTTTCTTTTTTCGTCACTAATGCACCTGCACTTTTTTAGCCTACTGGCTCTCCCTATAGGCCATTGCAGCTAAATTTCCCTTGCACGCAAAGATGTTGCACATCGACTTTTATATGTTCGCTGGATGTGTTTTTAATCTTGTATTCTTATGATTTTGATTGCATTGCATACATACTTTTATGGTCTTAACGATCGAAATAAAGGTTTTTGAACGGAGAACTAAAACATTTGTGGATTACTGCACATGAATGCATGCGACCTGATTCACAAATGGAAACTTGCACTTTTGTGCAGGTGTACTATTTTAATAGTGGTGAAGACTTTACATATAAAAAGATAGTCCGGCCCTATCTTTTTATGTGTGGAGTTCTCTTTCTCACAACTGCGAAATCTGTTAAGGTGTAACAATAAAGTGGCATAGTAGTTCTACTACCCCCTAGGTTACATATAGGGCCACATAAAGCAGCGTCCAGTTTTTATATATTTTGTGCTGCATTACCATAGTTAAAATGAAATCTTTTACTCTTTCAGATTAACATCTTCCAGACATATCTTTATTTCAGGTCTACCTTAACTATTCAGAAACATGAACATATCGTGGCCGTGGGTTTAAAGACATTGATTAGTTTCAACAGGCTCCTATTCTGTAATACTAATGGTACTATTACAACATTCCATGGGTTTGCTTCACAGACCATTGTTCTTTAGCCAGCATGTGTTCATTAAGTTGCAGAATGCAGCCAAGGTGAATGCAAGAAAGGATGATCAGTCAGCAGCAAGACAGAATGAGCATCAGAGATAGTGAAGCTCACCGCTACAGTCTGTGAAGTGAGATTAAGTTTGTCTACCACCACCAAAAGGCAGGATTTCCTATGGATATGACATTCCATGGTTGGAAGCATGGCACAAATATCCCTTTGTTGATGAGAGATGAAGGGATGAGAGGAATGAGCAGACTTGAGAGAGACTGAAGAACAGAGCGGGCCAGCACAATGGACATCTTTGGCTTGTGGGAGGGAACAGTTTGCGTGGTCTCAGAGAATGGGTCAAAGTTTTAAGGCAGGGGATAATGTGGGGATGGGATTCTGGACTTTTGTCCAAGGTCTGAGACCTTGGTACAGAGGACAGGTATCTGCTGCCAAAAAGGGACAGTTCAGGCACCCGAGGGAGTGGACCATAATGGACAGTCAAGGCTCACTTAAGGGGATGAGATTCAGGACTTTTGACCGTGGGTGGGGGCTTCAAACAGAGGTCAAATGACTGCTTCCATGCCAAAAAGTCCAAATGCTGTCCACGTGGTCTTTGATATAGTTGTAGCATGTTCCTACTGCAGGAAGGAGGTGTAAAGGTACCACTTTTTTTTAAAGCAATTTCAGAAATGCATTCCATAAAGCTTAAAAAACGTAGTTAAGTAGCACAACTGAAAAGTTCCACAACCTAATAATTATCACACTGAATTGTAGTGAAAGTCAGAAAACCATGACAAACTAAGCACGGTCAATGTCAAAGGGGCTTCAGCATTTTTGTTGTTGTTGGATAGCCATTAAGACTGTAAGGCCAATGGAGTAAATAATAGTCATACAGTTATAAAACACCACCTATATTGGCTTACAATAATATCAAGCACAAGCCATTCATTGTTTCTTTGAAATATTACTAACCATTGTTTCTTTTTTTCTTTTTTATTTCCTATTTAGGTCTATGACCAAAGGATGATATCAATAGGGAACACAATTAATAGTTATGTTTCTCAATGTGGTGTATGTAAAGAAATTAAAATTACATTGAAACACACGATCTTGTAAGTGCAAACTACATTCTGGTTATAACACTACCCATACACCAATTATAGTGCAAATTTGTGTACAGCACAAGTTTAAAAAAAATTATCGTTGAACAATCAAACTATCTTAAGTGGGTATACATCAATGCAATGAGTACAACCAAATAGGCTTTTGCTGCCTGTATATTACTCATATTATTTAATCAAACTAAAATGTGTTTTATTCATCTGGGTGCCTATCCCCTGACCATATACATTTTGATTCTCCAAGCCTCCTTTTTGGGGATTTTTGTCAGGAAATGGTTGGGACTAAAGGGTTCAAATTTAGAATGTTTTAAGTGTGTTTAATTTAAACTAGAATCTTACAGAAGGACATTCTCCTGGTTCAGTTACAGGCCAAATTCCTTTCTACTGCCTTTGTCAGCGTGCATGCCCACTGCAAAGTGATGCAAACTGTCCCACCCTAAAGTACGTGCTGTACCAATCAACCCAATTAGTATCATAGCAATCAGACATCATGGAAATTATTTGTACCACCTTTCCACTTGTATATAAACTTTTAGGTTCTTAAAAAAGGCCTTTTAATAGTGGTTCGGTCGGATTTATGCCATATACTCACATTCATGACCAGATGGACATGATACCAAAATTGATGCCTGATATGTTTCCCTAAGGACCATCTCTAAATCAATTCAGCTAGCAGACTTGACATATGATTCTAATAATAATGTAGGTAGGTCAAAGTGTTCAAATCAATCAGAATTTGAGACATTCAGAACTTATCTTTGCTGGCATAAGGGCAATATCCTATGAGGATACACACCTACATCTGGGCCTAATCATAATGTCCTTTTTGAGCTTGGGTACTTCAGCAGTACTACTTCCCGTACTCTCAAATATTATTCACAAACATACGACTGGAGAACTCGGCTTGTCCTCTCGTTTACGTGTAAGGTTCTCCGCCATGAGCATAAAGATCACTGCACTCAAAGGTCTCTGCAGTGGCGTCACTGGGGTTGGTGTCACCCGGTGCAGGTAACTCATGGTGTCACCCCCTTATGACTTACCGTATGGACCACCTCCGTCGGAAATGTACGGCGCTAGGTACTGTCTTACTCCCTCTCTCTCTCTGTCTAGCTCCCTCTAGCTCCCTCTCTCTGTCTTACTCCCTCTAGCTCCCTCTGGTTCCCTCTCTCTCTGTCTTACTCCCTCTAGCTCCCTCTCTCTCTGTCTTACTCCCTCTAGCTCCCTCTCCGTCTGTCTTACTCCCTCTAGCTCCCTCTCTCTGTCTTGCTCCCTCTAGCTCCCTCTCTTACTCCTTCTAGCTTCCTCTCTCTCTGTCTTACTTCCTCTAGCTCCCTCTCTCTCTGTCTTGCTCCCTCTAGCTCCCTCTCGGTTTTACTCCTTCTAGCTCCCTCTCTCTCTCTGTCTTGCTCCCTCTAGCTCCCTCTCTCTCTCTTGCTCCCTCTAGCTTCCTCTCTCTATGTCTTACTCCCTCTAGCCCCCTCTCTTCTACTCCCTCTTGCTCCCTCTCTCTCTCTTACTCCCTCTAGCCCCCTCTCTCTCTGTCTTGCTCCCTCTAGCTCTCTCTCTCTCTGTCTTACTCCCTCTAGCTCTCTCACTCGGTATTGCTCCCTCTAGCTCCCTCTCTCACTCTTACTCCCTCTAGTTCCCTCTCTGTCTAGCGCCCTCTAGCTCACTCTCTCTCTGTCTTACTCCCTCTAGCTCCCTCTCTCCGCCTAGCTCCCTCTCTCTCTGTCTTGCTCCCTCTAGCTCCCTCTGTCTCCCTTTCTGTCTTACTCCCTCTAGCTCCATCTTTCTCTGTCTTACTCCCTCTAGCTCCCTCTCTCTCTGTCTTACTCCCTCTAGCTCCCTCTCTCTGTCTAGCTCCCTCTCTCCCTCCCTCTAGCTCCCTCTCCCTCTGTCTTGCTCCCTCTAGCTCCCTCTCTCTCTATCATAATCCCTCTAGCTCCCTCTCTCTAGCTCCCTCTCTCCCTGTCTTACTCCCTCTAGCTCCCTCTGTCTCCCGCTCTGACTTACTCCTTCTAGCTCCCTCTCTCTCTCTCGTACTCCCTCTAGCTCCCTCTCTCTCTGTCTTACTCCCTCCAGCTCCCTCTCTCTCTGTCTTACTCCCTCTAGCTCCCTCTCTCTTACTCCCTCTAGCTCCCTCTCTGTCTTGCTCCCTCTAGCTCCCTCTCTCTCTGTCTTGCTCTGTCTAGCTCCCTCTCTCTCTGTTTTACTCCCTCTAGCTCCCTCTCTCTGTCTTGCTCCCTCTAGCTCCCTCTCTCTCTCTTACTCCCTCTAGCTCCCTCTCTCTGTCTTGCTCGCTCTAGCTCCCTCTCTCTCTATCTTACTCCCTCTAGCTCCCTCTCTCTGTCTAGCTCCCTCTCTCGCTGTCTTACTCCCTCTAGCTCCCTCTGTCTCCCTCGCTCTCTGTCTTACTCTCTCTAGCTCCCTCTCTCTCTGTCTTACTCCCTCTAGCTCCCTCTCTGTCTAGCTCCCTCTCTCTTGCTCCCTCTAGCTCCCTCTGTCTCCCTCTCTCTCTGTCTTACTCCCTCTAGCTCCCTCTCTCTCTGTCTTACTCCCTCTAGCTCCCTCTCTCTCTGTCGTACTCCTTCTAGCTCCCTGTCTCTGTCTTACTCCCTCTAGCTCCCTCTCTCTCTGTCTTGCTCCCCCTAGCTCCCTCTATGTTTTACTCCTTCTAGCTCCCTCTCTCTCTCTGTCTTGCTCCCTCTAGCTCCCTCTCTCTGTCGTACTCCCTCTAGCTCCCTGTCTCTGTCTTACTCCCTCTAGCTCCCTCTCTCTCTGTCTTGCTCCCCCTAGCTCCCTCTATGTTTTACTCCTTCTAGCTCCCTCTCTCTCTCTGTCTTGCTCCCTCTAGCTCCCTCTCTCTGTCTTACTCCCTCTAGCTTCCTCTCTCTCTGTCTAGCTCCCTCTAGCTCCCTCTCTCTCTCCCTCCCTCTAGCTCCCTCTCCCTCAGTCTTGCTCCCTCTAGCTCCCTCTCTCTATCATAATCCCTCTAGCTCCCTCTCTCTAGCTCCCTCTCTCCCTGTCTTACTCCCTCTAGCTCCCTCTGTCTCCCGCTCTGACTTACTCCCTCTAGCTCCCTCTCTCTCTCTCTTACTCCCTCTAGCTCCCTCTCTCTCTGTCTTACTCCCTCCAGCTCCCTCTCTCTCTGTCTTACTCCCTCTAGATCCCTCTCTCTTACTCCCTCTAGCCCCCTCTCTGTCTTGCTCCCTCTAGCTCCCTCTCTCTCTGTCTTGCTCCGTCTAGCTCCCTCTCTCTCTGTCTTACTCCCTCTAGCTCCCTCTCTCTGTCTTGCTCCCTCTAGCTCCCTCTCTCTCTCTTACTCCCTCTAGCTCCCTCTCTCTGTCTTGCTCGCTCTAGCTCCCTCTCTCTCTATCTTACTCCCTCTAGCTCCCTCTCTCTGTCTAGCTCCCTCTCTCGCTGTCTTACTCCCTCTAGCTCCCTCTGTCTCCCTCGCTCTCTGTCTTACTCTCTCTAGCTCCCTCTCTCTCTGTCTTACTCCCTCTAGCTCCCTCTCTGTCTAGCTCCCTCTCTCTTGCTCCCTCTAGATCCCTCTGTCTCCCTCTCTCTCTGTCTTACTCCCTCTAGCTCCCTCTCTCTCTGTCTTACTCCCTCTAGCTCCCTCTCTCTCTGTCGTACTCCCTCTGGCTCCCTGTCTCTGTCTTACTCCCTCTAGCTCCCTCTCTCTCTGTCTTGCTCCCCCTAGCTCCCTCTATGTTTTACTCCTTCTAGCTCCCTCTCTCTCTCTGTCTTGCTCCCTCTAGCTCCCTCTCTCTGTCTTACTCCCTCTAGCTTTCTCTCTCTCTGTCTTACTCCCTCTAGCCCCCTCTCTCTTACTCCCTCTTGCTCCCTCTCTCTTACTCCCTCTAGCCCCCTCTCTCTCTGTTTTGCTCCCTCTAGCTCTCTCTCTCTCTGTCTTACTCCGTCTAGCTCCCTCTCTCTTACTCCCTCTATCTCCCTTTCTGTCTTGCTCCCTCTAGCTGCCTCTCTCTCTGTCTTGCTCCGTCTAGCTCCCTCTCTCTCTGTCTTACTCCCTCTAGCTTTCTCTCTCTCTGTCTTACTCCCTCTAGCCCCCTCTCTCTTACTCCCTCTTGCTCCCTCTCTCTTACTCCCTCTAGCCCCCTCTCTCTCTGTTTTGCTCCCTCTAGCTCTCTCTCTCTCTGTCTTACTCCCTCTAGCTCTCTCACTCGGTCTTGCTCCCTCTAGCTCCCTCTCTCTCTCTTACTCCCTCTAGTTCCCTCTCTGTCTAGCGCCCTCTAGCTCACTCTCTCTCTGTCTTACTCCCTCTAGCTCCCTCTCTCTGTCTAGCTCCCTCTCTCTCTGTCTTGCTCCCTCTAGCTTCCTCTGTCTCCCTCTCTGTCTTACTCCCTCTAGCTCCCTCTCTCTGTCTAGCTCCCTCTCTCTCTGTCTTGCTCCCTCTAGCTTGCTCTGTCTCCCTCCCTGTCTTACTCCCTCTAGCTCCCTCTCTTTCTGTCTTACTCCCTCTAGCTCCCTCTCTCTCTGTCTTACTCCCTCTAGCTCCCTCTCTCTGTATAGCTCCCTCTAGCTCCCTCTCTCCCTCTCTTACTCCCTCTAGCTCCCTCTCCCTCTGTCTTGCTCCCTCTAGCTCCCTCTCTCTCTATCTTAATCCCTCTAGCTCCCTCTCTCTGTCTAGCTCCCTCTCTCCCTGTCTTACTCCCTCTAGCTCCCTCTGTCTCCCGCTCTGTCTTACTCCCTCTAGCTCCCTCTCTCTCACTCCCTCTAGCGCCCTCTCTCTCTGTCTTACTCCCTCCAGCTCCCTCTCTCTCTGTCTTACTCCGTCTAGCTCCCTCTCTCTTACTCCCTCTATCTCCCTTTCTGTCTTGCTCCCTCTAGCTGCCTCTCTCTCTGTCTTGCTCCGTCTAGCTCCCTCTCTCTCTGTCTTACTCCCTCTAGCTCCCTCTCTCTGTCTTGCTCCCTCTAGCTCCCTCTCTCTCTTACTCCCTCTAGCTCCCTCTCTCTGTCTTGCTCGCTCTAGCTCCCTCTCTCTCTATCTTACTCCCTCTAGCTCCCTCTGTCTCCCTCGCTCTCTGTCTTACTCTCTCTAGCTCCCTCTCTCTCTGTCTTACTCCCTCTAGCTCCCTCTCTGTCTAGCTCCCTCTCTCTTGCTCCCTCTGTTTCCCTCTCTCTCTGTCTTACTCCCTCTAGCTCCCTCTCTCTCTGTCGTACTCCCTCTAGCTCCCTCTCTCTGTCGTACTCCCTCTAGCTCCCTCTCTCTGTCTTACTCCCTCTAGCTCCCTCTCTCTCTGTCTTGCTCCCTCTAGCTCCCTCTCTCTTATTCCCTCTAGCTCCCTCTCTCTCTGTCTTACTCCCTCTAGCTCCCTCTCTCTCTATCTTACTCCCTCTAGCTCCCTCTCTCTCTATCTTACTCTGAGGTGCCGGGTTTTTAGGAACCCGGTGGTGCCAGGGAATAACACCCGAAGACCTCTGAGTTCCCCTTGTTTCGGACCACAGAAACACGGAGTCTTCTAGTCGCAGTCAGAGATCAAGTTTTATTGATAGCTACCAAGTAACAGGTGTCCTAGAAGCACGACAAGCACGGGTCATGTGTTCTCAGGAGACTGTTCGTTTTTACAGAACCAGCCTTCTCCTTATATACAGAAATAATAGCTGCAAGCAAGAATTCTTGAGTTTATGATACGGCTGTAAACATATTTCTATAATAATACAAAGAGCGAAGTCATGTAAGCAAGCCCACATTATAGATGTCCAGTTCGTGATAGATTACCCAGCCAGACCCGGAACTCCCATCAGATATCGATGAAACATCAATAAAGGAAGGTACCACCCAGTCATAAAACTGGCCATAAACAAGGAGTATGGACAGGTGCATGTTTGTAGAAAGCATGGTCTGTATGTAGTGAATGGTTTGAGGAATGTTATGTATTGATGCTATCGTATTTGGCCACTGGGCGAGGGGCTGCCCAAACAGGTTTGGCTAAAGGCAATGGAGTCAGTTGGGACAGGTCAGGGGGAAGTCAGGGAAGGTGGACGTGTCCTTTTAGATCAAGCTCGACCTTTAATTGACTTATCATGAGGGCAAGACGTAAGATGGATGTCGTTCACAAAATGGAGTCTAAGGGGTCGGGACGGAAACTACGATTTAGGGTCGTTGGCGACCCTCGATTATGACGCAAATGTATAGGAATGATGTCCTAATCATTATCGGTTCGTGGACACCAAATTCGTCATGGTACGTTGATATTTTGTGACACGGGTATTGGACCTCGATATCGGAATAACAACGGGGTCCAGATTTTCAGAACCACAGACCCTCCTTTTGCCCTTATGTAAGGCAATAATTCATGTTAATCTGAGTCCAAATCTGTATGGAGGAATTCGTGGAGATGCTGCTGTAACATCATTCTGTTGCTCAGTTCGTCCCTTGACACAGGCTTCCGTACACATGAAGTAGCACAGAGGCCACAGAGTGCAGGAGCGCACTGTACACATAGGCAGAACATAAACAGAAGTGCTAAGATCATCCCAATGAAGATCAGTGTTTTACATCCCCAGGCAGTGATCAGTCCCCAGAACCACCCTAGCAAGGACCAATCTCCTTTTTCCACGTGAAGGGAACCAGATATTTTGTGTAGTTTACAGATGGCTTGGTACACTGTCGGTGCGTTATCAGGGATGAAAATGCAACAACTAGATTGGATCACTCTACACACACCACCACGATCGGCGAGTATGATATCTAGGGCAACTCGGTTCTGAAGTGTCATAAGTCGATCCGACTGAAGCTCGGTCGTCAAATTGCCAAGTGCTCCGGCCGTTGTAATCACGGCGGATTCGACTATCCTAGATAACTGGCGAATATTCCTGCTGTTCACCATAGGCCCCCAAAATGGCAGAAAACCCTTTGCGAAGTCAGCGAATTCCTGACCCGCGGTGTCGTCTTTACTCACGACACCTCTAGCTGTCCTTGTCCGATGGTAATCTGCTCGGGCCGTGTAGGTGGGAGGCAGCAGAAATGAGATGAAACACGTGCCTGAGAAGTCAGGGGGCAACCAAGTATATGCTTGGTCGTGGCAGACGAAATACGTGCCTTTGGCTGCTAAGAGTATAGGGGAAGATCGAGAAGCGAACACATATGTTTCCGTGCATATGCTCTTTCCTAATTGTGCTTTGGGATCCCTACCAATACCTTGTAAACATAGGTGACCTCGGTGGGGTACTATCCAAACTGGGCGGGATTTCTTTGCTGTCTGGCTCTTACTCAGGTAAACCCCATATTTAGTTACGTTCCAACGAGTGTATGGAGTGAGTTCATCTTTGGGGATCGTTAAATATGTGTCGAACTCCCTACTCATGTTTCTTATCCCTGCCACTAGTGCCTTGTTGTTAGAATCGCTTTCAATGGAACCGGTTGGGTATGGTTCTAGGGCGAACAGGAACACGGTCTGGAAAGCCCACAGAGAACCATAATAACTGAATGGCAGGATGAAGTATGGGATACCCTTATCCGTCGTGTGCGGCATGAGTCCGCATATCCAACAGTTTGATGTGTTCATTATGGACTGGTGTTGGTGTAGGAGTTGAATAAATGAGTTATTTACAAATTCGAGTCTTCTGGCAGACTCGTGTTCAGGTAGATGGTGAAAGGAGTGTGGAGAGAGAGTGGGAGGAGGCGTTGGCCGGGTGTCATTTTGGAATAACGAAACTTGAAATACGAATAGAGCATAACCAGTCAAGAACATTACTATGCTACACAGCATTAAAACACATATTATTAAAAATCTTCTTCTGGACAGTATTGTACACAATTGTCTTTCAAAGTTCGTGAATCTGGCAGGTCTCTCTACCCTTGGAAACTCCATCCTCTACTTGCTGCCCGCGGTGGTAGGTTGGTTCTCCCAGGGAGTGCGCTCTGTTCAGTCCGGGGTAACTCCCTTGGACCAACCAGAACCGTTGACCTAAACGTCCCCAGTTGCACTTTCCAGACTTCAACCGCGACCCTAGCAGCAGAACCGTATGGCGGTTCGAAAATCAAAAATGAGCTAGTTCCCTGGGACGAGAGAGCTGAAAAATCAAAAAATAGTTCTTAGGGGAAAAGAAATCACATTAGTTTGCTCTTTTATTAGTCTCTGGGGTTAGATCTCAGGTTGTACCGTCGTTTCCCAGGTACGGAAGTGTCTTCAAACAATGTCTCAGGTTCGGTAGTGTCCAACTGCATAGACGGTGGCACAAGTCCTTGCAAAATACGATCACTCTCCTTTTCGGCGCCAGTCTCTTTTAAACGTGCATCGCTGAAAGGGATGAAACGAGGTATGGATTCTGTTTCAGAGTCGGCAAGTCCTTTATTGACCCACCGGTCGTATGGAAGGGGCAGAGGGACCCGTTTACAATGGGTTCCGTGCACCCAGTTCTTTTTGCCTTCCACCCGAACAGCGGACCTCGTGGAAAGAAGTACCAGGTATGGTCCGGTCCACCTCGGCTGTCCGTTGTTTGTGCGCTGGAAGTTCCGCACCAGGACCCACGTGCCGGGTGTGATGGAGTGACCTGGATCGTCAGAGGCTGGTGGAGAGGAACTGTGAACCTGTTGGTGTAAAACACGCAATTTAGCTGTCAATTCGCACAAATAGTCAAGCAGTATGGGGTGTTCTATTTCGCTGAGTTTCTTTGGTCTTGGCACGCCCCAGACGTTGGCTGGGCGGCCAAACACTATCTCGTGAGGGCTAAGTCCTAATCTGGAATGGACAGTCATTCTCGTTGACAAGAGTGCTAGGGGCAAGGCGTCAGGCCATTTAAGACCTGTACTGGCTTGGATCTTGGCTAGCTTGAGTTTCAACGTGCCATTGTAGCACTCTACTAATCTAGCTGATTGGGGGTGATTTGCAGCGTGGAACTTCTGGTGTATGCCTAGACACTCACACACTCTCTTCATCACGCGTCCTATGAATTCACTTCCATTATCACTCCAGACAATTCTAGGCATACCAAATCTAGGGAAGAACTCTTTGACAAGGGCTTTGGCAGTTGTCAAGGCGGTATTGTCCTTAAGGGGGTACGCTTCCACCCACCTGGAGAAGGCGCAAACAACAACGAGCACATACTTTAGATCGTTGCACCTCTCCATGTGAATGAAATCGAGCTGCAAAACCTCAAACGGATACGTTGGAGGAGCAAAATGACCAGCTGGAGTTGGGGTTCCACTACCGGGATTGTACTTTAAACATACCATACAGTTTCTGACCACATTCTCTGCATATTTCGGGATATTGCTATTCTGCCATACTGGGGCCAATAGTTTACATATTCCTTTCGAACTGATGTGCGCAATGCCGTGAGCCATTGTTACTACTGCAAGTACATATGCGGTAGGTGATAGCCATCGCTGGTGTTCTGACAATTCGACCCAACAACCATTCGCATCTAGTCTACCCTTACTTTCTCTCCACTCATTCAACTCTTTCTCAGTTGCCTCGGCTTGTATAGATTTCACGCTTTCAATGGTGTCTTCGCACATTCCCACATCAGCAATCCATCTAGCGGGACCCGCAACATACAACCGACTCATTGTGTTCCTTGCAGTCTCTTTCGCAACCTCGTCTGCAAATGCATTCCCGCGGCCAACATCATCCTGAATCTTTTTGTGTGCACTGCATTTCATAGAGGCAACTTGTAGGGGCAAGGTCAGTGACTCAAGGAGTTCATTAACTAGCTGACCATGTTGTATCTTTGCACCATGTGATGTAAGGAAACCACGTTCTCGCCACAATCTCCCAAAACTGTGAGCCACACCAAAGGCGTACTGGCTGTCAGTGTAGACATTCACTCGCTTTCCTTTTGCTAACACACATGCTCTGGTAAGTGCAATAAGTTCTGCCGCTTGTGCAGAATTATGGGAAATACGCGCGGTCTCTATAATGGTGTGTAATGTTGTTACGGCATATGCTGCAGTCGTGTCACCATTCGGCAGCTTGAAACATGAACCATCAACCCATAAAGTATCGTTGCATTCAAGAAGGGGAGTGTCCTGTAAGTCTACTCTCCCTTTTGTCTCTTCTTCTGTCCTAAATCAGCAGTCATGTTTATCAATCTTGTCTGTTTCTGTCGGAATGGGTAATAACGTTGCGGGGTTCAGTGTATCACACCTCTTTATGTGGATGTGACTTGCTAACAGTGTAAGTTCGTAACTCGATAGTCGAGCGCTAGTAAGATGTTGTGTCTTCGTCCTGTTTAGCAAAATGTCTACTGCATGTGGAACCATAACGATCAGAGTATTATTCATGACTAATCCAGCAGACTGTCGAATGCAGACAGCTGCTGCTGCGGTAGCCCTCAGACAACTTGGTAGGGCTTTAGCCACAGGGTCTAGAGTTGCCGAAAAATACGCGCATGGGCGCTGTTTGTCCCCAAAGTGTTGTGTTAAGACTGATAATGCACAACCTTCCTTCTCATGGACGTATAATGTAAAAGGCTTACTGTAGTTGGGGTTTCCCAACACAGGAGCCGAACACAATGCATCACGCAACTCGTGAAAACTCGTCTGACAATCTTCAGACCAGGGCATAGGATTGGGCGTGTCTTTACAGAGTAGCGCCAGCAAGGGTTTAGCTAGTAGTGAGAAATTCGGTATCCATTGTCTACAGTACGATGTAATGCCCAAGAAGGCTCGAACCTCTCTCTGTGTCTTTGGGGCACTCAGTTCTGTTATTGCCTGTATTCTTTCTGGCGTCAGTCTCCTTCCCTCCTTCGATAAGATGTGACCTAGGTAGGTTACTTCTTGTCGGCAAAATTGTAGTTTGGAAAGAGAGACTTTGTGCTTCATGTCACATAAGTGACGCAACAATGACAGTGTAGCTTGTTTGCAAATTTCTTCAGTGTCTGCGGCGATCAGCAGATCGTCGACATACTGAATCAGAGTTGACCCATCTGGTAGAACAATGGTGTCTAGTTGTGTTTTCAGGGCCTGACTGAAGATGGATGGGCTTTCGCAGTAGCCTTGAGGAGCGCACTTGAAGCGGAAGCTTCGTCCTCCTAAATTGAAACCGAAAAGATCTCTACTCTCCTTGGCAATCGAGATGCTGAAGAAAGCGTTCTTCAAGTCGATCACCGAGAACCAATTTGCTGAAGCTGGAACCATCGTCAATAAAGCAGTAATGTCGGAGACAACTGGAAACTGTGGGATAACTACCTTATTCACTTCTCTGAGGTCGATCACGAACCTGTATACAGGCGGTTCTGAAGGATCAGTACGTTTTAAGACGGGCAAAACTGGACTGTTACAAACATTTCCTGTTGTTTCTTCGATGACGTCTTTATCAATCAGGTCATAAACAATCGTCAATAACGCTCTTTCACATTCACCAGATATCTTATATTGGGGAATACGTGGCAACCTAACGTTGGCTTTCAAAGTTATGACATACGGTGCTATCTCCAAACGACCTACATCATTAGAACCATTGGCCCAAAGTATATCAGGAAGTGATAACAATTCAGTTGGAGTATTTTCCTTTGACAAATACATTCGAGAAACAACCTTCTTGCCTAAAGTGAGTTGTACTCCCAAGGGGGAACAGTACAAAGTCGCATACAACCTTTTTAGTAAATCCAAACCTAACAAGTTTTCACCGCAACCTGTCGTCAAAATGAGGGGTGCTTCTAATTCGCATGGGCCAACAGAAAGGGATATAGGACTAGAGATCGGGTTTCTAACAGGGGCGCCAGAGAAACCTACTGAGACATTCATTTCGCCAGACAAAGGTGCGCCAGGAAGTTTCGAGTGCATAATAGAACTTTTTGTAGCACCAGTATCCAGCAGAAATGGCTCTGACACTCCTGAGGTAATCACCTCGACATAAGGTCCATTCTGATCTACTGGAACTGAAACAACTCCCTCTCTTTGTCCATGGCTGTCCTAGCAATCATTACCCTCATTTTCGTGTTCGGTGTAATAGTCGTCAGCATAGTACTGGGCTGACTTGGACGATGCATTATTCTGTTGGTCAAAGCTGTTCATGGAATTCTGAGGCGGAAAAGAAGTCGTATTCTGAGTGAGATTTCCACGGCCCCTACCTCTAGGGGCATGCTGAACACCTCTTCCCCTTACACCTGAAGAACCGTTTAAACGTCGCACAAGGGCCGGACAATTACCTTTAAAATGACCCTCTTCCTTGCAATACGCACATTGATTCGGGCCATACGTAGGACGCTGATGGGAAAACTCGTTTCCTTGCGCGTTTCTCGAATACTGCTGTTGCTGTTGATAATTGGGCTGACTAGCCGTGCGAGGCGGATAGGCCTGCTGGAGAAGAACCTTAGTTTTCAAATCTTTTGTCTTCTTATCTGCTTTATCTAGCTCGTCTTTACGCCTATTTTCATAGTACTGGGCTGTAGCTAAAATCTGCGCCGACGTAGAGACAGCCCAAGCACTCTCCGAATCTTTCAGTTTGTTACATAGTTCAGGAAGCAAATTATGTACGAACTTGTCTACAAACAATCTTTGGCCACCCTCGGTAGCCATATCTTCACCACTATGATCGGTGAAAGTTTCCTCAAATCTCGTGAAGAAGTCAGACACATTCTCATCTTTCTTTTGCTTACATGCGGATAGCTTGTCCCAGTTTACGCGCACTTCAGGCATTATTGTTTTCATGTACGCTATAATCCTACCGGGAAGTTCAGCTATTAACGGCTCAGGTTTAAAACCACCGACTTGTCTAGCATCTGTAGTCGCAATGTTTGCCCACGAGTCACCTAGTTCCTGATCGTGATCCGTATGATGGATTTTGCTCCATAAAGGATGTGGAACAACGTTCCCAAACAACATGTCTACATCCGCTAAATTCATTATACATGAGCTTGCAGTTTGCGATAACTCCTTATAATACCCAGTCGGGTTTTTACGAGGGTCAGGTAGTGACTGCTTGAGTGCCAACACTTCCGATCTTTTCCAGGGGACATGTACCCATACACGCTGGAAATGAGGCAGAATCGGTGGATTCGCATTTGCATCACCTTCCCTCCAAACCGGAGGAACCTCTCTCATGGGGTACTGTCTTGCTCTCTTCCTACTAGACGTACCACATTCAGATGATGACCCAGAATTACCACCCGTACTTCGATATGATAATAATATCCCAACTGCTTTTTCGACATCGGGACCTATGATCATGCCTTCCCCAAATTTAAATCGTACATTGCACAACTCTCGAGCGTTGCTCTCTTGACCATTATCTTCCAAATCCTCACACAGAAAAACACACATCTGTTCAAAAACATATCTTTGCGTCGGTTCATCCCATTGACGGAAGACGTTCACGACGGACTCTACATCATATCTCGCTGTATCCATAGCCCAATTCCGTGCTAGTTTATTCAGTGATTCCCTCTCTTGATAATCAGGCATTTGGCTTCGTAATTGTCTTGGTCCCGTATTAGGGGTCGTTTTAGGCGACCGAAAAAGTGGTGAAGGAATGTTAGTAGCAATGCTGGCCATTTTATGCCAGACGAAAGGTGAAAGCGGAGGAATAACTGGTGGCAGAACAGAGTCACGCAAAGTAGGAACAGAAGCATTCGTAGAGCGAGTATCAGAAGAAATAGAAGGTGTGCTAGGCGGAGTTGTAGGAGGAACAGTAGGAGAAATAGATGTAATCGGTGAGCCTTGAGGAGGCTGCACCAGAGAAATAGAAGCCAGTTGAAGAGCAGCTGGTGAGTGCTGTAAAGGAGCCGGCATAACAGCTACCAGAGGTGCAACTAAAGGTTGCGGAGGTGCTGTGGCATTTTGTGCATAGGGCGGTGGCGAACTTAGCAGATGTGCCATTAATGGATCTTTTTCACGCTCTTTTATTTTTTCGTTCTGAGGATGTTGTAAAACAGGATAGCATTTATCTATTGCCATTTTACGTTGCCTGTGCAACTGCTCACTTATTTGTTCTTCTTCATTGTCTTTAAATTTTATCGCGGCTTGCATTACTGAAATACCTCTTTCTCTCTTATTTTTCTTTTCTAATTTAATTTCCTTTTGTTTGGCCTCTTTACGCCATAAACGGAAAGAGTCAAACATCGCCGGCCGGGCTTTCTTCTTGAACAATTTGACCTCTAGATTATCTAAAATTTCTGAGTCGAAACTACCATATTGAGGCCATTTTAAAACACCATCCTTACGGGTGTATTTTATCCACACTTCATTATATGCGTTAGGACCTACGCCATGCTTCACATAGAGCTCATACGTTGGAGTTCCAATCGGAGGGACCGGACAGGAATCCTCTAATCGGGAGTCCTTACTACAACCAAGACAAAACAAGTTTCCAAGTTTGCTAAAACCAGGCATCTTCGCTCACTAGTCTAGCTTCAAACTTCAAAAGATGATCTATTACGATATTTCTCGTGAAAACACGAGTCCTTCGGCTTTGGGGCTTGCAAGTACCAAATCAAGTCGTATCTCAAGGATACAAAAAACTAAGGACAAACCAAGGACTGGGAGACGCTCCACTTATACTTAACTGAAGTATTTGAAGATCTGTGACGTCGCTAGAAGACTCGTCTATCGTTTCGCTCTACCAAGGATCACTGGGTCCAAAACAAGGCGATAGTCAGGGCAGCAGTCCTTCGTAGTCGTCGGGACGCGGGGAACCTCGCAGCAAAGACCTTCGGAACCACGTCGACATACAGGGGTCGCTGAAGTGGCTGGCCGTCCTCTGGAATTTTCACACGAAGCTCCTCACGAACATCTGGCTTGGACCGTCGCCGCTTGATACCGCCCCGAGTTGGGCGCCAACTGAGGTGCCGGGTTTTTAGGAACCCGGTGGTGCCAGGGAATAACACCCGAAGACCTCTGAGTTCCCCTTGTTTCGGACCACAGAAACACGGAGTCTTCTAGTCGCAGTCAGAGATCAAGTTTTATTGATAGCTACCAAGTAACAGGTGTCCTAGAAGCACGACAAGCACGGGTCATGTGTTCTCAGGAGACTGTTCGTTTTTACAGAACCAGCCTTCTCCTTATATACAGAAATAATAGCTGCAAGCAAGAATTCTTGAGTTTATGATACGGCTGTAAACATATTTCTATAATAATACAAAGAGCGAAGTCATGTAAGCAAGCCCACATTATAGATGTCCAGTTCGTGATAGATTACCCAGCCAGACCCGGAACTCCAATCAGATATCGATGAAACATCAATAAAGGAAGGTACCACCCAGTCATAAAACTGGCCATAAACAAGGAGTATGGACAGGTGCATGTTTGTAGAAAGCATGGTCTGTATGTAGTGAATGGTTTGAGGAATGTTATGTATTGATGCTATCGTATTTGGCCACTGGGCGAGGGGCTGCCCAAACAGGTTTGGCTAAAGGCAATGGAGTCAGTTGGGACAGGTCAGGGGGAACTCAGGGAAGGTGGACGTGTCCTTTTAGCTCAAGCTCGACCTTTAATTGACTTATCATGAGGGCAAGACGTAAGATGGATGTCGTTCACAAAATGGAGTCTAAGGGGTCGGGATGGAAACTACGATTTAGGGTCGTTGGCGACCCTCGATTATGACGCAAATGTATAGGAATGATGTCCTAATCATTATCGGTTTGTGGACACCAAATACGTCATGGTACGTTGATATTTTGTGACACGGGTATTGGACCTCGATATCGGGATAACAACGGGGTCCAGATTTTCAGAACCACAACTCCCTCTAGCTCCCTCTCTCTGTCTAGCTCCCTCTCTCTCTGTCTTACTTCCTCTAGCTACCTCTGTCTCCCTCCCTCTGTCTTACTCTCTCTAGCTCCTCTCTCTCTGTCTTTCTCACTCTAGCTCCCTCTCTCTCTGTCTTTCTCACTCTAGCTCTCTCTCTCTCTGTCTTACTCCCTCTAGCTCCCTTTCTCTCTATCTTACTCCCTCTAGCTCCCTCTCTCTGTCTAGCTCCCTCTCTCGCTGTCTTACTCCGTCTAGCTCCCGCTGTCTCCCTCGCTCTCTGTCTTACTCTCTCTAGCTCTCTCTCTCTCTGTCTTACTCCCTCTAGCTCCCTCTCTGTCTAGCTCTCTCTCTCTTGCTCCCTCTGTCTCCCTCTCTCTCTGTCTTACTCCCTCTAACTCCCTCTCTCTCTGTCGTACTCCCTCTAGCTCCCTCTCTCTGTCGTACTCCCTCTAGCTCCCTCTCTCTGTCTTACTCCCTCTAGCTCCCTCTCTCTCTGTCTTGCTCCCTCTAGCTCCCTCTCTCTTATTCCCTCTAGCTCCCTCTCTCTCTGTCTTACTCCCTCTAGCTCCCTCTCTCTCTATCTTACTCCCTCTAGCTCCCTCTCTCTCTATCTTACTCCCTCTAGCTCCCTCTCTCTGACTAGCTCCCTCTCTCTCTGTCTTACTTCCTCTAGCTACCTCTGTCTCCCTCCCTCTGTCTTACTCTCTCTAGCTCCCTCTCTCTCTGTCTTTCTCACTCTAGCTCCCTCTCTCTCTGTCTTTCTCACTCTAGCTCTCTCTCTCTCTGTCTTACTCCCTCTAGCTCCCTTTCTCTCTATCTTACTCCCTCTAGCTCCCTCTCTCTGTCTAGCTCCCTCTCTCGCTGTCTTACTCCCTCTAGCTCCCTCTGTCTCCCTCGCTCTCTGTCTTACTCTCTCTAGCTCCCTCTCTCTCTGTCTTACTCCCTCTAGCTCCCTCTCTGTCTAGCTCCCTCTCTCTTGCTCCCTCTAGCTCCCTCTGTCTCCCTCTCTCTCTGTCTTACTCCCTCTAGCTCCCTCTCTCTCTGTCTTACTCCCTCTAGCTCCATCTCTCTCTGTCATACTCCCTCTAGCTCCCTGTCTCTGTCTTACTCCCTCTAGCTCTCTCTCTCTCTGTCTTGCTCCCCCTAGCTCCCTCTCTCTCTTTGTTACTCCCTCTTGCTCCCTCTCTCTCTTTCTTGCTCTCGCTAGCTCCCTCTCTCTGTATTACTCCCTCTAGCTCCCTCTGTCTCCCTCTCTCTCTTACTCCATCTGTCTTCGCTGGATTTGTATAAACAAGAGTGCGAGCAACAGGTGGCACTGTAGTGAAGAGCAAGCTGAAATTTGGAACTGGTTCACTGGAAAACTGAAGACTGTGCAAGATACTGCCTTGTGAGCAAAGAAAATTGCAGTCAAGCATTGCAGATCTCCTGCGAGACGCTGGCGAGTGTGAACAGCATGAGGAACAAGCGTGCACAGGGAGCGACAGTAAAGGTGAGAGCAGAGGCGAGGCTGCAGTGCAGATTGGTGTCACCCCATGTGTTGGTGTCACCCGGTGCGGGCCGCACCCCCCGCACCCCCCTAGTGATGCCACTGGGTCTCTGTTTTATTAGTAAATCTGGGAGGAGTAAGGGAGGGGCTTGATAGAAATGGGGACTATTTACTGCTAGGTTAGAGCAAGTTTAGGGAAATTTAAGGAGGAGTTTAGGGAGGAACTTTCAAATGCAAAAACGAATCCACAAATAACTAACAGCCTGATTCATGAAGAAAGGAATCTGCGACTCTCAACTTGCGATTCACAGCGAATCGCAAATGGAAAGGCGCAGATCGGAATTCATCATAGTTAGCGATTAAAGAAAGCGATTCACACACGGGCGCAAAAATCGATAGCGAGAAAATAAAATCGCCGATAAATCGCTATTACCCAGATATTCCGTCTCTATTTTGCGCCATCGCAAATCCCCATTAGCGACATCTCGCTAGTAGCGAGATCGCACAAACGGGAAGTCGCTTTTCGAGCGCTGTGATGACATCACAACCAGGAAGCAGGCAGTTCCCACCCCCATTCTGAACTGCGAGGCTGATCGCGAGGCTGCAGCTAAACAGAGCTCCTACCGGGACACCTCCAAAGTAGCGCAATTTACCCATTTGCGACAGCAGCTATGTCAGAGGAGCCTGCACCAGGGCCCAGTGACACCGGGCGCAAGAGAAAGCTCAAGTTTTCCGAGCAGGAGTTGGAGCAGCTCATCGAGGGAGTGGTTGAAAACCACGCAAAACTTTTTGGAAAGGACTCCCGGAGGGTGCCAGAGATGGAGAGACGTCGCATCTGGCTAGGAATCTCAGCAAAAGTGAACGCTGTGGGCGTGACACACAGGTCACTGGACGAGCTCAAGAAGAGGTGGTACGACCTCCGAGGTCGTGCCAAGGAGAGGGTGGCAGAGAGGCTGGCCGAGACATCTGGTACTGGGGGCGGAGAACCTACTGTCCCTCCCAATACCCCCATGGAGGACCGCGTGGAGGACACCCTTGAGACAGAGGCGTGCATAGGTGTCACCAACCTGGACTCATCCCGACTCAGCCAAGACAGCCAAGGTAAGTGGCATGCGACTGCGACCCTGTCCCCTAACAATGGTCATGGCCCTATAGCCTCCCATATACATCCCAAGTCATTCAAACAATGCACATGAGATCATGGCCACAAGCATTGTGGGACATGTAGTCTGCCCATAATGTAAAAGAACCCCAATGCAGCCTCACATATCCCAAAATAAGCTATCGCTAAGCCAGGCAGGGAATGTCAACCAGCATGCATGTAGCAACTGCACGTGTGACAGATACATGCTATTAATGTAAGTCCAATTCCCCTCACAGGTGGCGCCGACAACAGCAGTGACAGCGACATGCTGCAGATCGATGAGTCACAAGAGGATGCCGAGGAGGTGCCAACACCAACACCTCCTGCACCATCAGGCGTAGTAGCACCACTCCGCGCAGCCAGGGCAAGACCAACAGCTCCAGCACCATCATTGGCAGCACCTAACCCTGCAGGCAGGGCAAGACCAACAGCTCCAGCACCATCATTGGCAGCACCTAACCCTGCAGGCAGGGCAAGACAAACAGCGCCAGCACCATCCGGCGCAGCACCTAACCCTGCAGGCAGGGCAAGACCAACAGCGCCAGCACCATCCGGCGCAGCACCTAACCCTGCAGGCAGGACAAGACCAACAGCGCCAGCACCATCCGGCGCAGCACCTAACCCTGCAGGCAGGGCAAGACCAACAGCGCCTGCACCATCAGGTGCTGCACCTTTGCCAACCACAACTCCACCACCAGCGGCACCATCTACTTCTGGTGCAGCTACTGTGATGATAGTGCACACACCCACTGTGGGCAGCCAGCAGAGCAGGCATGTCAGGGCTCGCCAGCATGACACATCACACAGCGGCAGGAGGGGGATGGCTGTGCGCATGCCAGGCATGAGCATTGAGCGCCGGATGCTACGCATTCACCAACAGCAGGCACGACGGCAAGGGGCCATTCAGCTGCAGCTACACAACATTGGCCGCAATGTGGCCAATGTGGGTGATAGGATTGAGCGCATGACGGCAGCCATGGAGGCCAACACTGCTGCACTCATATCGCAGCGCAACTCCGCCCGCCGACGCCACCGGCAGCTCCTTACGCGCCTGACAGCCTACACCCACTCAAACTACATGATTGGGAATGCCACCTCCCAGCTCTCACGACGGTGCCTGGCGCAGCAGCAGCAGCTAATCCAATGTGTCGAGGATGTTGGACGGGTGTTGGAGCAGGTCACCACTGCCGTACTGGCACTCCATCCTACTGGTGAAGGCAATGTGGGGAGAGACGACACCAGTGAGGGCACCTCCAGTGTCAGCAGCCTGTCTGCCTCACTGGTTGGCGTGTTACGCCGCAGCACCAGGCCCACTACAGGGACACGTGCCGTCCCAGAGGAAGAGCCAGAGCGGCGTTTGGGGGCTGCGCGCCGGAGGCGCAATTGAGTTACTTGAACATTTCCTAGATAATGCTGATGATACAAGCATGTCCAGTGGCTAGTTAGGAGCAGTATGGCGCAATACTGCAGCAATATTATGAATGTAGACATTACGTATTATTGTGGATTTAACAATAATATTTATTCATGCAACATACATGGGCCTCCAGTCATTATTTACATTGCCATGCAATAGTGATTTGTTGGGTGAGTGGATTGTGGGCTTCAGAAACTGTTCATAGTGATGTGGTTGCGCCGTCTGTGTCCTTCAGCAGGGTTCTCCCCGCGTGCATGACGCACATTTGCTGGTGGACGGTCGTCCCCTTCAGACTCACTGCCAGAGATCTCTACTGGTATCCGGCGCTTGGTTGCAATGTTGTGTAACATTGCGCAGACAGCCACAATGCGGCAGCACACATCAGGACTGTAGTACATGGCCCCACCTGTCTTGTGCAGTATGCGGAACCGGCTCTTGAGTAGGCCAAATGTCCGTTCTATACAATTCCTTGTCCGTATGTGAGAAACATTGTACCGCCGTTGCTGTGGTGTAGCCGGGTTGAGGTATGGGGTGAGGAGGTATTCCCGGAGGGCGTAGCCACTGTCACCTGAATGAGAGGAGCAGAGGGTGAGTGCCTGTGCTGCGCAGCTACATCATTGCAATGTGTAATTGTTGACAATGTGTACTTACCAAGTAGGTGTCCTTCCCCAAATTCACCCCTGGCCAGTCGTGTGTGGAGGCCGCTGTGCCGGAATATAAATGAGTCATGGGTACTCCCTGGGTACTGGGCCACGATGTCAGTTATGATAGTCTTGGCATTGCAGACCATCTGTATGTTAAGGGAGTGGTATGACTTCCGATTCCGGTACATGTACTCCGTCGCAGCTGGTGGGCAGATGGCGATGTGGGTGCAGTCTATGCATCCTATCACAGATGGGAAATGGGCCACATTGTAGAAGTTTAACTTTGTCAAGTCCAGTTCCTGTTGGCTGGTGGGGAATTTGATGTGTCGGTGTAGCTGGGTAAGCATTGCGTCAACAAAACTCCGGAGGCAGCGTGACATGGTGGGCTGGGATATCCCCCCTGCAGCCGCTACTATCCCCTGGAAGCTCCCAGAGGCCAGGAGGTGTAGGCTACACAATACCTGTACATGTGTAGGCACAGCATTGGTCCGCCTTGTTGGGTGCTGCATCAGGGGGTCAAGGTCGTGTATGAGTTGAATTATCATGGCCCCATTTAGCCAGTACTTTGCATAAATCTGCTCCCTGGTTTGTCCCAGCAGGGTGATCCGCTGGCGGAATATCCTGTCCTGTATTCTGTGTCTCCTCCGTGCTGCTCGCTGTAGCCTTCGCCGCCTGACCAGCATGTACATTCCTGGCATTGTGAGACACCAACTGCTGTTGCTGCATCTCCTTATGTGTGTTTGGTCAGCCCTTTCCCTGTTCCTGATTGGCCAACGGTTTTTCAAAATTTTCTCTAATGACTTTTATGGTTATCACCTGCTTTGGGTTGTCCTTAATTTGCGCGGCGCTAATAGTGAATTTGTGGTTTTTCGCTATTAGAGAATTTTCATGAATACCGATTGCGCTTGTATTGCGGATTCGCTAAATTTATTCTCTAATTCCGTGTTTTGGCGCAAACCTACGGGGATTCTGAGAATATATTTGCGAATTCGCAATCTTTGGTTTGCGCTTTGGTTATTTTCTTGATGAATGCCGATTTGGGAAAATGCGCCCGCAATAGCATTTTCGCTGCTATTGCGGCCACAATTTAGCTTGATGAATCAGGCTGTAAGACACTTGCAATTCACAAAGGTTACACCATCATCATCTAGAGTGGTACCGCTGACAAAATAGGCTCAAAACTTCTATTGCTGAGCCTTGAAGTATGTCACTTATCATATATGGAAAAATCCATTTCATAAAGTCTACATTTCGGTGAAGATCTCTGCATGGAATTGGTGAATGCTATCTGCGCAGAGATCTCCTTCAAGATATAGGTGTACAAATATATTAGGTTGATTAACAAATTGCCAAGGAAAGGGCTCCACTTGTTTTTCTTGGCCGTATAATATTTAGAGTCAAGCTGTTAAGTCCTAATATTTCATTGCTTCAGTACCAAAAACAGCAGCTTTTAGTGGCACTCTCTTTGCTTAGAACTGGTGCCACCAAACTGCTTGGTTAAAATGGAAGTAATATATTTGTAGCTGTGTTTCAGAGAAGATGGGTAGATGCCCATTACTAAACATGTTTACATGTTTTATGAGATGATGTGTCCTTTTGATCTGCTCTCTTATTCCTGCTTAGTGTTCTCTTCAGGTTTAGGACTGATGGCATTTGTCCAAATGCTCGAGGTAGGATTCTCTGGGAACACTCTTTATTTCTTGTCTCATCAAAACTGTAGTGCTATTAGATGTTTCTATTTTATGAAGACTGATGTTTGAAGTGTTTGTGGTGTTTCCGATGGGCTGTTCCCATAAAAAGCACAATTAGTACTGATTTGAATACGGCGGGCCTTTGTCTAAAGTCACACTGTGGTAAAAAAACAATGGGTTGAAATTCTACCCAAAGCAATTGCCAGTGGTTACACTATATGTAAGCAATCCATAGATCACCTATTATATATGTAATGTAATGGCCTAAATGGTCAAGGCTATGAACAGACATGCCCAGGCATGGCTTGAGTCCTTTGCCTGCTGTGCTACTGAATCCAAGCTATACCTCACTGATCTGGGCTACTAAATCCAAAAGTGGTATAGGGCTGCTTATATCCCTTTCCAAAGGGAGTTTTGCCTAGGTTCTTTTTTAAAACCTAAGGTTGCTGATGAGTGGAATATCTTCAATCCCACACATTTTTTTGTCAAAAAGTCTAGTATAACTGAACATTAGCATCGTTTTAAAGAGCTTTTAGGTATGTGGCCTTTTTTAAATAATGTTATTCTCTAAATTGTATTAAGAAATAAGATGTACAAGGTCTGAAAATGTTACGCAAATTTTGGACTTGGAATGGTGTTCACTATAATGGGTGAATAATAATAATGTGAAGTGCTGGTGGTAATTTGAGTGAGTATAAGGATATCGCAAATAAAAGATCTGTTGTTATTTTTATAACTGTGGATATGAAGTCCGCAACATATGTTTTTGATAATAACATAATGTCTCTGTTGTTTAGAAAACTGTCCTGAAGGAGGTGTACAATGTTCCACGCACCAAAATGCAGCGTCGACAACTCTGTTTTCTTATAGTTTTTATTATGAAATGTTTTTAACTTTGATTGTATATATATATTTGCAAATAAATTGTGAATATTTTGTTATATTTTTTGGTTTGAGCATTTTTTGTTGCACTGACTTATTAATATTGTATAGCATAAAGAATGTATGGATTTCTGATTTCACTCTGAGCACCAGCACGGTGTAGTACCTTTTGTACAAAACCCTTTCTGAAACGGGATTTGTTTGTGTTTTTTGAATCTAGCATGTTTATCTACATCGGCCCCAATTTTGAAAAGGTCGTCGTCAGGGGCAACTACCTGTAACCACAGGGATTTCTTGTGTTTTAAGCAGCCCAAGAACAAAGGATTCTCTGCAGCTGGGTCTAATATAATGACCGATGGAAGGTCAGGTGAATACATGTTGGGGTACCTAGCAACTTCAATCTGAGCTCCTGCTCCTTATATCTGCCACCTGAGTCAACTCCTCTAGTAGTGGCTTTAGCAAACGTCCCTGGATTGGCTCTGGGTACAAAAGAAGATTATGACCAACTGAAGAATAAAGTTGTACACTGGTTAACCTCTAACATTGCCACAGGGCTGTGGGTAGAAAGACACATTATTATGCTTTGCAGAACATCTTGGGTGGGAAAAGTCAAGAAAAACTGGGATGGGGAATGTATCACCATAAATTTTAGCAGCACATACGTGGCAAATAGCATCTTAAGTATGAACGCTCAATCTTATTCTAGGGGTTGTACCTTGCCCATCGTTGCCCTTCCCCTCGGCTACTTTTCAATACTTTGATCCACTCACCGTTTCTATTCAGAAGAAACAAGGGACAGTCCCTGGATGGGGGCCAGGGGAATCAGCAGGCAGTGCTCCAAGCTTAGTTATATCTAACAGGTTTTCTCCCCTGACTTCACTAGAATGCCGCGATTGACTGAGTGTAGTCTCTCTGAAGATAGACATCCCTTCAACACAGCATCAGAAAGGGAGGTGCAGTATTGATCGTAAAAGGTGCAGTTTTATTTCCTGGAACATAGCAGGGCTGGCAAGAAAGTTTGATGATCCAGATTGGGTGCTTTTTTTAGTAGGGTTTGATGTAATCTGCCTTCAGGAGACATGGTCCATTGAAAATAGATATCATGTGGAAGGTTATAAAACCTTCTTCTTTCCAGCTACCCCCTCTGTTGCAGAAAGAGCCAAGGGGGGCCGGATTACTTTTGTCTCTTTAGCAGTCCTAGGTAGCATCGCTATGTTGCCCAACAGCACCTCTCCCACTTTACAGGTGTTTTTACTATCTAGTGGAATGAGCAAGCTATTGCTTTACAATTTTTATAACGCTGTAACTATCGATCATACCCCGGTATGTGTGTTTACCGGACGGCCTCATGTAGCAATGCCAAGCAAGGATGGAGCAAGGGTGCCCCTGAGGGCTGTAGAAGAGGGGAGGAAACTCATGTGGGGTCACAATATACCGGACAAGTTTCACAAATCACTATTCTCTCAGTGTAACATAGAGTTTGCCACCTGTTTAGACAGTGCAGCAAAACCGTCTGATATTTTGGTGGCATTTGGGAGCATTTCTGAGGTCATAGCCAATTTATTTCAGGCCCAGGTGGGCGTTCTTCACACTCGGGACCAAGGTGGTTTGATACTGAATGTTCTTGTGCCTCCAGTAGAATGAAAGAGGTCTTTAGTGCCACACAAAGAAACCCCCTGGCCATCAAGAGATGTTGTAGACAATATTAGGCCGTTTTGGCAAGGCATAGGTCGGCCTTGAAGGAGGAGGCCTGGTCAGAGTTGGTAGATTCCAGCACCCTGGGTAATAGCTGCAAGTTTTGGAGCATTATTAATAGCCCATTACTGGTAGAAGATTGTGCTAATTTTTGGCTGCCGTTGTCCCTGAGGATGATTGGGTAAGCCATTTTGAGAGTATGCTTCAGTCTGATCCCATTTCAAGGGAAGCCGAGGAAATTGCTGCGGGTAAATCCAAGGTCATATTCTCAGAACAGGAAGTGAGATCAGGTATTATGATGGTGTCTAAACAAAAGGCCACTGGCCCTGATGGAATTCCACCAGATCTTTATGACTCAAACCTGGATATCTGGGTGCTTATGCTTATCTCGATTATCAATGTCTCAGTAAAGATCGGAAGCCTGGCCACCGGGCCTTAGCTACCATTGTGCCTGTTTTCATAAATGGAGACCTGGATAACACTTATTGCTACAGGCCCATCTCTCGTTTGGTATCCGTGGTAAAGGTGGTGGGTCGTATGGTACTGGATAGTCTAATGAATTGGACAGATGATAACAATATCCTGGCTGAGGTCCAATACAGCTTTCACCCTGGATGCTCAACGATGGACCAGTGTTTGAATTTATATATGCTTTTGAATTACCGTTGCTTGCACCGGTTTCATCTACCTAGCTTTTATGGATCTGTCCTCTGTGGTTGATCGAGTCGACAAATCTAAGCTCTGGCAAATGATGCTTTCCATTGTTATTGACAAAGATTTTGTCTTGTTTTTAAGGGATCTCCACAGTGATACTAAAGCCGTAGTCCCGTTATTCTAAAGACCTTAAAGTGACACATGAGCTCTCCATCCAAAGGGGTGTTGCGTCAGGCATGTATTTTGGCCCCCTTTCTTTTTAACTTGTACATTAACAACTTGGAACAGGTCCTCCTGAATAAAAAAATTGATTGTCCTCAGGTGGGCAAGCGAAGTCTGCCGGTCCTCCTGTTTGCTGACGATGCTATCCTTATGGCAAGGACAGCAAGGGGCCTACAATTCCTGTTGAATTCTTATGTACATTTTGTGGAGGACCTGGATCTGTTGGTTAATCACAGCAAATCATTTGTAATGCAGGGGGACCCTAAACTAGTTAAGTCTTATACTTTTACAATAGGGGCCACACTGATCCCCTAGACAGCTGTTTTTGCCTACTTGGGGGTTGCGTTTGACGCAGCTTTGAACTGGCGCCCTCTGATAAGCTGAAAGAAAGGAGATCTGTCTAGGGTGGTTGCCACTGTTTTTCATGTTGCCACCATACTAGGAAGCAGACTTACTGAGGCACTACAGCAGATCTACAAAGCTAAATGCATCACGAAGGTCACCTATGGGTGCAAGAGCTGGGGCTATATCGAGCAGGATGCACTACAACTCATTGAAAACACTTTCCTGAGACGTATACTCTGCCGACCGCAGAGCATACCCTCTTTTGTAGTGCATGAAGAACTAGGGATAGGCTTTCTATCAGATGTGTTGGCTTTCCGCCCCATATAATTGTGTATGAAAATCAGGACCAAGAAGGAAAACACCCTTAGTAGGGACATCTTAAGGGACTGTCTTTCCATTGATCATACTTACCTCATTCGTTGGTTTAAGTATGTCCGAGAATGTTTCATTAGTTTGGGTAGGGCGGACTTATTTAAGCGCCCAGAGGAAACTTGCTGTAAAGACTCGATTTGGGTTAAGGAAATTCTTTTTAAAACTATAGGTGGGCCAGAGAAGAAGTGGAGCTAAGGAAGTATAGTGTGCGCAGGTAAGTTTTGTTAAAAACTGTGCCATCTACTAAACCTTATCTCATTTGGTTTTCCAGTATTCATGACCGTTTTCTATTGACAAGATTTTGACTGGACCTCTTTCACTATCTATTGGCCCAACCATGTGGTGCACATAGAGGGCAGTGCCTCTCACCTTGTGGCTGTGAAGGAAAATCCCAACAGGATATGATGCACTTTTTTAATGTCATGTAGTTTTTATGAGGTACTGAGAAGGTGTTTTGTCACTCCTATTCTTAAAAAAAGCAGGTTAGACCTGCTTTTAACTTTTTACACCCGCTTTCAAGCCATTCAGTTTTGCATGTTTTTAGTTTTTTTAAGGGTTGCTATAAGGCTTAGGTCTAGCTGTGTTTAGTTTTTATGGATACTTATTTGTCATTGTTACAACATGAATTTGGTTTTATTGATTTGTGTATATTTTTATATTTCAGGGGGCTGTGATAAATGTTTTTTATTGTATTTGAAATAATTTTTACTACTTATATTGTATTTTAATGGTGTTGGGCGATGCCCACACATACTCTGTACTCCCCGATTATTGCCATAGTGCCTGTTTTCCATCTCTGCACAATGGGCTATTGACGCTAAACCAGCCGCGGCCCATGGAGGGAGTTAAGGTGGGGCAGGAAGGCGGGGCGGGGGAGGGGCAGGGTGGGAGGTGCTAAAAACAGGAATATGGATAATTGGAGGTAAGTAAACAATTTAATAAATAAAATGAATTTTTTAGCGCACCCTGCATCGCAAAATGTGATGCAGTGCGTGCTACGAAATTTGTTTTATTTATTGAACTGTTTACTTACCTCCAATTATCCATATTCCTGTTTTTAGCACCTCCCACCCTGACCCTCCCCCGCCCCGCCTCTCTGTCCCACCGGAACTCCATCCATGCGCCGTGGCTGGGCTAAACTGTATTATTGTCTTATGTTCCAGATGGAGATTCTTTTAACTGTGTTTGATCAACTTTTGTTGTGGTTTTATTTTCAAAAACCGAATAAAGTATTGACTGACTGACTAATTATATTTTTGATACATACACTTTTGTACTTGATATTATTGTTTAAAAATACTTTTATTGATATTGTTGATATCTTTGTTTATTGGCATGGGGTGTTTAAAAAGTTGACATTTTTGTAGATAGTGTTCAGGCAACAATATTTTTGTATCACACTACAAACAACTAAACATAAACTAACTTCACAACAAAAGCACCTTTCCTTCTACGGATGTCAACCTCTGCTGCACACTGTCTTTGGCCATGCACAGCAGGTATGGCAGCAGAGCATAGGCCTCTATGTGGGTACTGTATGTCTGCTCATCAGATAGCTTATGGGGTTAATACATAAGACAACCTGTACTCTGATAGTAACATATTTGAATCATAGTGGTGCGGGTCAGTCTTTTTCATATTTTCCGAGGTTGATACATTGAGTTTTATAGAGTTTGGCAATAGTTATCTACTGTGTTAATCTACCTTTACAAATGTAACTCAAATCTGTACATGTCTTGCACAAACATGACAGATGGCTGAACAGCTGGTAGGGGGTTCCAGAATTAGCTGCCCTTCCTCCCTAAGAAGAATATTTGCCGCTAAATATTTTCACCCCAAGTATCCCTCTCCACCATTGTATTTAGATTTCCCTTATTGCCTTACTGACTACATTCCCATAAGATCCCCACTGGAATTAAAGTGTCAGAGCAGCAGACCCATTGTTATGTTTCACACAGTACCCCAATATAGGCTTGAGTAATCCCCTAACCTTTTGCCTACATTTACTGTACAATTTCACCACACAATGGATTTTGGTATTGACATTTTCCCTACTTAAAGGCTGCATACAAGTCATGTGGTTTTCCCTGAAATCTAGCCTCATTAATTAAGAATGAAGATTCTCAGAATCACAGCAGGATTAACATCTTCAACATATTAACTATGTATAAGGGTCATTCTTTCCGTCATCCTAGACCAACATGAAACAGCAAGGTAGAATCCCCTGAGGGTGCCTTTTGGGTATATATACACACCATATCTTTGCCAGGGCAGGCAGAGAAGAAAGACTTCCATGCTGACACATTGACGCGAGACGCTGAGGTTCCAGCACGCAGACACTCCAGCTCGCAGTGGTCTGACATCACTTGTGGGGTGTTGATCTGGAGACCAAGGCAGGATCCCACAGTCTCTCACTTCAAGTAATGGGATTGGCTTCAGCTTAGGGGGAGTCTTGGCTCTACACCTACATACATACTAGGTACACATAGGTACATCTAGTTAGGATTGCATCGTAGGAGTACGCATTAATATTGTCATGTATTTATATGCTTGCATATAGTCATTCTTTTAGCACTATGGTAGGAATCTACCATCCATTTACCCTACTGATGCTTATAATCATTCATATCTGTTTCTGTCTTATGGTTGTTTCAGCACACCTATTTTACACTAGAATGATGCTGGTTCAATAAATTCTTATTGAAAAATTCCCCACTCTTTATTCTGTGTATCTCTCGGAGACAAAGTGAGCATGAGTGACTGAGTGAAATGCACTGTAGTGTTTCCACGATCCCTGATGGGACAGGGATGTCATTTTCAATAGTTGCCAAGAACTATTCTCTCCTTGGTAAGAGAAGTTTTTAGCTGCACTGTGAGCTAGCTGGTGTACAGGCGAACATACCAAGTGGGGGTGTCAGGAATCAGTCTGGCAACATATCCCACAGTGAATATTGTCTAAACATGGTGTCTCTTTGTAGGTTTATAGAAACTACACGGCATGGCGCCACCAACGTTGGTTTGGTTCTTATTTAACGGTCAAATCTGAGTAGTTCAGTCATGCTTTCTCAGAGACCCTTACTCATATTTACCCAGAGACGTCTGGAGTAGGAATGGAAAATCCACCAAAGCTGAGTAGGCTTAAACTATGTAGTGACTGTAGGTTTATTCATGCTTGAAGGACAAATAGTTCCTATTGTGCATAAAACCTTATCTCAGTTTCCTTGAAACTTTTTCAACAATGGCTGATGAAGACCTTGCTGTGCCAGCACTACCTGCGAATGCGGTGGAGGAAGGAGAACAAGAAGGTGAAATAAACTTTCAGAAAATGTCAATACTGCCCTAACTTAAAATTAGCAGACTATGGAGTCACAACTAGGGGTGAGACAGTAACATTTGTGATTGAGGCACACAAATCATATAGAACTGAGGTATTCTATTCATGGTTTAATTCCCACAATCAGATGCATGCAAAAATACATTTAAAATTTTTACACTGAAGATGAAACACCAGAGGAATATTGTCCTTATGAGGACATGGAAGTTTTGCTCACCAACCAGAAACACCTAAACTGATTTAAAGGCCCCCTCCCACACACAAAGGTAAAGTAAGACTCCGTCCGCTGGGTAAAGACGGAGTGACTTGGCCAGTCCTAGCGAGACACACACCGCATCCAGACAGTGACACAATACCGGTAGCAGACTTACGAACGCTACACAAAGACATAGTAAAACTTCAAGGAACCCTGACACAGTTTGTGATGAGAACACTCACACTTCAGCCAGCAAGGGCTACATTCAAGCAGGACAAATTCAGGTTTCTGCAACTAAAATAACTCCACAAACGCTAGATGCAGTTATAGGTAAAATGCCCACCAAACTTGAGCAAATGCCATTCTGGATAGCTCAGAAAGTAACACAGTTAGAGGCAATGTTTCCACACACAAGCTCCCCAGATAGAGGCTTGTACCTCTTGGGGTACCATGTATACCAGACCTCTAGGTATCCCTTCAATAGCAGTAATACCAGATGTATTAAAACAAATACAGAATGAGTATGACTGATCAACTTAAAGTTAATTACGGTTGATTTTGCAACTGATATTAATGAAGTGAATCCTTTGCCCAGAAAGTTTTTCGTTATAAAAATGCAAATGCTTCGTTTTTAGTGCCCATTCGAATCCCTGTTTTGTACCATGCATTTCACAATGAAGTCCTATGATTGCAAGTATCCTGACAAACTGGGCTGCGTCTCTAGGGTACAGACAATGGAAAACAGTTCAATAATAAACATGTAATTCAGCACTTAAGACACTGCTGGGCCTGAGATAAATTCAAGTGGAAGTACTACTTTCAGACATCTTTCTGAACAGGACCAATACTGATTGGGAGGAAGGAGATTGAAAGACATACTGAAGTGCAGGGGAGTGGAAAGGAGTGGAGTGGAGTGGTGTGGGAAACTGTCTCACAGAGCTGGAGAGTGCTGGCATTTCTTCTGAATGTCTGAGAACACAGGAGATAAAGTGACAGCAGAGAAGGGTAAATTCGATATTTCATGATAAAATGAATGAAATTAAGGGGCCCGATTTAGAGTTTGGCATAGGGGATACGCTGTCACAAATGGATATCCAGTCTGCTTATTACAAGTGCCATAGAATATAATGCACTGGTAAGAAGGCAGACGTGAAACCCGTCACATTTGTGTCGGAGTTCCACATACTCCAAACTCTCAAACAGGCCAAATTAAATACCTGTCAATTTACTGGCTTTCTTATTTGTCAATATATTTTTAGCAATATTTTACAAGTCAAATTTTTCAGCGATAAAATGACCATATATGCCAGAAACAAGTTTTTTTCTGGAATTCCTTTCACAGGAAAAGACAGACTGCCACACGTCTTGCAGTTTCCTGAGTTGACAGAGATTCTTCAAGATGGAGGAAGTTTCTTACAAGATGTTTGACTGCTCTTTCAAGAAAAGAGAATTTATAATGTTAAGGAATGTGGGGGCTAAAATGTGGATTTTCTTTTTC
Organism: Lissotriton helveticus; assembly: GCF_964261635.1. Taxonomy (NCBI): domain Eukaryota; kingdom Metazoa; phylum Chordata; class Amphibia; order Caudata; family Salamandridae; genus Lissotriton; species Lissotriton helveticus. The sequence goes on along the minus strand of NC_136069.1, from coordinate 1,053,005,421 downwards.
ACGGTATCTAGTGGACAATGAACATGCCAAGTTATGCTTGATTTGATTGATTGTCTTGCTGTAGCACTGTTTTATGTGCACTGACTGTGAGTGTGAATATGGATGTGTCGAAGTGGCCCTAGCAGCGGTATTAAGAGTTCTGCTATGGCCTATGTTCTTTCTGAAATTATGTAGTTAGGAGGTGAAGAAGCACCTTATATCATTGCAGAAGACTTAAGATGTTCCAGCTTGGGTTTGAGGGTGTTCTATCACTATAGCATGGTCAAAATATTGGCCAACAAAAATATTGCATCCACATTATCTACTGTAACAAGAGAGACTGGAATTATGCTACTATTGAGGGTCAAAATATGATTCATGGCTGACAGGAGTATACAGCAAGACAAGCCAAATTATACAACATGATTAAGCACAATCTGTTGCTATTGCCATTTTAATATGTCTTAATTGTGTCCGTGCAAATTTGCACCTCTTTGGTTTCTAGTTAAACACATGAATAACACCGTTAGAGACTGAAAAGTCATCAGTCAACCATTGCAAAGGGTCCCCCATCGCAAAAAAACATGTTGGGCCTTTTTTAAATTAACTTTTGTTCAGTTTGAACTAGAAGCAGATTTGGGGTGAAATCTGCAAATTATGCAGCACATGGTGGATTATGTGGAAAATGTGGCTATTCCACTCTTATGCAGAAAATGCTGCATCTACAAAATCCCATAGCTTCAGTGGGTCTCATTGTATCACAAGTTAAGTCTAGGTGAGTTAATAGTGAGTCAAGAATAGTAAAATATACTAAATCCTACAAGCTAATAGCAGCCAATATTTCAATTGCAATATTCTTTTAAGTGTTTTGTTAACTATAGCATCCAACTACTTTGTGTGTGTAAGGGACACTGTCTAATCTTTCAGGTAAGTTTCATAATCTTCTTCTTACAGTGTATGCTTTGAGGTACTTCAATAAGTTAGAGTCTTGTTCCTGAGGTTTGTGTATCAGCTGAAGGAGGAAGGTTGTATTCCCAGCAGTGCTGGCCCAGCATTGCATCATTCTTAGGTTAATATATGCTCCTCAGTTGAATATTAACAAATGCCATTCTAATGCCACGGCATGGCAAAAAAGATTTAAAAATGTATGTGAAAGCCAAATTTATCATTGTAGTATATTCCTCCATATAAATAATGCAGAAATGTATGTTCTGTGTAGTTTAGACATTTCTGGATGTTTTACTCCTAGCAGGAACCCGACACTGGTGTGAACTAGGAGTTTTTTTGTGGAATTTTAAGCTACACTTTGTTTCATTTATGGTGTCACTGAGAATATGTCTCATCCCATAGCAATGTTACGATTTACACTAAATGAACATGTGCTAACCCTCTGGTAACCTGGCACAAAAGCAGTAAGTCTTAACTTAGAGGCAATGTGTAAAATATTTATGCAATGCTCAAACGGTAATAATGTGAAAACACAATACAAGAAACATCTCACACCAATTAAAAAATAGAGTAGAATGTAACAAATTATTTGACACCAAAACGACCAAAATTCAATCAGTAGAACCAAAACAATGGTTTTCTACCTTTCTTCTCTTTCTATCAGTTGTTAGTTGCTGTGCACATATATGTTGATCTCTACTCACCTGCACTTCACCATTAAATGGAGCACCTACCACAGACTAATGTACGTTTTAGATGTCCCAGGTCCAATACGTATTATTTAATACGTTACATGTAATGAATTAAATATTTTGTGTATCATTGTCCTTTGATGTGGCAAGATATTTGCAAAATGTGGCTCCCACTAACAGACATTTATAGCTTAAGTGAATAGGAGGGAACTACTGCCATTAATTGGTACTAAACACAGTCAAGCCGGGCAGGCATATCTGGGCTCGACAAACTGAGAAACTAAACCCATTTGTCCAGTTATTACACAATGGTGCGATTATGTGATAGGCAGTCTGCCAGCTGAACTGCTTTTGCAGCGGCCAGGTGAACATCGCCAAGCCTGTGGCCTCCTGACCACAGCATTACGAGAAGACTGCCAGGCCCGGGTGTGCCAGCGACAATCTGGTGGCTTCCGCATGCTTCGGCTCACATGGTGAGTCTAAAGTCAATGCCGCCGCATTGCCGCACCCAACATGTGCCCCTGCCACAATAACCAATGGGCAAAAATGGGTGGGGACCCTGTTTGGGGCCCCCTCCATGCCTCTCCACTGACCTTTTCCTCGCCATGAAAATGTTGGCAAAAAGGCAGGTTGTAATTGACACAGCACTGCCGTCATCAGCATTGCCTCCATTCCTTGCTGCTTTACACACCTCTGTCACTGCGGGATCCAGGATCCTGACGGTGGTCGTGTATCAGGCTGGTTGCAGTCCGACTGCCGTACTTGTAATTCAGCAGTCGGACAGACGAGTTTGCAGTGTCGGCCCGTCAGTTCCGCGGGCTTGGGACCGCAGTACTCGTAATCAGGCCTTATCGGCCACATGCATTAATGTTCCCGTTTGCGAATTTTTAATTGCGAAAATTAAGGAATCGCAATTAAGAATTCGCAAACAGCTATGTATTAAGAAATCGCAATTTGTTTTGCGATTTCTTAATTTTCCTTAATTGCGATTCACAATTTGCGAATCGCAATTAAGGAATCCTTTTCATTGATTCCTATGGGCCTAGAGGCCCACAGGAATGAATGTGAAGGCATTCTATTTTGCGATTCGTAACTAAGGAATCGCAAAATGAGAATGCAATTTCAAGGGTGCAGGGGGGTCCAAAGGACCCCCCCCTGCACCCCTGAAATGTACCTTTAAGTACTTTTTACACACACACATGCCCCAAGGGCATGTATGTGTGTAAAAAGCATTTTTGAAAGTTTTTGCAAATTACCATGAAGTTTAACTTCATGTTAATTTACCACTTCCTATTTGCGATTTCGCAATTTAAAAAAAATCATGCATTGCATTTAAGAAATCGCAAAATTGCGATTTCTTAAATGCAATCGCAATTTAAGAAATCTCAAATTAATTGCGAGTTCTTAAATTGCGAAAAAAGCAAAAAAGCTTAATGCATCCCAAATCAATGAATTGCATTCGCAAACGGCCGCATTTTGCGATTCGCACCGTTTGCGAATGCAATTCAGTTTGATGCATGTGGGCATATGTGTCCAGAAAGGGGGTGTTGTGTATATTAAAAACAAATTGACAGCAGAAAAAAAAACTAAGTACACACAATACTGGCACTTTTTAAAACTATTCACATTATCTAGAATTGAAAACTACTTTTTAATTTGGAAACAAAAACATTTTAGTAGACATGATTATTGTCAACCTTTCCAATAAAAGGGCATGTTCAGGTACTCCCAGACAACCAATTTGGCCATCTTAATTGATATATAAATGTATGTATGCACTTCTCAGCCATTGTTTTTGTGGAAAGAATGGGTTATTCCAAATTAAAGCTTTATTAAAAGTTGATGCCATTCCATTTCTGTCTCAGGTGAGTAGACAAACCTTTCAGACAATACCTTCTTGAATTAAACAGGCCATATAGTTCAAATGCATGCATACATTGCGAGCTTTGACTAAACTGCACATTTGGAAATGCACAACGTAGTCCCAGCTCTTTCTGGTTTCTTTATCTACCTGCACCCTTTCTCTTTTAAATCTCTTTCACTCTCTAACACCTTGTATATAACTTTTTAATTGCTTTTCTAATTGTCGCAACGATCTCATTTATCAAGATGCCACTGCCAGTCCGAGTCCTTGAGGCATTGTAAACACCACCTTCATTCCGGGTCTACATTCAGAGTGCAATATATTTGTCAATCCACTACAGTTCAATGCCGGCCAAATCACTGTGCAGTAAAGAACACAAGCACAAAGGATAGGGCTAATAAAAGTCAGAAGGAAGATGGCCCTTAAATTAAGGCCTTTTAAGGACACAAGGCATCCACTGAAGAGGACCAAACTGCAGCAGAATCTTGCACACTAGGGAGCCTCTTGCATCCCTTTAATATAACTTTTTGTGATGCAATGGCGGGTCAAACCACCAGATCATATTTATACAGTTATTTAAGGACACTTTGCACAGCTTTGAATGGCCTCATAGATATGGAGTAAGGCAAGGCGGCACATATTGCTGCATTGCCTTACTCTGCTCTTTTGAGGCTTTCCATTGGCAATGCGGTGGTGTTCCCATGCAACACCCACGGTTTTGATGCATTGCCAGATTTACAAGGGCTTGTAAACCTGGGAATGCATCAAAATCCAATGTTTCTGAGGTGAGGCATAACAAGGAGAAATATCTTTGCAGAATTAATATTGAAAATGTATATTTGAGATCATGTGATGAGTTCATATGGGCAAAATGTGTTTTTCAGCCTGTTGGAGTCCCTAATTAGTAAGGTAACTTAATTTTGGGCAATCAATGTGACTGAACCTAAACCCATTACCTAGACTTACCTTCCTTTAGCTATTAAACCCATCCTTTTTACTTCAAGCCACTGTACCCTTGCTTTAAAAGTTACCAGATAAATTGTCGATCATTTGCTATTAGTTTTACAATGCTCTTGTTGCTCTGTAGGTATTCGAGAAAATTATGGTGTCAATCATAAACATTTGTCAATTTGCCAGGAGTGCGCAACGGAATTCTTTTTATTGATTTAATTGTCAACTTACCTGCATTTATCCATATTCCGATGTTTACCCCCGTAGTGGTTGGGGCGGTCACGCTGTGCTACCGCACCTAGTATTATAAGTGTGGCAGTCGGACCGCCACTGAACCGCTACCACAGCGGATCAAGGATTCTGTAGTGGTCTGACAGGCCATAATTTGCAGGCAGTGCTGGAAGAGCACTGACAAGGACATTGTGAGTTGCCTCCCCGCCACCCTTTTCACCGCCATGGAGAGGGTGGCATTGAGGCAACAGAGGGGGCCCTACCGGGCCACCTGGTGCCTCTGCTCACAGGGGAGGATGCAGGGAAGCACATGTTGTGCCCTGCTGTAGTTTTGCACCCCTTGTTCCAGCACGGGAGGGAATGCATGACATGGAGCATGCACTGGCGGTCCTACGGAGGTGCTGTTTAAGGCACACAATGAGCCTCTAAACAGCACCACTGCAGGACTTCCACGCAGCCCACCCACCAGAACACAAAATACTTGTAATCTGCCAGCAGAGGTGAGTTTCAGCGGTCCTGGAGTAGAGCGGTGGAGTGCCACCTGCTCCAGGACTGCCAAAACTTGGAATAAAGCTCTTAGCTGAAAATAAGAGACTCCCAGGCTTTTCTACTTTCACCAGGGATCATAACCTAGCTTTCCTGTATAGAGATTTGAAGAGGAGGCTGAAAGTGCTCCTATTTTGAATCCAGTCTCTGTTTGTTGTCAAGATGTCGGACCATGTATTTTTTCACTTGCTGGATTCAAGGTCATTTTGCATTACAGTGGCAGCTATGTGCTTCGGAATTATTGGTGCTTTACAGAAGAGTGGAGAAAGCAAATCTCCTTTCGAATTGACAGGGTAGAGTACAAACTGAGGGAAATGGAGCATGTTCAGCAACACAGAAGAGTAGATCCCAGAAGGGGAATTAAGTTCCTTCACACCCGGAATGCCACTAATTAAAGTAGTATTGAATCATAGAGCTAAAGAAAAGCAGACCTCACATTGTTGTAGCGTAGTATCAAAGAGATAAATGCAGACAAAAAAGGACATTGGGCCTAATTCTGAGTTGCTTTTCAATCCTGACAGGCTTGTAGTGAGAGTTATATGAGAGATACGCATATGTGGAGTTAAGTATAGCAAACCTATATTTATCTGTATAAATTTACCTTGTTGATGTTTGGGTTGTTGATATTTTCTCTACAATATTTTTGTAGCATAATATTTAGTATTTGATATTCTGATACCATACCATAGTGAATTTTACCCTTTTCTTAGTGACACCTAGATTAATACAATCTACACGCTACCAAAGGACTGTCAGAGGGTGATCAAGAAAATTAATTATCCCTACAAATTTTAATGAATCATTGTATGCGTAAGTAGGTAAGGGAGTGATCTGGAGTTGTTTAAAAGCTACAACAGGAAATATCATTAGGAAAGTGTCACTGGCTTCATAGGTTGATGCATAAGTCTGTAATTGAGGAAAACTTTGTAACAAGTCAATATGTTTGTATATAGGCTTAATTGAACCCTATCCAGTGCTGTTAAACAAGTCTTCCTTCTGGCAGATAACAGATTACCCATATGTAGAACTCAGAAGGGAGACTGGAAACATACACTCTTTACTTTCCTTGGCTTGGAGCTGTTCTTGCTGATGTTTTTGGAACATATGGGACTCCTCGAAGGTAACTTACAATTGTGATTTATATACTCTTTTGAGTAAGATTATTACTATTTGCTCATTCACAAAATCTGAGTGTATGCTACTACTACAAAAAGAACAGTCTAGCATCCCACAAGGCCAACAACTGATACTGCTAGTGCCTACCATGGAAAAAAAGTCCATAGTAAATAATGTTAAATTAACTTATTTAAAACTGTTAAAAAACCTGTATATAAATATAATTTAATGTTAAAAACAAACATATAATTATAATACAAATGTATTACTTCATTATGCAATATGTTCAAACCCTCTTTTAAATTTGAAAATTAATATAACAATCATTTCAATAAAATACTACTGAATTAATGTTCATTATTAGTATGCATCACTTTCAATAAATATTATTGCATCTTTTTTGTTAGGAATTAATTTTTTTATTTTAACTTTAGATGAATAACTTTAATGTAAGTTAATATATTACCATGAATAAAAAATTTATTTAATAATGTTGTAGCATTATGCATTTTGTTCTATGTTCAAAATAAAATGAATTTACAATATTATATAACATAACAATATTTATAATACTTATTTTTTAACTAAATCATTTTTTATTATTTGTTCTTACACTTTACAAAAGTAAAGCATGGTAAAGTATGGGAAAAAATGTAAATGTTTATTTTACGCAAAAATAAAGATTAATATATTAATGTAAATGAAATTTGTATATTTTATTTTCAATGTATAACAAAATAAAAAATAAAGCTGCAACACTATTACCTTAATTTTGAATTAAATTAAAATAAATGAAAACACATTCAATTTAATTCAAATTATTTTTTCTGAAGTTTTTAAAATAAAAAAGTAAATTCCCACTGTAAGAAAGGAAATTAATAATTATTACTAACTATTAAAAAATTATGTATAGAATTATTAGAAATCAGTTTAGTTATATTTGAATTACAATTATTGTTACATACATTTTTTAATTTAAAATAGGGTATTGAAATATTTTATAATAAAGTAATAACTATGTACTATTTGTATACATTTTGTTGCAATAAGTTATATTCATTTATACTTTTAACAAGTTTAAATAACTGAATTTAAGTTAGCATTATTTTCTATGGTTTTAATTCCCCATCTCCATTTTTCTCTGGGGAGGTTGTTGCAGTAGCAGTGGCTGCCCATGTGTGTAATTACTACTTGATTTTAGTGGCAACTTATGCTAGGATTTTGTGATTTGGTAAAAAGTTGTAAGGATACTGAAAAGTGTTAGTTACCTTTGTGATTCAGACCTCTTGCAAATAGCCAGAAATAGTAAAGTCACTCAAACGTGTAAGTTTCCTTTGTGAATCAGACCCAGTCAGAGGCGCTGGAAGTAGGGGTGCTGGGGGTGTTGCAGCTCCTAAACATACATGTGCTTGTGTTGAGAAGGTAACTGAGCAATAAAGATGCCTTTGAATGTTGTCTTTTACTTGTCATGTAATTGGAGCTTACTTTTCTTTCTCTGACTGCAAAGTTACAGGATTTTGTATAGTGAGCTATCTGACAAACTAGCTGGTGTGAAAGGGGAGGTTGTAGGATGTCAATTTGTTTGTAACGCACAACAACATTTACGGTAAACAGACATAATATCGACTACAAAATATCGAATGGACATAATATCAAGCACAAAATATAGTCTGGACAAAATATCGAATGGACAGAATATAGTCATCAAATATATCGTTTTGAAGGTAAGTAATGTAATATCGAATGTTAAAAATATAGTAAGTTAAAATATCGAAGTATATAATATAGGTTATAAAAATTATCGATTTTTTATAATATCGAATTTTTTATAGTGTTTGTTATGTTGTTATATGTGTGAAAAGTGTGTATTTATGTTATAATTAATTTTAATTAATGAATTTAGTTTATTTATTTTTGCGTAATTTAATTCTGTAGCGGGTTGTGGGTTTATAGGGGAATAGGGTGGGAAGTAATTTAATTATAATTAATTAAATATGTAAATTTATATATTGGTATTCATTTTTAATCAATTGTTAATTAATTTATATTTGGTAATTAATTAAATTTTAATTGGCAATTAATTTTATTTAATTGATTAATTGCTAATTATGTTAATTTTACTAATTTATTGTCTGTAGTGGGTTGTGATTTTATAGGGGAATAGGTTGGGAAGTAATTTATTCATAATTCATTAAATAATTCAATTTATTTATTTGTATTTAATTAGAATTAATTGTTAATTAATTTTTAATTGTTAATTAATTCATTGTTAATTTGTAATTAATTTGAATAGGTAACTAATAGTAAAAATTAATTGTAATTTGTAATTTTAATTGATTAATTATTATATTATATTAAATTGGTAATTACTTTTCATTCATTTTTTATAGATATTAATTAATATTTTTTTAAATAATATGAGAAGTATTTACTTTCCCTACTGTTGCACTCTCTGGAGTGGGAATAGTAATTTTAACCCCTACGCTATCCAATGCTTTCCCTACTGTTGCACTCTTTGGAGTGGGAATAGTAATTTTAACCCCTACGCTATCCAACGCTTTCCCTACTGTTCCACTCTTTGGAGTGGTAATAGTAATTTTTCCCTACTGTTGCACCCACTGGAGTGGGAATAGTAATTGTTACCTCTACGCTATCCAACGCTTTCCCTACTGTTGCACTCACTGGAGTGGGAATAGTAATTTTTACCCCTACGCTATCCAACGCTTTCCCTACTGTTGCACCCACTGGAGTGGGAATAGTAACTTTTACCTCTACGCTATCCAATGCTTTCCCTACTGTTGCACTCTTTGGAGTGGGAATAGTAATGTTTACCCCTACGCTATCCAACGCTTTCCCTACTGTTGCACCCACTGGAGTGGGAATAGTAATTGTTACCTCTACGCTATCCAACACTTTCCCTACTGTTGCACTCACTGGAGTGGGAATAGTAATTTTTACCCCTACGCTATCCAACGCTTTCCCTACTGTTGCACCCACTGGAGTGGGAATAGTAACTTTTACCTCTACGCTATCCAATGCTTTCCCTACTGTTGCACTCTTTGGAGTGGGAATAGTAATTTTTACCCCTACGCTATCCAACGCTTTCCCTACTGTTGCACCCACTGGAGTGGGAATAGTAATTTTTAGCCCTACGCTATCCAACGCTTTCCCTACTGTTGCACTCACTGGAGTGGGAATAGAAATTTTTACCCCTACGCTATCCAACGCTTTCCCTACTGTTGCACTCTTTGGAGTGGTAATAGTAATTTTTATCTCTACGCTTTCCAACACTTTCCCTACTGTTGCACTCTTTGGAGTGGGAATAGTCATTTTCACCCCTACGCTATACAACGCTTTCCCTACTGTTGCACTGTTTGGAGTGGGAATAGTAATTTTTACCCCTACGCTATCCAACGTTTTCCCTACTGTTGCACTCTTTGGAGTTGGAATAGTAATTTTTACCCCTACGCTATCCAACGCTTTCTCTACTGTTGCACCCACCGGAGTGGGAATAGTAATTTTTACCCCTACGCTATCCAACGCATTCCCTACTGTTGCACTCTTTGGAGTTGGAATAGTAATTTTTACCTCTACGCTATCCAACCCTTTCCCTACTGTTGCACCCACTGGAGTGGGAATAGTAATTTTTACCCCTACGCTATCCAACGCTTTCTCTACTGTTGCACTCACTGGAGTGGGAATAGTAATTTTTACCCCTGCGCTATCCAACGCTTTCCCTACTGTTGCACTCTCTGGAGTGGGAATAGTAATTTTTACACTTCCGCTATCTTACGGTAATAATATTGATTATTATTTAATTATATTATGTTACTATATATATATGTTTTAACAAATATGATTGTAAAATTATTTTATTATAACTTTCATTAATTTTTTAATTATTATAAGGTAATTTAAGTATTGTTAAGCATATTTTAGTCATTAATTATTAATATTAATTTAATTTAACATTGTTTTTAATAACGTCAATATTTTTATAAACTCCATTTTTATATACGATATTTTGTCAACGATATTTTTGATACTCGATATTATGTCCGTCGATATTATGTCAGTGATCCAACATTTACATACCTGCAAATGAACTGTAAAATATTAAAAAATATATCCGGTAGGAAAGGACAAAAGAAGCACATTTTATGTAATTCTGAAGTCTAATGGAAACAAAGGGGCCGATTAGGATGGCGGACGGACTTGCGTCCGTCCGCCACCCCTGAGTAGGAGGGACCGTCCGCATGGGCAGCGGCGGTCCCTCCATGGCAATTAGGATGTGACCGCCACCCTGGCGGTCACATCCTGTATGTTTTACATTGCGGCGGGTGCTGCTTCAAGCAGCACCCGCCGCAATGTAAAAAACAAAAGCAGTGCATTTGCATGCACAAAGCGGCAGGCACCGCGCGGTGCCTGCCGCTTCGTGCACGCAAAGGCAGGGGGGTACCATAGGTACCCCCCATGTGCACCCCCCACGCAACTTTCACCCAGGGGGCCCGCAACGGGCCCCCAAAGTGAATGTCCGTATGCTTTTCCACGGCGGCAAAGCCGCCGCGAAAAAGCATTACTTTCCCTACATCCTAATATGGCTGGCGGTGTCTGATAGACACCGCCAGCCATGTTAGTGCTTTTCCGCCGTGGTCGCCTTCCGACCGCGGCAGAAAAGCGGCGGACAGATTGTGAGACCCACCAGCCATCCTAATTTGGCAGTGGGTCTTTCAGGCCTCCTCGGCGGATTTTCCACATACTCCGGGCCGGCGGTGGCTTCCGCCGGCCCGGAGTATGTGGAAAATCGGCCATCATAATGACCCCCAAAGATTTTATTAGGATTAACAAATCAAGACACTTTACCTGGTGATGTACAAATGACAGATATTTTTTGAAACCCTATTTCCGAACATTATCGTTTGTGCTCTATATAGTTTTATTAGTAAAACCCAGTAGGCCTTTTGTTCGAGTTTTCTTTTATTTTGTATCCTTTCTTTTTAATGTGTTATGTTAGCAGCCTACCTTAAATAAAAGCGCCGGGACACTCTTTTTGAGTAGCCGTGCGCTCTACAAAAACCAATTTAACATAACATAACATAACATAACTGAAGGTCATTGTGAAATCTGTTACCATTTCAATGGAAAATGTGCTATCTGTAAATGAGAGTCCACTACCACATAATGCTTTAGTACTATATTTGCAACAGTGTGCCCCAAAATTCATCACCAATTACATACTAAAACTTTACCACTCTTCTGCTGAATGAATTGGCATGGCTCGTTTGCTATATACTATTTGTGTGACACTTGGATTTTTCACAATCCCTATGGCATCCATGATGTAACACCCTCACTCCAAAAAGTGTTCCAGCACCACTGGGCCTGTTTCTTTCTTTCTAGACGTTGGCTCATTCTGTCACTCAAACATCATTTCTGCCCTTCTTACATGGAGGCTGGGAAAGTGAGGAGGGGTGGGGGAATAGGATTCAAAGCCAAGATTAATTTAACTTTTGTATGGACTTTGCTGGGCAGAGCACCATCAGCACAGCACTGGAAGGCTCGACCTGCAACCACTATTCTGAAGTGGCACAACAAAATATATGTTACTGTGTTTTCAGAGTAATTGTTCTAAAGGAGCCATGATTTTCTGCAAAAGTGTCCAGCTGGTCTGTGAATGCGCTGGCTTCTTGCATTTTAATATGGCACCTTGAGGCATGCAATTTTCTTTGGAGCACAGCGTTTGACTTTGTGAACATTTTCTATTTTTAAAATGTGAACATGTTTATGAACCATTTTGGCTCTATATGAAATATGTTTTGTATTTGGGGAAGTATATATATAAATATGTATTAGTTTTGTTATTGCTCTGCTACATGTGATGATAAATAAAATGGGCTAAATTGAAGCCCTATATTAAAAAAAAACTACGTACTCAGTTTAAACGGTCTCTTTGTGTGGTGTTTGAAAGTAGTGAATGCTGATTGAAAAGTGATCGAAAAAAAGGAAAATACATTTGCTATAAGATGAACACGGAAAAGTCTTAATTTTGTGTTTTTTTTAAACCATTTACAATACCTTTCACATAGCTAACTGCGTTTTCAAACCTTTACAACTGTTTGACACAGGCCAAGAGGTTGAGCAAGTAATGAAAAAAAGCACCAATACTGCTCGTTTTGTTAGGACACATGGCAGAAGGAAAGACATGTATATATAAGCAATTTCCATAAAACTCAAACAATGAGATTTTGTTTAAATTTTCTAATTTTCTAATGTCAAACATACGACTTCTCTGCAATGTGAAGAATTTCAATATTTATGGTTAGGAAAAACAATCATTCACCAAATATGTATCTGAGTGGCCAATATTAGCTTTCAAAAGTTCAGAAGCTCATGGGAAACTGACAGGCAATCCTGAGATTACTTTTCAACAGTCAAAATGTCTAAGGGCCCGATTATGAGTTGGTAGTCCTGGAGCAGGCCGCCATGCCACCACCCTGCTCCAGGACCGCCAAACAGCGCCATAGCCCACTCGCCAGATTACAAGTTTTTTTTGGTCTGGAGGGCTGGAGTTGTGGCGGTCCTGAGGTGGTGCCTTTCAAAGGCACCTATGTGTGCCTTAGAAAGGCACTGCAGCAGGGCTGCCACAGCATGGACCATGAAGTCTATGCCGTTCTGGAACTGGGGGCGCATGCACACAGGTGGGCACAACATGTGCCCCCTTGCATGCACCCCCGTGCATGGGGCATGATGGCCCCCCATTGTTATATGGCGGTTGGACCATCGGTGTGAAAGTGGCTGGACCACCACCACCATGCCCCTGCGAGTCTGACTCAAAATAAGGTTCTAAATCTGTGCACTTCACATTTAGGCTATGATAATAGCAACCTTCATAAATGTTGCATCTACTGCATTGCATATATATATCTATATCGGATTTTGGCTGTTTCCGGTTTTGCAGGACCCTCCTAGCTTTAGAGGCACATCGAGTGTTCAGCCAACTGCGCCTCGGCGCATTTTCATTTCAACTCGGAAGAGTGCAACGTATGCTGTGCCCCCGCTAAAAATTATCTCATCGTTTGAGGGTGTACTGGGTTGCCGAGCGGGGTGGTGTTTGTGGAATCGGCGGGGTCGGCTGACCTTCGTGAGCCCCAACGCTGAGTCCGGTAAGGCACCTGGTGCAATCAAACGTTATATTTTGGACATTTGTAGCGGGTTTTGAGAAATATCCCCCAAAAACTTAAAAAAGAATTACCAGCCATATAGCAGTTGAACGGCGTCATCTTTTAACCTTTACAACATGTTATCCAGCGACGCGTTCCGAAGCAGGGAGACGATGGCGGAGGCTCTGTATGACAACCTACCGGCGGTTAATGATGTACCGCCTGCTAATCTAACAACCATTGTGAACAGCAATGTTAAGGACTTGCTCAAAACGTTGGAGAAATTGCTCCGTAATGAGTTATCTAAATGGTGGGAGAAGAAGTCACTTGAAAAGTACCGCGATGCAAACCGTGTGCCAAGGGGCCTCCGTGTGCTCATTGTTCCAACTTATGAGAACCCCGACCCTAAGATGTTGCAGGAGTGGGCCGACAACAATCTCCAGGCTTCTAAAAATATGTTGCATATTTTGATTAAATATGCTCAAACTGACAGAGACGCCCTTCTAACTGAAATAGATCGTATCAATGGTCTGTTGGAGGCTTCCGGCGAAAATGACCTAATTAACAGAGCGAAAAAAGAGATTGAAGCTCGTTTATCCCAACATGAAGATTCAATCAAGGAACGTAAAATCTAAAAATTCGCAAGAGACCAAAGACACTATGCCACTGGTCGCATTTTTACTTTTGCGGAAAAATACGATTCCTACAAACGTAAGGCTTTGTCAGGACAGCAAAAAAGAGGTCCTATTGCCGGAAACTTTGCATCCAGCGTTGTAGATCCCGCAGACTCTGACAATGCGTCTCTAACATCCAACAGTGGGTCCGACGACAATAGATCAGTCACTTCCCTGGACCCAAATGAGCTGACTAACTTTACCGTCGTCAATGAACTAAATTTTGTCAGAGAGGACCGGAGGTATTTACTGCGCCCCCGCAATCCTCCACAACAACAAGGCAGAGTCGCAGCCAGAAACGGCGCAGCAGGAGGCGCAATTCCAAAAAAAGGTATATCAAGGGGCAACACGCGCAGGAATTGGAACAAGTGAGCATGAGACAACAAAATACAGTGATCAGCCTGACCGATTTGGTACTGTCGAAAGCGGAGGAGCAGCTCTTTTCTCTTGGATTGTCTTCCTGACCGAAAAATAAATTTTCATATACTAAGGCACGCATCGACGTTTTAAAGTTTATTCGCAAGATTAAACTCATTAAGTACTTTCAACTTCATTCTATGCAAAAAGACAAAGAGGCTGCTAACACTACCTTCAATACTGTCGTGAATCCATTACAAGTCAGTAATCTGGGAGGGCTTCAATTGCTCCTTGACCTGGCGCATGAAGACAGTTCACAAGAACCTCCAACGGTCAGTCAAGTGGTCACTTTTAATAAACTGGCACCCAGTCCTTTTCATGCTAAGTCAACTTTTTTACCTCTGATGCCATAGGATGCGGTGGATGTCTTCAGCGATAGGGTCATCACCGAATTTAAAGAGCTAAACAGGGCCACTTTGGGGAGAAAAAAACAGCTGGACTTTAACAATAAACAATATCTTCAATTGGTAAAGAAAATACAAGGAAATTCTTCTGTTATTGTGAAAAATGACGATAAAGGTGGCAACACTGTTTTGTGGGCTAAATCGGATTATCTAAAGGAGGCAGAAAGACAACTTGGGGACTCCACCTGCTATGTTAAGACCACTAAATTTGCAATGCTCAAAAGTAATGACATTTCTCGCAAATCTATTTACCAATGGCAGAGAAGAGGCCTCCTTACTAAGGAGGAAGCCAACTTTCTCAGTGTTGTTCACCCGATCACTCCAGTTTTTTATCTTCTCCCCAACATTCATAAATTGGTCACCCCCGTCCCTGGACGTCCTATAATTTCAGCACAAGGTAGTATTAATGAGAACCTGTCAAAATATGTGGATTTCTTTCTCCAACCTCACATGACCTCTCTACCTTCTTACCTCAAGGACACTAGGGACTTTTTAGTTAAAATCAAAAATGTAACTTGGTGTTCTGACTTTTGTTTTTTGGTAATGGACATTGAATCTTTATACACTAGTATTCATCACTGTCAGGGTTTGGAAGCAACTAAACATTTTTAGACACTCGTGATGCTCGAAATGATTAAAATATGTTTAACTAACAATTATTTCCAGTTCCAGAATGATATTTACCACCAACAACGGGATGTCGCTATGGGCTCGTGCTTCTCCCCCAGCTATTCCTGCTTGCATGTTGGCTGGTGGGAGGAGCATGTGCTGTACAACATCCATCGCCAGTGGGTACCTTATTTAGCTTACTATTGGCGTTATATAGACAACATTTCTATCATCTGGCGAGGCTCTCAGGAACAAGCTCTTGCTTTTGTGGATGAAATTAATATCAACAATCGCAACCTAAAATTTACGGCCTCAATCACACTAAACTCGGCTGAGTTTTTAGATGTATTTTTATATATTGAACAGGGTAAACTTCAAACGAAGCTTCACAGGAAATCTACGTCTGGGAATTCCTTCCTTCACGACCGTAGTGCGCATCCATCCCATACTATTAATAGTATACCCTTTGGCGAATTTATTGGCATTAAGAGAATTTGCAGTGATGTAACTACATCTAATCAATGCCTTGCCGAATCTGTTCAAAGATTTCTTCAGCGCGTTATAAATTAGAACTACTTAACCGGGCTCTCTCAAAGGCAGCATTACAATCGAGAGATGAATTGTTAAAACCCAAGATTCAGAACATTCCTGATCCGAATAGTATTGGCCCTGTCCACCTTATTACTACCTTTTGTTCACAGGAGCGCAAAATAAGGCGGATCATTAATGCAGAATGGCCGATTGTCCTTACTGACATCATCTTAGGCCCCATTTTGCCCAAGCAGCCGGCCATCACTTTTAGGAGGGCACCCTCTATGAGGGATGCTTTGGATAGATCCATGCCAGAATCGGTCCCCAAACCCAATTGGTTGTTAAAAACAGGCTTTTTTAAATGCACGTCATGTCGTGCATGTACATTCGCCAAGAATGGTACACATTATAAATCAGCATTTAGCGACAAACAGATTGCCATCAAAGAATTTCTTACTTGTCGCTCTGAGTTTGTTGTTTATAAGCTGAAATGTACGTGTAATCTTGAGTACATTGGAAGCACAAAATTGCCTGCAAATAAACGCATTCTGCAACAAGTGAGAGCTATAGTCAATTCGGATAGCAATTATCCAGTAGCTTGTCATTTTAAAGCTGGTCACAGCAACAAACTCAAAGACCTGGAATACACACTTTTGGGTTCGGTCCCCAACCCCGGACGGGGGGGGGGGGTGACCGTGAAAAACTCCTCAGGCAAAAAGAAACTTACTTCATTCTGCTGCTAGATACCAGGGCACCCAATGGGCTTAACATTATTGATGAATAACACAACTTCTTGTAAATATGGTAGTCCATCACTGAGTCAATTCTTCATTGTTTTTTGTTTTTTGTATTTTTCATTGCTGAATAGTCAATATTTACTGTATTTTATAGGCTGCCTGCATTGAGCCTTAGCTTAAACCGTCTCACGTGTTTTTTATAAATCACACTTACACTATTTGTTTCACATGTTATTCACAAGCACTGCCAATTATACTATAATAGGCTATTATTGGTCTTTTATATTATTCATCAATCTGTTAGAATATATTTGGAGGATATCCAGGGTAACATCTGTAATGCACTTGCACTTTAAACTCATTATCTCATAGCAGACTGAATATGGGTATTCATGAAGTTCATTCACTGGCACTTTATTTTCATAACCTTTTTTGTTTCGCTATTCTGTTACTATGATGAATTTGTCTTTTAGTTACGATCCTACATGGGGCACTTGCCTTCATTTGCTAACTATTCGTTTTAAATATGAGTTCGTGATTCGAGCACTATGCTCTTATTCAGTGTATTATGGTTGTTTCCTGTTTATTTTATATCCTCTCATTATCATTTGGTAATGTGGTGCTGTGTAATCTGTCACATTTTCGGCCTTCATCCGTGTTTCCTTGGCTGATTGGGCTTTTAACTTGCTTAACATTTGCACACCTGCTTCAGGCGCGTCATGTGATCAAGCTCCGTCCGCGGAGCGAAACGCGTCATGGAGAACACTTTTTCGATGATTGTTGAATAAATCCACACCACTGCTCACACGATTTGGTGTATTGATGGCTTGTTATTGAAGATCGTGATTTGGTTTGGGGAAGAGGTCCGCACCTGCTCAGTTCCGCATTGATAGCGGACAGGACCGCTTTTTTGATATATATATATATTTGCTATTCGTACTTATATGGCATTTTTCTATTGAGAAAGTGGGCAAAATGCAGCATAGTGCTGTTCATGGCGACATTAGAGCATAAAGTGGGTGAGAAATAGAATAGGGATCTGGGTTGTGGACAATTAATGCATTGTAATGTAGTGTATTTTAGAGAAGTGATTTTTTAAGTCCCAATTGGGGCAGTCCTAATGGATTCAGAGATATTGTTCCAGATCACGGGGTGCATAGATGGAAATGGCCAGTTATACTTATTTTTCTCTATTTACATTTTTTAGCCCTCAGCCTAATGATGTCCTGACTGTGGGTGTGCCGAGAGACACCCGAAACTGTTAGCTTGTCTGCAAGAAGAGTGGGGATGCTGCTTCTGATGACTTTGAAAATTATGCTGCTGATTTTGAAGATGGCATCGCTGGTAAAGGAAACAATAGAGTTCCATCCTACCCTACCTCTACATCACAAGAAAAGTATACAATTATTCTTTTTACCTATACTTACCTTGG
This sequence comes from Lissotriton helveticus, assembly GCF_964261635.1. NCBI lineage: Eukaryota > Metazoa > Chordata > Amphibia > Caudata > Salamandridae > Lissotriton > Lissotriton helveticus. The sequence continues at coordinate 1,052,987,130 of NC_136069.1, read as the reverse complement.
CAGTTAAGTATATAATTACTATTCTTAAATCCGTATATACTTAATTTGTAGTGTACTGGTATGGCAATGAAATGGGTGCAGAATTTTGTCAGATGATGTAACACAAAACATGTAGTGGGGTTTGACCATGTGTATTCTACAAAAATGGAACCTCAGGTTAGGTGCTCTCACCTATCTTTTTTCATGACCTGCAGGTCATGACTTCACATCTTAAATCTGCCTGGCCTCCAATCATGATTAATAAAATAAGTGGCATTAATGGATGAATTACTGATTCCTGTTATCGTCACACAACAGGTTTAATTACAATATAAGCAAAATATTATTATGACATATCTGGAGATGCACAACTTCTTCTTGAATTAGTTGTGATGGTACTGGTAACCTCTCATGATTCAGTATAGCTCATTTAATACCACGTAGTAAGGCGAGCACTCTGAAAGTAAAATACATTTCTTTTGGGGAAAAAGTGGCGAAACGCAATGTATTGAGGCACACACGCCAACATTCTGTCAATCGGATACCTTATAAAAGACATTGTGTGGGCATTAAAGGAAAGCTGTGTTGTTTGTAGAGTGAGATGCAGTTTACATGCCGTGGAGTGTGGGCGCACTCAGGGACAAAGGGCTCTCTCAATGAATTTCTAAGCTCATTCAAAACATGTACTTCATCATCTGATTGCACCCAGACACAAACTTACTTGCTGACAGCAAAATGGACTGTGATGCTAATCAGCCAGCAGAAATTGCATCGATCACTGGCAAACAATACATTTACTGATTTTATTTTATGCACAGTTGCAATTTATACTTTGTGTTTGACGAATATCTTGGTGACAGGGATTGCACATAGCGTAGAAAGGGTCTTCTTGATGGTAGTCAGCATAGTCCACTCTTTCTACTGTGACATGTTTAATACTAAAGTGTTTATTTATTAAAATACACTTCTGAATCAGTAAAGGATTTCCTGATAGAAAAAGTGTAATTTTGCCTGCTTGCGTTCTTTTTCTAGCACAGTCTTGCTTTCTCTGGCTAGCTTTGGTGCCTACTTATTTTTTCTTTCTCCTTTGTGCATTCTACATTTATTGCTGTGTCCGAATGTATATGTCACACCTGTATCCATGTTGGATATCTGCCATAGCAAATTAGTTATACATGAGTACTGAGCTTGTATCACAACTTACATTGTGCTATATAGATATAACAATTCAGAATTTACAGACTTCTCCTTGGTTCCCGACTGTTCACGGGATGGTGGATTTACGAGGTTTAAGTTTTGATGATGGTATGGTAAAAGCCATTCTTAGAACACCCTCTATTCTGGGCGATGATGGAAGCACTTCATTAAATAGTCTTAATGAAACCTGGGATTTTCTGTCCTCTCAAAAAATAACTAAATGAAGCCTGCTCTAAATGGGGTCATTATGATGGGTAGACACATGGCAGGAATTTTACATGAAATAAGTAGTGGCATCTTCCTTCCCCCATTTTTGGGCTTAATGATCCCTAATTCTACTCTAAGGGGCTCATTACGATGTCAGTGGAAATCCTCCGACCAACAGCCGAATCGGATTCAGGACCGACCGACTTGCAGTCGGTGGATCCGACCGCCAAATTACTATGCAACCAAACACTATTCGTCTGATTCCCATTGTTTCCTAAGGGAGCTCATGTTCCACTGAACAACCGGCTATAACACAGACTCCTATGGGGAAATGGGGTGTTTGCAGAAAGCCCTGCACCCTGTGGCAGGCACCCCACAGTGCCTGCCACACAGTACAGGGTTTTACAGGGGGTTACCTTGGGTACCACCTTGGCCACCAACTGTAGGCCGCTGGGCCTAGGGGGCCCTGCCAGGGACTTTCAAAATCATTTTACGACAACCTTTTCGTGTCAGACAGGCCGACGTGGAAAGGCTGTTGGAAAGCGACATAGTAATCCCGAGGGCGGAAACGCTGTCCATAGGGGTGTACGATGCGGTTCTGACTGTCACAAATACTCAGTGAGTAGCGCAGAACCGATTTAGAATGACGGCGCGGTTTACATTCCGACCACAAACATCGTGATTGGGCAGTCGGAATGTAAACCAACTGAGTCGGTCGGAAGAGCTCTGACGTGGTTGAGGAAATTCTGACTGTCGGGAAGAGGCTTTCCGCCCGACATCGTAATGAGCAACTAAATGTAGAGTTCTTACTTCTTTATACAGATGTTTAGCATTAAAGTTCTTCCTTCATGACAACCCATGAGGCCTCCCTTTAATTGAGTTTTGGGTGAGCTTTTTTGAAGTAAAGACTTGAGTGGAGTCACACATACAGTATCAATGTGCATGATTTTGCATGCTGCAAGTTTGAGTACACAATTCAGGGTAACAGGCATATAACTGTAAACAAAAACTTTAAGAAACAGGACAATGGATTATTTGTGTCATGGACAAGCTCAGGGTTTTATCTTGTTTTGTTTTTCCACACTTTGGGGCTGATTCTGATCTCGCTCGGAAGGGCTCCTAACACGATCCGGCCGGGAAAAGTACGAGCCGTGAACGTGTTCACAGCCTGACTCATACAGCTCTACGAGCAAGCAAGTACGATGCGAGAAACGCAAAATCGCCGACCGAATCATTTCCCGGTCCAAACCAAGGGTGGAAAGTCCAGCCCTTGAGATTAGCAGCCAGTTTCTGACTGGGGGACAAGCTCTCCGGGTCCTTCAGAAGCCAGCCGCAATCACCGGCCAGTTTCCTTGCCGATTGCCTCCATCATAATGAGGTGGTCGGAAAGGAAACCGAGCAGCCCATTACGAAGTGGCCCTAAAGGCTCCGACCGCATAATATTTTTTGGTCTAACAGAGGATACCAGTTTCCTTTCCCTTCAAACAGTCTATCACAAAAAGGAGCTCAGAGGGAAAAGAAAGAACAGGGTTGACCTCCACTCAAACAACATCAATACCAATGAAACCCTGTCTTATGGACGCAGATCATGTCAGTGTGCCATGCTACAGATCAGTCTCGCATCAGTGTTTGCCTTGGCAATACCCTCTCATCTATCGTATTTTCATGGGTATCTACAGCAATGCGTCCAACACCTAAACTATTTTTTGAAAAAAACTTTATTTCTTATAAAACACAGGGAAGAAAGTTTAGTATATTGGTTAACATCTCTTGACAGTCGCACGGAACACCACACGATGACTGAAAATTCAGTCTATACAGTGCTAACCCCTCAAAAATATTTGGAAAAGTGTTAAAGCACAATCAGCAGAAAACTCCTTTATCAGAAAAATGTGTGGCGAAAAGAATGACACCTCACGGGAACACCACCCTCGGGGTAACTGGCGACTTCTCACCAGACTGGGCCCCTTTTCTCATCACTGGTCGTCATTCAATTCAAAAAAAGAAGAAAAAATGTGTAGAAGAAAACAATACAACACACAATATTAAAAAGACCCAGACTGCCTTGTTTCAAAGTATAATTCAAATTGCACCATCTACGGTAATTACCCTCTAGCAGCTCTCTTGAATCATACCGGCTGTCGAGGGAAAAGGGCTTCAACGTGATCCTCCAGCAGTGAGGTTTTCTTAAAATACACTTCGGCCCTCACGATTGTAAACATCAATCTGAAGTGCACATCTTTTTAATAATGTGTGTTGTATTGTTTTCTTTTACTTGACAGTCGCTACAGAACAAAGTGTCCAACAATGGTGTGGTGACAAGGTGTGTTGCCCTGACGAATCTGCCGTTACTTTTGAGGCAGAGAAACATGTTGGCGATAGGTAATGGTATGCCAGGCTAGCTACCAGCCTTTTTAATTCGACAGTCCACGCCTAAAAAATAGCATTAAAATGGTTGCGAATAGGTGTGCCTGTTGATTTTAATCACACTGCATTGTCACTAGCAGTTCCAACAGTTCTGCTTTAGCGCACTTTCACTTTTTTGGGTTCTGTTTGGACACATTTTTTCTTCTTTTTTTTAATTGAATGACGACCAGTAATGAGAAAAGGGGCCCAGTCTGGTGAGAATTCGCCAGTTACCCCGAGGGTGGTGTTCCCGTGAGGTGTCATTCTTTTCGCCACACATTTTTCTGATAAATGATTTTTCTGCTGATTGTGCTTTAATACTTTTCCTAATATTTTTGAGGGGTTAGCACTGTATAGACTGAATTTTCAGTCATCGTGTGGTGTTCCGTGCGACTGTCAAGAGATGTTAACCAATATACTAAACTTTCTTCCCTGTGTTTGATAAGAAATAAAGTTTTTTACAAATAATAGTTTAGGTGTTGGACGCATTGCAGTAGATACCCATGAAAATACGATAGATGAGAGGGTATTGCCAAGGCAAACACTGATACGAGACTGATCTGTTGCATGGCACACTGACATGATCTGCGTCCATAAGACAGGGTTTCATTGGTATTGATCCTTTCCCTTCAAGACAGGCAACAAAATAAGCTTTACTTATAGTTTGCGGTAACTGACTAGACTTAAGACAAGTGAAACCTATGGACTCTAAATTCCTGCCATCCTTTATCAAATCTGTTGGTTAAAATGTGAGGCATCTTGCACCTGGTTTGCTTCTGTAGCCTAGGTCTTATTGAATATGTGAAAAGGTTAGCAGCTGCCTCTCTCATTTATTTATTTATTTTGAAAGTTTTATACAACACGAACAAGACCCTTTCGGGTATCAAAGCGCTTTACAAGGTAAGTGTCTTATTTACATAGTACAGTTCAATGACATAGGGTTCAATGCAAGTCGATGATAGAATACAATTCGTATCGAGGCTACATAGTTAGAAGATACATACCAAAAGGTTCCCATTATATTCAGCATAATATAGATATAATAGCTAAGATATCTGGATGGCTGGTAGGCATTATAAGGTTCCATAACAGAGATATGTTGGGTCGCCTAATATCAATAATCCATGCTCAAGTGAATTTAGCCATGAGAACCGATTTCACTTCTTTTTTGAAGGATACAGTAGAGGGGTTAAGTCTGGTTTCTGGGGGTAGAGCATTCCAGATTCTGGGAGCTATCCTTCAAAAGGTTCGGTTATATGTTTTCTTCTTGTTGAATCTTTGCGGTTCCAGTAGCAGGTTTTTAGTACGTCTTGAAGATCTGACCTCACAGGAGGGCACCAGTTTCTGTGCCAGATAGTATTGTGATGAATGGCTTTATGTGTCAAATGAATTCTGGCTTCAAAAGGTAGCCAATTAAGGGATTTTAGGTCAGGGGATATGTAGGAGGTTCTTTTCGTGCCAGTGATGAGTCTCGCTACGGCGTTGATTGATGCTCTTTGAGGAGCAGTTGCAGATTTGGGCAGGCCGCAGAGAGAGACACTCCAGTAATCCACTCTTGGGAATACTAGAGCGTGTACTGCCAACTTGAAGTCCTTCTCCGGCAGGAAAGGTTTCAGCTTTCTCAACGTATTCATCTGAAAGTTTGCTCCTTTTGTTGTGTTGCTGATGTGTTTTTGCATATTGAGGTTTACTGTCAAGTGTTATTCCCAGCGATTTCGCTAAGTCCATGATGATAGGTTGGCAGTTGAGTGCAGTAATGTGTTTGATCCAGTCTTGCATTCTGGGTACTTGGGCGAGAGATGCGATAAGGAGGAATTCGGTTTTGAGGGGATTCAATTTTAGATGTTTTTTTTGCTAGCCAAGTCTGAGTTTTCCTAAGAGTTGTGTTGGGCGATTTGAGGTCTTCGAGGGTATGGATCTTAAGGTATAGTTGTGTGTCATTAGAGTACATGTGATATTGCACATTAGAAGCGTCAAGAATTTCAGTGAGTGGTTCCATGAAAATATTGAACAGTGTCAGAGCTAGTGAAGACCCTTGTGGGACTCCTAAAGTGACTGGGACGGGATTGGACAGGGAGTGGTTGACCTTGAATCGTTGTGATCTGTTTTGGAGGAACGAGGTAAACCAATTTAGAACCTATCCCGATAAAACCATTCTATGTTTCAGAACATCTATCAGGTTGTCATGTTTGACGGTATTGAATGCTGAGGAAAGGTCAACCAAGATGAGTATGCAGGCTCCATTCTGGTCTAGCATTTGTAGGGCATAATCAATGATATGGGTCATGGCTGATTCTGTGCTGTGACCAGTACGGAAACCTGATTGGTATTTGTTCAGTAGGTCAAAATGATCAATTTGCCTTATCAGTTGGAGGTGTACATTTTTCTAAGAGCTTGGCCAAGGTAGGGATGATGGATATAGGGCGGTAATTGTTTAAGTCTGCAGATTAGCCGTGGGGTTCTTTAGAATGGTGGATACCTGCCCAGCTTTGAGGGAGTCCGGGATGCAACCTTGTCGTAAAGAGTTATTTATGATCTTGGTCCAGAGAGGTAGCAGCAGCGGAGTGAAGTCTTTTACGTCATTTGCTGGGAGAGTGTCGGTGAAGTGATTGGCAGGGTTCAGGGCAGTAAGCATTTTGCGAATAGATTCTGCATTGTAGGTATTAAAGGATGACCAAGAGGCATTATTTTTTAGGACAAACTAAGATGAGAATTGATGTGGTGCAATTGGAAGGGATGGTGATAGGTTTGCATGTGAGACAGACTGTGCGATTAGATCGTTGAGAAGGTCCTTCCTAATGTTGTCAGTCTTCTGAGTGAAGAAGGAAGCAAATTCTTCAGTTGGGTCATGTGTGTAAATTATCTTGGGGGCGGAGAGGTGCATCCTTAGATTGAGTTTTGATTATCTCCAAAAAGTTTTTTTTGACGTTTTTTTGCCTGGTCTAATTGGTGGCTAAAGAAGTCTGCTTTTGTGCGCTTAATCTTTTTGTAGTATGCGTTTCTCTTCTTTCTTAGTGTCTTGAGGTGATTGGCGGATGTGGCTGATCTCCATGTGCGTTCAGGTGTTCTTAGTGATCGTCTGTCGTTGTTGAGAACTCCATTGTACCAAGGCTTAGAATCTTTTGTGGAGACTCTCTTTACTTGAAGGGGGGCTACCTCATTTAGTATCAAGTTCATGGACCTGAAGTAGTGATTGGTGAGATCATGAACTTCGGATATCCCTTTAGGGGGAAGAAGTAGGTTATAGCTAGAAGTTGTGATTAGGTTAGGATCAATGCTTTTCAAATTCCTCTTCCATGCTTTATGTCTTGTGGGATGGACTGAGTTAAGTTTGACTGTTTCATTGACGAAGAAGGTGATAATATTATGATCGGACCAGTCACAAGGATGGATCGTGTCTAACTGGATGGAGGCATCTTTAGAAATTACTAAATCAAGGATTGATTCTTTATCGTGTGTAGAACTGTTACAAATTCGGGTGAGGTCGAGGTTAGAGAAGAAGTTTTTAAGACTATTGACCACTGCATCATTGGCGTCATTCCAGTGGAAATTGAGATCTCTTACCATCATACCTAGGTAAAAGTGCTTTTGATAATTACTAATGATTGTGGCTCTAGCTAGTAAATCTAACAAGACAGTTTGAGAGTACATTCAATTCTCGAAAGTACCACAGCTCACTCACTCATACCTGTCAGACACAAGATAGACATCTGTTTCTTGAAAGAAACACACCAGACCCAAAACTGCATATTAGACACTGGGGAGAGGTATACTCATAGACATATTCTAATTATGCTAGAGGAGCAGCTATATTGATAAGTCGTAGCATTGGTTGGGCAACATCCCACACCATCACTGACCCCGAAGGTAGATAGGTCATTATGGTTGGAAGCCTGGGGACAACCTGCATGAAACTGGCAGCAATATATGAGCGAGTCTGATACAGACGACCCCAACGTTTTTGACATTATTTGGTTAAAAAACACCTTGATAGGTTGTGACACAGTAATACAGGGCTGTTGGACTTGGCCCTCTTGGCAGGGTCATCCCTGAACTGTTTGCCTTCCTCCCATATTCTCTCTGACCTGCTTTTGTTGGTTTAAGGACTCTGGGCACTTTACCACTGCTGGCCAGTGCTAAAGTGTATATGCTCTCCCTACTGTAAATTGCTATATGTGATTGGTTTCCATGATTGGCTTATTTGGTTTACTGTCATTCCCCAGTAAAGTGCACCAGGAGTGCCAGGGATTGTAAATACAAATGCTGTTGGTGGGCCTGCGGCACTGGTTGTGCCACCCACAGAAGTGTCCTAGTAAAATGTGTCTAGGTCTGCCATTGCAGAACCTGCGTGCAGTCTGGTACTGTCATGCTAACTGCGCAAGTACAACTACTTGCCAGCCCCTAAACCTTCCCTTAACTTCATATTAGTCACCCTATGGTAGGCCCAAGGGCAGGGGGCATTGTAGCATAAGATAGGACATGCCCTTTTTGTGTTTCACTATTGTAAGGCTACCTGTTCTCACAGGCCAGAATGGGCTCCTGGAATTATTACACACTATAATTCCAGCAGGCTCAGGGAACATGGTAGAAGGTCAAGTTTAGTATGCCTGAACTCAGAAAAATAAAATACTTATTTTAGTAAAGTTTATTTTAATATCCTGTGTTTGCAAATGCTACTTTTAGAAAGTTAGCATTTGCTTGCCTAACCATTTCAGCCCGCCTCTGCTCTGATGTGTATCTGCTGTCTGGGTTGTGTGAGTGACAGGGCTGGGGATGACAGGTGGTGAATAGAGGGATTACACCAGAGTGGGTGATGGGAGTGCCCCTTGACTCTGAATAGGGCTGTGCTCTGCCACCACAATGCTGGCACCGCCGCCTGGGGAGCGACTGATGACTCTGCCCGACACCTGGCCCAGGAAGAGGGAATACTGTCAACAAAGTGCTCCTGACTGTACTTGTCATCACAATGCTGGCTTCACCTCCTGCGGAGCATCTGCTGTCCCTGCCCCACACTCTGAAAGAAGAAACCAGAGCCTGGAAAACAAAGTGCTCAGAGACTGACTGGATTAGGCAAAGGCCCCCCTGGCCTGCAAGAACAAAAGAAATGGTGTATAAAAGTAGAAGCCCTGCTCCTAAGAAACTAGATCATGTTGACGCCAAGAAGAAACTCTGCCTGAAGAGAAGGACCTGCATGGAGGACTACTGTCTCTAATCCTGAGAGACTGGCCTGTGGTGGGTGCCTTGCTGCAAGAAGGAGAGAGGAATAAAAAGACTGAGAGAATTTTTAAATCTACTTGTGCATTTGACAATCTCCAAGGGCCTGCTGATGAACTTGCCCCCTGAACTGCGCCCCAGGTACAGTGGGCGCTACCCCCCCTGAAGGAAGAAGCTGTGGCGTGTGCTGTTTATCCCTGCAGCGCTGAGTAAAGGGGAGCTGAGAGCGTCGTGCACCCTCGCCGCTCTTTCTACCAATCTGTGCCCCCATGTCCTCTGAGCACCGCGACTGTGGCCTGATCCCGGCGCCAGCCGCAAAGCAAAGACCGGCCCTCCACTGGCACAAGCACTGTGAATGCACCCATTCCAAGCCATAGCTCGCATCGTGAAGAGGGACCTGTCCGGTCCGAACATCGCATCCCACTGATCTCCGCGTAGTAGGCTGCGCCGTAACGTCGGACTCTGCTTTTGATTGTGCTCCCCTTGACCCGTGCACTGAGAAACGCACCCGCAGCTGTTGAGGTGTTTCGCTGCGGTGCGTAGAGCGGCTGGTACATCGCGTCCTGTTGACCGTACCGCCGCCCGCACTTCCTGCAGTCACTCCCCCTCTAGGGTAGAAGCGTACTCTGCGGGTTCGCCTGCCCCCTTAACAACGTACCGTCAACTACGCCGCATCTACAGAGCCTTGAGCCGTAGCTGCCACCCAAGAAGACACCACGACGTGAGGAGATTGGCCCAGCATCTGTCTGCCATGAACCCCCCTACGAAAATCAAGGTACTGTGCCCAGAGCGCCTAGAACTGTGCACCAGCCAATGACCCGCACTGCTCTCGCTGCTAAATTTGTCCAGTACGCTGAAGTCGTACCGAAGTACGAGCCGCACAGCCTGGTACGGCTCGTAACACTGTGTAATATTGCCTACGGCATACGCGTCTCACGCACGACGCGTGAGGAATAGTGAGGCCCCTTCTCCAGGAATCGGACGACGCGCACAGAGAGCGCGAAAGGAGTAGCAGACCTTGAATGACCCGCAATAACCATCGTAACTGTGCCTGAAACCCAGTGAGCCGACTGTGGAAGTATTTAACCCCTTCTAGGCCCCGAACTTGGCAACTAAGGCCCCTACCTTACTGTTGAACATTGTGGCATCATAGGTAGAGTGACTTGACACATTTTGAAGTACGGGGAAGCCATTTTCAGAGTGATTGAAGGTATTCTAAGTACTGTTCATGATAGTCAAGAACTGTGGAAACATTTTAAAGAGTAACTGGAACATTTGTAGTCTGTATGTACAAGCCTGCTTAAGAGTATATATATAAAGCCTATATTTGTACATAACTTACAGTCTTGTGTCTCTGTGTGGTGGGTCTGCAATTCATTGTGTATGTTATGACAAATGCTTAACCCTGTGTACTCTGGAGTTTAGCCTTGTCTGCTCACGCCACGCCACCTAGAGGGTGAGCAGAGGTTATTGCTGAGAGTAAGTCCCTTGCCCTGACTTAGAGGAGAGGGTCCCTGCTTGTCACAAGTGAATACATGTGCCAACCAGAGACCCCCAATTCTAACAAGGGTGGTGACTTTAATGCAATTATGAATGACACACTTGACCACTCGGGCTCCTCCCACAGCCTGCACCCCAGGGCAAGCCAGAAAATAATATCCTTCCTTCAGGAACAGGGTCTTTGTATTTCACCACATCACAGCGCCTAGTCCAGGCTGGACTTCTGGCTGGTGACCGGAGATGTGGAGTCCTGGACTACGGACACCTGACATATGCCATGTACACACTCTGATCGCGCACCTGTCCTCCTTAGATGGTGCATATCCCAGACAGCCCCCTCCAGGCCTACAGCAGGCACCTGCTCCCAAACACTCTATTGTACTCAGTCTACAGGTAGGAGATATGAAAGGAGATACTACAGTTTTTCTCACTTAATGTAGGATCAATATCATCCCCCTCAGTGCTCTGGGAAGCCTTCAAGGCTCCGATCATAGAAACATGCATAGCCAAACAGTTGGGTGTACTTAAGTTCATAAGACAAACCTTAGTGCGGTTAGAACCAGACATCCGTGACACCGAAATACCATACTATGGCAATGGAGGGTCCGAACACTTAGTTACTCTGAGAGGGAAAATCAATGAATATGAGTAAGAGGCTCACAATTAAACTTATTGCTTAGGCAAACATGCTAGAGCTAGACAATACGGTGAGGGGGATCACCCAGGTAAAACTACAGCAACAATAATCAGACGCACACAGACCTCATCATATATTGTCAAGCTTTTAGATGACAATTCCAGTACAGTGAGAGGACAATGCACCACACTTAACTTCCTTGCAGATTTCTACACCTCACTCTATACCTCCTGCTTTAACAGTCCAAGCACAGGCCTACTTGAATGCCTAGACTCTATCGTGCTGGTATGGTTAGATGAAGCACACCACTCCTACCTTGACAAACTTTTACTACCGAAGAAATAATTCAGACTATACAAAGTACACCAAGTGACAAAGCCCCGGGTCTGGATGGGTTGACAATCTTCTTCAACAAAACATATGCAGCAGTGTTGGCACCCCACCTCCTTGCAGTCTATCAAGAATGTCTGGATAAGGGTTCCCTACCCACATCCATGCGTAAAGCTGTGATTATATTACTCCTAAAACCAGACAAGCCTGCTAATCTATGAGACTTTTACTACCCGCTGTCCCTCATAAATATTTATGCTAAAAGGCTCGCCAAATTGCTCGCTACCAGGCTTCAACTTCTCCTCCGACTCATTGCCAGACCAAACCAGTCGGGCTTCAATCCTGGAAAATCCAGGGCACACAACCTTTGCATCATTTTCTCCACACTTCATCACCTGGACCCTCAAATACTGGCACTCTCTGCCTTCCTGGACACCATGAAGAGTTTGGACACACTTGAATGGTCATATTTATTCACTATCCTAAACAGAATGTGCATTAGCACAAAATTTGTTCAACAAATCCACTTACTCTACACCAATACCAATGCTAGGCTGAAAGATAAAGACCTAATCTCTTACCCATTCCTGGTGACCCGGGGCACCAGACAAGGCTGCCCTCTCTCCCCTCTCCTCTTCACCATGGCTATGGAGTCAGTGGCAGCAAGAATGCACCAGCACCATACACCTAGAGCACTGGGTTTGGTGAGTAGAGGACTAATAACCTCAATGTACATGGATGAAATTACCCTTTACATATGCAAACTTGAGGAGAATCTAAGCTCTGTGTTCAGGGAAATTACACAATTTACAAAAACAATAGAGGAGTATCCCCTCGTAGGTAGAGAAATGTTTCTCTGGTACTAGGCTTGAGTGCTCTAGTCAGCACAATATGCCCCAACCTGTTACTGGATAATGCATATCGTTATAGAAGACCCCTCACTCACCAACCTAGTTGGTGACATGCTTCATCATCGGGGTCCCACCCCATAGGCCGAGTGCCTATAGGGTGTGCTGCGACACCTGACTACAGTGGAGCTGGTTAGTATTCTTCTTTTATGTGTTCATAACTATCAAAAAGTGTATTAAAAAGGGCCAACACTACTCACTGCAAGTATTTTATTCTTGAGTGCTTGAACCCTTATTTAAAATATGGTGTGGCACCTGTGCCTAATTAGGTAGGCTTTGGTGTCATAAGTAGTATTGAAAATTAAAAGTAGCAAAAGTGTGCTATGTGAAATGTGAATCTTACAAAACTATTGATTAAAAAGGTCTACATGTTTCAACCCATAAATCCATTCAAGGGTTTTCGTCAGGACCGTGATATTTTGAACTGGGTGGTCCGCACAAGCTAAGGCGCGTCCTGCCCTAGTTCAAATAGGAGACCGCAAATTACGGTCTCATGTAAAAAAGTGCGTATTTCCTTAATCGGGAAAAAAACGCTTAGATGCGGCACTACCGCTTCATGGGCACCAGCGTTTCAAAGACGGCAAGAGTCCGTCTCTTGCAACTTCTGATCGTCACTCGGAAAACCTACTTGGCTCCTGCACTCCTCTATTGTTTTTGTAAATTGCTCGGGGGACCAGGAGTTCCCACCTCACATAGTGCTTGTATAATTTCCCTCACTCTCTCTATTGTTATTAAAAATTACACAATTTGTCTTACTGTTTAGGGTGAACATCAATTGGCCCAAATCAATACTCTTTCCCCTAATTGCTGCCACACTTCCCTTTGAACTGGAGTACCCTTTGGCTTGGGCCACGGGTCTGATCAAACACAGGGAAGAAAGTTTAGTATATTGGTTAACATCTCTTGACAGTCGCACGGAACACCACACGATGACTGAAAATTCAGTCTATACAGTGCTAACCCCTCAAAAATATTTGGAAAAGTGTTAAAGCACAATCAGCCGAAAACTCCTTTATCAGAAAAATGTGTGGCGAAAAGAATGACACCTCACGGGAACACCACCCTCGGGGTAACTGGCGACTTCTCACCAGACTGGGCCCCTTTTCTCATCACTGGTCGTCATTCAATTCAAAAAAAGAAGAAAAAATGTGTAGAAGAAAACAATACAACACACAATATTAAAAAGACCCAGACTGCCTTGTTTCAAAGTATAATTCAAATTGCACCATCTACGGTAATTACCCTCTAGCAGCTCTCTTGAATCATACCGGCTGTCGAGGGAAAAGGGCTTCAACGTGATCCTCCAGCAGTGAGGTTTTCTTAAAATACACTTCGGCCCTCACGATTGTAAACATCAATCTGAAGTGCACATCTTTTTAATAATGTGTGTTGTATTGTTTTCTTTTACTTGACAGTCGCTACAGAACAAAGTGTCCAACAATGGTGTGGTGACAAGGTGTGTTGCCCTGACGAATCTGCCGTTACTTTTGAGGCAGAGAAACATGTTGGCGATAGGTAATGGTATGCGAGGCTAGCTACCAGCCTTTTTAATTCGACAGTCCACGCCTAAAAAATAGGATTAAAATGGTTGCGAATAGGTGTGCCTGTTGATTTTAATCACACTGCATTGTCACTAGCAGTTCCAACAGTTCTGCTTTAGCGCACTTTCACTTTTTTGGGTTCTGTTTGGACACATTTTTTCTTCTTTTTTTTAATTGAATGACGACCAGTAATGAGAAAAGGGGCCCAGTCTGGTGAGAATTTGCCAGTTACCCCGAGGGTGGTGTTCCCGTGAGGTGTCATTCTTTTCGCCACACATTTTTCTGATAAATGATTTTTCTGCTGATTGTGCTTTAATACTTTTCCTAATATTTTTGAGGGGTTAGCACTGTATAGACTGAATTTTCAGTCATCGTGTGGTGTTCCGTGCGACTGTCAAGAGATGTTAACCAATATACTAAACTTTCTTCCCTGTGTTTGATAAGAAATAACGTTTTTTACAAAAAATTGTTTAAGTGTTGGACGCATTGCAGTAGATACCCATGAAAATACGATAGATGAGAGGGTATTGCCAAGGCAAACACTGATACGAGACTGATCTGTTGCATGGCACACTGACATGATCTGCGTCCATAAGACAGGGTTTCATTGGTATTGATCCTTTCCCTTCAAGACAGGCAACAAAATAAGCTTTACTTATAGTTTGCGGTAACTGACTAGACTTAAGACAAGTGAAACCTATGGACTCTAAATTCCTGCCATCCTTTATCAAATCTGTTGGTTAAAATGTGAGGCATCTTGCACCTGGTTTGCTTCTGTAGCCTAGGTCTTATTGAATATGTGAAAATGTTAGCAGCTGCCTCTCTCATTTATTTATTTATTTTGAAAGTTTTATACAACACGAACAAGACCCTTTCGGGTATCAAAGCGCTTTACAAGGTAAGTGTCTTATTTACATAGTACAGTTCAATGACATAGGGTTCAATGCAAGTCGATGATAGAATACAATTCGTATCGAGGCTACATAGTTAGAAGATACATACCAAAAGGTTCCCATTATATTCAGCATAATATAGATATAATAGCTAAGATATCTGGATGGCTGGTAGGCATTATAAGGTTCCATAACAGAGATATGTTGGGTCGCCTAATATCAATAATCCATGCTCAAGTGAATTTAGCCATGAGAACCGATTTCACTTCTTTTTTGAAGGATACAGTAGAGGGGTTAAGTCTGGTTTCTAGGGGTAGAGCATTCCAGATTCTGGGAGCTATCCTTCAAAAGGTTCGGTTATATGTTTTCTTCTTGTTGAATCTTTGCGGTTCCAGTAGCAGGTTTTTAGTACGTCTTGAAGATCTGACCTCACAGGAGGGCACCAGTTTCTGTGCCAGATAGTATTGTGATGAATGGCTTTATGTGTCAAATGAATTCTGGCTTCAAAAGGTAGCCAATTAAGGGATTTTAGGTCAGGGGATATGTAGGAGGTTCTTTTCGTGCCAGTGATGAGTCTCGCTACGGCGTTGATTGATGCTCTTAGAGGAGCAGTTGCAGATTTGGGCAGGCCACAGAGAGAGACACTCCAGTAATCCACTCTTGGGAATACTAGAGCGTGTACTGCCAACTTGAAGTCCTTCTCCGGCAGGAAAGGTTTCAGCTTTCTCAACGTATTCATCTGAAAGTTTGCTCCTTTTGTTGTGTTGCTGATGTGTTTTTGCATATTGAGGTTTACTGTCAAGTGTTATTCCCAGCGATTTCGCTAAGTCCATGATGATAGGTTGGCAGTTGAGTGCAGTAATGTGTTTGATCCAGTCTTGCATTCTGGGTACTTGGGCGAGAGGTGCGATTAGGAGGAATTCGGTTTTGAGGGGATTCAATTTTAGATGTTTTTTTTGCTAGCCAAGTCTGAGTTTTCCTAAGAGTTGTGTTGGGCGATTTGAGGTCTTCGAGGGTATGGATCTTAAGGTATAGTTGTGTGTCATTAGAGTACATGTGATATTGCACATTAGAAGCGTCAAGAATTTCAGTGAGTGGTTCCATGAAAATATTGAACAGTGTCAGAGCTAGTGAAGACCCTTGTGGGACTCCTAAAGTGACTGGGACGGGATTGGACAGGGAGTGGTTGACCTTGAATCGTTGTGATCTGTTTTGGAGGAATGAGGTAAACCAATTTAGAACCTATCCCGATAAAACCATTCTATGTTTCAGAACATCTATCAGGTTGTCATGTTTGACGGTATTGAATGCTGAGGAAAGGTCAACCAAGATGAGTATGCAGGCTCCATTCTGGTCTAGCATTTGTAGGGCATAATCAATGATATGGGTCATGGCTGATTCTGTGCTGTGACCAGTACGGAAACCTGATTGGTATTTGTTCAGTAGGTCAAAATGATCAATTTGCCTTATCAGTTGGAGGTGCACATTTTTCTAAGAGCTTGGCCAAGGTAGGGATGATGGATATAGGGCGGTAATTGTTTAAGTCTGCAGATTAGCCGTGGGGTTCTTTAGAATGGTGGATACCTGCCCGGCTTTGAGGGAGTCCGGGATGCAACCTTGTCGTAAAGAGTTATTTATGATCTTGGTCCAGAGAGGTAGCAGCAGCGGAGTGAAGTCTTTTACGTCATTTGCTGGGAGAGTGTCGGTGAAGTGATTGGCAGGGTTCAGGGCAGTAAGCATTTTGCAAATAGATTCTTCATTGTAGGTATTAAAGGATGACCAAGAGGCATTATTTTTTAGGACAAACTAAGATGAGAATTGATATGGTGCAATTGGAAGGGATGGTGATAGGTTTGCATGTGAGACAGACTGTGCGATTAGATCGTTGAGAAGGTCCTTCCTAATGTTGTCAGTCTTCTGAGTAAAGAAGGAAGCAAATTCTTCAGTTGGGTCATGTGTGTAAATAATCTTGGGGGCGGAGAGGTGCATCCTTAGATTGAGTTTTCATTATCTCCAAAAAGTTTTTTTTGACTTTTTTTGCCTGGTCTAATTGGTGGCTAAAGAAGTCTGCTTTTGTGCGCTTAATCTTTCTGTAGTATGCGTTTCTCTTCTTTCTTAGTGTCTTGAGGTGATTGGCGGATGTGGCTGATCTCCATGTGCGTTCAGGTGTTCTTAGTGATCGTCTGTCGTTGTTGAGAACTCCATTGTACCAAGGCTTAGAATCTTTTGTGGAGACTCTCTTTACTTGAAGGGGGGCTACCTTATTTAGTATCAAGTTCATGGACCTGAAGTAGTGATTGGTGAGATCATGAACTTCGGATATCCCTTTAGGGGGAAGAAGTAGGTTATAGCTGGAAGTTGTGATTAGGTTAGGATCAATGCTTTTCAAATCCCTCTTCCATGCTTTATGTCTTGTGGGATGGACTGAGTTAAGTTTGACTGTTTCATTGACGAAGAAGGTGATAATATTATGATCGGACCAGTCACAAGGATGGATCGTGTCTAACTGGATGGAGGCATCTTTAGAAATTACTAAATCAAGGATTGATTCTTTATCGTGTGTAGAACTGTTACAAATTCGGGTGAGGTCGAGGTTAGAGAAGAAGTTTTTAAGACTATTGACCACTGCATCATTGGCGTCATTCCAGTGGAAATTGAGATCTCTTACCATCATACCTAGGTAAAAGTGCTTTTGATAATTACTAATGATTGTGGCTCTAGCTAGTAAATCTAACAAGACAGTTTGAGAGTACATTCAATTCTCGAAAGTACCACAGCTCACTCACTCATACCTGTCAGACACAAGATAGACATCTGTTTCTTGAAAGAAACACACCAGACCCAAAACTGCATATTAGACACTGGGGAGAGGTATACTCATAGACATATTCTAATTATGCTAGAGGAGCAGCTATATTGATAAGTCGTAGCATTGGTTGGGCAACATCCCACACCATCACTGACCCCGAAGGTAGATAGGTCATTATGGTTGGAAGCCTGGGGACAACCTGCATGAAACTGGCAGCAATATATGAGCGAGTCTGATACAGACGACCCCAACTTTTTTGACATTATTTGGTTAAAAAACACCTTGATAGGTTGTGACACAGTAATACAGGGCTGTTGGACTTGGCCCTCTTGGCAGGGTCATCCCTGAACTGTTTGCCTTCCTCCCATATTCTCTCTGACCTGCTTTTGTTGGTTTAAGGACTCTGGGCACTTTACCACTGCTGGCCAGTGCTAAAGTGTATATGCTCTCCCTACTGTAAATTGCTACATGTGATTGGTTTCCATGATTGGCTTATTTGGTTTACTGTCATTCCCCAGTAAAGTGCACCAGGAGTGCCAGGGATTGTAAATACAAATGCTGTTGGTGGGCCTGCGGCACTGGTTGTGCCACCCACAGAAGTGTCCTAGTAAAATGTGTCTAGGTCTGCCATTGCAGAACCTGCGTGCAGTCTGGTACTGTCATGCTAACTGCGCAAGTACAACTACTTGCCAGCCCCTAAACCTACCCTTAACTTCATATTAGTCACCCTATGGTAGGCCCAAGGGCAGGGGGCATTGTAGCATAAGATAGGACATGCCCTTTTTGTGTTTCACTATTGTAAGGCTACCTGTTCTCACAGGCCAGAATGGGCTCCTGGAATTATTACACACTATAATTCCAGCAGGCTCAGGGAACATGGTAGAAGGTCAAGTTTAGTATGCCTGAACTCAGAAAAATAAAATACTTATTTTAGTAAAGTTTATTTTAATATCCTGTGTTTGCAAATGCTACTTTTAGAAAGTTAGCATTTGCTTGCCTAACCATTTCAGCCCGCCTCTGCTCTGATGTGTATCTGCTGTCTGGGTTGTGTGAGTGACAGGGCTGGGGATGACAGGTGGTGAATAGAGGGATTACACCAGAGTGGGTGATGGGAGTGCCCCTTGACTCTGAATAGGGCTGTGCTCTGCCACCACAATGCTGGCACCGCCGCCTGGGGAGCGACTGATGACTCTGCCCGACACCTGGCCCAGGAAGAGGGAATACTGTCAACAAAGTGCTCTTGACTGTACTTGTCATCACAATGCTGGCTTCACCTCCTGCGGAGCATCTGCTGTCCCTGCCCCACACTCTGAAAGAAGAAACCAGAGCCTGGAAAACAAAGTGCTCAGAGACTGACTGGATTAGGCAAAGGCCCCCCTGGCCTGCAAGAACAAAAGAAATGGTGTATAAAAGTAGAAGCCCTGCTCCTAAGAAACTAGATCCTGTTGACGCCAAGAAGAAACTCTGCCTGAAGAGAAGGACCTGCATGGAGGACTACTGTCTCTAATCCTGAGAGACTGGCCTGTGGTGGGTGCCTTGCTGCAAGAAGGAGAGAGGAATAAAAAGACTGAGAGAATTTTTAAATCTACTTGTGCATTTGACAATCTCCAAGGGCCTGCTGATGAACCCGTGCACTGAGAAATGCACCCGCAGCTGTTGAGGTGAATCACTGCGGGGCGTAGAGCGGCTGGTACATCGCGTCCTGTTGACCGTACCGCCGCCCGCACTTCCTGCAGTCACTCTCCCTCCAGGGTAGAAGCGTACTCTGCGGGTTCGCCTGCCCCCTTAACAACGTACCGTCAACTACGCCGCATCTACAGAGCCTTGAGCCGTAGCTGCCACCCAAGAAGACACCACGACGTGAGGAGATTGGCCCAGCATCTGTCTGCCACGAACCCCCCTACGAAAATCAAGGTACTGTGCCCAGAGCGCCTAGAACTGTGCACCAGCCAATGACCCGCACTGCTCTCGCTGCTAAATTTGTCCAGTACGCTGAAGTCGTACCGAAGTACGAGCCGCACAGCCTGGTACGGCTCGTAACACTGTTTAATATTGCCTACGGCATACGCGTCTCACGCACGACGCGTGAGGAATAGTGAGGCCCCTTCTCCAGGAATCGGACGACGCGCACTGAGAGGGCGAAAGGAGTAGCAGACCTTGAATGACCCGCAATAACCATCGTAACTGTGCCTGAAACCCAGTGAGCCGACTGTGGAAGTATTTAACCCCTTCTAGGCCCCGAACTTGGCAACTAAGGCCCCTACCTTACTGTTGAACATTGTGGCATCATAGGTAGAGTGACTTGACACATTTTGAAGTACGGGGAAGCCGTTTTCAGAGTGATTGAAGGTATTCTAAGTACTGTTCATGATATTCAAGAACTGTGGAAACATTTTAAAGAGTAACTGGAACATTTGAAGTCTGTATGTACAAGCCTGCTTAAGAGTATATATATAAAGCCTATATTTTTACATAACTTACAGTCTTGTGTCTCTGTGTGGTGGGTCTGCAATTCATTGTGTATGTTATGACAAATGCTTAACCCTGTGTACTCTGGAGTTTAGCCTTGTCTGCTCACGCCACGCCACCTAGAGGGTGAGCAGAGGTTATTGCTGAGAGTAAGTCCCTTGCCCTGACTTAGAGGAGAGGGTCCCTGCTTGTCACAAGTGAATACATGCGCCAACCAGAGACCCCCAATTCTAACAAGGGTGGTGACTTTAATGCAATTATGAATGACACACTTGACCACTCGGGCTCCTCCCACAGCCTGCACCCCAGGGCAAGCCAGAAAATAATATCCTTCCTTCAGGAACAGGGTCTTTGTATTTCACCACATCACAGCGCCTAGTCCAGGCTGGACTTCTGGCTGGTGACCGGAGATGTGGAGTCCTGGACTACGGACACCTGACATATGCCATGTACACACTCTGATCGCGCACCTGTCCTCCTTAGATGGTGCATATCCCAGACAGCCCCCTCCAGGCCTACAGCAGGCACCTGCTCCCAAACACTCTATTGTACTCAGTCTACAGGTAGGAGATATGAAAGGAGATACTACAGTTTTTCTCACTTAATGTAGGATCAATATCATCCCCCTCAGTGCTCTGGGAAGCCTTCAAGGCTCCGATCATAGGAACATGCATAGCCAAACAGTTGGGTGTACTTAAGTTCATAAGACAAACCTTAGTGCGGTTAGAACCAGACATCCGTGACACCGAAATACCATACTATGGCAATGGAGGGTCCGAACACTTAGTTACTCTGAGAGGGAAAATCACTGAATATGAGTAAGAGGCTCACAATTAAACTCATTGCTTAGGTAAACATG
Source organism: Lissotriton helveticus (assembly GCF_964261635.1). NCBI lineage: Eukaryota > Metazoa > Chordata > Amphibia > Caudata > Salamandridae > Lissotriton > Lissotriton helveticus. The sequence continues at coordinate 1,052,966,181 of NC_136069.1, read as the reverse complement.
CTAGAGCTAGACAATACGGTGAGGGGGATCACCCAGGTAAAACTACAGCAACAATAATCAGACGCACACAGACCTCATCATATATTGTCAAGCTTTTAGATGACAATTCCAGTACAGTGAGAGGACAATGCACCACACTTAACTTCCTTGCAGATTTCTACACCTCACTCTATACCTCCTGCTTTAACAGTCCAAGCACAGGCCTACTTGAATGCCTAGACTCTATCGTGCTGGTATGGTTAGATGAAGCACACCACTCCTACCTTGACAAACTTTTACTACCGAAGAAATAATTCAGACTATACAAAGTACACCAAGTGACAAATCCCCCGGGTCTGGATGGGTTGACAATCTTCTTCAACAAAACATATGCAGCAGTGTTGGCACCCCACCTCCTTGCAGTCTATCAAGAATGTCTGGATAAGGGTTCCCTACCCACATCCATGCGTAAAGCTGTGATTATATTACTCCTAAAACCAGACAAGCCTGCTAATCTATGAGACTTTTACTACCCGCTGTCCCTCATAAATATTTATGCTAAAAGGCTCGCCAAATTGCTCGCTACCAGGCTTCAACTTCTCCTCCGACTCATTGCCAGACCAAACCAGTCGGGCTTCAATCCTGGAAAATCCAGGGCACACAACCTTTGCATCATTTTCTCCACACTTCATCACCTGGACCCTCAAATACTGGCACTCTCTGCCTTCCTGGACACCATGAAGAGTTTGGACACACTTGAATGGTCATATTTATTCACTATCCTAAACAGAATGTGCATTAGCACAAAATTTGTTCAACAAATCCACTTACTCTACACCAATACCAATGCTAGGCTGAAAGATAAAGACCTAATCTCTTACCCATTCCTGGTGACCCGGGGCACCAGACAAGGCTGCCCTCTCTCCCCTCTCCTCTTCACCATGGCTATGGAGTCAGTGGCAGCAAGAATGCACCAGCACCATACACCTAGAGCACTGGGTTTGGTGAGTAGAGGACTAATAACCTCAATGTACATGGATGAAATTACCCTTTACATATGCAAACTTGAGGAGAATCTAAGCTCTGTGTTCAGGGAAATTACACAATTTACAAAAACAATAGAGGAGTATCCCCTCGTAGGTAGAGAAATGTTTCTCTGGTACTAGGCTTGAGTGCTCTAGTCAGCACAATATGCCCCAACCTGTTACTGGATAATGCATATCCTTATAGAAGACCCCTCACTCACCAACCTAGTTGGTGACATGCTTCATCATCGGGGTCCCATCCCATAGGCTGAGTGCCTATAGGGTGTGCTGCGACACCTGACTACAGTGGAGCTGGTTAGTATTCTTCTTTTATGTGTTCATAACTATCAAAAAGTGTATTAAAAAGGGCCAACACTACTCACTGCAAGTATTTTATTCTTGAGTGCTTGAACCCTTATTTAAAATATGGTGTGGCACCTGTGCCTAATTAGGTAGGCTTTGGTGTCATAAGTAGTATTGAAAATTAAAAGTAGCAAAAGTGTGCTATGTGAAATGTGAATCTTACAAAACTATTGATTAAAAAGGTCTACATGTTTCAACCCATAAATCCATTCAAGGGTTTTCGTCAGGACCGTGATATTTTGAACTGGGTGGTCCGCACACGCTAAGGCGCGTCCTGCCCTAGTTCAAATAGGAGACCGCAAATTACGGTCTCATGTAAAAAAGTGCGTATTTCCTTAATCGGGAAAAAAATGCTTAGATGCGGCACTACCGCTTCATGGGCACCAGCGTTTCCAAGACGGCAAGAGTCCGTCTCTTGCAACTTCTGATCATCACGCGGAAAACCTACTTGGTTCCTGCACTCCTCTATTGTTTTTGTAAATTGCTCGGGGGACCAGGAGTTCCCACCTCACATAGTGCTTGTATAATTTCCCTCACTCTCTCTTTTGTTATTAAAAATTACACAATTTGTCTTACTGTTTAGGGTGAACATCAATTGGCCCAAATCAATACTCTTTCCCCTAATTGCTGCCACACTTCCCTTTGAACTGGAGTACCCTTTGGCTTGGGCCACGGGTCTGATCAAATACCTGGGGATTTGGCTCAGTCGAGATACACAGGAACTCTGGTGCATGAATTACGGCCGTGTAGTGGACTGGCTTGATTGTAGGATCTTGACCTAGTCCTGGTTGCCCCTGTCCTTGGCTGGCAGGATTGCCATAGCAAAAAATGATGGTGCTGCCAAAGTTCTTATATTTATTTGCAAATATACCCCAGACACTAAACCACACATTCTTCAAGAAACCTTGCTCCCTTATAGTGGCCCTTGTGTGGGCGGGCAAACAACCTCGCATCTCATAGGAGCTTCTGATGCTGCCACTACCACAAGGAGGCCAAGGCGCACCAGACTTCACATTATATGCCCTCTGTGGGCAAGCCCAATATTTGCTTTTCTGGCTATATCTAATACCATTCCAACCCCACGTTGCCGTTGAAAAAGACAGGGCTGCACCCACCCCACTGCAGGTTGCAGTCGGTCAAGCTATAGATGTCCCAGAGGTGAAATAGACACAGTGGAGACTCTGAGATGAGCATGAGAGGGACTGCGCAGATGAGCAAACGTTCCAACACTTCACTACCTTCACAGATTTATATCCAGACAATAATTGCCTTACTCCTCCAAATGGGACAGGGGTGTCCCTCTCATCCATTTCAGACCTGCTCTTATATTATCAAATCAGGGCCACGTGATGGCAGATACAGGCCTCCTTTCCCACAGCACCCCCTGTCCTGTCACTGCTAGACCACATGCTGACCAACCTCTTGCCCCAGAAAGTGATAACACGGCTCTTCAACACCACACAATGCACCTCACCAGTGACCACAGATAATACATTAGCCCACTGGCGTACTGAACTAGATACTCCCCCACTAATGAACAGTGGACCTATTGCTGCTCCCGGTTCGAGCTCCTTTCCCTCAACTACAAACTACGACTAATTCACTTTAAATTCCTCTAACACACCCCCCTGCAGATGCTTAGAATGGGGCTTTGACCTGACGCAGACTGTTGGACATGCAAACAACCGCAGACATTTCTTCACCTAGCGTTCCTATGCCTCCCTAAAATACTAGCTACTGTGATTGAGTCTATGATGTAATACATGAGGTCACCAGAGTCAAACCCGAATGCACACCAATTGTGGCCCTATTGGAACAAGTTAAAAGCACCCCTTCTAACATGTGTCGCCTTTCTGCCATGATGCTACTACTGGCCAAACGTCGAATTGCCATACAATAGCGCACCATCACGGCCCCCTCAGTAGACTCCAGGATACATGATATCACTCATGGCAAGAACAGCTATCAGCTGGCCATAGCGGGCACCGGGCATTTCCCTGGTGGGCCGCTAGGGTGGGGGACGGTTTTGGGCTCCTGGGGGGCCATTTTTGTTACCGGAGGTCAGCAATATTGCCCTCTGTAACAAAATCAGCCGAAACCAGCCCTCGCAAACTGCTTGGGTGCACTCACCTTCACCCAGGGGAGGCTGGCTAGGCACTGTTCCCAGTCCGGCCCTGCTATCAGCATTTTGGGGGCTAATGTCCCCAGCGTCCAGACCCAAAGAAACCTGGGCCCCTTTCACACACTGGGCAAAGGCACAGACTGTAGCTACACCAAATACAATCGAGGGTACCTTTAGCCAAGGGTTGTCGCCGCATCAGGCAATTAATCCTACTTAGTGAGATCAGCAACTACCCCATGTCAGCCGACACAGATTAGAAAACAGAACGCTTACTCATATTATATTGATGCTAGACGATCAAGTTGTGCCTACTTGCTTAATACTGTGTTGTCTTTTCATGTAATGTGCAAAATACCACAGTCTACTCCATAGTTCTAAAATGCTGTGACAAAATGTATGTTAACAACAACAAGGGACCCCAATTCAGTCAGCAGGGGACCTCGGGGAACATACTTTTTAGAACAACAGCGGTCCCATGCATGTAAGTATATACGAAACAATAAATATAGACAGAGTCACATCTATATTTGGAGCGACATATCCAGCCGGACAGAGGTCTTCAAATTTACTCAATGAACAAATGATTCATACAGAATACCTTCAACAATTCACTGGTGAACTTTAGTCGTAAAATTTGCAAAAATAAATACAGAGGAACAATGTCCATTTTGATTAATTAAATCTGACCAACAATAGTACGAGCTAATGACTGCCATTGGTCTCATAGCCCTCACCCTTTGATCAGGGTTGAGGTATAGTTTAATAAAACCAATCAGAAAAATTGTTCTAACATGGATACCCAAATATCTAATAGGATGAGTAATAGAGAAAGGCATGCTCATTTCGAGAGGCAAAACTAAGGGGGAGCTATTGAATAATGGTGCTTCCGATTTCAAATGGTTAGTTTTGTAACCCCTACATGAGCGAATCTCTTAATGCTGGAAAGTACGTGTTTTATTTGTGGCCAAAAGCAATATCATATCGTCTGCAAAAGTTTTATTTTCGTCGCACCGTTAAAATATTAGGATCTCTCAATAAAGAATTACGACACAAAAAAAAATATTAGGATCTTCTTGAAGTGCGTACACAAAGGGTTCAATAAATAGCGCAAAGAGGAGTGGCGACGTGAGACAACCAGGCCTAATCTTGTGCCCAGTAACACCATTCCCTTCTGTGTAGGAATTGATTATAATTTATGTAAATGTACATGTATTTATATAGCGCAAATCACCGACACGGTATCTAAGCGCTTGCTTAGGGAACCCGTACTGGTATTCCCCTGTGAGATACCCCGGCAGGTATCCACAAGGTGAAAGCCTGGCATCCCGCCGCGAGGGGCCGTAGTGGAGATTAAGCAAGCTATTGCCCAGAGTCGCAGAGTGTGACCCCGTGAGTCGAGTAGGCACCGGAGTGAGAATTGTCGAGTCCGTGGAATTTTTGAGCCCTTGACCCGCCGAGGCGGGGAATCGAACCCTGGTCCACGGCCGATCTCAGCTTCTGGGTCTGCCGCCTCTAACCACTGAGCCACACTTCTCCACTTCTAAGCCCACCATGAAAAGGGTGGCAGAGTGGCAACTAAGGGGCCCTAACACGGCCCACTAGTGTGCCTGGGGGTGCATGCAGGGGGGCACATGTTGTGCACTCCCAGTTCCTGCACGGTGGCAGTCTGCATGTTAGGCTCTTCTATGAGCCCAACTGACTGCCGCTGTCAAACCACCCCTGCCCCGAATGCCTGACCAGGATTACACTCATAATCCAGTGGGCAGGTGCACCACAGCTTTGGTGGTCCTCCAGTGGACGGTGCTGCCACCGCTGGAGGACCGCCAAACTTGTAGTAAGTCATTTAGCAAATAGTATTGGTTGAGATCAGTCTTGTGGGCAAAAAGCCGTTTTGCTCTTGATGGATCAATATTTGTACTAATGGGGAAAATCTACTTGTTCTTATTTTCGCAAAAAGATTATAGACACAGTTGAGTAGACTGATCGGACAATACAAGTTGGGGCTCTCCAGTGACTTGTCATTTAAAAAAAAAACTTACAATAACTGCCTTAGTGAGTGAGATAGGAGGGTCCTTTTTCTGCAATGATTTGATTGAGTAACCTTAAATTTACTCGGTTGATGAATAACTAATTTATGAACCTCGCAAGTAGATTACTGCTCCCGCAAGATTTCACAATGGGGGATGATTAAATTGCACTTTCCACTTCGGCTAGTGTAATGGGAGTGACAACTGTTAATTGTTGGTTAATTGATAAAACAGGCAGCTTAATAGCTTTCAAAAAGTTGTCGATGCTTTCAGACGCTTTTGTTTTGCAGAGTAAAGTGTTGATTATTGTTTAAGGAAGACATCTGCAATTAAATTTGGCCTTGTAATTACTTTACTTTCAGTTATTTCACAAATTGCTTTATTGGTATTGGTATTCTTTTTATGCATAACTAGCTTACCCGTCGCGCGTTGCTGCGATCTCAGAAGAAAGGAAATTCAAAGAAACTTGTTATGATAACATTCAATATACATTGTGTCATTTTTATTGAAACTTATTCATTTTAATGTAGAAAACATTTCAAAGTGTTGTTTTAATTCTATTTATTTATTCTAGTGCTTGTGGATACACAATATTTTTTGTTTTTCCGTCTGGTGGGTACACGAATAAATCAGAAGGTTTTCCGACGCATGAGCTGGCCACATACAGTTGTCCATGTGAGAAGCACGGATTCTCCAAATGGAGTCCACACACTTGCAGCGATTGTCCTTGTGCTTTGTTGATGGTCATTGCAAAAGTGAGTCGCACCGAAAACTGTAAAACGTTTGAATTCAAGTGGCATATCTGTTGGGATCATTGGAATACGTGGCAACAGTACATCTTCCCCCTTGAATTTCCCATTCAAAATTGTAGCTTCAATGACACTGTTAATCATCTTTTTTACCAAAAGTCTTGTACCATTGCAAAGTCGTGGTGGATTGATGTTTCGGAGAAGAATGATAGGGCACGCCAATTTTCAATGTCAAAATGTGCGGTGGCATACCGGGCAAATCCAGTGAATTCAAGAATTCCGTTGGGTAATTGACAACTTCGTCTTGATTCATCACAGTATCGATGGACTTATACGTTGTCGCTTCGCCTGGTAGTCCGTTTTAAATGCTGAAATTGATGGCATTTAGATCGTTGTTCGTAGCTGCTAATATAGCAGGTGCACTGAGCCACTGATGATTTTCGTAATTCCGCGCGATATTCGAAAGATTATAAGGGCCCTGTGGGGCCGATATTTTAAAAAAAATTATGTCAGAAACCTTCGCGTGAGTGTACTCAACAACTTCCCAAACTTTCATGGCGATTGGATGAATGGTGCAGTAATGCATTAAGGACAAACAGACAGACAGACATGCATTAATTTTTATATATATAGATTGACCATGCTAAATAATGACCAACATATTTACTTTCCTCATAACGTCTTTGAAAGTAAGGGGCAGACTTACAAGACCCCTTGCAACACTTTTACGCCGCCGTTGCATCACTTTTGTGATGCATCAGCGTTGTAAACAATGTGCCACGTTGCGACACATTTACAAAGTGACGCATCTAGGGAGATACGTCACGTTGTAAAGCTCTGTGTCACATTAGACCTGCGTCAGGTATATTGTATGCAGGGTGGGCGTTACGACTCAAGAAAGCCTCGTAAAATTGACGCAGTGAGTCACTTCTACGACGCCACTGCGTCAAAACCTTATGCCTGCTTGAAACAGGCGTATGGTTTTGACGCAGCACAATAGAAATAGGCATTCCTGAACATTGCAGGAGTTGCATCATGCTTGCGACATGACTCCAGCAATGTGGTGCGTTTATGCCAACAAATGCGTGACACATCTGCCAATCCTTTTAAATGCAACACATCCATTGTGGCGCAAGGTTTTTTTTGCATGATGCAATTAAACTGATGCATCTCTGCTAAAATGCAGAGATCTGTCAGTTTCTTGTAAATCTGCCCCTAAGTTCTTTGATTTACCACATCAGCAGCTGCAAAAATATAAATCATGCACGTTCTGCTTAGTTTGATTTAACTTTAATCTAGCTATATGTGTATTTGATGCAGTAAAGGTTAGGGCTGTGATATCTAGAGCAAATTGTAATTGGGTAACTATTGCTTTCTTTTGCTTTATAATCTGCATTTTAAATAAAATGTCTTTACCTCAGATGAAAGCTTTCAGCGCTCCCCATACAAAAAGGAGGAAACTGTGCCAATATTTCTCTCTAGAAACTCATCTAATGCAGTGTGCAGATTTGCAATCCAATTCACATTAGTTAACAGAAAACTCTTAAGGCTCCATCGAGGGTGCATCTTAACAGAATCTTCTATTATCAGTACAATAGTGGCCACCGAGTGGTAAGAAAAGTGATTGATCCTCCTTCCCTGACACAATGAATGAAATATAAAAAATTAGTGAAGCTGAGTTGAAGTGCTTTGAAAAGCAAGTATGTGATTTATCCTGTGGATTATTGGCAGGCAGTGGATTTATTAATGCAAGATCAAGTTTTTGCAGTTTAAAAAAATCAAGCTTATTTTGGCTTAGTGTGCTGTTTATTAGCTCGAGAGCATTCAAGCATGACATTTTGGATAATGCTGAAGTCCCCTCCGAGCACGAATGGACCCCACAAACCCATGGCAAGCTTTTCTACTTCTTCTAGGACTGTAAAAGTATCTTCAATAAAGTCCTAATAGTTTATAAACTTAACAAGATGGTGCTGTATCAGAACATTTGCCCAGATCCATCTCATCTCTGGATCCCTTATCACCTGCTGCACTTCACACTGAAGCTCTTTAGAAATGTATATGGCCACCCCTCTGACCACTACATTGGCTGACGCAAAAAAACATATTGGAGATAAAGCTTAGAATATTTAACAGGGGCAAAGAAGATTTAAGGTGGGTTTCCTGAAAAAAGTGACATTCACACTGAGGCCCCCATTAGGATGCAGGCAGACTTTGCCCGCCCGCCATCCTCGCGGAGAACAGGACCGCCCGCGAGCTGTGCGGTGGTCCCGCCTAGCATATTATGATGCGCCCGCCACATTGTGGCGGGCGGTTTTCACACCAGCCCCCACCGCAATGCTACAAATGCTTGTGATGCATTTGCATACACAAAGCGGCAGGCACCGCGTGGTGCCTGCCGCATTGCGTATGCAAATGCAGGGGGGTACCACAGGTACCCCCCATGTCCCCCCCCCCGAACCTTCCGCCCCCAAAGTGAAGACCGCATGCCTTTCTGTGGCGGCAATGCATCTGATCCTGGCCATCCTAATATGGCTGGTGGTGTCTGGTGTCCCCCCGGCCATTGTAATATGGCGGGGGGAAATGGGTGGCGGCTGGTGACGGATGTCGGGTGGATCGCGACCGCCTGAATGTCGGTGGTGACCCGCCCGACATCCTAATGGGCCCCTAAATGTTCTTAACCAAGCCAATATTGACATGTACCTAATTATATTATTGAGCATATTAACATTACAAGAGGCCACATTTATGAGTGTAGTAACCACGATTTCCTTATATTCTTGGGCTGTAACCCGGGTAAACCTAAGACAGAAATGTACATTCATCTATGGAGGACATGGAACCTTGCTGGTAAGCTTCTAATTCATACCTGTCAGGGATGCTGTGCTAGGACCTTTCTAGTTTTTATTTGCAGGAGTGTCAGGGAAGTTTGATAAATTGTATAGTCATGGATATCTTATCTTCTCAGACAGGTAGAAGTGAATTTCCCTTGGTGGAAAGTTATATTAATATTTAGTCTCAGGGTTCCCAGCAAACAAGTTATAGCCCATGTGTTAGATACGCCTTTCTAAGTGTAACCATGCCAAATGAGAAGTATATATTGAAAAATATTTTTTATTAAAAATCGACAATTGTTGCACTTAAAAAACACAACAAAATTGTTTACAATCACACTGAAGTCAAATTCATATACCATAAAATCATATATTTTACAAACACATGAAAAAACCATGTTTCACTGAAGAGGTGATTACAAGAATATTTATACCTGATTCCAATACTATATAAAATAAAAAACATATACCTAAATTGTGTGAACCAACAAACATTTAACAGAGAGACAAATACAGACAGTACATTTTGTCATTTAGTAACACATTCGGGTTCAACAGTTTAATTGCTAATCCTAGATACAATCTATTGTTCTTATCTGTAGGATAAGCTATTCCCACGGATTGTGTTGAGTGCAGCGTCTATCTTCTCAGACTACATCTCTATTAAGTTGTTGATTTCTTATCCTCTCAGGCTGCATCTCTATTAAGCCTGAAGTAACCTCATTTATTTTTAGAAAACTAGAGAATTGTTCACTTATGTAAAAGCTATTGAGTGTTGCTAACCAAATGTCAGCCACTAATAGTCAGGGGTGGGCGGAGCTCACGGAGTTTCACTCAGTGGAATTCTGTGGAGTAATCAAAAAACTCCATGGAATTCTGCGGAGTTCCACAGGCTGGCGGAGTTCCTTTAAAACCGGACATGTAGGACCACCCCTGTCATTTTGTAAATAAGGGTGAACATTCATGCCACTTTCTAAAGACTGAGGGGCCTATTCCAATCTCGTCAGAAAGCCTCTGACCGAGATCGTCAGTTTCAATTCCTAATAACAATATAGGTGGTCGGAAATTAAACCGGCTGGTCATTCAGGCTGGATTCCGATGGGCTCAAAGAGCCCGTCCGCCTGTCAGAGGCCGGCCCTTAATCCCAATAAATAGCGTTTCTGGGAATGGGATTACGATGCTCGGTTTCAGACAAACTTTCCATGCCGGGCTTTCTGACATGGAAAGCCCTTCGGAAAGCGAGCTTGGGGGCTCTTAACAGTGCCCCTTCTCTTTGCAGCCTCCAGTTAGGGGAAGAGGGGCCTCCTATGATGCCCCCCTTCTGATCCCTGTACTGTGTGGCAGGTACCCTGAGGTGCAGGGATAAACACAACCTCCCATTTCCCTACGGGAGCTTGTGCTACTGCTGGTTTACGGCCATAGGACAAGCTCCTATAGGGAAATGTGAGAGTGCGACTGCACCATGTCTGGTCGCATCATAATTAGATGGTAGAAAGGCCTACCGGAGGTCTGCCGGTCCCAATTCCACGATGATGTCAGTCGGAGGCAACTTCGACTGACATCATAATCAGGCCCTAAGCATGTCATGACTGAATTGTAAGAGCAGGATCTGAACTGCTTATCCCACATTAACTTTTATGTGTGTGAGGGTTACCCAGCAACTCCGAGCTGCAGATAGTGGGAAGTGAGGCTGAAGTCTGTGCACAAACTGAGAAAGTGCAGTGTGATATCAGTCAGCTGTGTAACCAGTATTAGAGATCTCATTCTACTGTGTTTTTTAAGGAAGCATAGTCATTCTACTGCAGGGTTATTATCTTGAGAACAAAAATCTTTAGAGGGTGTTTCTGTGGGGACCCCGCTCTTCTGAGCTAAAAGTAAAACTAGTGTAGAAGCTGTTCCCATAAGTAATGGCCTTTCCTATTTAAGACCAAAAAAATATTTCATTCTCAAGTCATTCTTTCATTCACAACTGCAAGCTCATTGAGGGATGGAGAGAGGGGGGGAGCATCCCCCTGAGCCACTTCATGATGCATGCAATGTATTAGGGCCTGGGGGTCTACAACTTGCCAGTTGCTGGCCAGTTGTGTTCCTACTGAGCACATGCCTCAGATTAACACCACTCCGGCAGTTGTTGACACAGTTTTTTTAAAGTGGAGTGCCAAAAACTCTGTGAACTCCAATGGCAGAGCAGAGTTCACTGGCTACTCTTACTAATAGTCGAAAGTATCCCAATATGACTTTTCTACTTTTTGGTTGCTTGATTGAACCCTCCTTCTTCACGTGCCATCCTTTCCTGTGAGTCCTCCCTGAGCCCAACCTGTCTTGTCTCTTTAATAAATCACACCCCAGTCCCCCTTGTGACACCACATATATGCATTAACTATTACTTGACCTATCTGTGGCTTTCAACACTGTCCCTCGCGAGAGACTTCTTGATAGATTGAGGCACTTGGGCATAGGCTGGACGGCTCTGGTCTGGATAACCTCTTTCCTGGAAGACAGATATCAGGAAGTCTGGATACCTCCTTTATCATCTCCTATGCCTGGCATGAAGGTAGCAGCACCCTAGGGCTCCATACTTACCCCCTCTCTCTACAATCTAAATATGTCTCCCTTTGCATTATTAGTTGAGGATTACGGTGTCAAGATTATATCCTAAACTGACGATACTCAACTGATTTTCATCTGTAAAAAAGGCGTCGATTTTGGCGGTGACAATATCAGATCCTGTCTCATGAAGGGGTTTCATTGGCTTAACTTTAATCAGTTGAAATGCAATCCAGATAAATCAGAGATTGTCTTCTTTGGCCAGCCAACAGTGAGCAACTGGAGTGTATGGTGGCTGGAGGAGCTATCTCCCCCCTTTCAGCACAAGTGCTGGCCTTAAATCTGGGTATCTTCATAATTCTTTGACTGCTAAACCAGACCTGCTTGAGCTCCTGATTTCCTGAACATGTAGATCATAGATTTAAATTCTTTACACCTACACGGAGTTGTCTACAAACATTTGTGAGAAGATCTGAAGGAAGTAGTTATCCGAAGTTTGAAAAGGCTTTGCTTGTAACTCTTTGGTAAGTATTTTTACTTTAATGCGATAGTCCCTGAAATTGACCAGAAAAGTTTGGGGATATTTTGGGTTGGGTGTCAAGTAACCAGGAACTTTATGGGCATGCATAATATTAGGTTACTCATCTTTTGATGACTTCTCAGGGATAACATATGTCTTCACTAAATCTGTTGTTAGATTTACAATATTATGAACAGTGTGATGACCTTCAGGTATGCCCAAAAACAGTAGAATTGATTGATATGATCCATTCTCCATTTCTTCCAATTTAGCCTTAATGTCGATTGTGTCAGATGTGGATTTTATTGTTAGATTATCGAGATGCTTAAAGCTGCCTTTGAGCACAGATATCCTTTTCACTGCTTGCCCACGTGATCCTTTACAGCATTTAGTTGTTCAGTGAATTTCTTTTGGGGCATTTCTTATTTCTTGAATCTTTCAGTAAATCTGCAGTAATATCTGGACTACCAATGAAAAAGGGAGCATTGAGGCAAAAGAAGCAGCGTGAATGTATTTAAGTAATGAAGTTGATGTGTCTGACTTTGCCTAAGAGGCAAGTAATATTTACAAATTAGAGTTCTCAGCATAGACAGTCTCTGACTTTGTGATGTTGAGGTCTAAGCCTTGTGGCTCTTGAACACCACTAAAATTGGCTGAAAAACTGTTAGGTACTGTGATTTTATTTTGTGATAAACAGAGAAAACGACAATAGACATTGGTCACATAAAATGGTAACGGCATATGTTCTGAGCAAAATAGCCTTACAGGCTGCAGAAAAAATTGATATATTGATTTAGAAAGTGGGGCTGGTGGCAATTGGGTAGGAGGTGTATCTTGTAAACTTGTCTGTTGTGATATAAAGGCTAGATGCTCCACTTGCAGCTCCTGCACTACTGGTGGTAGGGACGAAAAGCTTTCTCTCGCCGCTGAACACACTACACTGTTGTTATAATTTTCAAGCCTTACATTGTCTGGCTCTCCTGAACGTCTGACAATTGCTGTGTCAGCCTCTGTGCGGAGGAAGGAACCTTGTGAGTAGTTACATTTGCAAGTGTCTCTGGCAGCTTCCAGATAATCTGACTGCCTGCAGACCCTTCAATAAAATGTGATGGAATTTGGCCTGAAAATATTTTGGAAGTTCTAGATTGGGTAGATCTTTAGCTGTTGTGGTCATTATGGCCATACCCATACCGTGCTATGGCCCAGTAAAAGCAGAAAATCTATAAGGATAAAACAAAGATGAACACACACAAGGGCTTGAGGTGTAGCAGCTTCATTGCCAAAGAATTTTAGTTGAGACTATTCACAGCAAGACTGCAGATAGATATGATTACCAGATAGAAAGACAGCCTCTATATACAATTTGTGAAGCCTTCAAGCATGTTAATTATTAACATCTGCACCAAGGTATATGTATAAAGTACACTAATACCCTACCCATGTAATGGTCTTACTTGGAAATGTCAAAACAAGGCTTCAAGTATCTGAAAGAACATATTTGAATAAGTATACTAGGAAAGACACTGTGGCACAACACAAATTAGTATACGTGTTTACTCAGACGTCATTTAGAGCTGAACACATAGTCATGCTCTGTCTTGAGGCAACCACCCACAGCTCCTCCTGAGGAAACCACCCATGGCTCCTCTTCCGCCCCTGAGATTCTTGTGATCTTTCATAGACTGGACAGTCCCCCTTAGGCACCTATATTAAAAGCACCTTCACACCTCACCCAAGCACCCCTAATGGATCCCATTGTGCAATCTTTAGATATCAGGAAAACAACATACAATGATTGAATTTGGCTCAGTGCATCATGCACTTCCTACCTGATCATCTGACCAGTAATGCCTTTGTGTGTGTTCTTCCGTGGCAAAACAACCTGATGGCTCAAAAGGAAGCCGTCGGTGTCTGATGTCACAGGCTTGTCAACAGGAGCCCTGTTGCCTGGGTTCTGCAGGAAACAAAGTTCAATCAGCTGATGCGCTCATCGAGATGTGAAGGTTCCCTAAGAGTCCTGGGACTGCAGTACAACAAACCACTGCAGAAATAGTACAGTTCCCAAAAGAGTCACTGCACCATCCTGTAAAAGCAGAAAATCTGTAAGTAAAACTAAGATGAACACACACAAGGTTTTGAAGAGTGGCACCTTAATTGACAATAACCTGCAGTTGGGACTATTCTCAGCAAGACTGCAGAGAGATCTCATTACAAGGTAGAAATACAGCCTTTCTATACAATTTGTGAAGCCTTGAAGCATGTTAATTATTAACATCTGCACCATGGAGTGATAATCTCTTGAATATTTCCATGTAAGTCGACGTACACATTTGCTTTACACTCGCTTGCAATGACTCACATGGTCATGCCAACATCTGCCAATTTTCTACGCCCCTGCTTCAAGCCTGCTATCTTGTCTTTATCAAACATGCATTGTTTAATCTGGTCAGCAGATGTTCGTTCTTTCAGCTCCCCATTCACAATTCCCTCACATGATAATTTGCCAAGAGCAAACAATGTATCAAAGCAGGAGCAGAACAGTTTGACATGATCGAGTTGAAAGAGCTATTTCTAAGAAGCAACTCACTGACCTGACTTTTTTACCCAAGTGAGGGTTAGTGAGCCATTTCTCAGAATTAAAAACCACTTGGATGCTAAGGCTATTTTAGATCTTTAATGCAATTTCCATTGAAATGAATGGGCACTCCATGATGAGTTACCCTTGTCATTAGCATCCAAGTACACAGATCTGCAACTGCCGCGTACACAGTACATTTTCAATCTATATGTTTCTTGCTGTATTTCAGACAGTTTATTTTAACTATTTGTGCAACATGGACCTCTACCTAATAAGTGAGCACATGTTATTTCTCAGCAGGTGAAACCCCAAAAATTAATGCAAAACTATGGTTCACTTTAATGTATTAATTCACCAAATAAGCTAATTAAGTTTACATCTTTCACAGTCCCTTTCTTGCCTTTGCAGAATGTCAATTTTTTAGTAGTGCTTCTCAGAGTGAGTAGGACATCATTACGTTTCTGCACTGTGTTCTACTGAGGGGATCCTCCCTATCTTTTGCAGGATGAGTGGGTACTATCTCACTCAGGAGGTTGTTGCTACCTATGACAAGACATGAGGGAGTATGTGAGAATCTACTGCACTTAGGAATGGTGCCTAGTTCACCCCTCTAAATCAGTCTACCTCCCGTTCCTCAAATTCCTTAGGACTTGTTCCTTGCTTTGAATTGATGCAGCAGTGCCAGTTGGAATCAGTCTGTCCAGACTTGTATACTCCACCCACTTAGTTCATGTGAGTCGCAAAATGTAGTCAGCCCTAGTCGTTGTACTCATTATGCTTATTGGACTTGTTAAGCTTCAGAAGGCCTGCTACTGTGCTTTAAGTATGTAGTTTAGGACAAATAAGAAAGCAACTTGTTTTGACTTACTTGCAGCATGGGTATGGTACAGGTTACAGCTCCCTGTCATCTGATTTCATCTACCTGCACCAATGCCCTGGTTAGTCAACCCACTGACATGCAAACTGTCCATTCCACTCCACCATGCTGCAAAGGACCCAGATGGTTAACTGCTTTCCTCTTTACCACAGTTGTAACATCACCCAAACTTGCCTGCTCAACAACCGAGAACACTTTCTATTCTCACCATTCCAGCCCATCCTGGAGCGGCAGCATATCGGGCGTGTACCTTATTCTAAGGAACCATTGATTTTAATCCAAACTGTTGGGGTAGCATATAAGTCCATGACCACTTTTGAAAACGATTCCCCTATCTTGTGACGATGTAATAATGCTTCCAGGTAGGACCATGTTACCTTGTCAAAGGCCTTTTCGACATCTAATCCAATTGCACTGGAAGCAGGAGATTGGGGAGAGAGCCCCTTTCAATTATGTGACAAAAAGTAAGGCTATTGTCACTAGCTAATATACCTTTAATGAAACTAGATTGAGAAGGATGGATCAATTTAGTTATATAAGGTTCTATACGCGCAGCGAGGCTCTTGGTGTATATTTTTGACTCCATCTTAATCAATGATGTGGGTCTGAAAGTTTTAGGGGGTGAGAGATCTTTCCTTTCTTTGGGGATAAAACAATTGTACCTTCAGCAGCTATACCAGAGAGCACTCTGGTTAAGGCTAAATGATTTAGCACCACGTCCAAGGGCGTGATCAGTGTATAGGCAAAGTTTTTATAGAAGCTAATAGGAAAGCCGTCAGAGCTAGGAACTTTACCATTTGGGATGAGCTTAACTTATAGATGCTCACACAACCACTACCAGACCTACACAGGCATTGACACACCCTCTCACAGACCAATGCAGGCACTCACACACACTCACATACGCACATAGGCATTAACACACCCAATCACAGTTCTATGCTGGCACTTTCATACCCTCTCAGATTCCCACATAAACAGTCACACACTGCCACTCATAGACGTATGCAACCACTCATAGACCCACTCACAGACCCATGGAGAAACTCAAATACCCATGCACAGACCTACTCAGGCATTCACATACCTACTGACAGACCCACACTGCCACTCACAAACTGACTCACAGACTCACACAGGCACTCTTATACTCACCTACTCAAAGGTCCACACAGCCACTCACACACCCATACAGGCAGTCCCACACCCATCCCACGGACCCACACTGCCACTCATACACCTACTTACAGACCCATGAAGGCACTGGCTCACTCATACACAGACCAACTCAGTCTCTCACAGACCCAGGCACAGACCCATGCAGGTACTCATACACCCATTCACAGACTCATTCTACACCGAGAGAGCTACTCACCATCCACATAGGCACTCACCCACCAACTTACCCACACAACCACTCACACGCTCACTCACATACACACACATGCACTCCCATACCCACTGACAGAACCACACAGGCATTCACAGCAATTCACAGACCACTGGCAGCACAATGGAGGCACTCATACACCCACTAAGAAATCCATGCAGGCACTGACAAACCTACTCACACACCCAGACAGGTACTCACAGACTAACTCACAGATCTATGCAGGTACTCATACACCCACTCACAGACCCATACATTCACTTACAAATCCACTCACAGACCCACAGAGGCACTCTCATAACTATGCACAAACCAACACAGGTACTTGCACATCCACTCATTGATTCTTGATAGCACTTTCACTCCTACTCTGAGTCCCACATAGTCAGGCAGACACCTATTCACAGACTCACAGACCCACTCATTCACTCATAGACCTACTCACAGACCTATACAGACATTCATAGAGACACTCACATCCCCATGCATGTACTCACATACCTACTAATTGACCCATGCATCCATTTTCACACCCACTTACAAGCCCACACAGTCACTCCCACACACACTCACAGAGCTATGCAGGCACTAACTGACCCATTCACAGAGCCACAAAGAAATTCACACACCCACTACACCCCCCAAAAACTATTCATATACCCATTCATAGGCTCACTGAGACATTCACACACCTGTTCAGAGACTCACTGATACACTCCCACATGCTCTCATTGACCCACGCAGACACTTACATACCCACTCACAGACTCACACACCCACTCATAGACCCACGCAGATTCTCACACACCCACTCAGAGACTCACTCACCCACCCACTCATAGACCACACAAACACTCTCACACCCACTCACAGAATCACACAGGCACCCACAACCCCACTGAGAGAGCCACACAGGCACTAATACATACACTCGCATATCCATGCAGGCACTAACAAATCCACTCACAAATGCACACAGGAACTCAGAGACCCACTCACAGATCCATGCTGCTTCTCAAACACCCACTCATAAACCCATGCATCCACTTACACACCCACTTGCAGACACTCACAGGCACTTGCTCACCCACTCACACACCTGTGCAGGCACTCACAGACCAAATCACTGATCTAAATAGGCAGCCACATGCCCACTAACAGATCAACACAGGCACTCACAGACTCACACAGGTACTCATACACCTTCTCACAGATCTACACAACAGCCATACATACACTCACAAACGTGTTCAAGTGAATCCTAAATGTGCTGCTTTGTATTGAATGTGTGTTTTCGTTATATGGATCTGAGACAGATCCGCAGAATGAAGAAACATTTCAAAAAAAGGATTTAAAAATAGGATGAACCAATGTATAGGAAAAAGGAGGCTCTAAAAAGAGCCTTTGTGTTTATGGTGAGCAAATAATAACTACACAAAAGAGAGGATACAGTCTTTCAAGTTGTTCAGGAACAACCTGTTGCTCTTTTCGATGAAATGAACTACTATATATAAAAATATATATATATATATTATTTAAAAGCAGCATTTGGAGCCAAAACCAATGTGAAGGCATTTGATAAAGACAATTACTGTCGAAATGCTTCATGCCACATTTCCTGCAATAAAGAGTCTTCTTGATGCCCCCGCTGTGTCCCTCCGATTGCTGTCCAGTGAAAAGGTTGAATATTGGGTATATTTGTGTGCTAGCCCCTGGCGTGCTGAGGTGACCCGTCCAACCAGTGTCCGGAGATTCAAGGGCA
This sequence comes from Lissotriton helveticus, assembly GCF_964261635.1. Taxonomy (NCBI): domain Eukaryota; kingdom Metazoa; phylum Chordata; class Amphibia; order Caudata; family Salamandridae; genus Lissotriton; species Lissotriton helveticus. The sequence goes on along the minus strand of NC_136069.1, from coordinate 1,052,947,411 downwards.
ACACAGAAAGGTGAATCCAAGGTGTTGGATTTCTCTGTGACCGCCGCAACCAGGGATTGCTAAAGGCTGCTGTGAATGTGTAGTTCGCGACTTCACGGAGAGATGCAATCATTGTATTACTATCTCCGGGTCAGCAAGACTTAGGCTGATGTGGCTGGATGTCTGGAGGCAAAGGAGGATGAATTTTGAAGTGACATCGGATTTGCATCTACATGCGCAAAGGCAATGCTTTTAATTTTCTAATAATCAGCACTCACTACCAGAATATTTGGACCGAAATGAGACACTTACCTGGCAGGCCATCATGGTGCTTGCTGGGATTTGAAGTTCACCAATATGGGCTTCAACAATGCTCCAATCAGAAGTCGGCCCAGCTGAACCACAACCAATGGGTTAACAGCATAACTATTTAAAAGCAGTGTTTGGAGCCAAAAACCAATGTGAAGGCTTTGATAAAGACAATTACTGTGGAAATGCGTCATTCCACATTTCCTGCAATAAAGAGTCTTCTTGATGCCCCCTCTGTTTCCCTCCGATTGCTTCCTAGTGAAGAGGTTGAATATTGGATATATTTGCGCACTAGCGCTTGGCGTGCTGAGGTGACCCTTCTAATCAGTGTCCGGAGATTCAAGGGCAACAAAGAAAGGTGACTCCAAGGTGTTGGATTTCTCCATGCGCGTTGCATCCAGGGATTGCTAAAGGCTGCTGTGAATGTAGAGTTTGTGACTTCACGGAGAGATGGAATCATGGTATTACTATTACCTGCTCAGCGAGACTTGGGCTGATGTGGCTGGATGTCTGGGGGCAAAGGAGGATGAATTTTGCAGGGACAACGGATTTGCATCTACATGTGCACAGGCAATGCTTTTAATTTTCTAATAATCAGCACTCACAACAAGAATATTGGGACCAAAATGAGACACTTACCTGGCAGGCCGTCATGGTGCTTTCTAGGATTTGAAGTTCACCAATGTGGGCTTCAACAATGCTCCAATCAGAAGTCGGCCCAGCTGAACCACAAACAATGGGTTAACAGCTAAACTATTTAAAAACAGAGTTTGGAGCCAAAACCAATGTGAAGGCATTTGATAGAGACAATTACTGTCAAAACGCGTCATGCCACATTTCCTGTAATAAAGAGTCTTCTTGATGCCCCCGCTGTGTCCTTCCGATTGCTTCCTAGTGAAGAGGTTGAATATTGGATATATATATATATATATATATATATATATATATATATATATATATATATATATATATATATATATATATATACACATATATATATTCACTGAAAAAAACATAGGTTTCAGCCACGTTATAGTTAGGAATTAGAATTTAAAAAACCTTAGAAATTCACTGAAAAAAACCATAAGGTTTCAGCCACATTATAGTTAGGAATTAGCATTTAAAAAACCTTAGAAATTCACTGAAAAAACCATAGGTTTCACACATGTTAAAGTTAGCTGAACATTTCACACATACAAAACCATTAAAATTCCCCTGTTATATTTAGTTCAACTAACTATAACTCACGCGCCCGCAATGCACTGCTGATGACGTCACATATTACATCACTCATGACATGGTCAGTGACATCACTCATGACATCACTGATGACATCTCAAATGACATCACTGATGACATCATCCTTGTGAAAGAGTGGCAGACCTCCTCTCAGCGTAATATAACCCTTGATACACACATTCAAAAATTGAAACTACAATTTACAAAAAAATTGAAATACCAATACCAGTTACAACAACCTACTCAGTAATTCCACTATCTACATACACATCCACTCATTCACCAACAGTTCTATATAGTCGCTTACTGGAGGTACCTGGTGGGCTAGTTGGCCCCCAGGGACCCCCACAATTCAAGGGGAAATACTTCCCCCTCTGCAAATGCGCCAGGGGGCGTGTTTTCAGAGTGGTGCAGGGAGGGGGCGGGGCTTGAGATGACAGATTGCACCGCTCTGCAAACGTGTCCCCTGGTGCGTTTGCAGAGGCGGAACTAATCCCCCTTGCATACTGGTGGTCCCTGGGGGCCAACTAGCCCAGCAGGAACCTCCAGTATGTGCCAGGGGGCTGCGTTGCATAGAGGTGTTCTGAGGCCATGCCCCTTTTTACACCTCTCTGCAACGCAGCCCCTGGTGCGTTTGCAGAGGGGGGAACTAACACCCTTGAATATTGGGGGTCCCTGGGGGCCAAGTAGCCCACCAGGAACATCCTGTATGCGCCAGGGGGCTGCGTTGCAGAGCGGTGTAAAAAGGGGCATGGCCTCTTTACATGTCTCTGCAAGGCAGCCCCCTAGCATATACTGGAGGTTCTTGGTGGGCTACTCGGCCCCCAGGGACCCCCAGTATTCCAGGGGAATTATTTCCCCCTCTGCAAACACGCCAGGGGGCGCATTTGCAGAGTGGTGCCTTAATGGTTTTTTTGGGACCGGCAGGGTACGCATACCCTGCGCGTATCCCGGGATTTAAAAAAAGAAAAAAGTTTGGGGGGCCTTGGGGGTCCTTGTGGGACCCCCTGAGCAGGCCTAGGGTGTCAGGAACCTCCAGTATGCGCCAGGGGGCTGCCTTGCAGAGAGGTGTAAAAAGGGGCGTGGCCTCTTTACACGTCTCTGTAAGGCATCCCCCTAGCGCATACTGGAGGTTCCTGGTGGGCTACTTGGCCCCCAGGGACCCCCAGTATTCAAGGGGAATTATTTCCCCCTCTGCAAACGCGCCAGGGGGCGCGTTTGCAGAGTGGTGCCTTAATGTTTTTTGGGGGGGATCGGCAGGGTACGCGTACCCTGCAAGTATCCCGGGATTTAAAAAAAAATATATATATTTTTTGGGCCTTGGGGGTCCTTGTGGGACCCGCTGAGCAGGCCTATGGGGCCAAAGACTTTCATCTCTTTTCTTACAAGCACGCCACTGACGAAGGGAGTAGTCCCGAAACATGTTTGGCGTTTGATTTCAAAGAAGATGTCGGATTGTGACCCTGTTTGCAAGCTGCCATTAAAATTAAGTTGAAGCAGAAAAATGACTTTTTGTGGCTTTTCTCGAATGGGTTCCTGTATTGGATGGATTTAAGACGGCCGTCCCGGTCGTGAGAAAAGCCCACTGCAGCTGCGGGTCCCTGCTGATACCAACAGGTCTCAGCACGAGGGAATGAAGGATCTGGCACTCTGCAGGGGGATGCCAGTGACGCTTCCTGATGGCAGCCACAAAGCGGGGCAGGTGTCCGCCCAAACTTTTCTTTGACCCACTTGGGATTAACTTTGTTATTTAGAGACATGAAGGACACCCACTGGGAGATTATCTAGTAACGCACTGCATACCCCACAAGGCCACAGTGGTGGCCACGCCCATCAGGGCAGGAATATAATTTTGATCGCGTGCGAGAAATAAAGACTTTCATCTCTTTTCTTACAAGCACGCCGCAGACGAAGGGAGTAGTCCCGAAACGCGTTTGGCGTTTGATTTCAAAGCAGATGTTAGATTGTAACCCTGTTTACAAGCTGGCATTAAAATTAAGTTGAAGCAGAAAAAAGGAATTCTTGGGGCTTTTCTCAAATGGGTTCCTGTATTGGATGGATTTAAGACGGCCGTCCCAGTCGTGAGAAAAGCCCACTGCAGCTGCAGGTCCCTGCTGATGCCAACAGGTCTCAGCACGAGGGAATGAAGGATCAGGCACTCTGCAGGGGGACACCAGTGACGCTTCCTGATGGCAGCCACAAAGCGGGGCAGGTGTCCGCCCGAACCTTTCTTTGACCCACTTGGGATTAACTTTGTTATTTAGAGACATGAAGGACACCCACTGGGGGATTATCAAGTAATGCACTGCATACCCCATAAGGCAACAGTGGTGGCCGCTCCCATCAGGGCAGGGATATCATTTTGATCGAGTGCGCGAACTAAACACTTTCATCTCTTTTCTTACAAGCTCGCCGCAGACGAAGGGAGTAGTCCTGAAACGCATTTGGCGTTTTATTTCAAAGCAGATGTCGGATTGTGACTGTTTGCAAGCTGCCAGTAAAATTAAGTTGAAGCAGAAAAAGGACGTCTTGTGCCTTTTCTCGAATGGGTTCCTGTATTGGATGGATATATATATATATAAATGTATATATATATATATATATATATATATATATATATATATATATATATATATATATATATATATATATATATATATATATATATATATATATATATATATATATATTACCTACTGGCAGTCGCCAGTAGATAGTTATAGTTAGGACCTATTACCCATAGGAAATCCGCAACATTCTATTTGGAATAACTCTGGTGCCGGTTGACGAATCTTTGTGGAGTTTTCCAAACCTTTGGCCAGCTCTGGTACGCTCCTATCCGAAAAAGTCTCGGGATGATTCATCAAGCGGGGGCTGAGAAAAAAGAGGGGTCCCAAAACGTGTTTTCCCCGTGCAATTTCCCATAGGGCCTTTAGCCGGAGCTAGAGCCCGAAACGCTGAACGGAATTACACCAAATTTGGCAAAGAGGTAGTCCTTGGTTCAGACTCGTGCCTTTTGCTTATTTGGTGTAAATCCTTTCAGCAGTTCCTGAGAAAATTACAGTTCCGCACCCTGCGTGCACCGTGAGTGCACCATAAGCACACCCTCCCGATCACGCGCTGAATGCTAATTGACTGTTAAGTGGTTGTCAACATTCGAAACTAGAAACTGTTGGCAGCCATTTCATGCCTTGGTAAAAGCAAGGCTGAAGAAGTCTGTGAAATATGTGTGCAAAATGCAAAAAGGGTGCAGGGTAGACACATCGTGACCCCTTAGGCCTGCTTAAGGCCCAAAATTTGTGTTATTTTATTTTTTTTAAATCGCGGGATGCGCGCAGGATCCGCGCATTTCGCTGCTGAAAAAAAACCGAAGCGCTTTAAAGGTTATTAGCCCCGGGGGGGGCAAATCCCGGGGGCATTTAAAAAAAATTGTGTGGGGCGGTCCCAACCCCCCCACACTGCCCCGGGGATTGCCACACCCGGGACTGTAACTTAATATATGCTTGGGGGGCTCACAGAGCCCTTCACAGCCCCAGGGACTGCCACCCCTGGGGGCTTCGTTAAAATGGATGGGGGGCTCTGAGGCCCCCCAGCCCTGGGGACCACCACCCCCGGAGTTTCAAAACATTAATTGAGGGGGGCTCTGAGGCCCCCAGCCCCAGGGACCGCCACCCCAGAGGCTTTTTGAAATTGTGGGAGGGGGGGCCACATGGCCCCCCTCCTGGAGCCCAAGATGACCCTGGGGACCGCCACCCCCTAGGGCCAGCTCCTGCAGTGTCCCGGGGTGCCCACCCCCCGGGACACTGCTGTTTGCAATGGCAGGGCGGAAGCCTCGCGGGTCCCACCCTGTCATTGCAAACTGCTTTCCTATTTGGAAGAGAGAGCAGGTCCCTTGATCCCGAAGGATCCAGGGAGCCGGCTGGGAACATGAGGGCATTGGGGCTCTGCCTACGGTCCCAAACATTTTTATAAACCCCCGGGGATGGGGTCCCAGGGGATAATAAGAATTAGTGATAGGGGCTATTTTTTTATGGTAAAATTAGGAGTCGGGCACCCAGCGGCTCAGTGCGGCCCCTGGTGTGCACGCGTTGGTTAGCATGGCTGCTAACCCGTAGGGTGCGCAACTCCAGCACGAATCCAAGCCAAAAAAAAAAAATGGTCAGATATACATCAAGCTTATGTGTTTAGTTGTCAGATTGCTCTAAAAAGAGCCATTTACCCCTCGCGAAATCATAACCAGGCAACCACTGTCCCCCCACCGCGACGGGATTACGCAAGAAAATTACATCTTACCCAGGGGCGTGGTGGATTCCCCGGGCCTCACCCCTGTGATCCAATCACTTCTCACCATTCCCTTTTACATCTTGGTGTCTGGCAGGGGCAGGGACTAGTGGATCCAAAGAGTGGGGGCTCAAACTTGTCCAGTCGTTTTTCCCCTGTGAGTTCTTTGGAGGTGATCAATCGACTAGACAACTTGAATGATGCTCAAGATGTGACTGTTGGCATCACATCCAAAGATAACACCTGTAGACTCCTTAGTTGGAATATTGCTGGAATCAGAGCTAAAGTGCAAGATGAGAACTGGTTGGCCTTCATCAAACTGTACGATGGCATAGCATTTCAAGAAACTTGGGACACATTAGATACTTTTATCTTGGATGGCTATGCTCATTTTAGTATCCCAGCTACTCCAGGACTGACAGGCAGAGCGAAGGGAGGTTTGGCTCTGCTAGTATCATTGAACATGAATGGAGTGTTAAAACAGTTGAACTCAGGGTCCCAAAATTGTTTAATTGTTGAATTGTCAGTCAATAATTCCCCCATTGTATTATTCATTAATTTTTATAACTCTCCTGACAGTGTTGGTCTAAACCAACACCTAGCGTCCCTTGAGGAATTCATTGAAAATTATAGAAGTAATCACAACACCTTTGAGGTTTTGCTTATGGGCGATTTTAATATTCATCCCTGTAGCCTAGAGTGCATTTTGGAAGACAGTGAGGGGCCCCGAAATTCGCTATCAACTCACTTCCAACACACGAAGCAAGGTGAAGCTCTGGAGAACCTCCGGGCCTCTTTGAATTTATATGAATCAGGACGCAGCGCGGGCGGACCAAGACCGATTACTTTTAAGGGTGGTCACACAGGAACAGTTATTGATTATATCTTTTGTCATCCTTAGTTTTGTCAGATGTTTTAAATTGCAGGGTAGTAGAATCAGTTTTTAGTGATCATAACCCTGTGGCACTTGATGTGGTTACAGGGAGGATTTTGAGTTTTAAAGACACACATTCCCCTACTGCTACGGACCTATTACCTAAAGATCAGGGCAGAAGATTGAAATGGGCAAATTTGGTCCCGGAAAGTTTTTTACATGATGTTTTGAATAAGGTTGAAATGGAGGTGGGAATATGCTTGTACCAACTAGCCTCTAATACTGAGATAGTCAAATCATTTAATGTAATATGCCAACAAGTTAATAATGACCTGAGTGTTAAAAATAAACATGGCACTCAAAAAGGTAAAAGATGGTTCGACCACAATTGTTCTAAAGCACACTCCGCCCTTTATAAAGCACTGAAAGAATCCCCAAGAAGTAGAACATAAATAGTTATATTACGGAAACTATATAAACAAGCCATTCATGATCGCAAATCTCAGATAAAAGTGAAGCCTGGAGTGATCTGTTATCTGAAGAGGCTTTACGGGATAGCGCCAAATTCTGGGCCATTATTAATCACCCTTTCTTCTCGGGGGGGGGAGAACACTACTTTGGAATGTTCCATCCCAGATGAGTTGTGGCTCGCACATTTTGGCAGTATTTATTCACAGCTGAGCCACGAGCCCCATCAAGAGCCCCAAGTTTCGAGCCAATTAGGGTCTATAATGGCTTTTGTGGAGGCAGATGTGGAAAAAGCAATAAACGAAACACAAATTAACAAGGCACCGGGTCCAGAAGGGATCCCAGCGGACCTGTACAAGAGTGCCCCGAAATTTTGGGCCAAGATCCTCACAAATGTTTTCAATGCTACTAGAGGAAACAACTTCCCGGAGTCCTGGGCTAAGTCCATTAGTATACCTATCTTCAAAAAGGGTCAACGTGGAGACCCGGCCTGTTACAGGCCCATCTCCCTAATTGACTCCGCCGTTAAAATCTTAGGCAGAGTCATACTAGGTAGGCTCACAGACTGGCTAGAGGATAGTGGAATTATGTCGAATGCCCAGTACGGCTTTAGAGCCAGGAGAAGCACTCTGGATCAGTGTCTTAATCTTCAACTCTTAATCAGCAAATATACGGTCGCTAAGGAGGGGTCCCTATACATGGCTTTTATGGACCTCTCCTCAGCCTTCAACCTAGTTAATAGGTCGAAGCTGTGGAAGGCCCTTTTAGGAATAGGCATTGATCCCCCCTTGGTCAGATTTTTAGCTGATCTCCACTGCGGACTCCTAGCCTCAGTCAGAGTCACTCAAGCGGGGAGGTGCACAAGCCACTTTAGATCAGAGAGGGGGGTCAGGCAAGGCTGCATCTTGGCCCCCCTTCTCTTTACACTTTATATAAATGCCTTAGAGCCTGCATTAGCAGAGGCAACTGTAGACGTACCACGTGTAGGAGACACCAATATCCTGGTCCTCCTATACGCGGACGATGCGGTTCTTCTAGCCCGATCAGGCATTGCTCTAAATAGACTAAACCCAGATCTTTTGACTGGGTGTGAGTGTTTGATTGTTTCAGATGCTCCGTCCATTACCACCCCCTTTTGTACTGCTTTTGGCCGCCATAAGTGTGGCAGGGTATGCTCAGACGTGAGTCCCTTGCTCACTTTACCACTGGATTCAAGCAAGCCGGGCTGAAGACGGCTGTAATGCCAGAAACCGGTCCTCGGAAGCTTGTTTCCGGTCCAGGGAAGGCATGGCTTGGCAGTTCGGGCTGGACTGTTCCCATGAGGCACAGGGTCAGACTGATTTGCATATAGCCATGTCTGAACTGGGGTGGCAGAGTGGGCCAAAGAACGGCGATGGATTAAACCCAGATCTTTTGACTGGGTGTGAGTGTTTGATTGGTTCAGATGCTCCGTCCATTACCACCCCCTTTTGTACCGCTTTTGGCCGCCATAAGTGTGGCAGGGTATGCTCAGACGTGAGTCCCTTGCTCACTTGGCTGCCACTGGATTCAAGCAAGCCGGGCTGAAGACGGCTGTAATGCCAGAAACCGGTCCTCGGAAGCTTGTTTACGGTCCAGGGAAGGCATGGCGTGGCAGTTCGGGCTGGACTGTTCCCATGAGGCACAGGGTCAGACTGATTTGCATATAGCATGTCTGAACTGGGGTGGCAGAGTGGGCTAAAGAACGGTGATGGATTAAGCCCAGTTATTTTGACTGGGTGTGAGTGTTTGATGGGTTCAGATGCTCCGTCCATTACCACCCCCTTTTGTACCGCTTTTGGCCGCCATAAGTGTGGCAGGGTATGCTCAGACGTGAGTCCCTTGCTCACTTTACCACTGGATTCAAGCAAGCCGGGCTGAAGACGGCTGTAATGCCAGAAACCGGTCCTTGGAAGCTTGTTTCCGGTCCAGGGTAAGCATGGCTTGGCAGTTCGGGCTGGACTGGTCCCATGAGGCACAGGGTCAGACTGATTTACATATAGCCATGTCTGAACTGGGGTGGCAGAGTGGGCTAAAGAACGGTGATGGATTAAACCCAGATCTTTTGACTGGGTGTGAGTGTTTGATTGGTTCAGATGCTCCGTCCATTACCACCCCCTTTTGTACCGCTTTTGGCCGCCATAAGTGTGGCAGGGTATGCTCAGATGTGAGTCCCTTGTTCACTTTACCACTGGATTCAAGCAAGCCGGGGTGAAGACGGCTGTAATTCCAGAAACCGGTCCTTGGAAGCTTGTTTCCGGTCCAGGGAAGGCATGGCTTGGCAGTTCGGGCTGGACTGGTCCCATGAGGCACAGGGTCAGACTGATTTGCATATAGCCATGTCTGAACTGGGGTGGCAGAGTGGGCTAAAGAACGGTGATGGATTAAACCCAGATCTTTTGACTGGGTGTGAGTGTTTGATTGGTTCAGATGCTCCGTCCATTACCACCCCCTTTTGTACCGCTAAATAGACTATTAGTATCCTTTGGTGACTTTATGATATCACTAGATTTGAAAATCAACACCTCTAAATTCCAGGTTATGGTGGTGGGACCCTGTGGTAGAAAAATGAAAAGTAAATGAAGTTCTTTCTTTTGTACGGGGGAAGAGGTTAAAAGGGTTCCCATCTTTTCTTACTTGGGTGTCATCTTTGACGAGAAAGGAACTTGGGGCCCCAACAGAAGTTCAAATGTAACGCAGTTGCCAGGTCGTCTGCGGCTGTGCTGGGATTCGCCAAACGGTTGGTAGCCAGACCAATGGAGGCTATACTTAAAGTATATAAAGCAAAATGCCTGGCAATAGCCACCTACGGCTCCGCCATTTGGGGATATACAAATCAGGATGACATCCAGAAGGTGGAGAATACATTTATTAGATCCGTTCTCTCTGTACCACAGTCAACCCCGACCTTTTCAACCCACTCGGAGTTGGGGTTGGGATTCGTTACAGACTTGCTGAAATCCGCCTCTGTAATTTGTTGGATCAAAACCTGGCTTAACCAGGAAATCTCCTTGAACCATTTGATTCTCAAGGATTGCCAGGCTCTGGATAAAGCCCACAAGATCCCATGGCTGGTCTGTATTAAAGCCATGTTTACAAAATTAGGAAGACCTGAGCTTTTCCATTCTCCCGGTTGTATAAAAAGAGAAGATGTGAGGGAGATTAAAGCTGCCTTATTAAACCTGTGTACTGTTGAGCGGGAGGCAAAGGAGATGGAGAAACCACTTGTAAGAAGGAACTATGGACTGATAACTGCCCCCGGACTTGAACCTTATCTTCTTGTGGTAACGAGCCCGTTTCATCGGTTTGTTTTAATCAGATTTCGTTTTAATTTAATACATTTTATGCTTGGTTCTTTTTCTACCTGGGACACACCAGAAAAGGCTAAACCCTGTGACTGTGACAATTTCTCAATACAGTACACACTACATTTTATGATGTTTTGTGACCATTACGCAGAAATGAGGAAAAAATATTTATTCCCGATTCTGAGGGAGGCGGGTTTTCTCCAGGCGAGGCCCGCTCTCCTGTTTTTGCAACTTTTATCTAGCGCACAAGTCACTTTCCATGTAGCAAGTTACCTGGTAGCGTGTGTCCATATTAACAAAGGTCACCGTAGGTCACAGTGTATTCCCTCCCAGTGTATGAATTAATTGTATATTGGCTGTTTTTATCTGTCTCATTGAGAAATATTTTAACTGTGTTTTAATCTATGTGTTTTTAGATACATATTGTCTGTATCCCTAATGAATTGCTGTTGTTTACTCCCTGTGATGTATTTATATCTATGTCTCTTTTTTTAATTTTATTAATCAAATAAAAGTATTTTGACTGACTGACTGACTGAGCCATTGTGTTTATTGGGAGATTTTAGTACCTACAAGTAAGTAACGATGCAGAGTCTAAAGTTCAAGAGGAAGACTCTGTTCCCTTCATCTGTAAAATGTACACCATTTCTCCTATAGTTGCCATGCATATTGAAACGCAGATTGTTGGGGTATATGGACCCCATTCTATAGTGTCGAAGAAAAGCAGAAACAGATTTATTCACATGTTTCCTAGCTTTCTCAATCTGTGGACAAAATTGATTGGACCAGTTCCATTTCTGCCTTTGGCTTATGTTAGAATAGACAAAGGCATTTTGGGGTAAAAGTGACATCAATTCTCCAAAGGTGTCCTTCATAAGCATTTCCAGACCTACCCCAGTCAAAGTGCCTAGGTCATTGCCACCACAGTGCACAATTATGAGGTCAGCGGTGTTGGAGATGCAAAAAGCATTTCGCCACTGCCATCAATTGGTGCCACTTTAACCCTTTCTGTCCAATCCATTTAATGTCTACATTTGGTAAACCTAGGTCTTTGTGAATTCCTTTGTGTTCTGCATACCTTTGGCTCCAGAAAATTTAGCTGTGCCCCACAATCCACACTCTAAGCATCTTGAAGGGAAGTCTGGATGCACTCAGATGGTCTCTGTAAATGAAGTGGCAGTTTGAAAACTAAGATTTTTCTAAAATAGTGGATAACATGCAGTGTTGAAAAAAGAAAAGAAATGATTGGTTGTTTGATAACATTCTACACTGAAAACTAGGGTGCATGTTTCTGTTTTTTAAAATCATGAATCTTATTGGTTAACAAAAAGTGATTGAAAAGAACATTACATAGGATAAGCTAGTATATTGAAAAGTCAAGCACACATGCTGTTTTGATTGCCACATTGTGTGATGACCTGTGTGCTTAGTTAAGTGTTCCATGAAGTGTTTCTATGGTAACCGGCAGAAGGCAGAATGGGGGTAGGGTTGAAATGTATGTCATTTGGAAAGGGTTGAAATATGTAACCAATAGAAATGTATGTTTGCTTTTGAATTAATGTGGGAAGTAATGTGATTTGATGTGAAGGTGTATATGTGTTCAAAATGAGAGGGCAACTGTGTCATTCTTTGGTTGTGGTGAGAGGTGTTCAAAACAGAGATTCTGTATAAGATAATCTGCTGTGTGTGACTGATATACTTCTTATTGTACTAAACAATTTGGAAAGGGGAGTTATTAATTTGTGGGGGAATGTATGTGGTGCATTTTGATTTTAATCAGACTAATGTGTTTGTCCTGCTAAAGTGCAGGGAATACTTATTTTTTTCTCTAGAATTTTATTGTGAGTGTGTTTGCATAAAGTAAGCATTCTGAAATAAGAATTTGTGTATTTTATGTGTTTGCAGACAGATAACTATGCTGTTCTCATGTATTGGTAGAATTAGAAACCAGTTATCTTTTATTTATTTGCAAAAATGACTCAAGTTTCTACATTAAAATGCAGTACTCTCTAGACTATGAAATGTGTTTTGGTAAAATGCAACAGATAGTGTTGTTTGTCTGAAATCTCACAGTGAGTCGTGTGTGCATTTAGGAATTATTCTGATAGAAGCACTCTATACTAATGTGTAGTAGAACATTTTGTGAAATGTGTAGAGTCACCTAAAGTCTTGTTGAGTGGTAAATGTGTTTTGGTAAAATGCAAGGGATAAAGTTGCTTGAGTAGAATCACACAGTGAGTCTTTGCATTTAGGAATCACTCTGAGAGAAGCATTTTGGTAGTTCATGTGTTTCCTGACATGTAATCGATTAAAAATGTATTGTGTTCTCACATTTTGGTAGAATTAGAAAATAGTCATTGGTTATGTGTTTCCAAAATGAGTTTAGCATTTATAGTAAAATGCAGTTCTGAAATATATGGAATACATGCTTGATGTTTTTGCAGACAAGAAAGTACATGTAGTCTTGCAGTGATACTACCCCCAGTATGATTTCCTACACTACATAAACATCACTGTACTACTGTAAACCCTTAATCTACCTCCAGCACGACCACCTACACCTACCCATTCACCAGTTTACTACCCTAAACCTTAAATCTACCCCAGCACAACCTCATACACTACCCAAACACCACTTTATTTCCTAGAACACTACCCTACCACGACCCCCTACACTACACAAACACCACTGCACTACCTTAAACCCTAAAACACTATCCCTAGCATGATCCCCTACAGTACATAAACACCACTGCACTATGCTAGAACAACACCCCAGCATGACTCCCTACACTACCTAAATACCATTTCACTACCTTAAAGCTTAAATCTATCACAGCAGGACCCCCTACACTACCAAAACACCACTATACTACCCTACTACTGCATTTATAAGAAATATTGTTATTTGTCTAGAATCACACTGTGAATCAGTGTCCATTTGGGGAAATTGAGATACAATGATTTGGTTGGTTTATGTGTTTGCAGACATATAAATACATGTACTCTTGCAGTGACACTATCCCTAGCACTATTCCCTATGCTACACAAAGACCAGTGCGCTACCCTAAACCCTTAATCTACCTCCAGCACGATCACCTACAGTACTAATTCACTACTGCAGTACCCTAAACCCTAAAGCACTACTGCAGCACGACCGCCTACACTACTCAAACACCATTGCGCTACCCTAAACCTTAAATCTACCCCAGCACAACCTCCAACACTACCCAAACACTACTGCACTACTTTAAACCCTTAATCTACCTCCAGCACGACTACCTACACTACCCATTCACCACGTTACTACCCTAAACCTTAAATGTACCACAGCACAACCTCTTACACTACCCAAACACCACTTTATTTCTTAGAACACTACCCTACCACGACCCCCTACACTACACAAACACCACTGCACCACCTTAAACCCTAAAACACTGTCCCTAGCATGATCCCCTACAGTACATAAACACCACTACACTATGCTAGAACACTACCCCAGCATGACTCCCTTCACTACCTAAGCACCATTTCACTACCCTAAAGCTTAAATCTATCACAGGAGGACCCCTTAAACTACCCAAACACCACTATACTATCCTACTTCTGTATTTATAAGAAATGTTGTTATTTGTCTAGAATTGTTATGTGGGAATCTAGGACCCTTGTGTAATTTTCCTGATTCATGCCCATATATAGGTATAATTCACCCAATCTTTATATAGGCATAGGAATCATTGCCTTATTTAGTCTTAGCCTGTGCAGCCCAAATACGGCATGGCTACTTCCACTAAACTCCAAGAATCCACAACGATTTCTTGGAAAAACCAGCCTTCAGCAGTCAGGGACTTCCCCCTGCTTGAATACTAATTTATCCAAGAACTCATGGAGTTTTTAAGGAACTGAGGCACTAGTGACGATATTATGTCCAATCTTACGTCAAACTCGGCACCTTCAAAGTATAAATATGCCTACATTTGCCCAGTCAAACATACAGTGGTTTTGGAGCAGATCGACTAACTACTTGCCCGACGCCCTGCTGCTGCAAGCCAACCCTCCAACTGACGCACTGAGAAGACGCTGTCTTTTCTCTTGCCGAGAAATCCAGCTCCGGTGTTTCCAGGCTACCCTTGCGGGTTGCCTGGAGGAAGAGCTAAGGCGTGATATACAGAGGATTCCGAGAGACCCCTTTAGGAGACATCTAAACAGAACTAAACCGAGAAAAATCTTAGTACATATTCTTACCTACGTACTGAAGGAGGAGATATTATCTGCTGCTCTCAAATTGAAGTCTTTGAAAGCTAGAGATTTCACCTTCGAGATTAGGTCGGACCTCTCGCAAGTTCCTCTAGATCGGCAGTGGGAACTGGGGAAAAGAATGGAAGACTTTAAGAGACGGGGTGCAACTGTTCAGCTCAAATTCCTGGCCCAATTGAAAATTATGCATAATAATAAGATGGATAACGTGCGAACAGTTCAGGAGGCGGATGATCTTCTTGAAAACTTAAAGACCTAAAAACTCAATTTTATCTTAGGAAGAACTTGTCTACAAAAGGGGGCCGCAGAAATGTAGTTTTGGCTAGAGTTTGGGCAGGAAATTAGAAGGTTAGAAATCATCAGAGTTAAGGAATTATATCAGTTAGCTCACTAGGTTAGGCACAGTAGTAGAACATGGAGTTATTATACTTTCAAGATATAGATTATTCCTTTAGTGGAGCATAGCACTAACATTAAGTAAAAATGGGGTAGAGCAGGACTTCCCGGCAGGCAGAACCTGGTCTTGTCCAGGTAAATAGGGGCAGGGTTCTCCAGGGGGAATTGGGGGGGTTCTACGGGGTGTGAGGGGGTAGCACGGGTGGGGAAGCAGATGGAAAAAAGAAAAAAAGAAAATGCTCTTTCGTCTTTTAACCTCAGGATGTTATATTTTATGTTGTCTTTAGTGTGGTGTCAATGCTTTATGTGTTAAGGCAAAGTATAAGTGCAGTCCTTTTAATACTCCATGAGATTGTTAAACTACATTTCATGGAATGCAAATGGCCTCCGAGTTAAGAGCAGGAGAGAAAAAATCTACCAATATTTGAAGGACTCACCTGCACATATAATCATCTTGCAAGAGACCCACCTTACTAGAGAAGAAACTATGAACATTTGTGGAAAACTTAGGTGGGTAGAGCGTTGTCTTTGTTCCGATCAAACGGCTAAAGGTGAGTCGCTATTTTAATTAAAAAACCAGCGGAAATTAGTCTTCTGAACGTCTTGACTGATGCTAGTGGGAGATGGGTCATAGCCAATATCTCTGTAGAAAGTAGGCCCATCACAATAGTTGGGTACTACGGCCCAAATCAAGATGACCCCTCAATTCTGAAATTGATCTTCTCTAATTTGTTGGGGTTACCTGATACGTTAATCTTTGCAGGGGACTTTAACATAGTGCTTGACCCTATACTTGATAAATCCCCAAGCAGAAGGGCAAATTTCCCTTCTAAGTCTAGAGCGTTTTTAAAATCCATATTGATTTTGATTCATTTGATTATTGGATTTGTAGAGCGCTCGAATGCCCGAGGGCGTCTTGGCGCTAAATGACTATGCTGCAGAAGTGGAAAGAGCCGTGCGACAGCCAGACAGGACTATGCTGAAAAAAGCCAGGTCTTCAGATTCTTACGAAAAGACAGCAGTGAAGGGCTGTTTTTTAGTTCTACAGGTAACCTGTTCCAGGCTTTTGCTGTGTTCAGTAGGAAACCTCCCCCCCCCATCCTAGTTGTTTAAATCTGGGAGTTTTGAGAAGCTTGGCACTACTTGACTTTAGAGTCCTAGGAGGTTCATAACGTAGTAAGTTTCTTTTCAGAAAGTGAGGGCCTGATCCATGCAAAGTTTTGTAAGCCAGGCAAGTTGACTTAAATTGGATCCTTTTTTCTACGGGAAGCCAGTGGAGACTTCTCATTTTAAGGGCCACTGGTTCGAACCTAGGAATATCCAGTACCAGCCTGGCTGCTGCATTCTGGAGCCACTGTAATTTTAATAATAGCTGTTTTTGCAGCCCTACATACAGTGCATTCCATAATCTATTTTTGATAGAGCCAGCAAGGTTACCAGGGTTTTGTAGGTGTCAGGAGGGATATATGGCAGCAGTTTCCTAATCAGTTTTAGCGTGTACCATACCGAGGAGGCAAGTTTATTTATTTGCGCATCAAAAGTAAGTTTGGAGTCAAATATGACTCCCAGGTTCCTTACGTTGTCCACCGGTGATGGACATCTGCCGAGACTGTCGGGCCACCAGTTGCTTGACCAGATGTTAGGTTGAGCCCCCAGTAGCAGGACCTCTGACTTATCGCCATTCAATTTTAAGCAGTTTGCCTGCATTCATTGACTGACTTGGTCCATGCAGTGCCTGAATCTATCCGCTGTCTCGGCAGTGTTGTTTGAAATTGCAACCACTATTTGGGTGTCATCAGCGAAGGAAACTGGGAGGAAGCCGCAGTTTCTGATGATGTTGGCTAAAGGGGCAACATAAATGTTAAAGAGGGAGGGTTTTAATGAAGAACCCTGGGGGACGCCCCAGGGCAAGCTGAATGACTTTGATACAAATTCCCCAAGCTGGACCGAAAAGGATCTGTCACCAAGAAAAGAGGCCAGCAATGCGATCGCTGTTGCATGTAGGCCTATTTCCTCAAGCCGGGATAAGAGTATATCATGGTTGACAGTGTTGAAGACTGCCGACAGGTCTAACAATATGAGGACAGCCTTCCCCCCGCGTCCAGTATACTCCTAATTTCCTCCGCTGCCATAACCAGAGCGGTTTCAGTCCCATGTTCCTCCCGGAACCTGTATTGGGAGTTATCTAAGACATGGTCCCTAACGAACCCAGCAAGTTGAGAGTTCAGCAGCTTTTCTAAGATCTTGGCCGGGAATGGAATTCTCGATATCAGCCTATAGTTGGCTGGAATAGAGGGGTCAAGGTTAGGCTTCTTAAGAGGGGAAGAACGGAGGCCGCTTTCCACGCCTTTGGGAAGCAATTGGACTGTATTATGTTGGCAAAATGCGCTGGTTGACATCTGGAGGGAAAGGGCGGGCACCCAAGTGGGGGTGTCTTTTTATAACAAAAAATACAGACACAAATCCAGGATCGATTACATTTTAATAAGTAACGGTCATAGAGGTAATATCCAAGACATAGGTTACTCGACCCCTCATTTATCAGATCATGCAGCAATTTGGATGGACTCAAAATTAGCAGGGGATTTTCAGCAAAGGGTCTGGTCATTTGACTGCACACTCCTTTTAGATGAGATTGAAACTGGCTATTTGTCTCAGGAGATAACATTTTTCTTACATAACATCGGCTCAGCTGACTCTATGGTGGTCTGGGACACTTTTAAAGCGTTTTTGAGGGGTCTAGTCACAAATAGGATGTCGTACAAAAACAAACAGTATAGGGGGAAATTTCATCTATGGAGAGACAAATGAAGGAGACGGAAAATAGGATCAATAAAGAAGAAAATCACAATAAAATTTAGTCATTAACAGCAAATTTGGACTCTTTGAAAGCCAATTTAGAAAGTATAGTTCAAGATAGAATATCTAGAAGATGGGAGGTGAGCAAACTTGCTAATTTTGAGTATGGCGAAGGGGCAGGTAGGCTACTAGCCTGGAAGGCCAAAACAGACAGAGTGCGTAATTTGATTAAACAAATAGATGACGCAAACATTAAAACAAATAATGAAGAAGAGATCGGAGATGCTTTTCGCACCTTTTTTAAGGAATTGTATGAGGAGGATAATGGTGTAGAGATAACATCAGCAGCAGACTGGTTAAAACCGATTAATTTGCCAGCGTTGGATTTAATTCAACGAGAGAAACTAGAGAAGGAAATTTCGTATCAGGAAGTTAGGAAGGCACTTCTAGCCTGTAAAGCAGGTAAGGCGGCAGGGCCAGATGTCCTCCCGGCTGAGGTGTATAAATCCCTGGGCGAGGAGATAATACCTCTCATGACTATGGTTTTTATCAAAATCTTGATAGAAGGGGTTAAACCACCGACCTCGTGGGGAGAGGCAAATATTATTCTAATTTCAAAACCTGGAAAACCAGCTACGAAGTGTGGGTCGTACAGACCTATTTCACTCCTCAATTCCAATTATAAGGTTTTTTACTAAGATTTTGGCTGACAGGCTGGGTGCAGTTGAAGGTGATCTACTGCATACTGACCAGAAGGGTTTCATTAAAGGCAGAAATCTTTTCGATCTTACACATGATTTAATAGGTGCGATAGACTTCGCCTCAGATTTTTCCCTTCTGTTGGCAGTATTGACACTAGATGCAACAAAATCCTTTGATAAAGTTAATTGCAACTACCTAGCCGCCATTTTGGAGAAACTGAATTTTGACCAACAATTCCGTCAAACTATTAACCTCATATATAGTGACCCCTCGGCAAGGTTGGTGGTTAACGGTAAATTGAGTAAACCCTTTGATATTAAGAGAGGTACTAGACAGGGCTGCCCCCTCTCTCTTCTCCTCTATGATTTGTGCATCGAGCTGTTTGTTCGGTGTCTCAGGGAGGAGACAGCTATTCTACCTTTTAAGAGCGGTATATGGGAGAGGAAGGTAGCCCTGTATGCAGACGATATTCTTATCTTTTCGTCAGACCTAGAGGCCTCTCTTCCTCAAGTAATCAGATTGGCCGAAGAATTTGGTTGAGTCTCAGGTTGTGAGATTAATACAGATAAAACCGACACCATGACCTGAAACCTGCCAAGGGGAAAAAACAAGACCAAGGATGAGATGAGGTACCTGGGAGTCAAAATTGTACCTAATATAGATCAAATTGCTGAAGTAAATCTCCTGAACACCTTAAAGGAAAGTTAAAAATTAATGAGATCTTTGGCTCATCTTCCTTTAACTATTCTAGGTAGAGCCAATTTGATTCAAATGACAATTCTTCCTAAGGTAACATTCCTTTTTAACACCACACCACTACATTTTGATAAATCAATAATTGAAAGATTTTAGCAAGCAATCAACTCTTTTGTCTGGGCGTATATAGCAACCAGGATTTCCTGGAAAAAATGAAGACGCAGAAGGGAAAAGGGCGGTCTCGCGCTACCAGACATTCAGTATTATGCATGGGCGTTTCAACTGACCCACTCAAGAATGTTGCTGAAATCTCCAGATCTATCAGCCAGAGGGAAGATGTTTAAAGCCATGTTAGATCAGGCCGGGCTTCCGTATGAAGGTTTTATTTTTAAATATGGGGACAAAAAGTTTTTTGAGAAAGTAAGGCTGAAGGTTTTAAGGGACGCTGCGCAATTATGGGCCAGACTTAGAGCAGTGACTGGTATTGAATATCATTCAAGATTAGCGCCATTGTTTGACAGCCCCGGGTCACCTGGTTGCCTAAAGGATGCGTTGGCTCTGTCCTTAAAAACAGCAGGGCTACTAACATGGGGCGACTTAACTGAAGATGGCTCTCTTCTATCTTGGGCAACTCTTAACAAGAAATTGGTTGATGTCATGTCCAGATTTAAATATTTAAAATTATAAAGCTGGTCACAGAATCAAAAATCATCAATAGGGCAGGAAAATGCCCTAGAGGAACATCTGGTAAAAAAAGTTACTGGGCAGAAAGGAGGTGTCACCTTTTTATTGGGCAAATGAGGAGGCCACTGATTAGGATTTTAGACTAGCGGGAGAATTATGGGAGGAAGTGATTCCGGAGGTAGATTGGGCTGAGCTTTGGTAAATTTCCTATGGGACTTTGTTTACAACTGTGAAACCGGTATGGCTGAGAAGAAATCACTACTTCACTACTCATAGGGCTTATTTATCCCCGGCGAGACTTTCTAAGATGTCCAGAGGCCCAGCGGCAAAGTGTAACAAATGTAACATGGAACGAGCCCTGGACACACATATGTTTTGGTCTTGCCCTGTAATCTCGGAGTACTGGGAAAAAGTGTGGGCTACCTTAAAATCCATCCTAGGTTACCTACTCTGTATAACACTTAGCCTGATAATTTTCGGTATCCAAGTGGAAATAACTGGTCCTAATAGAGGCTTTTTGTTTTATGCTATACTGCTGGCCAGGCGAGAAATATGTAAGAGATGGGTCGAGCCCTCGCCCCCCACACACTCTCAATGGCTTTCCTCACTGTTTAAAACATCTAAGATGGATTTAGCCAGATTAAAAAGCAGCAAGAAGAGGGTCATTTGGGATTGCTTGGTGAATTGGAAGTCAGTTTAGATAGACATATAGTTTATGCTTTGATGTCACTTTTTGCCATTCTTTCTTTCTTTCGTTTTGTCCTATGATTAAGCCTCCTGGGAAGCTCTCAGATGGTGCTGGCCCCCGCTACATTACGGTGAGCTGAGGCGGGCACCCCGCTACCAACTTTTGTCCCTCTGAACAAAGGAAGAGCATGACTACCCTCTCTTTAACAATGAGAGGTCAGCAATAGGTAGGAAGCTTGTGAGCTACTGGTAGGCGGGTGATAGAAGGTTGGGGCAGTACCCCAAATTAAGGCAAAGTAAGACCTACCTCTCCATGGGAGTAACAGTGGCAACTTGCGGATTACCAGTAAGCTGGGGACAGAGGCGAATGAGGAATAATAAATATTCAGGTGTGCTTCCGCCAATGGAAAGTAAGGAGCACATTTAAAATGAGACAGCAAAAGAAACCTCAGGCAACAGAGGCATTAGAAAAAGGCTCAGCTCCAACACGCGTTATGCCAAAGTGATAATAAACAGTTTCCTGGGGCCCACTATGTCCCCCTGTCTACTTTTAAAGGAGGAGATGGTGTGAAATATTCTGCGTGCAGCCAGTGACACGCAGGGGACCCTTCCAACAAGCAAGTCTGGGTAATTCTACAACTGCAAGAGTTCCATGAGCGTTCTAGGTAATCAGTGGCAAGACCAAAACGAAGTATTTCCAAATGATTGGAAATCTCGAACTGCCTCAAACCAAAGGAAGCAGAGGCACTGCTGTTAAAGAACAGTCCATGACTGCATGGAGAGACGTGTTCTCTGCATTGATGTCTTCGGGTATGCTAATGTTTGGAAATTGTGGTGGGAAGTAGGGTACCAAGAGACTGTTTGACTGCCACAATGAACGCTGTGGTTTTGAACTTGACCATATTTTAAACAGCCTGCACTTTCCTTGAGGAATACCAAAATCAGGGCTGACAGAGACGTTCTTCTGTGCCAAAAACAAGATGCATGATGGGATTTGCAGTGTATTACAATGCACTGCATGAATGCTCTCCAAGTGAATATGGGTCAGGTGTGCTTCCTCCAATGGGAAGGAAGGAGCACATTTAAAATGAGACAGCAAAAGAAACCTCAGGCAACAGAGGCATTAGAAAAAGGCTCATCGACGAAACACATTATGCCAAAGTGACAATAAATAATTTTCTAGAGCTCCGCTCTGTCCCCTGGTCTCCTTTCAAAGGAGGAGATGGTGTGAAAAATTTAGCATGCAGCCAGTGACATGCACGGGACCCTTCCAAAAAGCAGTCTAGGTAATCAGTGGCAAGAGCAAAACAAAGTATTTCCAAGTGATTGGAAACCTCATTCCACCACAAACCAAAGGAAGCAGAGGCACTGCTGTTAAAGAATAGTCCATGAGTGCATGGAGAGATGTGTTAACTGCATCAACGTCTCCCAGTATGCTAACGTTTGGAAATTGTGGCTGGAAGTAGGGGGCCAAGAGACTGACTGCCAGAAATAACACTGTGGTTTGGAACTTGACCACGTTTTAACCAGCCTGCACTCACCTTGAGAAATACGAATATCAGGGCTGAAGGAGTGATTCTTCCATCCCAAAAACAAGATGCATGATGGGATGTACAGTCTATTACAATGCACTGCGTGAATGCTCTCCAGGTGAATATGGGTCAGGGGTGCTTCCGACAATGGGAAGGAAAGAGCATATTTAAAATGAGACAGCAAAAGAAACCTCAGGCATCTGAGGCATTAGAAAAAGGCTCATCGCCGAAACGCGTTTTGCCTAAGTGATAATAAACTGTTTCCTGGAGCCCCACTGTATCCCCTTGTCTGCTTTCAAAGGAGGAGATGGTGTGAAATATATATATATATATATATATATATATATATATATATATATATATATATATATATATATATATATATATATATATATATATTCACTGAAAAAACATAGGTTTCAGGCATGTTACAGTTAGGAATTAGCATTAAAAAACCTTAGAAATCTACTAAAAAAACATAGGTTTCGGGGACGTTATAGTTAGTTGAATAATTGACTCATATAAAACCAGAGAAATTCACCTGTTATAGTTAGTTGAGATAACTATAATTTGTGCGCCCGCAATGCACTGCTGATGATGTCACATATTACATCACTGATGACATGGTCAGTGACATCACTGGTGACATCACTGATGACATCTCAAATTACATCACTCATGACATCAATCATAACATCATCCAGTGAATGTGTGTTTCTGTAAAGGTTAAATATGTTTTATAGATATATATAAAAATGCCAAGGTGTATAGAAGAATGAATGCATTTACAAGTGCCTAAAGGAATTATTTTGTATGTGCGTGACTGACTGTTTAAGTGAGTGATTGAACGTGTCTTACTGAATGCATGGGTTAGTGACTAAACTGTGTAAAAGTCTGTATTAGTCTCTCCGTTGGTGTGTAAGCAACTGCATGGGTTGCTGAATAGCTACATGAGTGTCTATATAGGTTATTGATTTGTTGTCTGAGTATCTGTATGGGTCCCTGAGTGTCTGTGTGGGTGGGTGCATGGAGTGGTGTATGAGCCTGTGCATAGATGTCTGAGTGGGTGATTCTGTGTTTGTATGGATTAAAAAGTGCCTCTGCAAAGGGCAGTATGGGTGAGTTAGTGTGTCTATGGGTGTGTTGGCGACTGAATAAATATCTCAGTGATATATCTGTGAGTAACTACATATGTTTTAAGGCAGGAGATGTGAGTGTTGGAGTATATTAATGACTACACATGGGAGATAAGTTATTTTAAGAGTGAGTGTATAAATAAGTGTCTGCTTCTATCAGTGATTGTATAAGACAGTAAATATGTGTTAGTATCTGTATAAATAAGTGATGTGGTATGTCTAAAAATAACTATGTTGGTGTCTATAACTGTATACATGACTAAATTGGTATGTGATTGATTGTTTGCTTTACTGACTAGGTGTGTGATTAACCCTATGAATGAGTGGCAGAGTGTGACTGCATGTATAGATGTATGAGTGCCTATTATAGTCCTGTATTGATGAGTAACTACAAGTATAAGTGACTGGATGTGTGTGTGTAGACCTAGGTAATAGTGAGTGCTTTGTAGTATATGGCAGTCTTCTGTGTATGATTTCAAAAATAGCAGTCAGTATTTTAGAATGGGTGTATCAAAGTTTCTATTAGAGCATCAGAATGTACATCAGATTGTCACGCGAATGATGTCATGAGTGATGTGATCAGTGATGTCATTTGAGATGTCATCAGTGATGTCATCAGTGATGTCACTGACCATGTCATGAGTGATGTAATATGTGATATCATCAGCAGTGCTTTGCAGGCGCGCAAGTTATAGTTAGCTCAACTAACTATAACAGGCGAATTTCTCTGGTTTTATGAGTCAAATGTTCAACTTACTATAACGTCCCTGAAACCTATGTTTTTTTTAGTGAATTTCTAAGGTTTTTTAAATGTTAATTTCACATTTTAATGTTTCTAAAACCTATATTTTTTCAAATATTTTTTAAATATTTTGCAACTCTATCATACTTCTTTTTTTTTTACTTTAAAAATTATGTAATGTTTTATATCTTCCCCAAAAAATATGTGTAGATATTTTTTTTCCGCAGAAAACTGCACTCCCATACCGGTAGCGTACTAAGCTCCATCACCACGCGAATCCTATCCGCCATATTGTTAAAATCTTAAATGATGCACATTTCGTATCCGACAACTTTGTGGCACTGCATCCCACGTAACATCATATACTCATGAAGTCACCCCAGCTGCTACTTTGGCATCCAACGAGTACACAGTACCAAGCCACGCATTACGTCATGCACGTATGGGGTTGTGCCCGCTGCGCGTTGCGTATGTGACAAGTACACGCTGCCAGGCCCTGTGCTACGTCACAGACATATAGTGTTGCGCCGAGTATGCCATTCCATTTTTTTTTTACCTCAAAGGTACATCTAAATACCTTTGAACAATATATGAGAGAAAGCGATAATCTAAAATATTTCAAACATTTATATATTTCTAACTATAATAAACATATTATGATAAATATATTTTGTCAAAACCGCATTGGTTGCGGCCTCCTTGCACGCTCGGTTCGTGATTGCCATGTTATCTTAAAAAAAAGCATTTGATTGCTTCATAACATTTCCCATCGTAACTATTGGACGACCCCACCCATTTTACTGATTCTCTCTACAGCGTTTGATGAGAGACACCTCTTCTGCTTAAAGAGCTTTTTTGAAAAGTTTTTTTGCTGTGTGCACATATCTTATACTACTCACAACATGCAACGATCACCTTGATCAATATTCATGGTCTGTACATTAGCCTTCCACCTGTGATTGCCATGCATCTCAAACGTTTCATCAAAAAACAAACATGTGTTACACGATGCCCCTGGTATGTGTGTGTGTGCACATTATTGTGCTCCCTTTCGGCCTGGGTATTCATGGCTCTAAGCAGTATCAGGAGCCACGGGCAGAGTGCACATCCTAGATCACATGTGACAAACAGTAAACATCAATGCATAGATTTTTTTGCTGTACGCTCTGTTGACAGGGTTTACCAATATACTAGTGTGTTATATGTGAGACTTTCAGATTCACATGTGACATGTATTCCTTGACTGTAATGAGTGTTATCACTGTGTATGACGTAGCCTCACTGCTGATCCTCCCTCCATCCGACCACATTCATATGTGTACGATTCGCGATAGCAACACTTTCAATAATACCGCACACCATTGACATGCGTGTCTGCGCATATCCAAAACCTTGACAACGACATGTGATGTTCCCCATTCAATCTTTTCAAACACCATCTCATTAACGATAGTTGCCGCCCTCCCGATACATGCTACACTAATTTAAATTGCACACTCTGCGAGATCAAAACTACAAAAGAAACACACATAAGTTCACTTCCTGGCCAGGCAGGAACTGAGAAACTCCCAAGTCCCCAGAATAATTATTCACTTCCCTACGCTGGCCTGGCATACGCAAGCCCATTCCACTTTGCATACGTATAAATAGGATAACCACGACAATGCAAGCCCCTCTTCTTCGACACTGCCTCAGGTGATATGGCCACATCCATCTCGCATATCACAATGCACAATAAAATAAAAGGGATCCATGAGGTGTACACCATCCTGGCAATCAACACGGGCTCTAAATTTTCAGCCCTACTGCCCGTTGTATACGAAAGGGATCCGTGAGGTGTCCACCATCCTGAAATCATCACTCCAGCTGAATTGTGAGCACTGCTGCCTATAGTGTTTGCTCACACAACAATGACAGCAGGTAAGCAGAGTGGCCTGGGTGCAAAGGGCCTCCAATTGATCATGGTGCCGCGGGACGGGTGGGTTGCATCACCCTGGGGCCGCAGGTGTGAACAAACAATGTTGCTGTGCGTAATGATGTGCTCTCTGACCTGATTCAGTCTCACCTCTGTCTCGTTTTAAAGACCTGCTGGACCGTACTGTAGGCCTGAGCCAGCGGGCAGCGTTGCCCTACAGACACCTGTTGAGCACGATGCTGCAGGAGGGGTGGGGTGCATCGCCCTGAGTGTGCAAGTGCGAAAAAGCGATATTGCCGTGCATAATGATGCGATCTCTGACCTCATTCAGTCACGTCTGTCTCATTTTAAGGACCTGCTGTACCATACTGTAGGCCTGAGCCAGCGGGCAGCGCTGCCTTACAGACACATGGCGTTGGCTTTTAGGGCACTGTAGTGAGCTCGTTACTAAGTGTACATGCACACAACCTTCTGCCACTGCATTACACGCGCACATTATGCTTCTAGCATGCGCTCTGTTCCTTTCTATATGAACCTTCATATAACGTATTATTATTTAACTTTGTGAATTCTCGAGCACTCCAACTCCTCTTTGAATCACGATTACCACTAACAGTTGGTAGATCCTACTTCAAAAATGAAGGATGCACTCAACTCCTATTTTCTATCAAGCTTGAAATAAACCTTCATTTACCTCCAGACGTTTCCAACATTAAATTATTTCTCCCTTTTTAGACATTCAATTGATTGGCTCAAGAAGGGCAGAGCGGGAGGTCACCCCGCAATGATGCCCTGGGCATTCTGACGCCTTCCATCGTGGTATCAAGACACCTCCCCCGACCGGAGACCTGGTCTCCTACCGTAGAAACATACCCCGGACTCGGAGCTTGCACCAACACGTTGCGGTACACACCGGTGGTGGCAGGTCAGCAGTGAAGCCTCAGTGTGCAGGACCAACAATTGAGCACAGTGTGGGGGAAGGGGCTGGTGCAGCACCCTGGGTCCACAGGTGCAGGCAAGCAATTTTCCCGTAGCTAATAATGTAGGACCATATTATCAAAGAACAGTAATACCATTATTGCTGCTTTAGCGGCAGGAAACTGCTGCTAAAGCGGCAACAATGGGCTTGATATTATGCCCATGTGAATTTCCATAGAAGCCCAGGTTCACAACAGAACCTGGGCTTCTATGGGAATTCAAGAAGACATATTATCAAACCCAGTTTCCTGCCGCTAAAGCATTGATAATGTTACCACCGTTCCTTGATAATATGGCCCCTAATCTCTGGTCTCATGTGTTTCATTTTAAGGACTTGCTGAACCACACTCTTTCTCGTGAACCCCAGCGTCCTAGACAAACGGGTGACGGGAGGGTAAACACTAAGGGCTGGATGCAGTAGGCCGACACTCTGTCTCCTCCTCCTCCTCCTTCTCTTCTTTTGACTCTCCCTCCCCTTCTCCCTTCCACGCACTCCCCCTCCCTTCCATTCTCACTATCGTCCTTTCATTCGGACTACCTTTCTTTACCTCTTCCACACAGCACACATACTTATGTTTCATTTTTGTCTTGCAAGTTTCCTACGCTGCTTCCACTGGAGTCCAACCCACATTTTTTATATTATACTGTTTGTTCTATTAAACTTACATTTCTATTTATTTTTGTTTCAATAAAGGTTACTTTTTTTCAAATAAATAACTGAGTGTATAGGTCTTCTTTTTCTGACAACACTTGTCTATTATTTATTGTGAAAATCATCTGTTTTTAGGAGATTATGAGGGCAAACCTTTCTAATATTACAGTGCACCTACCAAACATAATCTAACTGACTAATTACACAAATGAAGTCTGGGTAATTCTACAACTGCAAGAGTTCCATGAGTGTATCACTTTATAACATCATGAGTACTGCCGGTGTGATTACAGAACCAATAAGGCACTGCCTAAGACCACCGAGGCTTCAGGGACTGCCAAGGCCCACCCTGCATATTTAAATTAAGCCCCAGAGCGTGGCGATCCCTGGATTTCAGTTGGCCGCGAACCCCCTGAACAATTAGTAAACAATACCCGGGAAGGTGGTGGTCCCCTAGGCTGCAAAATGTCTCCGTGCCCTTCCACGCCTAATTTACATGTGACATTAGGATCCCCAGTCCTACAGAGACCCCACAATATAATATTTGGATTGGCCACGGAGCATTACCCAGAAGGGGCCTCATTTTAATGAACGGGTGAGACTCCGCTTTTTAAAAAAAAATCTTTTTTTCTCTCCATTTTTACCATCCGCATCCCCTCTATTCAAGCGATGCAAGATTTTCCTCTTCTCGCTTAAAGTAGTCAAACAAGGATTTGCTATCACAGGGTGGAATCCATACATCAGCCCTCTAATAGCAAACACAAAGGTCCCACGAATGCACACCCCGGGACATTGTATGAGCTGCGCCTGAGAGGTCGCCCTCCCTAGGACCATGATGCATTTGTTAGTATAAACGCATACTAACACTACTTACACATGTGTAGTACAGCGACCACAATGTAGTGAAGAAGCAGAGGAAGCACAAAATCTAAAAATATAAATCCTACCAGAAGTCGGATTACATAGTTCAATGAGCCGACAACCCTGGAATGAGTAGAAACAGCTAAATGAAGAAAAGGGGTCTTCAGCACAACGCAAGCCATTTTGAAATATTGGTGAGTTGTGCCTTCTTTTTATCTTCTCCCGCTTGTCACCAAATTTATGTAGTGAAGAGGCACACAACAGTGGATCCAATAAGCAGATGTATTACAGGAATACAAGACACCTGAAACAGCCACCAACAGGAGCAGACAGCAAGGCAACCGTCTTCTCCAGCACAGTGTACAATCTCCGCAGTGTTCCCCTCATGACAGCCCCACATTCAAACATTACATACTTAGATTCTAGTAGAATTACATAGTAACATTCTAGTATGACTTACATTGGAAAACTACACAGAGCACATGACATTACAGCAATGAGCTCATGGTTTCATCCACGAGTCTTGAGACCGGTAGGGGTAAGTAGTTCGCTTCCCACTCCCTATATTGTATAAACGCAAACTAACACTACTTCCACAGGTATGCTACAGCACTCAGAGCACATCCTTTTACAGCAGTGAGCTCACAATTTAGGCTCACGGTTTAATCTCTGAGTCTTCACACCAGTAGGGGTGAGTAGTTCGCTTCCCACCCCCTATATACTATAACGCATACTAACACTTCTTAAACACTTATACTACAGCGGCTAGTATCCTACAGTGCCCAGAGATCATCACTTTACAGCAATCAGCTCGGTTTGATCCCCAAGTCTTCACAGAGGTAGGCGTGAATACTACGCTTTTCGCTTCCGGTATACTATAAACACACATTAGCGGTCAGTAGTTCGCTTCCCACTCCCTGTATGGTATAAACGCCTACTAACACTACTTGCACACGAATGCTACAAACACCAGACCACATCACTTTACAGCAATGACCTCATGTTTTAGGCTCTCGGTTTCATACCCGAGTGTAGCACCATATCGTATCAGCACCATGTCACTCTGAGCAACACCGCTCTTTCAGACCAGTAACAGTGACTACTTCGCTTCGCACTCCTCCACAAAGCTTACAGTGCTCCTACCCTCCTTTCCTACTTTTTTTGCCCTTTTTTCCCCTTACTTGCTTCAACGGAATCACAAAATGGCGGCCAAAACTTCCTAGTTGCAACCGCATCGCAGCCAATAAGCAGCAAGCTCCTGCTCCTAATGCCTCTGCCAATCAGATGGCAGAATTCCCAAATATCGATATCTGTAAATTTCGATATGTCTCAAAAACTACTGAAAGGATTTACACCAAATAAACAAAAGCGTGCTTTCTAGACCAAGACCCTTCTCCCTGGTAATTCCGTCCACTCGTTCAACCTGTAGCCTTGTCTAAAGTTTCCTGCAGAAATTAACATGGAGAAAACACATTTTGGGTCCCCCCTTTTTTCTCAGCCCTCCTTGACGAATCACCCCCAAACTTTCAACATAGGAGCTGATATAAACAAATCATTCGTTTGAAAATTGAGTGAAGATTCGTCATTCAGGGCCAACGTTATTGGGAATAGAATGTTGCGATTTTCTAATGGTTACTAGGTCCTAACTATAACTACCTACTGGCGACCGCCAGTAGGTAATATATATATATACAACAAAAGTTATCCCCTCTGAAGGAAGCCGCTCACAGAAAATAAATGTCACCGCTTTTATTCGGGAAGGCTGCAGCATGAAGAACATTCCAATTCCCCTTCATAATATGCCCGACGTGTTTTGTGCACACAAGCACTCAGTCATGGGCCAAATAGTCTCTAGGCAGTCGCACCCTCATTATTTCAAGCACCTTTTATCCTCACGAGGCCCGCCCCAGTGGGCGTGTGCAGGCGCGATGCCTGCTGGCTCCTGTAGTACTTGACTTGTATTTCTTCAGTGAGTTGTGATGCGCTGCCCCATCACGGACACTTTACATCCCAGGTGGGTTGGCAGAATAAATGTTCACTCATGCTGCACTTTAGATCTCTCCCAGCATCTGTTTTCTGTCCCTTCATAGCAAGGCGCTCCCCGGCGCCGGCATGGGTCCGCTGCCTCAAGCAGGGCTTCTTTACGGCGGGGCTTCCTCACGGCAGGATCGGCCATATTACATCCAACAAAAGTTATCCCCTCTCAAGGAAGCCGCTCACAAAAAATAAATGTCACCGCTTTTATTCGGGAAGGCTGCAGCATGAAGAACATTCAAATTCCCCTTCATAATACGCCCAACGCATTTCGTGCACACAAGCACTTAGTCATGGGCCAAATAGTCACTAGGCAGTCGCACCCTCATTATTTCAAGCACCTTTTATCCTCACGAGGCCCGCCCCAGTGGGCATGTGCAGGTGCGATGCCTGCTGGCTCCTGTAGTACTTGACTTGTATTTCTTCAGTGAGTTGTGGTGCGCTGCCCCATCACGGACACTTTACATCCCAGGTGGGTTGGCAGAATAAATGTTCACTCATGCTGCACTTTAGAACTCTCCCAGCATCTGTTTTCTGTCCCTTCATAGCAAGGCGCCCCCCGGCGCCGGCATGGGTCCGCTGCCCCAAGCAGGGCTTCTTTACGGCGGGGCTTTCTCACGGCAGGATCCGTCATATTACATCCAACAAAAATTATCCCCTCTCAAGGAAGCCGCTCACAGAAAATAAATGTCACCGTCTTTATTCGGGAAGGCTGCAGCATGAAGAACATTCAAATTCCCCTTCATAATATGCCCAACGCGTTTCGTGCACACAAGCACTTAGTCATGAGCCAAATAGTCTCTAGGCAGTCGCACCCGCATTATTTCAAGCACATTTTATCCTCACGAGGCCCGCCCCAGTGGGCGTGTACAGGCGCGATGCCTGCTGGCTCCTGTAGTACTTGACTTGTATTTCTTCAGTGAGTTGTGGTGCGCTGCCCCATCACAGACACTTTACATCCCAGGTGGGTTGGCAGAATAAATGTGCACACAAGCACTTAGTCAATATATATATTTAACATTTATTTATTCATTATTCAATCAATAACAAGATTATACACACATATACATAAAATACAGCACAAATAATAAGTAATATTCAGTGCAAGGATTTAAGAACACAAGCAGATAAAAGATTGTTTAAAAAAGAATATAGCAGCTTAAACCACCCTTCTTAATTTAGTGCACAATAAGAATAAGTTACAGTCTTACAAAAGCAAATATTTGTTAGAAAGATGTCAAAAAAATCTAACAAAACTACACAGGGCTTGAATCATGTCTATCCCTTAGAATACTTCCCATCCCGGTGAGAAAAGTTCTTTCAACCACCTTTGCGCTCAACCACCAGGCATAAAGGAGGTATCTGGATAAAGTAAAAACAAGTCATTTAGTAGTGTGCAAAGTAAAAAACACGCAAAGCATCTGAGTGGCAAGAAAAGGACAGCACACGGCATGCGGGAACAATCCACTTTTTCCTTAATTTAGCATAAGCAGGGCAAAAAAACGATAATGAGCAATGGTTTCGGAGGCAGTTACAAGACAGGCACATTGAGATAAGAGTGGAGTTCAACCATTTCCTTCTCAGGGGGAGGGTACCAAATCTAAACTGAATATAAAGTGCACATGCTTGCGGGGTGATGGAGCAGATTCCATCTGGAGTCAGGCATTGTTTTATTTTTGTGCTTCAGACAGACTGCATTTAAATTGACACACACATTTTGGTGCAAGTTAAAAACATGGCACATGAAAAATATGAAAAAGAGGCCTAGTCAGTCTGAAATGCCTGTGCTGAATTAACATGTGTTTTTGCAGTGTAGAGAAAAGTGGCCTTCTTAGTTTTGAAGAATAACCATAGAATGTGTTCTCTCTTCCCAGTTCATCCCTTGCAATCTAGATGTACTATTCCTCTCTTAAGAGACTTTGGCTTGTTGCATATTTGAAAAAAATATATATATATTTCAGTTTATAATACCTCTTTTATAATGTGTGCGAATTAATAATGCACCAAACACTACACCTGGGGCTAAATGCTTTTTTGCATGAAAAGCTATCTAAAACATTAAAGCATGTGCGTATTAACTGTGTGCGCTTTTAAAATTTACACTAAAGCATAATAATGCTATGTTGTACATTGCACATTTTTGCATGTGGAGCACAAACAATAAGAAAAGCTGCTTTAAAATTAATAGCTTGCTAGGAAATCTTTATTAAGGGTATTAGTATAAGAGAGGGAAAAATAATAGCTGATTTACATGAAATGAATACTCTCTTTTGTTGGTTTTATTTTTTGGGCCTACAATTAAATGGCTGCCTGTGAATCCAGCAAGGCTGTGACGTGCATTAACCACTTGGCTGCTAAGGGTGTGCGAGGTGTTCCATTGACTTTCCATTGAAATCAATGGAAAGTCCATGACGAGTTACCCTTGTCATTAGCGCTGAAGTGGTTAAAAGAAGAGAGCATGCGCAGATTGTGCCAGCTTTCTTCAAGACATGAAGGAGTCAATGCCACTGTGAACTGTGCATTCTTGTGATTGTGCCAATGTACCAGTGTTAGTTAAAGTATCAAGTCTGTGCTGTGACAAGTAAGGGAAAAAGATAGAAACATTTTTCCTAGTACATTTTTGCAAAAGCATATAAATGTATTAATCATTTTACGCTTCTTTAGATAAAACTGGTATGCTCTAGAATATTTTAATGAGTCCGGATGGTGAGATCATGCCATCATTGGCTAACCAATCAAGTACAAGCTTCTCTTAAAATGGAAAATTTTGTTTAGTTTGCCAGTATAAATAATGACCTCTTTGGAAGTGTGGTTGGCTTCTAGGCTCATTTGGCTTTCAGGCTCATTTGGCTTTTGGCTTAGGCTCTCATTCATTGCTATGGGTTAAGTACGGGAAACGTCGCAGGAGAGCTTGGGGTGAGATTGCTTCCAAGGAGAGTCAGGTGGGGGGTTCCGTTGCTCATATTTTTTTCAGAGAGTCCTTGCACGTCATATTTTTGGCACAGCAGGCCACATTCCTTTGAGATTTGGTGAAGGAGGGGCTGCTTGCTCTTTTAGACACAGAGGTGGAGAGAGTAGCAACAGATATAAAGGCTTTTTTAGATTTAGATGCTAAAATTCTAAGTTTATGCTTTGACTAATTAATTAGGTCTGAAAATATTTATTTGTCTTATGCATTTATTTCTATTTATGGGAGATTTTTACAAACTATTTAATTATTGATTAGCCTTGCAAGACTCCTTTTCTTAGAAACTCTTTAAGAGTTTTGACTGACATTTTGCGCCACATTTTCCTTTTTACATGTGATGCTTATATGAAGACTGTAATATGTTTTGTATTAATGCTATTTTTCCTGTTTTCCAAATTCTGTAACCAGATTGATATTTTACTAATGAATAAAGGGTTAGAGAAAACCTTAACTTTTGACTAGAAAATAAATCCCTTTAAAAGACTAAACAACTCTCTTCATTGGCTTAAATTATAATTGCATTTTTGACTGTTCATGTTTATTTAAAGTCTCCTGAAGGTAATACATGGTGTCAAGGGCCCAACACTTTTTCAGCGGTAAATAGAGGTAGCATGAGGGTTTTGCATTGAGAAATTACCAGATGAAATTACCGCTGCATCAGGGGGTTCTACATCATCTATGTACATTTCAAATTTGGAGCAACTTTTGACATTTAAAAATTGTGTTGTTAAAATACCTGGTGACCTTAATTCAATACAACCAGTATTAATAAAATTCCAATACATTGTTTTTAGTTGAGGAAGAATTTTCCTTGATATGGAGCAAGGGTCATCCCAGAGGGTACTCATCCCTATTTTTAAGAGCCACCCAATGACCTTCCCGACCCAGGGCAAGAGGCCTGATTTCCTTTGCATGGACAGCAATTCTTCTACAGCATCTTTTACGGGTATTTGGGTTTTGCTGTCCCACAGTCTCACCTAAAACACAAGCACCTTTAGGACAGCACAATGTGTGATTGATTTTAACCCAGGGTCAGTGCGTAGTGGCAATAGGGGAGTATTCTTTGGGATGTTTAAAAGAGCTCATAAAAATTTATTTTTGACAACTTCTAATTGTTTAGTGTCCTCTAAACACCAAACATCTGCCCAGTAGAGTGCTGCACCCAAGCCCTTTGCCCTATGTATTTCTTTTGCAAGGGAAACTGGGCGAAAGTCTGAGCATTTGGCTCTTTCAATAATTGCACCATCAACTTGTTGTAGTGTCAGAACGCTTTTCAGAATGTCAAGTTCTTGCTAATTCTAAAGCCTAAGTAATCAAAGGCTTTCACCTGCTCTAAGAGTTGTCCTTCCAACAGCACTTTCCCTTGGCGGATTTGTAGGGGTTGAAATCCATATACTTAGTTTTGAGTCAGTTGATTTTCAAATCCCTAGATTCACAAACTTTTGAGAATTTAGTTAGAACATTTTGGATGCCCTTTGGGGTTTTAGATATAAGTAGCGTGTTGTCAGTAAACAAAAGCATAGGTATTTGCTTACCACCCAACTTCTGTGGGTCACCACCACAATCATATAGCTCATCTATGAGCTAATTCAAGTATAAGGTGAACATGGTTGCAGCTAGCACGCACCCCAAGCGCACTTCTTTCCTAATTAAAATATTTCTAGACTGCCTCCCATCCTGGTTCCATCTGACTCTGGCATAATTATCATGATGTAACCTGGTTAAAAGGTGGAGTAGGGCATTGGGAAGTCCCATGTCCGTCAGGGAGATCCAGAGCTGAGTACGGTCAATGGAATCAAAAGGGGTTTTTCAGGTCAACAAATACTACTTAGAAATGACCTTTCTTGAGTGTGTCCTCTTTCCATATAAGTATTAAAAAACAAAATACTTGGTCTAAAGTGCTAGTGGTGACACAAAACCCTGAATTCAGATGCAAGATAATATTGTTGTTCTCTGCCCAATCTTGAATGTGAGTTAAAATTAATTTACTTAAAATGTGCTGAGCCACGTCTATAAGGCTAATAGGCCTATAGTTAGCAGGGTCCCCATTATCCCCTTTTTTATGTATGGGGATAATTTCGGCACCCTGCCACATACCCGGTATAGGACCTCCACGAGTAATAGCATTAAAGACAGCATGAAGGAGAGGTCCCCAAATATTGGGTTCTGATTTAAAAAGATCTCCAGGAAGGCTATTGAGCCTGGGGGTTTGCCAATTTGGAGTGATGTGATTGCATTCTTGACTTCCATAAGGGAGAAACTCACATCCTCATTTGATTCAGACTCTGCATTTCGGCCCCTGGGTACATCCCCTGCAATACCCACAACCTCACCATCCTCCGAGGAGTATAGTGCCTGAAAATACCCTTCCCAGGTGTGCAGCTGTATATAAGAGTCATTTCGGCATTCTGATGGGTTACCCCCTTAGAAAGGATATGCCAAGATAAGTGGCAATCTATTTGCCTAGATGCCTCAACTAGGGTGCGCCAGCTCTCAGTTTCCCAGTTACGTTTGGCCTTCCTTTGTATACTCTTATAGTTCTTCCTTTTAATCAATATGTTAGACCTCGTCTCCTCCTTTACTGCCTCCCTAAGTTAAACTCTGCAGTCCCTATTATACCAGGGTTCATTTTTCTGCTTGTACGGGAGCAAACCTCCATGACATTTAAAAAATGGAGAAATATTATTCAACAGGTCTAGATAGCTAGCTAAAATGCTATCATCATTTACGTTGACATTCGATAACTTGAGTAAGAATTGTGTCACCTCTTTGTAAATCCTGGCAAGGAGCTTGGCATCAGCAACCACGTTTAGCCACTTTATTCTCTTATTGTTCTTTGTGGTTACTACCTGAAGCCTCGTTAAACTGCCCTGAGATTTTATAACCAGTAGCCCAGAGCAGCATAAAAGCAGGGCATTATGGTCACTATCATTTGGATCAAGACTTGCCATATCAATAACTTGTGGCCAGAGATCGAGATCGACTAAAATATAATCTTTTCTGCTTCTGGTGTTTCCCCTCTAAAAGGTGTAATCTGACCTAGGGTCTGAAAGAATCCTCCCATTGCAAGCCTGCACCCCATAGGTAAAAGTAAGTGATAACATTTGCTGTGCTACACAGGTACATCTTTTGAGTGGTGGGATTTGGAGCTTTGTGATGCCTCTAGCAAATTCCTCCTCCACATAGTCCATAGGCTCACACAAGGTGTTCAAGTCTCCAGCTATAATAAGGGGGGAATCATTCCTCTTGGATTCCAAAGAATTATCTAGCGTTGTCATGGTGTTGGAGGGTTTATGAGGGGTTGGAAACCTATTATAAATATTAAAAATCCTAACATGAGTATCCCCCTTTAGCGAGCCCAAGGCAATAGCCAATATCTCGGGGGAGTCTATGTTAAGGCAGTTGATTTTACATGCTAGAGTGATATTAGCTCAAATCAGCATGCATCCCACAGGTCTGCCTGAATGGGATTGTTTTGCCTCAATACTAAAGGAGACGAAGCCCACCCTAAAGATCGGTTCAGTGGCCCATGTTTCTTGGAAAAGGCACAGATGGCAGTGTGCCCCACTCAGGATCATTAAGTTTGGAGCGTAGGCCTGTGGTGTTCCATGAGCGAATATGCAACTGCTTATCGATAGAGGAGCCTCCCCTCACTATCTGCCTGACTTTGAGTGCAGGCCGGATTGTAGATGTAATAAACAGCCTCTTGGCAGATATGCTAGTTAAGTGTCTAGTTCGATAGGAATAGGGGGTAACAGCACCTCAACAATAGGGCCGGCCTGAGTAAGACCCTGAAGAGGCCTCCCTTGCGGATTTACTTGGGCCTCTTTGCTAAGCTCTAGTCAATCAACGTTGTCAAAGCCTGATAGTGGCTCATATCTATTGCTGGTTCGGATGGGGAAGGGTGTCTCTCTGAACTGGTCGGGTCGTGATGAACTTGCATTTTGTGGGTGGGATGGGATTCCTGTTTTAGGGTTTCTATAAAAAAAAAGCCTAATGGCATGATCCTATCCCCTGAGCTGAGCCCCTACTGGAAGAATTATTTCTGCTCCTAATTGTAAACCCTGAAAGATCCAGGTTCCGGCAGGTTACCACTACCAATCACCATCGATAGACTTACTGAGGAGGCCAAACTAACCCACTCATTTTACCATATCTATATATATTCACTGAAAACACCTTTAGTCTGGAGTCCCTCAGGAGCTAATGGGACCTCATTCCCCCGACCAGCAGTGTGCTGAGAGCTTTGTATTGCAGAGAGGTGGAGAAAGGGAGCATGGCCTCCAGCTTCCTGTTGACAATCCCACTGTGTGGGGCTTACTTGAGGTATCAGGATGTCTTGTTGGCTTCTGATGACAATCAGCAGCGAAGGGACTTCATTCCCCAACTCAGAGCATGCCAGGAGGCATTTTTGCAGAGTAGTGGAGAAAGGGGGCAGGCTTCCTTTGAGTTGCCAGCTTTTTCCTTTTCCCTTTTTTAGGCAGGGGGCTGCGTGGCCCCTTTCCTGGACCATTTCACACCCCTGGGCCCCTTCCCCGGGGACTGACCCTTTTTTCTTGTTTTTCATCAAAAAACCTGAGGGGGCCAAGCTGCCCCCCTCCCCAGCCGATTTCAGCCTGGGTACACCATCCTCTGGCCTTTATTTATTTTTTAATGAATTGAAGGGAGGGGGGCAGGACTTTTTCTGCCCCAGGGACCTCATCCCCTGGGTCAGACCCTTTTTTTTATAAATATATTTATTTTACAGAGAGGGAGACCTCGCGGAGCCCCTCCTGATGCCTATTTTCTCTGAGGGACCCCATCCCCTGGGGCTAGGCCCTTATATACTTTTTT
Organism: Lissotriton helveticus; assembly: GCF_964261635.1. Classification (NCBI taxonomy): domain Eukaryota; kingdom Metazoa; phylum Chordata; class Amphibia; order Caudata; family Salamandridae; genus Lissotriton; species Lissotriton helveticus. Next base: position 1,052,909,060 of record NC_136069.1, on the reverse strand, counting down.
AAAAGGGGAGGGGACCCACAGGCCCCTTCCCATGGCCAATCTTAGTCAGGCCTTTTCTCTTTTTGCTTTAAAGGGAGGGGGGCCAAGGCGCCCCCCTCTTGGGGCATTTTTGACACCCACATTTTCCACGTTGATAAACACAGGGGGAGCTTGAAGGCCCCCACAGTCCCTGCCGGCTCCCCTCCTCTATTGGGAGCTGGCATTGCTTTTTACACACAGGGAGCGCCTGACATGCAGCTCCCTGTGTGTAGAAATCTAAGTGTGCTCACTTTGAGCAAGCGAGAAGCAAAAGCTCTCACTTGCTCAAAGCGAAGCACATTGCTTGCTATTGCATGTTTTGCAGCTCCATGTCTGTGAAAGTAATGCTGGCTTCCACAGGAGACAGGGAGCAGGCAGGGGCCGATGGGACCTTGAGGTCCCTGCATGGTCCCTTAGCACACTGGGTACCCTCCATGTCGGGTTCCTGGGCATAGGGTCCCTGGGGCTGAAATTAGCTCCACATTGGATAATGCGGTACAAAAGGGGGTGGTAATGGACGGAGCATCTGAATCAATCAAACACTGACACCCAGTGAAAAGATCTGGGTTTAATCCATCACCGTTCTTTAGCCCACTATGCCACCCCAGTTCAGACATGGCTATATGCAAATCAGTCTGACCCTGTGCCTCATGGGAACAGTCCAGCTCGAACTGCCAAGCCATGTCGTCCCTGGACCAGAAACAAGCTTCCGGGGACCGGTTTCTGGCATTCCAGCCTTCTTCAGCCCGGCTTGCTTGAATCCAGTGGCAAAGTGAGCAAGGGACTCACGTCTGAGCATACCCTGCCACACTTATGGCGGCCAAAAGCGGTACAAAAGGGGGTGGTAATGGACGGAGCATCTGAATCAATCAAACACTCACACCCAGTCAAAAGATCTGGGTTTAATCCATCACTGTTCTTTAGCCCACTATGCCACCCCAGTTCAAACATGGCTATATGCAAATCAGTTTGACCCTGTGCCTCATGGGAACAGTCCAGCCTGAACTGCCAAGCCATGTCTTCCCTGGACTGGAAACAAACTTCCGGGGACCGGTTTCTGGCATTCCAGCCTTCTTCAGCCCGGCTTGCTTGAATCCAGTGGCAAAGTGAGCAAGGGACTCACATCTGAGCATACCCTGCCACACTTATGGCGGCCAAAAGCGGTACAAAAGGGGGTGGTAATGGACGGAGCATCTGAATCAATCAAACACTAACACCCAGTCAAAAGATCTGGGTTTAATCCATCACCGTTCTTTAGCCCACAATGCCACCCCAGTTCAGACATGGCTATATGCAAATCAGTCTGACCCTGTGCCTCATGGGAACAGTCCAGCCCGAACTGCCAAGCCATGTCTTCCCTGGACCGGAAACAAACTTCCGGGGACCGGTTTCTGGCATTCCAGCCTTCTTCAGCCCGGCTTGGTTGAATCCAGTGGCAAAGTGAGCAAGGGACTCACGTCTGAGCATACCCTGCCACACTTATGGCGGCCAAAAGCGGTACAAAAGGGGGTGGTAATGGACGGAGCATCTGAATCAATCAAACACTCACACCCAGTCAAAAGATCTGGGTTTAATCCATCACCGTTCTTTAGCCCACTATGCCACCCCAGTTCAGACATGGCTATATGCAAATCAGTCTGACCCTGTGCCTCATGGGAACAGTCCAGCCCGAACTGCCAAGCCATGTCTTCCCTGGACCGGAAACAAGCTTCCGGGGACCGGTTTCTGGCATTACAGCCTTCTTCAGCCCGCCTTGCTTGAATCCAGTGGCAAAGTGAGCAAGGGACTCACGTCTGAGCATACCCTGCCACACTTATGGCGGCCAAAAGCGGTACAAAAGGGGGTGGTAATGGACGGAGCATCTGAATCAATTAAACACTCACACCCAGTCAAAAGATCTGGGTTTAATCCATCACCGTTCTTTAGCCCACTATGCCACCCCTGTTCAGACATGGCTATATGCAAATCAGTCTGACCCTGTGCCTCATGGGAACAGTCCAGCCCGAACTGCCAAGCCATGTCTTCCCTGGACTGGAAACAAACTTCCGGGGACCGGTTTCTGGCATTCCAGCCTTCTTCAGCCCGGCTTGGTTGAATCCAGTGGCAAAGTGAGCAAGGGACTCATCCCCTGGGTCAGACCCTTTTTTTATAAATATATTTATTTTACAGAGAGGGAGACCTCGCGGAGCCCCTCCTGATGCCTATTTTGTCTGAGGGACCCCATCCCCTGGGGCTAGGCCCTTATATACTTTTTTAAAAGGGGAGGGGACCCACAGGCCCCTTCCCATGGCCAATCTTAGTCAGGCCTTTTCTCTTTTTGCTTTAAAGGGAGGGGGGCCAAGGCGCCCCCCTCTTCGGGCATTTTTGACACCCACATTTTCCACGTTGATAAACACAGGGGGAGCTTGAAGGCCCCCACAGTCCCTGCCGGCTCCCCTCCTCTATTGGGAGCTGGCATTGCTTTTTACACACAGGGAGCGGCTGACATGCAGCTCCCTGTGTGTAGAAATCTAAGTGTGCTCACTTTGAGCAAGCGAGAAGCAAAAGCTCTCACTTGCTCAAAGCGAAGCACATTGTTTGCTATTGCATGTTTTGCAGCTCCATGTCTGTGAAAGTAATGCTGGCTTCCACAGGAGACAGGGAGCAGGCAGGGGCCGATGGGACCTTGAGGTCCCTGCATGGTCCCTTAGCACACTGGGTACCCTCCATGTCGGGTTCCTGGGCATAGGGTCCCTGGGGCTGAAATTAGCTCCACATTGGATAATGCGGTACAAAAGGGGGTGGTAATGGACAGAGCATCTGAATCAATCAAACACTCACACCCAGTCAAAAGATCTGGGTTTAATCCATCACCGTTCTTTAGCCCACTATGCCACCCCAGTTCAGACATGGCTATATGCAAATCAGTTTGACCCTGTGCCTCATGGGAACAGTCCAGCCCGAACTGCCAAGCCATGTCTTCCCTGGACTGGAAACAAACTTCCGGGGACCGGTTTCTGGCATTCCAGCCTTCTTCAGCCCGGCTTGCTTGAATCCAGTGGCAAAGTGAGCAAGGGACTCACATCTGAGCATACCCTGCCACACTTATGGCGGCCAAAAGCGGTACAAAAGGGGGTGGTAATGGACGGAGCATCTGAATCAATCAAACACTCACACCCAGTCAAAAGATCTGGGTTTAATCCATCACCGTTCTTTAGCCCACTATGCCACCCCAGTTCAGACATGGCTATATGCAAATCAGTCTGACCCTGTGCCTCATGGGAACAGTCCAGCCCGAACTGCCAAGCCATGTCTTCCCTGGACCGGAAACAAGCTTCCGGGGACCGGTTTCTGGCATTCCAGCCTTCTTCAGCCCGGCTTGCTTGAATCCAGTGGAAAAGTGAGCAAGGGACTCACGTCTGAGCATACCCTGCCACACTTATGGCGGCCAAAAGCGGTACAAAAGGGGGTGGTAATGGACGGAGCATCTGAATCAATCAAACACTCACACCCAGTCAAAAGATCTGGGTTTAATCCATCACAGTTCTTTAGCCCACTATGCCACCCCAGTTCAGACATGGCTATATGCAAATCAGTCTGACCCTGTGCCTCATGGGAACAGTCCAGCCCAAACTGCCAAGCCTAGTCTTCCCTGGACCGGAAACAAGCTTCCGGGGACCGGTTTCTGGCATTCCAGCCTTCTTCAGCCCGGCTTGCTTGAATCCAGTGGCAAAGTGAGCAAGGGACTCACGTCTGAGCATACCCTGCCACACTTATGGCAGCCAAAAGCGGTACAAAAGGGGGTGGTAATGGACGGAGCATCTGAATCAATCAAACACTAACACCCAGTCAAAAGATCTGGGTTTAATCCATCACCGTTCTTTAGCCCACTATGCCACCCCAGTTCAGACATGGCTATATGCAAATCAGTCTGACCCTGTGCCTCATGGGAACAGTCCAGCCCGAACTGCCAAGCCATGTCTTCCCTGGACCGGAAACAAACTTCCGGGGACCGGTTTCTGGCATTCCAGCCTTCTTCAGCCCGGCTTGGTTGAATCCAGTGGCAAAGTGAGCAAGGGACTCACGTCTGAGCATACCCTGCCACACTTATGCCGGCCAAAAGCGGTACAAAAGGGGGTGGTAATGGACGGAGCATCTGAATCAATCAAACACTCACACCCAGTCAAAAGATCTGGGTTTAATCCATCACCGTTCTTTAGCCCACTATGCCACCCCAGTTCAGACATGGCTATATGCAAATCAGTCTGACCCTGTGCCTCATGGGAACAGTCCAGCCCGAACTGCCAAGCCATGTCTTCCCTGGACCGGAAACAAACTTCCGTGGACCGGTTTCTGGCATTCCAGCCTTCTTCAGCCTGGCTTGGTTGAATCCAGTGGCAAAGTGAGCAAGGGACTCACGTCTGAGCATACCCTGCCACACTTATGGCGGCCAAAAGTGGTACAAAAGGGGGTGGTAATGGACGGAGCATCTGAATCAATCAAACACTCACACCCAGTCAAAAGATCTGGGTTTAATCCATCACCGTTCTTTAGCCCACTATGCCACCCCAGTTCAGACATGGCTATATGCAAATCAGTCTGACCCTGTGCCTCATGGGAACAGTCCAGCCCGAACTGCCAAGCCATGTCTTCCCTGGACCGGAAACAAGCTTCCGGGGACCGGTTTCTGGCATTCCAGCCTTCTTCAGCCTGGCTTGCTTGAATCCAGTGGCAAAGTGAGCAAGGGACTCACGTCTGAGCATACCCTGCCACACTTATGGCGGCCAAAAGCGGTACAAAAGGGGGTGGTAATGAACGGAGCATCTGAATCAATTAAACACTCACACCCAGTCAAAAGATCTGGGTTTAATCCATCACCGTTCTTTAGCCCACTATGCCACCCCTGTTCAGACATGGCTATATGCAAATCAGTCTGACCCTGTGCCTCATGGGAACAGTCCAGCCCGAACTGCCAAGCCATGTCTTCCCTGGACCGGAAACAAGCTTCCGGGGACCGGTTTCTGGTATTCCAGCCTTCTTCAGCCCGGCTTGGTTGAATCCAGTGGCAAAGTGAGCAAGGGACTCACGTCTGAGCATACCCTGCCACACTTATGGCGGCCAAAAGCGGTACAGAAGGGGGTGGTAATGGACGGAGCATCTGAATCAATCAAACACTCACACCCAGTCAAAAGATCTGGGTTTCATCCATCACCGTTCTTTAGCCCACTATGCCACCCCAGTTCAGACATGGCTATATGCAAATCAGTCTGACCCTGTGCCTCATGGGAACAGTCCAGCCCGAACTGCCAAGCCATGTCTTCCCTGGACCGGAAACAAGCTTCCGGGGACCGGTTTCTGGCATTCCAGCCTTCTTCAGCCCGGCTTGCTTGAATCCAGTGGCAAAGTGAGCAAGGGACTCACGTCTGAGCATACCCTGCCACACTTATGGCGGCCAAAAGCGGTACAAAAGGGGGTGGTAATGGACGGAGCATCTGAATCAATTAAACACTCACACCAAGTCAAAAGATCTGGGTTTAATCCATCACCGTTCTTTAGCCCACTATGCCACCCCTGTTCAGACATGGCTACATGCAAATCAGTCTGACCCTGTGCCTCATGGGAACAGTCCAGCCCGAACTGCCAAGCCATGTCTTCCCTGGACCGGAAACAAACTTCCGGGGACCGGTTTCTGGCATTCCAGCCTTCTTCAGCCCGGCTTGGTTGAATCCAGTGGCAAAGTGAGTAAGGGACTCACGTCTGAGCATACCCTGCCACACTTATGGCGGCCAAAAGCGGTACAAAAGGGGGTGGTAATGGACGGAGCATCTGAATCAATCAAACACTCACACCCAGTCAAAAGATCTGGGTTTAATCCATCACCGTTCTTTAGCCCACTATGCCACCCCAGTTCAGACATGGCTATATGCAAATCAGTCTGACCCTGTGCCTCATGGGAACAGTCCAGCCCGAACTGCCAAGCCATGTCTTCCCTGGAACGGAAACAAGCTTCCGGGGACCGGTTTCTGGCATTCCAGCCTTCTTCAGCCCGGCTTGCTTGAATCCAGTGGCAAAGTGAGCAAGGGACTCACGTCTGAGCATACCCTGCCACACTTATGGCGGCCAAAAGCGGTACAAAAGGGGGTGGTAATGGACGGAGCATCTGAATCAATTAAACACTCACACCCAGTCAAAAGATCTGGGTTTAATCCATCACCGTTCTTTAGCCCACTATGCCACCCCTGTTCAGACATGGCTATATGCAAATCAGTCTGACCCTGTGCCTCATGGGAACAGTCCAGCCCGAACTGCCAAGCCATGTCTTCCCTGGACCGGAAACAAGCTTCCGGGGACCGGTTTCTGGCATTCCAGCCTTCTTCAGCCCGGCTTGCTTGAATCCAGTGGCAAAGTGAGCAAGGGACTCACGTCTGAGCATACCCTGCCACACTTATGGTGGCCAAAAGCGGAACAAAAGGGGGTGGTAATGGACGGAGCATCTGAATCAATCAAACACTCACACCCAGTCAAAAGATCTGGGTTTAATCCACCACCGACCTTTAGCCCACTATGCCACCCCAGTTCAGACATGGCTATATGCAAATCAGTCTGACCCTGTGCCTCATGGGAACAGTCCAGCCCGAACTGCCAAGCCATGTCTTCCCTGGACCGGAAACAAGCTTCCGGGGACCGGTTTCTGGCATTCCAGCCTTCTTCAGCCCGGCTTGCTTGAATCCAGTGGCAAAGTGAGCAAGGGACTCATGTCTGAGCATACCCTGCCACACTTATGGCGGCCAAAAGCGGTACAAAAGGGGGTGGTAATGGACGGAGCATCTGAATCAATCAAACACTCACACCCAGTCAAAAGATCTGGGTTTAATCCATCACCGTTCTTTAGCCCACTATGCCACCCCAGTTCAGACATGGCTATATGCAATTCAGTCTGACCCTGTGCCTCATGGGAACAGTCCAGCCCGAACTGCCAAGCAATGTCTTCCCTGGACTGGAAACAAGCTTCCGGGGACCGGTTTCTGGCATTCCAGCTAAGCATGGGCGTAAAATCCGCTCCGCTCGCGGATTTTTCGGATTTTCGGCAAATTCGCAATCCGCGAACTCTCGCGAATTTGTCGAAAATCCGTGAATCCGCTCGCGGCGGATTTTTTGCTTGGTTGCGGCGCGCGGCGTGGTGCACGGCGTTCACTTTCCGTCATTTAGCGTTTGCCGAGTTGTTTTTCTTTGCGAGTGACGCGCCATTTTAGATCTTGCTGCGTGTTCCCGCGGGAGTTTAGCGCCCGCGAATACGTACTCGCGGCTTGCCACCTTGCACAGCACACCTCGCGAGAGTTCGCAATTGCGAAAACGTAGTTGCGGCGGAAAGGAACAATCTCGCACTTGCGAAATAGAGATTTTGCAATTTCGCACAAGAAAATCACCAGCAAACAGGATAAACCTTCAGAAAATTATGATTTTTATCAGAATCACTCCTCAGGTTGACATTTGCACGGCCTTTTTTTTTGCAAGGAGTCCATTTTGGGGGGGGGGGGAGGAAGGAAGTGCCCCACAGTCTCCAACTTCCTGTTCCTGTCCAGCAGGCTCCTCCCAGTGCTTTGTCCATCTCCTGGTCACTTTCATTTGGATCTGGAGCTGGAAGGATTACTTTTTGTGGGTGCTGCTGGATATTTGGATTTGAGGCCTTTTTGACTGTCTTTGGATCACTTTTGGATTAGAAATCAACTTTCACAAGTAAGTTTGTTTGGGGCATTACAGTTGCTGCAAGTAAAATTTTGGAACTTTTTCAGAACATTAAATAAATTATATTGTGGGTAGCCACAGTATCCAGTAGGACCAGGGTTGGTTAGGGGTGCATGATACAAATGTTTTGTTGAATTTAAACACCATTGAGGCCATGGATGGGCTGGGATTGTGCTGATTTTTGTCGTTTTTTTGGGCCTGCTGGTGGGGCCCTTTGCCCAGGGGTGGTGAGTGTTGCATGGGCCTAGTCTTTCTGTGGGGTGTCTTCTTGAATTTAAACATAATTGAGGCCATGGATGGGCTGGGATTGTGCTGCTTTTATTGTTTTTTGTCGTTTTTGGGGGGGTGCTGGTGTGGCCTTTTGCCCAGGGGTGGTGGTGCATGGACTGAGTGTGCCTGTGGTGTGGTCTCACTCTCTTTAATGTAAACATCATGGATGGCATTGGATTGTGGTGATTTCTGGCTGTTTTTCTGTTTTTTGGGGGTGTACTGTTGATGTGGACTGGCCATGTGGGTGGTGGTGGTGGCCATCTTGAGTGCTGGCTGGTACAGGCAACATGTGCTTGGGGTGTAAGGGAGGGGCCATTTTGAGGAGAGGCAGTGTCTGAGGCCTGCACTTATTTTGCCTACTTTTCATCCATTATGCCCAGGGGTGGTGAGTGTTGCATGGGCCTAGTCTTTCTGTGGGGTGTCTTCTTGAATTTAAACATAATTGAGGCCATGGAAGGGCTGGGATTGTGCTGATTTTATTGTTTTTTGTCGTTTTTGGGGGGTGCTGGTGTGGCCTTTTGCCCAGGGGTGGTGGTGCATGGACTGAGTGTGCCTGTGGTGTGGTCTCACTCTCTTTAATGTAAACATCATGGATGGCATTGGATTGTGGTGATTTCTGGCTGTTTTTCTGTTTTTTGGGGGTGTACTGTTGATGTGGACTGGCCATGTGGGTGGTGGTGGTGGCCATCTTGAGTGCTGGCTGGTACAGGCAACATGTGCTTGGGGTGTAAGGGAGGGGCCATTTTGAGGAGAGGCAGTGTCTGAGGCCTGCACTTATTTTGCCTACTTTTCATCCATTATGCCCAGGGGTAGTGAGTGTGCATGGGCCTAGTGTTTCTGAGGGGTGTCTTCTTGAATTTAAACACCATTGAGGCCATGGATGGGCTGGGATTGTGCTGATTTTATTGTTTTTTGTCGTTTTTGGGGGGGTGCTGGTGTGGCCTTTTGCCCAGGGGTGGTGGTGCATGGACTGAGTGTGCCTGTGGTGTGGTCTCACTCTCTTTAATGTAAACATCATGGATGGCATTGGATTGTGGTGATTTCTGGCTGTTTTTCTGTTTTTTGGGGGTGTACTGTTGATGTGGACTGGCCATGTGGGTGGTGGTGGTGGCCATCTTGAGTGCTGGCTGGTACAGGCAACATGTGCTTGGGGTGTAAGGGAGGGGCCATTTTGAGGAGAGGCAGTGTCTGAGGCCTGCACTTATTTTGCCTACTTTTCATCCATTATGCCCAGGGGTAGTGAGTGTGCATGGGCCTAGTGTTTCTGAGGGGTGTCTTCTTGAATTTAAACACCATTGAGGCCATGGATGGGCTGGGATTGTGCTGATTTTATTGTTTTTTGTCGTTTTTTTGGGCCTGCTGGTGGGGCCCTTTGGCCAGGGGTGGTGAGTGTTGCATGGGCCTAGTCTTTCTGTGGGGTGTCTTCTTGAATTTAAACATAATTGAGGCCATGGATGGGCTGGGATTGTGCTGATTTTATTGTTTTTTGTCGTTTTTGGGGGGGTGCTGGTGTGGCCTTTTGCCCAGGGGTGGTGGTGCATGGACTGAGTGTGCCTGTGGTGTGGTCTCACTCTCTTTAATGTAAACATCATGGATGGCATTGGATTGTGGTGATTTCTGGCTGTTTTTCTGTTTTTTGGGGGTGTACTGTTGATGTGGACTGGCCATGTGGGTGGTGGTGGTGGCCATCTTGAGTGCTGGCTGGTACAGGCAACATGTGCTTGGGGTGTAAGGGAGGGGCCATTTTGAGGAGAGGCAGTGTCTGAGGCCTGCACTTATTTTGCCTACTTTTCATCCATTATGCCCAGGGGTAGTGAGTGTGCATGGGCCTAGTGTTTCTGAGGGGTGTCTTCTTGAATTTAAACACCATTGAGGCCATGGATGGGCTGGGATTGTGCTGATTTTATTGTTTTTTGTCGTTTTTTTGGGCCTGCTGGTGGGGCCCTTTGGCCAGGGGTGGTGAGTGTTGCATGGGCCTAGTCTTTCTGTGGGGTGTCTTCTTGAATTTAAACATAATTGAGGCCATGGATGGGCTGGGATTGTGCTGATTTTATTGTTTTTTGTCGTTTTTGGGGGGGTGCTGGTGTGGCCTTTTGCCCAGGGGTGGTGGTGCATGGACTGAGTGTGCCTGTGGTGTGGTCTCACTCTCTTTAATGTAAACATCATGGATGGCATTGGATTGTGGTGATTTCTGGCTGTTTTTCTGTTTTTTGGGGGTGTACTGTTGATGTGGACTGGCCATGTGGGTGGTGGTGGTGGCCATCTTGAGTGCTGGCTGGTACAGGCAACATGTGCTTGGGGTGTAAGGGGCCATTTTGAGGAGAGGCAGTGTCTGAGGCCTGCACTTATTTTGCCTACTTTTCATCCATTATGCCCAGGGGTAGTGAGTGTTGCATACTTGCATGTCCCTAGTCTTTCTGTGGGGTGTCTTCAATGTAAACATCATGGATGGCATGGGATTGTGCTCATTTTTCTGTGTTTTGTCGATTTTTGGGGTGTATAACTGAACTGATGTTCCTCTGTCTTCCATTGCTTTTAGGTGCACAAAAAGACTCAAGAGAGAACCACCAGTGCCAGGAAGAAGTCCTGCAGCGGTGTGTGTGTGCAGCATAACGTCACGTCTGGACACAGAACCCTCTGCAACTCGTGCAACTGCTGCCGTGCTGACCTGCTCTGAAGAAGATGGCCCCCAAAAAAGTAACCCGTAGCTCCTCTAGCAAGAAAGGTGCCAGTAAGGAGCAGAAGAAGCAAGTTACCAAGGACACTGGTGTGCTGCCCGCCCCTTTTTTTGGGAGTAAAAAAAAAAGTATGCCTGCAGCAGCAGCAGCGGGATCTGCTGGGGACCAAGCTGGCAGCAGCACCCCCGCTCCATTGGGCTCAGTGCCACCACCACCACCACGCCAACTTAAGTCCAAGCCCTTGAGTGCTGCAGAGGCAGCCAGTATAGTTGTTCAATCACCATCGACCAGTGATGTTGGCTCATCGCAAGAAAGCAGCATCAATGTCCCTCAATCAACACAGGTTGTTGTAGCTCATCTGACGAGTGTTGAACAACCACAGCCGCAACAACAATCACATGTGCAAGTACAAGCCCAAGTACATGTGGAAGGAGAGGCAGCGCAAGGAGATGCGCAAGCAGAGGTGCATGGAGGGTCACAACAAGTGCCCACAATAGTTGTTTCTCCCGAAGTAGGGGCACATCAGGAAATCGACAATCAAGGCGAGGTATCATTTGAGGAAGCCACTCCTCCTGATGATCCTTCATTGTCTTCCACACCCCTAGCAAGGAAGAGATCAAGGGTGGTGTCTACATCTTCTTCAAGCACACCTCCTTCTGATGATACGGATCAAACTTGGGAACCAGCACCACAGCCGTCTGAGAGTGAGGCACACCATGATCCGACAAAGGTAGTTAAGCGTAAAAGGAAGCTCGTCCAAAGTCTCAGAGTTATGGAGTGTGATGAGTCTCAACAAGAAGTGGCGGATACTGCTGCTGATGAAGACTCTGCCAACGACGACCCAGTCATCATAAAGGTCACTGCAGCCCCAGCGGGCATGCAGCAAACAGACATTTTGACCCTAGCCCGAAGAGCTGCTGAGTGTGATGATGATGATAATGTTGTCGATGAGGAGGCAGTGGAAACACCACAATCATTGGAGTTAAGTAGTACACCAACTCGTCCCGCTTCCATATTTCTTTCTGGCAAGAAGAGACCTCCGTCAACCTCGACCTTAATTAGTGGCGGTGAAAGTGCAAAACGTACAAAAGTTGGGCAATCCAGATCCTCCACTTCATCTGGCATTAGCTTCATGACCACCACCACCAGTATCGCCGCCTCCTCCATGTCCCACAGACACTTCAAGTCCCCAGTTTGGGACTTCTTTACTGTTTGTCCAAAAAATCCAAAGTTTGCCATTTGTACCATTTGTAAGCAAGCAGTTAGTCGTGGTAAGCCAGGTACCAACTATGGTACCGGAGGCCAGAGAGGTAATCTTAGGAGACAGCACACTGTCAAATGGTTTGCGCACCTAGATGCGATCAAGAAAGGCCAAATTCAAGGAAACGTTGATGTTTCATCTGATGATGACGAGCAGGAAGAAGACGTGTCAAACACTTCCCTTACACCCAGTACCCCTGTCAGCAGCACACCCAATGTGAGGCACACTAAGAGTGTTGGAGCGAGTGAGACACCAACGCACAAAAGTTCACCAGCGAGCAAAATTGGGTCAACGAAGTCATTATCAGCCCGTAAATGCTTGGTCCAGGGCAACATTAGAACAATGCTTACTTCAGACGTGCCATATGAACGCAACCACCCACTGACGCGTCTGTATAACACTAAGCTGGCTAAAATGCTAGCTGTGGACCTTCTACCTTTTTCTTTTGTAGAAGCGGTAGGTTTTCTTGAATTAGTGGCAACGCTCTGCCCTAAATGGAAGGTTCCGAGCCGGTTCTATTTTGCCAGAGTTGCGGTTCCAGCACTACATGAAGATGTGCTGGAGGCGATTGGGGCAGCTTTGCAGAAGAGTGCTGTTCACACAATACATCTGACAACAGACATGTGGACCAGTGGCGCAGGCGCTGATTACATGTGCATCACTGCACACTGGGTCTCTTTTTCAGGTGTTAAAGCAAAGCTAAACGCAGGTGTTGACCTGGACAAAGTTTTCAAAGCTGCTCGGAAACATGCAACACTAGCCATGTTTGGCTTGGAGAAAAGTCACACAGCAGAAAACCTTTTGGAAGAGTTTGACAAAAAGGTCTTGAACATGCTATCCCCCCTAAAACGCAAGATTGGTTATGTTTCCACGGATAATGGCGCCAATGTAGTTAAGGCCATGTTGCAGGGTCACTATTTTAGAGTGCCGTGTTTGGCGCACTGTATCAACCTGGTAGTTCAAAAATTCTTGAGTGATAAAGGCAGTACAGCGTTCGAGGTAATGGCCACCTGCCGCAAAATGTGCAACCATTTCAGCCATTCTTTTAAGGCCCGGAAGCATCTGAGGAGACTGCTACTTCAACGTGGAATGCCAGTGAAAGCACTCATCCAGGAGGTGGCAACACGTTGGAACTCAACCTTCTACATGCTTGAGCGTCTGTATGAGCAGTATACGGTACTCAATCACTATTTCTTCACAGAGGGTACATCTCAGAAGGAGGACCTGCGGATGAGTGCGGCGCAATGGGACATAGTTAAAAGCCTGACAGACATGCTTCGTCCTTTTGAGTTCTTCACGCGTGCAGTCAGCCAGGAGGACTGTAATTTGGGAAAAGCTATCCCATTGTTGTGCATGCTGGAGCACCAACTGATGGCGGTGTCTTCTGAGTTTGAAAAAGATGAAAAAAAAAAGACCATTTTATTTTGTCTCAGAAATTATTAGAGCGCCTACGTGGTGATGAACGTCTTAAAATGATCAACTCAGAACAGCATTACATTTGTGCTACTATTCTGGATCCACGCTACAAAAAGGCGCTGGAAGACGAAGCATTCTTTCCTTTTGCTGATGCAGATGTTCAAAAGTACAAACATTGGTTAGCCTGGTCAGCCAAGAGGTTTGAAAAAGAACGGCAGGTTATTGAAGGAGAAGCCAGTACATCAGCATCAGCATCAGCAGGCCATCCCCAGTCACAAGAATCCACTTCTGCACCTGTGGCTGAAGTGACCTCTCAGCCGTTAAAGACACCGGCAACTGGATCCTCTGCACCACACACAACAAAAACAGTGGCTGCTGTAGAGGATTGGCTAAGTTTGCTTGGGTATGGTTCTCGAAAAAAAGTCACAGGCACAGCAAAAAGTAAGCTAAGTGGAGGAACCGCTGATGACCTTGAGTCGATGGTGCAGGACTATCTGAATGACTCAACAGAGGTCTTTCTTAATGAGGAGCCATTGCAGTATTGGCATGGCAAAAAACAATTGTGGCCACAGCTCTCCAACCTGGCTATAAACTATTTGTCTTGCCCACTCGCAAGTGTGTCTTCTGAACGTGTTTTCAGTGCTGCTGGTGGCATTGTAACTCCCAAACGGAGCCGCCTCTCGCCCAAAAATGTGGAGCGGCTGACAATGATCAAGATGAATCAGCACCTCATACCACCAGATTACAAAGTACGAGAAAGCACGCCGCATGAAGACGAGGAGGACGGCAACGTAGATGAGGGGATTTTTTCTCTGTTCGGTGGCACTGACCTCATCCAGCCTGAATTCGCAGAGAATGATGACGAAATCTTGTTCTTATTCCCTGACACCGAGCCCTGAAAATGAGACAATCAATCAAGAACTTTCTTTTTCGTCCTTATTCACTTTTATTCCTGTGTGCTTTGTGTATCTCTTTCTTTGTTTTGCACAGTTAATTTAATTCAAACTTTAATCACCTAATCCCAAAAACAAGACCATCATCAGAACTGTCTTCACTTGTTTGCTTATTGATTTGAAGGTGCCGCAGTCTACATTCCTCAGGTTCACAAGTTCTGAAGAACATGCTCCTCTATCCTCCTCCTCCAGACTGCGATTTCCCTCCAAGCAGAGTGCTGGATTACGCCCGATGAAGAAAGACTCAGCACTTGTGGGGGTGTTGTACTTCTTTGCGGGTGAGTTGACGGATTTGGGCCCATTGCTGTGAAGCTCTAATAATGGACAAAAGTGTTTTGGACCAAATATGAGGTGGAAATTTCTTGCCGTTTTTGCTGACTTGCTTGACTTTGAGGTGCTCTTTGGCGGGGTTCCGGGTGTTTGTGGGTAATTTTTGTTGTCTGTCGAAGCACTGCTGCGAGCCTGCGACAGTCTAATCTTGATTGCATTTGCTTTTCAGGAAATCCGTGCTGGAAAACAGGAGTTATGATGATTGATGATGATGATGATGACCTAGCTGCACAGCGCCGCGTTTGGACCGAAGGCCGAGAGACATTGTAAGTATGAGATTTAGCTTTTTCGCTGTTTGGGGGTGTTGTCGGGTGTTTTTTTGCGGGTGGGTTGGCGGGTCTTGCCTGGGGCATTCCTGGGAAGGTCTAATACCGGATAGAAGTGTTTTGGACAAAATCCATAAGGAACAGCCTTTTTTTTGCTATTTCTTCTGACATCTTGCTCAATGTAGCGTTTTGGGGGGCTTCCTGCTGTTCGTGGGTGGGTTGCGGCCGGGGTCTCTGTCGAAGCACTGCTGCGACAGTCTAATCTTGATTGCATTTGCTTTTTAGGAAATCCGTGGTGGAAAACAGGAGTTATGATGATTGATGATGATGATGATGACCTAGCTGCACAGCGCCGCGTTTGGACCGAAGGCCGAGAGACATTGTAAGTATGAGATTTAGCTTTTTCGCTGTTTGGGGGTGTTGTCGGGTGTTTTTTTGCGGGTGGGTTGGCGGGTCTTGCCTGGGGCATTCCTGGGAAGGTCTAATACCGGATAGAAGTTTGTTGGACAAATTCCATAAGGAAACACCAGTTTTGGCACTTTTTGTAAGTTAGGGTTCGTTAGGGTTAGCCCTAGCAGCAGGATTGCATGTGTTTTGGGGGGTTCTATTGCAACGCAGTTCTGTTGTTGTAGAGCACTGTTGGAGCGATGCTGGCTATGGATACTTTTGCTTGCTTGCAAGTGGTTTGAATACAATCCACGGTCTGTATTTGGGCCTACTGTTACTTTCAAAGTACGTTTTGTAACCATTTTTCTGCTAGGCATCGTTTTTGGAGATCTGATTGGGGTTCTTCTACATTTTTGCGACTGGCTTTAGTAAGGGTCTTGGTGGGAGCATTGCTGGGAAGGTCAAATTTTGTTCTAAAACACAGTAGTACACCTACCTTGAGGGGAAAGATCCGCTATAATATTTTGGCCATACTTATTGATCCTTAAAAAGGTGACTCAGACAGAGCACGCAATTTCAAAAATATTGTACTGTCTATTAGGGAAATCAAAGTGTCACTTTTTGAACCACACAGCGTACATACCTTTTATTTATTTATCAGTGGTATTGTAATAGCACTTCCTGTTTTCCGTTCAATAATTACAGGCCGGGTTTCAGTCAACATCCGCCAGGCAGGCAGTGGACAGGGTGTCTTCTGTCAGTGGTCACCACATTGATGGACGAAGCGTCAGCTGGAATGGAGGAGTGCCGCCAATAAGAGGAATTGTTTGCTGCATGCAACTTACTTACCAAATTCAACAGGACAACTCCAACAACATACGCAATACAGATACAGTATCCATTGTTGTCTTTTATTCTATGAGTGTGACTGCATGTGCTTACCTTTAGTTTGTAACCAAAGATTGTCTGTATCTTCAATTATTGTTTGTCCATGCTCTGCTTTTTTTTTCTTCTCTCAACAAAACCTACCCAAAAAGAAACCCCCATTCCCATCCATTTTACAAACCCTAACCCTCTTCCCCCGGGCTGTGTTGTTTTGCTTGATGTCTGACTAAAATGACATCAATAATTCCACACACTTGCTGGGGAGGATAAGGTCATAGCAACAGGCTGGTGAAGGAATACGAGGATATCTTCTAGACTTACTCAGCTTCAGTACTATATCTTCTAGTAGTAGTAGCCAATGTCAAATAAATTCAACGCAAGTACTAGTTATACTTGCAAGCAAATACTTTACCATTTGTTAGGCTACATTATGGCACTGTTCTAGTGTACTGTCACCTGCTATTTTCTCGATCGTACCATAACCGTTGTAATGCTACAGTAAGGAGGACAAACAAGGTTTCGTTTTCTTTTTTTCCATAGGCATGCAACTGCCACTGTGTCACACCACTAGTACCACCGCAATGAGGAAATGTCACCCGCCCAGGATTGACAACGTTAATCCCCATTTCACCTGGAGCCAGCCCTGGGCCTAGCCCTAATTTCTAACACAAATTACAGGTAAGATAAGCGTTTGGTGGGAGGTAGTATAATGGAGTATTATTTCGGAGTAGACAAGAGATTGACGGTTGTACTACTAAAGTCCTACGACTGTTCAGGAAAACAAAGTTACTGTTACACCCCCGCCCCCCACCCACCAGACTGAAAAGCAGTAAAAAACAGGTATGGTCAGATAAAGTTTAAAAATATATTTATTTAGCCCTAACAAAATAATCTCCCTCACCCACCCTAACCCCAACGATTGTCTCTGAAACGTCCCAAAACGATCCCAACTCCCAAATCCCACCCCCCAAAAGTCTATAAAAAAAGGGCAAGGGACACTCCACTACTGGAGGGTGCTGGTGCTGGTGCATGATGCGGCATGGGCATCATACTCCTTGCGGAGGGTGGCAAGCTCGGAGCGGAGGCCCTTAACCAAGTTCTTATACTTCAGGACCTCCTGCTCCAGGTTGGACATGCGGACTCGTAGGCGGCGTTGGCGGTCCTTGCAGCTCCTGTGGGGGGCAGCTGGTATTTCGGTTGCTTGGCGGTGGCGGTCATCTTTCTTAGCCCGGCTCGGTCCTGCTGGCTTAGTCACGGAGGAGGATGCAGTGGTCACAGTCGAGGATGTCGTTGTTGCCCCGCTCGACTGCGTGTCCTCCTCCTCCTCCAGGGCCACCAGCCGCCGATATTCGGCGACAGTGGCCTCCAGCCTCCGTTGCCGGGCCAATCTAGCCTGCTCCCTCCTTGTTGTTGATTTGGAAGGAGCAACTATATGAAGAAAGAAAGACATAGTCTGTAACCAATGCTCCTTATTAATAACACAAAGTGATTGAGCCGAAAGTTGGGTCACAGAGTACAAGTAGCAAATTGAAAGCACAGTACATAACTATTGAGGACAGTATCTATGTAACCTCCCACTTCTGCATCCTTGCTCTAACATTAGTGGTAGTTTAATGAACAAATTCTACGACCACTATGGACTTCCATTACAGTCGACTATGACAGTACACCAGTCTTATTCTTCTTCTTCTCTCTTGTTTAGGGAAATTGTTACGTTATCTTATGCAAGCCGGCAGAATGACATGGACAGCACAGTGAACTTGCACCCGAGAAAAAAAGTTGCACACCATGATGAGTGAGACAGACTTGCGTTACTGTACCGGTCCAGTACATGCAGGTGGTGAAGCTATTACTTTTCTATTACGGGTGGCACTGAGAATACTCTGTTACAAGGGCTACTGCTTAATTAATTTACCTTTCACCCTACAGTGCAAATGAGTACTAGAAAAGGAAAATGAAGAAGCTAACTAATTTGATTATCTATCACTTCACATGGGACGTATTTGATGACATATGAGATGACTTTAGGTGCTTTGCTTAATATTGAGTGAACAGTGATACACCCACACATGAATGACGTACTACAAGTAAACTAAAGTTATTAAGAGAGGTACGGAGTGTCCACCGTAATAACCAGATATATGCTGTGATTGCAAACGCAATACAAAGTACTGCTACTATTCATGGTAGTATTGGACACATTTACAATTTCTTTTCCTTGCCTTCCCTGCACTGGAACGGACGTGCGGGTGCGGTGGTACATGCTCTTCAAGGTAACACTTACTTCACCTGGCGACCATCTACTCTCTCTAGATACACATGTGCTATCTAAGACTCAGAGAATACCATGCTCCGGGCATCCATTCAGTCAAAGTATACGCACACATACAGTTTCTGTTTCACCCACCCAGGCTGCTGTCCTTCCACCCATCCTTGCTTCATCATTGACCCAGCCATGCACCATACCATATTCTTTCCTTCCCAGCCACCTCGGGGGCCAAGCAAACACATATCGTTCTTCTTTGCCAGCCATCATACAAGTTCGCGTCCCACTTACTTACACCCTTCTTTCGCTTTTCGTTCATCCCATCCATCACGTTCGTCTAAGAACTTATTGGGATTCTTCTCACCAAAAACTTCACAGCTAAGTCGAAGTACATTTCGAGGAGGCTACTACCTGGTTGATTTGTAATTGTAATACACCCGTGCAGAAAGCACACTATGCAGTCTTCAATCTCAATAAGTAAGGAATATATAGCTTACCTGTTTCCGCCACCACCGTTTGAACCCCCACAGGACCGTCCGCCGGCTCTTGCACCGCCTCCTCCCCAGAGTCCTCCGAGTCCTCGCCCAACACAGCCACCTCCGCGCTGGCCCCATCACCAGATGTTACACCTACGAAGTACATTAAAGAATGTTAGAATACACCACTTACTACTATATAATATTTGGTCTAGGAGAAATGTTAAAAAAACAGAATACAATGTAATAATTTGTGACTGTCTACTCCATAGTAAAAATGTCCCATTTTCCAGGGAAGGCTGTTGTCTTGCTGCACTTTTATGCACAACTGATGAATGCTTGCTTTTGATTTTTAACACGCACCACTTTTTCTCCTAACAGACAGAAGCTTGACTCCTAAGAACACGACCAGGATCAAGTTCAAACCAGGTGAGAGCTCGGCTCGACCACAAGAAATGTGTCCAATTTATCGTAAGCACTAACCACTTTTCCATTTTCAGTTAAATAGTTTTATGACAAAGTAGATTTTAATAAATGTGTTTACTTTTAATAAAGCTTTTAAAGTTAAATAGACTCTGTGGTTTTTGTTCCTCCAGACTAGAGTGGATGAGCTAAAGGTTTTGGAATTTTTGCAAGCATGAGTGCCTCTGACACTTCTTGACTGTGCTGTGACTCCGTACTACTCTCTTGTCCTGCGTACGATAATCTAGAGATCATTGGGGATCTATATTCGGTGACTTCGGGAGCTGAATGACTCTGCCACACTATCTAGTCAGTAAGGAGACAGTGCATAGAGGTATTGCTGAATATAATGGGAGTCCAATGGAATTGCCAAATGTCCAATCTTAGTTAGCTACACAGACAGACTAATAAGAATAGTCTAGTAATACCACAGGGAGTCATATTCGAGGCAGGATAAGAATTTATATCCAGTCTACAAGAAGATCAAAGACGATTTAGAAAAAATCGAATGAGGAACGCTAGGAAAAAATAGGTACTGTTTATTAAAATGTAAACTTACTGGGGCCAGCAAAGGAGCCCTCGCCTGCCCGATCCTGGCCTGCATCCTCAGCACCCTCCTCCTGTGTCCTCTTGCCCTTGGGGGGAGCTGATGTACAACATGAAAGAAAGAAAAAACAGAAAACATGAATGAGATTTTTCAACCAAATCAAACATTTCAAAAGAACAATAACAAAATATTTTGGAAAAATAGCAAATAGATAGACAACTATTCCACGGGATCTATCTCATGTGGTATACTACGTTATTCGTATTGCCTGATTTGCGGAACGTTGACTTAGAAAGTTCCTATGTAACTCAATAAACAGACTACTAAAGAGGTTTGCCTAGGCCTGGCACTGCAGGCAGCAGTGCGCAGCACGCGAAGTGACAGACAAAGTCCATCCTGCTTGCAGATCAGTGAATACTCAAACTATCAATCCACCCGCCACCACCGCCACTATTTCTTCTTATAGCCATGTGTCTAAAGGAAGGACTGGACTTCAGTCTGTTGGGGCTGATTTAGAAGTCCCTTGCGGAAGTTGCGGCTCATTTTCCTCCATTGTTGCATGCCTTTTGTGACACAGCGGCAGAACAAAAGACTCGCCATGGTGTTGGTGCGGCGTATATATTAAAAAAAAACACATATGGGCATATGGGCGATGCATCACGTTGTAAAGCCCTGCGCCATCAGGGGGCGTTCCGGCGCAAGGGAGGGCGTACCTGCGCAGGAACGAATCCTAAAAGTGGCTGAGGGAAATCGACAAGATGTCAATCAGTCACTTTTAGGACAATGATGCATGACTCAAACCCTGCGCGCTTGAAGCCGACGTACGGCTTGATGCAGCATTGGGGAGATAGGGTACCCCAGAGCATTGCTGGAGCTGCGCCATCGTTGGCACGCAACTCCAGCAATGCGCTGCCTTTACGGCACAGATGCGTAAGGCTTCTGTGACGTTTTGGGCCAATGGGTGGTGGTGGCATGGCACACAATTACTGCCGCATCCCTGCTACTTTGCAGGGATGCGCCGGTAATTGAAAATATGACCCTAACTGTCTAGCATTACGCAGTTCTTATCTTTACACTACACTCATACATAATTTCTCAGGCCAATGAAATGCTTCTGAACACAACATACAAAACAAAGAAGCATAGTAGCAAGCAAGGCTACTGAGAAGGAGAGCAGTGCACCTGAAATGCATAGAAGATTTTGAAATATAATTTACCTCAATGTAATCGGCAGCATTATTGCTCTTGGTAAAGAACAAAGATTTGCAAATAACAGAGCAGGATAAAACAGAGTAGTAAATGTACTACTACTACTACTCACCAAGCCCGGGGACCTCTACGCCGAGCGCGTCCAGCAAGTCCCGCTCCCGGTCCATGACATCGGTCCAGCGGTGGGTGGCCTGGTTATATGTGCGCCGGACCCCAGAGATCTTGTACATGGCCCGGCACACCTTCTCCCACCGCTTGCGACGCTCCCGGATGCCATAGCCAGTCGCGATCTTGCCGCCTCCCAGGATCGTCTTGGGGAGGCGGCGCTGGACGTGGAAGATCAGTGCCGCCACTTCCTCCGCGCTGAAGATCTCCCTCGGGACCACTTGCTCCCCCCTTAAACGCCCGCACGGGAGCCGGGCACGGGGTGCCGGACCCTTCCCCTTCTCAGGGTGCTTCCCGGCTCCCTTTACCATGGTCTGGGCAGAAATAGAGTTAAATGATAAACAAGAAATAGAATAGTGAAGAAGAAAAGAAAAGAGTTTAAAAAAGTAGTTTAAAAGTAACTAAAAGCTGCAGAAAACACAAAAATATAGAGCTAGAAAAATAGAGGGATAGATAATAAGTAAAATTAGATCAAAAAAACTTCAAACAAGCAAACGATGGCAGAGATTGAGAGAGGATAGAGAAAGCATGCCCAGAACCATAGCAATGAATGAGAAACAAGATGGCCGCGCCCGTTCACGACCGCGTGGGTAAGTTCGCGCGAGATTTTCCTTGCGAGTACGCGCGAAATTGTACTAGCGAGCAGCACACTTTGCGAGATTACACATAGCGGCCGGAAACGGAATTACGTCACGCCAACAAGATGGCCGCCCCCGTGTACGACCGATAGGGTAACTTGGCAAACGTATAGCTAGAAGCGCCTCGCGAACACGCGCAAGATCACGCGAACATACACGTCGCACAAAAAACAATTTTGTATTCGCACGTATTCGCGGCTTCCGAAATCGATCTCGCACGGATTCGAGCCCCAAAAAACGCGCGAAATTGCAGAAAAAAACGATTTTAGTTAAACTGAAAGCAATGAGCAGGTGCAAAAGTTCAAACTTAACATTAGTAACATTCAAGGTAGTGCTTCCTGAGGGGCCCCTCCAGAGTTTGCAACTATTCTATGACCCTGCTATGACCCAAACAGCAGGCTCATAGAATAGCTACAAGTAGACCATAAAGGTCCTGTGAAAAAAAATTTCACTGCAACAAAAAGCAAATTACAGATAAGGAAGGAAGCAGGTGCCAGCCAGACTGGAAGTTTCAAAATTACTGACACATTAATGACCCACAAATTAATTGATGGCAGTTGAAGAAGGGCAGGTGTGCTTGCTTTTTTCAACCACCATAATCTACAGTGATAAATAAACCTAATGGGTGGCAGTGAGGATGTACCAGAGGGTGGCATGGGTGTCCCAGAGGGTGGCAGTGGTGAAACAGAGGGTGCTGTGAACCTGTGATGATAAACCAGACGTAGAAACAACATAGTCGCGGCCGTTGCGAGCCGAAAAGTAAGTTCGCAATTGCGAACTTGTCCCAAAATCGGCGCGAACGCGCGCCAACACAAAAAACGGGAAAATCCTCAAATCCGCTAGAGTTCGTGGATCTTCGCGGATTGCGAATCCGTAAATCCGCAAGTTCGCGTACGCGAGATCCGCTAGATCCGCCCATGCTTAATTCCAGCCTTCTTCAGCCCGGCTTGCTTGAATCCAGTGGCAAAGTGAGCAAGGGACTCACGTCTGAGCATACCCTGCCACACTTATGGCGGCCAAAAGCGGTACAAAAGGGGGTGGTAATGGACGGAGCATCTGAATCAATCAAACACTCACACCCAGTCAAAAGATCTGGGTTTAATCCATCACCGTTCTTTAGCCCACTATGCCACCCCAGTTCAGACATGGCTATATGCAAATCAGTCTGACCCTGTGCCTCATGGGAACAGTCCAGCCCGAACTGCCAAGCCATGTCTTCCCTGGACCGGAAACAAGCTTCCGGGGACCGGTTTCTGGCATTCCAGCCTTCTTCAGCCCGGCTTGCTTGTTTCCGGTCCAGGGAAGACATGGCTTGGCAGTTCGGGCTGGACTGTTCCCACAAGGCACAGGGTCAGACTGATTTGCATATAGCCATGTCTGAACTGGGGTGGCTGAGTGAACTAAAGAATGGTGATGGATTAAACCCAGATCAGTTGACTGGGGGTGAGTGTTTGAATTGTTCAAACGCTCCGTCCGTCATCCCCTTTTGTATCACTTTGTTCGCCCTAAGTGTGGCAGGGTATGCTCAGACATGAGTCCCTTGTTCACTTGGCCACTGGATTCAAGATAGCCTGGCTGATGAGGATTATGAATCCGAAACCGGTCCCATGATGCTTGTTTCCGGTCCAGGGAAGACATGGCTTGGCAGTTCAGGCTGGACTGTTCCCACAAGGCACAGGGTCAGACTGATTTGCATATGGCCATGTCTGAACTGGGGTGGCTGAGTGAGCTAAAGAATGGTGATGGATTAAACCCAGATCAGTTGACTGGGGGTGAGTGTTTGATTTGTTCAAACGCTCCGTCCATCATCCCCTTTTGTATCGCTTTGTTCGCCCTGAGTGTGGCAGGGTATGCTCAGACGTGAGTCCCTTGTTCACTTGGCCACTGGATTCAAGATAGCCTGGCTGATGAGGATTATGAATCCAAAACCGGTCCCAGGATGCTTGTTTCCGGTCCAGGGAAGACATGGCTTGGCAGTTTGGGCTGGACTGTTCCCACACGGCACAGGGTCAGACTGATTTGCATATAGCCATGCATGAACTGGGGTGGCTGAGTGAACTAAAGAATGGTGATGGATTAAACCCAGATCAGTTGACTGGGGGTGAGTGTTTGATTTGTTCAAACGCTCCGTCCATCATCCCCTTTTGTACCACATTGGATAATGGCTGACCCTGGGGGGAGGGGCCCGGGGCCCGGGGCAAAATTTGCCCGGGGAGGAGGGTGTCGTGGCCCCACTCCACTAATGAAAAAAAATTTAAGGCCTGGCCTCAGGAGATTGGGTCACTGGGGCCAAAAACAGGCTGCGAGGGGAGCCCCGTGGCCCTCCTTCCCCAGTTGGTTAAGGCAGGACCCAGGGAAATGTGGTCCCCAGGGCTGAAAACAGCCTGGGGAGGAGGACTGGCCTGCCCCTTCCCTTTAAATTATAAATATTATGAAGGTAGGACCTTGGGGATGTACTCCTGAGGGCAGAAATCAGCCTAGGGAGGGCCTAAGGGAAGGGGCCAGCATGTGCCCCCTCCCTTATGCCATTAATGCCAGCCCCAGGGGAAATATGTGGCCCCTTCCCCATTTGCTTAATGCTGACCCCAGGGGATAAGGTCTCCAGGGCCAAAAACGACCAAGGGAGGGTTTAAATTATAATTATGAAGCCAGTTCCCAGGGAATGGGATCCTGAATGATCTGGCCCTTAGGGGCCACCCAGGTTACTTACAACCGTCTGATATGCCTTCCCAAGATTGAAGAGTCGGTCAGATAGTAGAGAATACATGCATATATTTTATTAGCAATACTCTGCAGAGGAGTCCATCCTGACCTGCAGCCTAAGATGTCTGCCGAGGGACTGGCCCCCAACAGTCTTCCGTGAGTAATCATTCCTCTTGAGAAGCCTCCAACCACACCCCCAATGGAAAAATGCCGGCCTGGGCCGAACATGAACTAAGAGGGTACAGAGGGATGAGCTACCACCTGCCAGATGGATACACATTATCGACAATTCAAGTTTACTGTGCTGAGCCTCAGCATGTCCTAACATGGGAGCAGAAACTACACACTTAGATAGGTATGCGAAGGGAGAATGGCCTATTCATCAGTAAGTCGAGAAACAGCTTTGAACAGAAGCGAAAATAATAACCAAATACAGTGTTCTGCTGAGGCATGCAATACCAGTAATAGGGCCTCGTTCAGGCACAGTCCAAGTAGCCTATTAAGGATTACAAAATACAAAATGGAGTCACTCTCGCTAACTGAAGCCTATACATTACGGAAATAACTCAGTGTGTTGCATAACGTGAATACAAATGGCATCTATTTAGCCACACACTGCTAACCTAATATAGCATGAAACGAGTGCGTTGCAGGGATGGGAATTTCTAACCTAACAGACCCTCCTTTTAGCTTGGGTGACTGAATGCTTTATTGAGCTATCCGGTAGGGTCTTTACAATTCTAAGGGGGGCAAATGAATAGATACTCATGTGACAATCATGTAACAATGGAAAAGAAAACGACACACTTAGTATGAAAATCCAACTAATACTCGAAAATGCCCTCGTCTATGAGCATCAAATCCTGGATATCCTGCATCATTATAATAGAGACCTTGTTATCATGTCCTGAGAAGCTAGGAGTAGGGGTGAGCTTGCTCACACAGTAGGTGCAACATGCTGGAAGGCAATTAATACATAGGCAACATGTGAAGATGACACCCGTGATAGCTGTTAGGACAAGGAGTATCTTCCAAAACCATGATGTCAGCAGACCTCTGAGCCACCCTGTTAGGGACCATGTACCATTATCTTGGTGGATGTCCGAAGCAAGTCTGTGTAATTTCTGTTTTGCACAGTATACAGTGGGGGCGCTATCAGGAATGGTCACGCAGCAGCTGCTGCCGATGGTGCGACAGGCTCCCCCCCTATCAGCCAGAATGACATCTAAAACCATCAGATTTTGAAGAGCAATGAGCCTCGTAGCCTGAAGCTCGACTGTAATATTAGTCAATATACCTGCAGTCGTATTAATGACTCCCTCAACTACTCTGGCCAGATGAAGAATATTAAGGATATTGAACATGGGACCCCAGAACGGCAGAATGCCCTTCATTATGTCAGTAAATTGCTGCAGGGAAGTATCTGTCTGATCAATTTCGTCAGTATTGACTACTCTCTTAACTCAATGCGAATGGAGGTCCCTACGGTGTAGCCTGGGCTCCTTGTGATAATTAGACGGTGCAATGTAAATGGGGTTAAGAGGAAAGAGACATAACACCGACCACCCCCTGGGAAGCCATGTATAAACCTGTTCCCCACAGATGAAGTATACATCCAGGGGTGTGAGCAAAGGGTGGCCTACTAGTAGTGTTCAATCAGTATGTGTAGTTACTACTGCTCTGTCCTACAATAACGTTCCCTGAGTTTTCAACACAGAAGCTAGATGTGGCATTGATCACAGGGACGGGCATGGCTTTGTCTTCAGTGATATTTCGCTCCCAGAAACATTTGAAGTATCTGTAACATTAAATCCTGGGAAATCTAGCATTTCATTTTGTAACCAAGTGATATTTTCACTAGCCTCAAAGATGTCCGGGCAAGCTTCTAGATGTAAGGTACCCTCCTGTCTATCTGTCCTAGATGTATACCCCTGGTGCACCACTATATATCCCAACACAGCTTCATAATCAGACTGTACCATTTTTATAGTGTCAGCATGAAAGTGCCTTTATACCATAGAAAGCAATTGAAACTATGCATCACAGCTACCCAGATATGATAGGGGCAATGACACCAGCCAATCGTTTTTGTAACCCACAGACCCAACAGTTTGTGGCATTAGTGGTGCTGTGTACTTAATGAAGCATCTGAACAAATGCGTTCTCAGTATAAGTTTGTGTATGTCTCTCTTTATGTGGGGCTAATGTAACGAATAGGTGCTTGGGGGAATCGGGGAAGTCCCTAACAGAGTTTGCACAGGATGCTGTTCCTCCAAATACCATACCACCCCAAATAGTGTTAGCGTGACTATGAGGATGACTAATACCACTACTACCCTACTTCCAGTAAACCAACTAGACCACACAGAACCATTCTGCTGTAATGCAGGGGCCATTAGGGGCTGTTCCTCCTTCATGACTGCACAGCCAAATGGGTACATAGAAAAAACCTCAGGAATTGGAGCCACAGAAATACAACTGACCAGAGGGGGACAAATCACCCAGCGTCCATTTAGAGCCTCGCTGGCAGGCTCCTATTGTTCATCAAAAAACACGGAGGATACAGTAGGTCTAATACGCTATCATAATAGGAAATCCTTATTATGGAAATTCAGAGTAGTAGATACCAAATGATTATCTATGAAAAACACAAGAGAGCAATCTAAACAATCTCAAATCGTGAGTGAAGAAACCCATCAGCACACCGATTGGTGGAGCCTCATCATCTGGGTTTTGTAACTGCGAATGGTGCCCATAAAACAACACCTCAATTGATTCAATGAGGGTTGTAAAGTGTGGATCATCAAACGCACAAGACACAAGCCATCACACAGAAGATGGGTGTTATGAAGAGCTGATAGGAAAAATTGCAGTGCCCAAACAATAATGTGAAAAAGTTAAAAATACCTGTCGTGATGACTAAAGAGCAATTTTATTAGGGGTGACCATCAGGACGGTATGTTTAAAAGCAGAGTGGGTATAGTATTTTGAAAAAATATTACTAACCATCAAGGATGTAAAGTGGTCAACATGTTTCAGCCCTTACGGGCTTTCATCAGGACCTAAGGAGTTCACTACTGCAATTTGTGAAAACAAAAAGGGGACCTACCAATGGTATGGTCGCTTCAATCCAAGAGCTCTCCTGTGAAGTCAGAAGACATAGAAAAGAGGAAACAAAAATACAAAACAGTCTGTATCCAGTACTCTCTCAGATTTTGCACGGAATCTCAGTGTAAACAGGCTGATTAACAATCACTGTCAATATCGGATTACAGTCATGCATTTAATTACTCACCCATAAATGTAGGGAGGAAAGGCCTCACCTCTCCTGGCACTCGCTCAGGAAGAAAGAGGCCACGCTCTGAATAAACAAGAAAAAAATGTGCAATAGCCATTTTATGCATATAATATATACTTTATTAATGAGGAGCCAACAACCAGAAACCAACAACAAACATGGCAGGGAAGGCGCTGCACATAGGGAAATGAGAAGTGACTCCTCACTGAACCCCTTAGGGAAATGACGAACCTTTCACCATGATCTTTTATCTATAAAATCCTTGTAAAACGAAGGACTAGTGCAAAAAAGCAGAAAATTTCAGGGAAGAAGGGTGGTTGCTGTGCGTAATTACTCTGGAGCAACCTGAAAACAAATTCACTAAATCAAAACAACTCGCAGACAGAATGGAGGAGCGCAAGGTTGCTCCATGCATCTGTCTGTGGGAATCCAAAAAAGTCTATTTTACAAAGCTAATGATGTTAGCAAAAAAACTATTCTTGCAAAGCTCCTGGTATTTGCAACAAAGCACACACGCAGCGCTCACCCACCTGTCCGTCGTTACCTCGGTCGTGTAACTGAGCCGAGGGGAAGGTGGTGAGGCTGCCTGTGTGCGCGTGTGAAAAAGGGACTTAGGCGGACCTGAATGGCAGCTAGCTTTCGAGGTGCTGCATTCTAATTGGACAGTGGTAAAAGACTCCAACCAATAGTAAACCGGCAACGCGAGGACTGTGTGCCTTGCTGTGTTGCCGTGTTAGAAATTGTCAGCGATATCCTGATAGGTAGAAAAGGCCGGATACGGAAATAAATGGTCCCGGTCCGAGTTAGTCATGGTGTTGGAACTCGCCCATTGGTTGGAAAGACTGCCAATGGCCGTGCGAGGCTGCCGTAATGGAAAACACTCGCATTTCATGCGGGAACCGCGTGATTTATAATGTAAAGAGTATTCACTCAAAAGTGTAAGGGTATTGCATTAGTGGACTGGATTAGGGAGGCGAGTGTCAGTTATGATGCCTCTTCGGTTCCTTTTTATTGTTTTATGAAAGCGGGTTGCCCAGATCCCTGGAAGGACTCAAAAAGTGAAATACAGGGCGATGGAGTTTCAGTGCCAGATAGACACGAAAAACTAAAACAATTTTACATAACAATGCAACAAATTACTTCGAAGCAGGTAGAGTGGAGATATACAGTCTACCATTGGTCATGTGTTACCTGGATAGTACTGACTATTAATATTAATTTGTTGAATGTATATGCGCATACTAGAACACTGTGTGTCAGTGCAGGTAACTGCAGCATATTGTGATAACTAACGGTTTACAAATGAATGCGCATTCATTTGTAAACCGTTAGTTATCACAATATGCTGCAGTTACCTGCACTGACACACAGTGTTCTAGTATGCGCATATACATTCAACAAATTAATATTAATAGTCAGTACTATCCAGGTAACACATGACCAATGGTAGACTGTATATCTCCACTCTACCTGCTTCGAAGTAATTTGTTACATTGTTATGTAAAATTGTTTTAGTTTTTCATGTCTATCTGGCACTGAAACTCCATCGCCCTGTATTTCACTTTTTGAGTCCTTCCAGGGATCTGGGCAACCCGCTTTCATAAAACAATAAAAAGGAACCGAAGAGGCATCATAACTGACACTCGCCTCCCTAATCCAGTCAACTAATGCAATACCCTTACACTTTTGAGTGAAGACTCTTTACATTATAAATCACGCGGTTCCCGCATGAAATGCGAGTGTTTTCCATTACGGCAGCCTCGCACGGCCATTGGCAGTCTTTCCAACCAATGAGGGAGTTCCAACACCATGACTAACTCGGACCGGGACCATTTATTTCCGTATCCGGCCTTTTCTACCTATCAGGATATCGCTGACAATTTCTAACACGGCAACACAGCAAGGCACACAGTCCTCGCGTTGCCGGTTTACTATTGGTTGGAGTCTTTTACCACTGTCCAATTAGAATGCAGCACCTCGAAAGCTAGCTGCCATTCAGGTCCGCCTAAGTCCCTTTTTCACACGCGCACACAGGCAGCCTCACCACCTTCCCCTCGGCTCAGTTACACGACCGAGGTAACGACGGACAGGTGGGTGAGCGCTGCGTGTGTGCTTTGTTGCAAATACCAGGAGCTTTGCAAGAATAGTTTTTTTGCTAACATCATTAGCTTTGTAAAATAGACTTTTTTGGATTCCCACAGACAGATGCATGGAGCAACCTTGCGCTCCTCCATTCTGTCTGCGAGTTGTTTTGATTTAGTGAATTTGTTTTCAGGTTGTTCCAGAGTAATTACGCACAGCAACCACCCTTCTTCCCTGAAATGTTCTGCTTTTTTGCACTAGTCCTTCGTTTTACAAGGATTTTATAGATAAAAGATCATGGTGAAAGGTTCGTCATTTCCCTAAGGGGTTCAGTGAGGAGTCACTTCTCATTTCCCTATGTGCAGCGCCTTCCCTGCCATGTTTGTTGTTGGTTTCTGGTTGTTGGCTCCTCATTAATAAAGTATATATTATATGCATAAAATGGCTATTGCACATTTTTTTCTTGTTTATTCAGAGCGTGGCCTCTTTCTTCCTGAGCGAGTGCCAGGAGAGGTGAGGCCTTTCCTCCCTACATTTATGGGTGAGTAATTAAATGCATGACTGTAATCCGATATTGACAGTGATTGTTAATCAGCCTGTTTACACTGAGATTCCATGCAAAATCTGAGAGAGTACTGGATACAGACTGTTTTGTATTTTTGTTTCCTCTTTTCTATGTCTTCTGACTTCACAGGAGAGCTCTTGGATTGAAGCGACCATACCATTGGTAGGTCCCCTTTTTGTTTTCACAAATTGCAGTAGTGAACTCCTTAGGTCCTGATGAAAGCCCGTAAGGGCTGAAACATGTTGACCACTTTACATCCTTGATGGTTAGTAATATTTTTTCAAAATACTATACCCACTCTGCTTTTAAACATACCGTCCTGATGGTCACCCCTAATAAAATTGCTCTTTAGTCATCACGACAGGTATTTTTAACTTTTTCACATTATTGTTTGGGCACTGCAATTTTTCCTATCAGCTCTTCATAACACCCATCTTCTGTGTGATGGCTTGTGTCTTGTGCGTTTGATGATCCACACTTTACAACCCTCATTGAATCAATTGAGGTGTTGTTTTATGGGCACCATTCGCAGTTACAAAACCCAGATGATGAGGCTCCACCAATCGGTGTGCTGATGGGTTTCTTCACTCACGATTTGAGATTGTTTAGATTGCTCTCTTGTGTTTTTCATAGATAATCATTTGGTATCTACTACTCTGAATTTTTATAATAAGGATTTCCTATTATGATAGCGTATTAGACCTACTGTATCTTCCGTGTTTTTTGATAATTGAGTTGGGGGACAAGATACTAATAGGTCTTTAAAACTTCTCCCCTAGGACCCCCCTCACTTTTCTGTTTGTATTATCCTATTGTTCATCCACAATGATACTATGGAGCACTCCCAAAGGGGAGCTGCACGATCGCAGCCCTTGCTGAAAAACAAATCCTCTTCTTTCAGGATAGGGCACCCTTCCTTTTGGGCAAGTACCCTCAACTATCCTGTCCACTGTCCAGGGCAGTGCACCAGTGTAGCTCACTCTAGTCTAATACAGGCACCTTAGGCACAGCACCTTCGCCCTAAGCGCAAGTCCTTCCCTAACTCATAGACTGTTCGGCTGGTGCACCGTCCTTCTTTTGGGGCCGCAAAGTATATTTTGTTATTCCAGGAACTGTTTCATCAACAAAAAGGGGCAGAAACCCAGGGTCAGGTGGGCATCGAGACTCAAATTCTGGTGTATTAGAAACTGTGTTATCCAGGGCAGCCCTTATCTCTGGTGGGATCGCCTCGAATAGGG